>NW_028263376.1:12777248-13493166 GCF_051168715.1 Poecilia mexicana | reverse complement strand
AGTGGTTCCCAAACTTTTTCTTCTGCCCCCCCAGTGGTTCCCAAACTTTTTCTTCTGCCCCAGTGGTTCCCAAACTTTTTCTTCTGCCCCCCCCCCGTGGTTTCCAAACATTTTCTGCGCCCCCCCTAAGGATTACAAATGGCTGTCTGGTTGAAACGACGTGTGTGACGGATGGGGTGAAATGTACGTAGCTGAAAATAGACACCAACGTCGGTAGCCTACAAGGTACTTGTTAAGCTTAAGGTTCTGTATTGATATTAGCTAGCTAGTCATCTTTTAGCTAACATTACCTGCATCCAACAGCTTTACTCAACTCAGTCGGTTAGTTTGGAGGAAAAACTGTGAAAAGTTCTTTGCGTTTTGCTGGTTTGCTGCCGTGATTCTAACCCAAACCTACGTAGCTCCGCACAGCAGCAGCAGGTCTCCTTCACAGGTGGAAACCCAGAGCGAGCGTCGTAGCGCTCATGTTGCGTTTAAAGGCAGGTCGGAAAAACAGGTTACGACATGTTAACAACGGATTAAACAGTTTTAACTGCTGATAAAAGTGACAGAGGACACAGATATGGGAAGTGTGGAAGCCTCTACTGTATCAAATTGACATAGGAATAACAGAGAGTTGGCCATTCTAAGGTAAAAACCGAGCGCATACAGTGTTCATGTTTTGTTTTTGTTTTTTTATCCAGACGACTTCCCGCGCCTCCCCCGCCCCCTGCAATGACACGGCGCCACCCCTAGGGGGCGCGCCCCACAGTTTGGGAACCTCTGCTGTAGACAGAGCAGAGGGAGAGGCACCATGGATGTGTTTGGGGATCAATGCTGCTGGACTCTTCATGCAGAAGTTTGTTTATTTCGTCGAGTGATATGCAACAGTTTCAATCTGAAAATTTGCCCATTTATTTATTTATTTATTTATTTATTTGATGACTGTGGTGCGTCTTGTCATTGCCGCCCGACTGCTTTTGAGCTGTTCTGTGTTTTATTTTTCTTGTGTAATTTGTTTGTGCACAGAGGGATCCGCGAGCGTTTTGTGGGAGCTAATGGGATTTCAGAAATAGAATGAAAAATAACTTAGTGAGAGCAAAACACAAACAGGAGGAGTGCAGCTCGACCGACAGAAATAATGGCTAAATATGATTGGATTTCCAGTGCGAGTAAAACAGAAATAACAAACAGGATGATGGATGAGAAAAAAAGGAAGTGACATATCAGTTATGCTGTTTATAAACTGAGTCACAACTAATAATCTTCAATGCCTCGCAAACATATTCTTCCCCCTTGAACCTTTTCACATTTCATCAAGCGATAACGGTAAACAGTGTGTTTGGTTGGGATTTTACGTTTTATACTGGCGAGTTAATTAAGAGTATTGGTTAATTGTGAAGCTTAAGGAAAATTGTAAATGGTTTTCAGAGGTTTTTATAGGCAGAAACCTGAAAAGGGACGCCTGGATTTTTATTCAGCACCAATTCATAAATAATTTGTAGAATAACCAGATATCTTTGCTCATTCTTTGGAGAATAAACACAAATTCAGTCAGAAAACATGAGGATGCCATGTTCAGGATAGGATCTTATTTTTGTCATAAAAGCCCCCTCCTCCCAGTCACGTATATATTGGCCAAAACTTTACATTTTGTTTCACCCGACAAACATCTCCCACATTATCGGTTCTCCTTACATGACTTGTGGCCACCTGTTAGACGTCTCATGGTTTTCTTTCAGCAGTGACCTACTTTCTGCTGAAGTGCATGAAAGTTCTTCCACTTGAGCTGTGGTCATCTGCAGCTCATCCAGAGTTACCATGACCCTTTTGGCTGCTTCTCCGTGCAATCTCTAGATGCTTCTTTTTTTGTAAATAACCAAACTCTGCTTTAAACTTCTCCACAACTTCCTCCCTGATCTGTCCGCTTTGCTTCCTCCAACATTAAAATAACTGGTTGCGTTGGACATCATTTAGACGTATCGGGGTAAAGGGAGCTGAATTCAAACAGTTTTTAAATTTTTTTTTGTTGTTGTTGTTGTTGGTTTGTGAAAAGTTTATTTATCCACTCCTTTGTGTAAATGTGTATTTAAAATAACTAAATTCTTATAAAACGCACTAAAGTTCATCTCGGCAAAACATGAAAACGTCTGAAGGATGTGAATGCGCCTTAAACTGAAAGGTTGATATCAGACACTAAAATAATCATTCTCTCTCATGCGGCCCGACGGCCGGAGCACCTGTTGGATAATGCGTCCCTCGCGCGGCAGCCTGTGTCACAGCGGTGATGTATTCGGCGAAAAATTTAGAATGGGAGAGATATTTATTTTGATCGATGACGTATGGCTCAGTGGGAGGGAAATAACAGCCGTAGGAGAGCGTGCCATGATTGAATTAGTCTTTCTAATTTAATCTGTTCACAGCACTTGGACTCCATCATGGTTTATTCAGTGAGGTGAGCATACTAATTGGGCTCCTGTTTCTCTCTCTCTCTCTCTCCCCCTCTTTCTTGTTCCTCTTTTTTTTGGACATTTTAACCTCATCCTGTCAACTCTGAATCTACCCCCCCAACCCCCTTTGCCTCCTAACTACATATTTCCTAAAACAAACAAACAAAAAACCCATCTCTTCCCTTCTTTGGGCCTCCTCTCTGCCTCTTCTGTTGCTGCAGTTGAACTTGTGGACCAGCAGAGGGTGCTGCGAACAGGCTGCCTGGTGTCGGGGGTTCACACTCCACCCATCCGACGTAACAGCAAGCTGGCCACCCTGGGGCGAATTTTCAAGCCCTGGAAGTGGAGGAAAAAGAAAAATGAGAAACTCAAGCAGAGCTCCACAGGTACGGCGGAAAGCCTGAGATCCGTCCGTCCTCTCTGAGGCTCATCGTGCGACCACATTAGTCCTAATCCTTTTGTAATGAATTAGGTTAGGAAAGCCTAATGAAAGGATGTGGCAATTTAGGATTGAGCCGTTTGAATTAATTTAGTCCGTGTCAATTTCACATCATGCCTGTGAAGATTGCCGTGGATTAATGCTGCAGTAAAGACCCACAGGTGTTCTGAGTGTGGAAGTGAAAATAGGAAAAAGTAAAACAAGTACTGAAGACTTACCTTGTGCTGTTTAAATTGAGGTGTTTTTTAAAGGACTAAATGCAAAAATTGTAAATCAAAAGTTGTCATGAGAGCTTAGCTACATTAAAACACAACAGCAAATGGATTTATTAAAATTCAGTATCCCTTGTTGGTCTTTTTATTTGTCCGTCATATTGATTTAAGTTACTTTGAAAAGGGCATTTGTTGAGACCATTCCAATATTTCATTAAAACCAAATACAGTTACCCTATATGTTCCTTTTACAGATTTCTTATACCTTTTTGTAACACTAATTTCACCAGTTAAATGAGACAAATCCAATTTAAAGGGGCTTCAGTAAATGTGTAATAATAAACTTTGTGTTTTGCTTCGAACACCAAAAAATCCGAGTCGTGTTTCAGCTGCGATTACTGACTCCAATCAAATGATTTTTTTTGTTCTTCTTCTTGAAAAGATGTAGCATTATCCAGCGGTGTCCTGTGCCATGATCCCAGCTCTCCCACCCAAGGTTGCTGCTCAGATGGGACGGTCTTACTCGGTGGGTTTGGGGGACCTTTGAATCCAAACCTCACAGTCAGCAGCGTGGAGTACCTCGGTCCTGACGAGGAGCTTCCCTCTTCAGGTATATTTGTTGCGTAAAATGGACATGAATCATAAAAGCAATACTTTTGTTTTTTTGTTTTTTTAAACAGAGATGTGTGATTTCTGCATTTTTGTCTGAGAGTAATTTATAAAGTAGTTGAAAAAGTGGGTTTTGTTGCCATGATGCCTGCAAAATAACTTATAGACGCTGAATAAGTGAAGGTTTTTAACTAGTTTCAGACATTTGTCTTTTTAATTTTTACCTCACGGGCCAGTATTCTTCTTTCACCAATAGAGGGCAGCAAAGACAACTAAATGCTAGGTTCAATCTGTCTTACTCTGTCCAGATATTTATTTGTACAAATTGCACAAGGAGTGAGTGAGTGAGTGAGTGAGTGAGTGAGTGAGTGAGTGAGTGAGTGAGTGAGTGAGTGAGTGAGTGAGTGAGTGAGTGAGTGAGTGCGTTTTGCATATGGCTCTCCTCCTATCTCCAGCATCAAACACGGTGGAGTTTTTATATGGATAATGTGGCTCACTGCCCCAGGCAACATGGCCCTGAGGAAGCCACAAGCGCAACAAAGTCATCTGTCAGATGCCAAAGGAGTTTTGTATTGTTTATTTGCAGGTCCAGTTATTAAAGCTGAATTTGGTGTTTGTTTTAAAGCTTCTAACTCTATGCTGCATTGAGGAGATATTTGAGTTTTTAAAAGTTGGTCTGCAATTTGATCATCTGAAATCTTTAGTCTGAACTATAGCTGGATTGTTCAAACTGCATTCATTTGTCCTTTGTTATGCGAACTGTTACATCGCTGTAAAGTGACTCTTTATGAACTTTTTTTTCTTTTTAATTGTGCTGCAGTGGCTGCTCCTCTCCAAGACTGCGACCGGGTGGAGGAGAATGTAGCAACGTCAGAGGAGAATGCAGAGGAAGAGTCACGCCCAGCGGGGGACCTCCCCGAGGGGCTGCAGGACACGGGAGAGCGCATGGAAGAGCGATCGGAAGAGGAAATCGCTCCGGGAACGTCGCCACCACAAGTACCTCCTAAATTTTTGCCCCAGCTGAGTTCTGGCGACGGTGAGAATAGTTCTGAAACGATACGAGTTAGGAGGGAACAGAAAAAAGACCTTAAAGCTCATAGCGGAACAATATTACCGACACACACAGGGGGGAAACATGTTAGTTTATTGTAGATAAAGAGTTACCCCCTCAACTTGAGTCCTAACTTCATCCCTGCCCTTCTGCTGTGTCACTTCCTCATCTTTCACCCCCCCCCCCCCCGATCATTATGATCTTTTTCTGGTCATTTCAATGTTATTGTTTATATAATTTCTCTACGTTTTTCTCATTTCAACCTTTCCTCATAATTTTGACTTTAATCTGAAAACAACTCCTCCTTGTTTTTTTTTGTTTTGTTTTGTTTTTTTGTTAATTGCAAGTGACTCTACTCTAATTCTCAAGTGACGGTTGTTACTGATGCTTGTTAAAAATGAAAACAAAAAGAAAAGAAAGACTGAATTTTGATTTTAAAAGCTGAATAATCCTAAATAATGAAAAATAAAATATGACAATATGGCATTACTGAACAGAATGGGGTGAATGTGGAAGTCAATGTAAGCATCCCTCTGTACAGGTTGAAAGCTGTCCAGTGTGTTTACAGTTATTGTGCTAGTGAAGTTATTTCTGAAAGACCCTTAATTTGACTTCTATTACAATACCAGGCGAAATAGCATCTAACCAAAAAGCTGTAAACTCGGCATGAAGCTGGTATAGCTTGACGCATAGACCTGTTAACTAAACATGTAAAGTTACCTTGAGATACTGAAAGCTGAATCCTAAATATGTACACAAATACAGCTAGTTCAGAAAAAATAAGAGAGATTTGCATGATTATTAACATTTATTTATGTGCCTTTCAGACTCAGGACCTGTGTCGCTCCCTACTCACCTGCCCAACTCCTACCTCCCCAAAGAGCCTCTGCCCAGGGCCACAGAAAGCCTGACATCGATGACCCTGCCACTACGGGGGCCCCTGGCAAACCCTTCGGGATCCCCACACCTGGGCAATATGATCCACCCTCCCATGCCTCCCAGCTGCATTATGGAGGAGCTGCAGAGGGCTTTTGCTTCCAAGAATCGACAGGAGAGGTTAGTTTTCAATTTATGGATATTCCATATTATGATTTATTTAGTTGTTACTGTTTTTTCTGTCATATTCTTTGCTTAAAAAATAACATAAATAAGATAGAATTGGTCCCTGATGGAAGAATGACCTTCTAGATTCATGGTCGTCCAAAAAAATTAAAAAAAATATATATTTTCATAAAATATTCTTCTAATATAGATTTCCCCCCAATCCGTAAAACCTATTATCCAGTCGGCTGCTGATTGCTAATTTATGAGACGCGTTTTAATCGTGACACTGCCTACTTTAGAAGCAGGAGGCAAAAATAAATAATTTCACAATATCAAATTTTAATGTTAAAGCTTTTAAAACTGCATCCATTTCCCCGCTAGGATGTCGAAGTAACAAAAGTTTCGACCCAAATCCCCTCTGTGTCCAGACACAGACTGGTGAAGCGATGTTTTCTTTTGGCTTCCACAAGCCTCTTGCAGTAGTTTGCTGGAATTTTGACCCATGGAGCCACTCACTTATTGTCAGTGTTTTTCCGTTCAGTTCAGTTGTATCTATATCTCTTTCGCTGTCCACATTAAAAAGCCATCTGTCCTTTCGTGTTTCCTCAGTGTCCACGACGGGTGTGAGCAGGGCTCGCCCCCAAGGCTATGGTGCTCCGACGGACGGCTGTCTCGCTCCTGCAGCTCTGACAACCAACACATGTCGTCTTTGACCGGCGGCTGCATAGGAGCCGGAGGGTCTGACTGGCCCAAGAAGGAAGCGGAGGAGAATAAGGAGAACGTACGGCTGGACCAGTGCTTCTCCAAGACCTCAGGCCTCCCCTTCGACCTAGACAGCTGGAACGAGTCTGTCATCTCTGGTGGGTCTCACACAGCCGTAGTGGGTTGCTGAAAGTGTAACCCCGAACCGTGCAGGCATTTGTGTGTTGGAGAATTCAACGTTTTTTCTTTTTGAGGGTTTCTTGTTGTTTAGGACATTATTTGAGTTTCAAGCATCACAATCCCATACGTCTTACTTTTTCCAGGCTTATTTTCAGAGACAGTATTCGTCTATATTATAATAATGTTGCTCACTCCACACGCCACAAAAACTGTGGAGCATTTACTTCTACATTGATGATATTAGAGGAGAAAAAATAGAAGAACTTTAGTGAAGATTAAGAGTTCTCCCCCGCCCCCACATTAAATATACAGAAAATCTAATTAGGTTACACACACCATTATTTCATTGATAGTCAACAGAAAAAATAGAAAGCAATTAGGTCATGTTATAACGTTTGCTTCAATTTGATTTTTTCTTTCAGTTCTAATTTTATATTGTGGTATTTAATCTAGAAGTATTTACTGCATCCTGTGTCTAGATGCCATGGTGTTCTGCATTGTTGCATTGGTTTCTAGTTAAGCCTGTGTCTCGGCATGGCGGTGCAATGGACATGTATGGTGTTGCAGGTACACTTCCTCGCAGGCTAAGGAAGGAGCTGCTGGCCGTCAAGCTACGAAACAGGCCGAGCAAGCAGGAGCTGGAGGACAAGAATATCTTTCCGGCACGGAGCGATCAGGAGCGACAGGAAATCCGTCAGCAGATAGAGATGAAACTTGCCAAGTAAGAAGTAGAAGCTTTGCGATGCTCCTAACTATGGAGCTGTGAAACACATGTTCTCCCTCCTGCAGATTAGGTCTGGTTTGGATTTTTTATTATTATTTTTTTGTCACACAGTTCAGATCATCAAACAAATTTTTAGCTTCACAAAAGAAGCCAGAACAACGAAGTTAAAGAGGCAAAAACAACAAAAACCAATCCATGCGAGTACGCAATCGTCAAAAGGAATACACAGGCAGAAACACATATCAATGATCGTCCAAATATTTGGAAATTATTCTGGGGACTAGTGTGACAATAGTGAGCCTGTTAGAAGGTTTGGTTCTGTTACATCTGGTGTAAAACCAACATCTGTGTGACCGTCCGAAGCTTTGCTGTAACGTTGTTGCCATGAGTTCTGCTCTCTGCTAAAACAAGAGACTTGATATTTCTCTACAGGGATTTCATATAGAACACTTTATGGCAATTGGTGCTTCCAAATGTGGCACAACATGTAGTGGACATAGGGAGCAAGTATGTTTGAATAGCTATTTCCCTTAATAAATGAAATAATTGTTTCAAAACTGCATTATCTCTGCCTGACATTGAAATGTGTTTGATAAAAGTTTCAACTGTGACAGAAAAACCAAAATGGAAGCAATGTAGGGGAAATGACAAATGTTGCACAAAAGGTCTAGACTAAGCACATCTTGAAGTTATCTGAAAATGACTTCTATGTAGTTGATGGTGCAAGAACGTTATAAAAATGCTGAAAACTTTGCTTATGCATAATTGCATAAATCATCTACCATTTAAAGTGTAGTTAAAATAAATAATTGGGATCTTCCAACTGTTTTTTTTTTTTTTTTTTTTTTTTTTTTACCAAAGTGTTGTATCGTGCACAACCTGCCCTAAAATGAATGTTTTGTTGTATCTGCGGTACAGTTAAGTTATCTACCAACCCATAACAATTCTAACTAAAGCTGAAAATATTCACTGCACAGGAAGTGGGGCGTCTGTCGTAGGCAATCTTCCAAATAGATGACTATCACACGTTTTTCATTACTAGAAATTCACACATGTACCGCCATTTCTTGAAACGTTCACATTACAATCAGTCTTTCTGCTGATTATTTTGGGGGCAACAAGTGCGGCAAACTCGTTCCAGGAAACGTTTCCTCCGTGAAGCTTCATTGATGTGTCCGTACATTTTGTCCCTCTTTGTAAAGACATAGGTGGAGTTATCCCCCCCCCCACCCCCCCGCCCTCCCAATGCAACTGAGCCGCATAATTTTCACAGACTGACAGCAGCAGCTATCTCATGATTGGATATATCACCACACTCAGGCTCTTCAACACCGGTGCTTCAAACCGAGACACACAAGAGCGTTACATAACGCGCTGTGAAATCATTCGCAGCCAAGCACAAAGTGCCACCCACACTTCAGAGGACAATGTCCAACGGGTGTCTAATAGGCAACTAATAATATGGCCTCTTACTCTTTTTCTTAGAAGCACTGGAAGAAACGCCTTTTTGGTCATTTAAAAAGAAGACATTCAATGATTTGAAGTGTGCAGTGCAGTGTTATAAAAACAAGTCGGATAAATCTGCGAGAAAGCAGAACAAAAGGCTATCTGTTGCTAATATAAGGAGCTATTACTGCTAAGTGTCATAATACACTGATACACTCCTTTTGTTTCATAAAAGAAATGCTTCTTTAAGACTTTTACAGAGTGATATGCTTTGAATTTGAAAAATTAACCTAAACAAGACTTCCAAATAACTTAACTTACCTTGTACGTAAGGTAAGTTGTATGTAACTTTTTTCAGTTCTGGTTTAATACTCGAGTGCCTTTACATCTTGGCTACTTCTCTTAATACAAATATTGAAGTGTAGCATTAGACCTAATGTGGCAAATATGGACATAATGTAACAATTTATAATCATTTTTGTCAGACCAAGAAGTCTAAACTCAAGGAGCTTTGAATAATACAGCTTTCTAATTCCACGTTGCTGCAAAGAAAAACTGTGGAGGATAACCTTTTCTAATTATAGCTCAGATTGGTTAACTGAAGGAGGAAAAAAACTCCCTGAGGCAGTCGTGAGAAACAAAAGAACACACTAAGCACCAATACATTTCTGCACGGCTCCAACCTCTAATTGTCTTCTTTGCCTTTGAGCTTTTGTGTGTTGCTGCAGAACAGATGATGGATGATAACACACCGTCTCTCCGCCGGTGTCAGTGATCGACGACCTTTCTATCTTTAGCTCCAGAGCTAGCATCAGCTCTGCAGCCACACTGCCATGTTGTTTCTAATCTTAGCTCCTGCTACAGTTCAATAATGCATTCCACCTTCGTGCACTGCTGCCTCCTCACAAATGTCGGGGAGTTATATCAGCAGAAATAATACCGGCGTGGGAGGAGGCAGGGCATCCTGCTACAGTACTACGAGAAAGAAGAAAGCTGAAAAAGGCAAATTTTATGTTCTTGGTGCAGTTGGCAGCCTAAATTAACGACCAAACAACCGCCCACATGCAGTTTTTTTCCACTCAGTTGGTTGGATATTTAACAACTCTCTCGACTGGGGCACTTATTGATTACTTTCGCACCTCACTTAAAAGGGGAATACATCAAAAAATGGAAACTCTAAAAGATTTGGGTGTTTTCTGTGCGTCTTGTAGAAAAATCTCTAACGTTCACTCTACAATCGGCGATGCAATCAGTGTGTCAGTTTAAACAAAACACACACACCCAGGAAATCTCTATCACTCTATAGTAAATTAAGCATTTTGTTTCACGTGACAATAGGTTTAAAAATAGTTTACTGTACCTCGAGTCAAATTTAATTAGCTGCTAAGCTGATTAAATTTAGCAACTCCGTTAGCACATTTATCTTTCCTGCCGAGGCAGAAAAAAGAAAACAGCAGCATGTTTCCAAAAATAGCTGCAGATTGTCATTTAAAGCACACGCAGCTTGGAGTGCGGTGGTGAAATCTCCCCCCCCCCGCCCCTCCCTGTGTTACTAGGGAGAAATGAGAACTTCTGCAGGAAAACTCCATTGTCTTCAAGATACTGTTGCTAAGCAACCCAGCGACCGGGTCAATACAGTGGATGCTCATACGCGCTGGGGCTTCACTAGTGATTTTCCGTTTGTTGTACGTTTGGAATGTAACAGCGTTCGAGGCGCTTCGCCGTGGTTTTTCTCTTCGTTTGTCAGTGAGGGGAACAAAAGAATCGTGAGCTGTAAATCATTCCCACCTGATGAGATCTTTTGATAGCAGTGAAATCCAACTGATCTAATCAAAGGGGAAGCTGTAGACGAGGGAGGATAGCAATGAGTGCTCCTCCTTTTATCAGGTTTTAGGAACAAATGGAATTCCTGCTTGAGATTTCGAAAGCGTTCTACAAACACATGTGATTGTTGTGTTCCTGTTCTAATCTTTGTTCTCAGAAGGCATTCCTCCAGGGCATGAAGGCTGAACAAAACCTTGTACCATGTAAAGATATGTAAAGATCTCTACATGCTTATTAATTACTGAAGACATAACAGTCGACTTTCTGTTTAGCACTGAGAAGAAAGAGAAGAAACTGTTCTTGGGAGAAGGGGAAGATATCAGACATCTTGCTCGGTTAATTTAAAAAAAGATGAAAATTGGATTCCAAGTTGTAGTTGAATGCCGGTTATTTTGCCCCATCCTCATGTACAAACTGGGGCCATCTACTGTGGAACATACCCATCAGGCATTAATACCCAACCTGGGAGATGTTTTCACAATTGATGATTTAGAGTAATTTTCAAAGCCAAAGTTTTTTTTTAGAGGTCATGATCTGTCATATTTTGGTGGATTCAACATGGTAAAATGGTAATTAGAATCAAAATGGTTGGAAATAGAGGGCAATGCAAACTTTATCAAAAAAAATAATTTGCAATTACTGTGAGATATTAGCAAGACTTGAGAGGGGAATATGAATTTAGAGGGGAAACATGAGAGAAGCTGGTCAGCAATTCAAAGAAAATTCTATTTACAATAAATAACCATATAAATATGCTTAATGATAATTGAGATGGTTAAAAACAATTTTGGCATGCCAGGTTTTTAATAAAATGTTTAAATATGTTATAATTTTACACAGTTTTACTGTCTTCTAAGAGACGGGTGTCTTATTTACTGTCAGAGACAATGTTGGTGGTTTAATAAAAATACTTATAATCCATATCTACCAGGGTATGAATAATTTGGGTTTTTCTTTTAAGTCCCACTGAAGGCAGCCAAAGAACTACCAGAAATACATGCGCCACAGATTGAGAACCATGGAGACAAGATTAAGTCCTCATCTGCAGTATATGCAGACACAGATAAAAAAACGACTGTTACTTTTGCGTGTGCATCATGGGCGTCCAGGTTTTAGTTCATGTGACCTAACTTTGATGTTTCAGAGAACCAAACTATAAAGAGTCCAGTGTTTGCCAGGGTGAGGGGATGAAGAGAGTCCTGTTGTGTAGAGGCATTCAAACTCTCTTTGTGGTTTTCACCTCTGGAGGTCTGCTGGGGTATAACCCACAGGCTGTCTGATGTTGACCTCTTTAAGATGCTCACATATATAATTCATACAAAGCCAACTCACAGACACATAGCTGAACCTTTTGATTGCTTTGATGGCGAAGGGACAACTGGAAACTAAACTTCCAGGACAACAAGTGGTTAAAGCTGCTGTATTATTTTATTTATTTATTTACAAAACAAATATTTTTATATGTTTTTAAAAGAAATAACTTTCGACTCATATTTAAATAAACCGACGCTACTGTTAAGAGTACTACGCTGGTGCGAGTTTACTCCCTCCTGCTCGAGCGTAAAAGCGGGGGAAGCCTTAGTGGGCGGAGCTTCCAACACATTATGCATGCAGTAACCAGGGAGACTGGCGGAGTCGCGCCCTGTCCCAACCCCATCACGACCCGCTTCAAAAAGCGCTTGTGGCTGATAGTAGAGAGAGGAGTGCCTGCGCCGCCGAGACAGAGTGGAGTTTTCCCGCCGCAGAGATGCTGCTCGCCGAAATATAAAACTTGCTTGAGGAAATTCTCTGTACGGGGATAAATCGGCGCCGTTCATCACTCTTCCAAATGTGGGGAGCCCCTCTGCCCAAGCAGCACAGCCGCGGTTTGGATGGGAGATGGAAACATAGGGGATTCCTCTCGAGAACGCGCGTCGTGAAGAAACTGCAACCTGTTTAATACGAACAGAGGGGAAGGAGGAAAGTGGCTGGAGGAGATTTGGTCAACATGGTTCAAAACGTGGTTCTGGTGTTTCTCCGCAGGAGGTTGAGCCAGAGACCGAATGTGGAGGAGCTGGAGAGTCGAAACATTTTAAAACGTGAGTCTCACCGTATTTGTTGTGGTATTTATGACTCAAGGTGTTGGAAATTAAGGAAATAAGCACTTTATTTACAAGTATTAATTTATATGATTTTCTTTTTGCATTGAGAGCAAAATGTAAAGCTTTTCCTAATGTTTTTTTTATTATTATTTTTCAGAAAGAAACGATCAAACGGAGCAGGAGGAGAGGAGGGAGATAAAACAGCGACTAAACAGAAAGGTACAACACTTTTGGTTAATTTATATATAACCGACAACATGCATAACCTTTTTATTGGGTTAAATTAATTTGACCTTTTTTTGTGTGTGGGTGGGCTTTCTCAGCTCAATCAGCGGCCAACAGTTGATGAGCTGCGGGAGAGAAAGATCCTGATCCGCTTCAGTGACTACGTGGAGGTGGCCAAAGCTCAGGACTATGACAGGAGAGCAGACAAGCCCTGGACTCGTCTCTCAGCGGCGGACAAGGTGAGTGTTTGTCAAGATAAGTGACCTTCAGGATGTACAAAAGAAATAAATAAATCAATATTTAGGTCAGGCGTTACGAAATTCCCCAAATTCCGTGACTATCACTGAGGACTACCAGCATGTTCATGTCGCTGTTATCAGCTTATCTCACAAAATCCCCCGCCCTTTTAAATGATTTATCCTGATTATATCTTTCTCCTGCTGTTCACTGATGCTCACTGGCTCAGGATGCTTTTTAGGGGATTCACTGATAATGGTTTTTTTTGCCTTTTCCCCACAGGCTGCAATCCGGAAAGAGCTGAACGAGTTCAAGAGCACAGAGATGGAAGTGCACGCCTCAAGCAAACACCTAACTAGGTTAGTATTCTGAGCCGCCTGCGTGTTAGTGTGTTTGGTAATGCATGCCTGCTCTATTCTGAGCAGCAGCAGTCTATATTTAGCTCGCCGTGCTCCTTACATAGACCAGGAGACGCTATAGATAGATGGGAGTGCATCTAAACTGGGGAGGGGAGGTTGTCCCCTGGAGAGCTAAGAGTATCAGAGGGAGCCAATAATGAAATGGTACAATGTCCTTGGTTGTGCTGGTCTACAAATGAAGGATCTGTGGGTTGTACCAGTGACCCAGAGTTTAAAAATAGCTCCTGGTTAATGGCTACACAGCCAGAATTGATGACAAAGGTACCCTCTCCCATCCTCTGCACTAACACACAGCATGTCTACCTTTTGCAGGTTCCACCGGCCGTGAAAGACTGAAGAGTTTCTTCTGTGAAGAAATGCTGAGCGTAGAAATTTCCTTAAGCTGCCTGTCGCCAGCTCAGTGGTGACACATCGAAGAGCCTGAAGCCTTTTTTTTTATTGTCTTCAGCGTGTCTTTAGCTTTCTTCCGACACCCCTCATATTTATCAGTATGAAGAAATGGGTGTGGGAGAAACAACGGAGGGATGTTTGCCGGCATTGCGTCCCGGAGACCGCTGGGTGCGACGCAGAAGCAGGCAGGCGGAAGAGACTTCGGTGGAAACCCTCTTACTCTCAGGATGAGAGCAGAGGGAGGGGAAAAAAAAGAAAAAAGAAAAAAAAACAATCCTGTCGTTCTTTTTTTGTACTAATTCAAGGACTACTTTGACAAATCGGTGTGAATCCATGTAGTGGGAAGAAGTAGTGCATGTGACCACCTTTTCTTAACTGATGAATAATGTGTCACTTGGACTGTGTACAGACTGTGAAGTCGGGTGAGAATGTGTCGGGGAGGAATTTGATATTGACTGTACATACAGTATGTCAATCAGAACGGGACTGATAGTGTCTTCACTGAAAAGAGAAATACCTTTGTAAGCACTACTTCAAAACTGTCTTCAAAAATACATGTTTTTTAAGAATGGGCAGTGTATTCATTTCTCAAACTATTTTATTTCCAATTAAGAATGGCTTTAACAAGAGGTTTAAAAACAATTAAATACATTTAGGATTATGTTTTTTATTACTTAAACATCTTTCACTAAAGCATAAATACAGTGTTTTAAAAATATCAAAGCCATGCAGAGGCTAATGCCATGTTTGCACCAACACCAAGGGGACTTTCTTTAGCTCTCACTGGATAGTAAAGAACATTCTTCTGAAATTTAGAAACATCTCTAACGAAACACAATGCATATTAGGAACAAGTCCAGCTCTCAAACAACTGGATGCATCCACACAAAACAAAAGGATCTGAAGTAAAAACATTGCATATGAGCACAGTAGAAACAACATCACATGTTGACAATCGCATCGGCTCACAGTGTAGGGTAACCTTTGGTCACCTCCAAACCTGGATCCATCAGGGGAAAAACAAAGCATGTAGTCCTCTCTTCACACTCTGGATCTCTCCCTCGTGCTATGAGCAGCGCACAAGCGTCGGAAAAGATCATTGAGAACATGATAAATCATCTCAGATGATACTGTGTACAACACTGGATGTTAAAGTGGATATTCAGAGTCCACACATCCTTTCTAACATTTTTGTTTTTCATTTGATTTGGACAGAATAAATGTCACACTAAAGGTGCGGAGAAAAAAAACAAAAAAAAAACGGTCTGGAATTATCCGTCCTGCTCCGTGACAAAAACCTGGTGTTTAACGCAGGTGTGTGGAGTTTTTCCATTTAACTGAATGAACATGTTCTCAGAGGCAGAGCGAAAAGTAAAACATTGAAAGCCAGATTTTTAGGCTGAGGCGTCACCTGTGTTGGTGTCAACTCACCATTTCACTGAGAAGCCTGTCCTGAATCGACTTCATGTCTTTTTTTATCAGGCACATCTGAAAGCAGCAGCCAGTATAAAAAGATTTTATGGATATGAGACACAATTTGGTCTGTGAGTGAATTTATGACATGAAGAGAAAAGAGTAAAAATTTCTGGTACTAAAACTGATGGTTAAACAGAGATTACAGTCCTTGACAGGAAGAGGCTGAAGTGGTCTACTTTGATTTATAACTAAAGTTTCTCCTCTTGGGACTTGCACAATTATTACCAGAGAAGAAACACAATAAATCATACAATTTATATGTATGTGAAAGTCATACCTCTGATTTGAACACCCCGTCTTCATAATCCCAGTTGTGACCAGTGATATTTTGTAAGGTTTTCTTCAGTGTATCAGTTCTGGAAAGAAAATGCATACAAAAAAAAGAATGGAAAAGACTGTTTGTGAAGATTTAAAAAAAAAAATGCAAATAACACATTTTTAATGGCAAAAATTATGGGTCAGTTGACAGAATGACTTCAAATTCAAAATTATGTATAGAAGTGAATACTTTTTAAATTGAGTAACTTATTTAAATGGGCATAATAATAAGGTCACCACATGTTTTGTTTATCAGGATTTGATGACAATTAACACACAAGCTAACAATCTCACACAACACGGCATCAAGATGGATAACTAGTTTAAATCATTAAAAACTTGAGTGCAATTCAATAATGATAACATGGTCAAATGCAATCTGTTTCCAGGTGGTGTCTAATTTTATGTGTCCAAGGAAAATACACATTTGAAATAATTATTGATCACAGAGATCCATAAATAATTGGTGAGGGTAGGGGAAAAATAATAAAAATTCATTTTCCTGTCTATTCACTAACCGTGTCAAAACTACAAACTCCCAACCTTTTGGTCAATAGATTATTTTAAAAAATCAATCAAGGTAAGAAGTGTCTGTCTTGACACAATCTTTTAATTTCTTAATTTCTTTGCTGTATTTTTTTTAAATGTTAAATTCCTCAGAATAAAAGTCCTTTTTGCTCAAAATCGAATTGGCAGGAGAGATAAAAAAAAAAAAACTGGACATAGGTATCTATCAGAAAAAAAGCCAGACCAATCATGATTATATAATAGAGACAAACACCTTTCTCTCATATATTATAGCAAATTGTTTTTTAATATTAAATGCATATGACTGCTATCAGCTGGTATGCTAGCAGTGTTTTTAAAGCCTATGATGTAAACATTGGGAGAACAGTGACATTGTAGCAGAAAGCACAGTGATGTGCATAAGGACACGTTGCCACACATCATAACAAAAACTTCAGAATCAAGTGTTAATCGACAAATTAGGGCACAAAAAGGACATTTCTTGGATAACAGAGTGTGCTGGTTACAGCCTGGGAAGCTTAAGGCTTATAAGCCATGGTGATAAATCTGGGTGCCGGCTGGATAACAGTCAGGCGCTAAACACAGGCAAATCATCTGTAAAACCCCTATTAGTTATAGCAGTGGAAACATCTCTTCAAAAATAGCTTGTGCTGCAGGGAGACATATTAAGTTTCTGATGATAGCCCAGAGGGGGGAAATGACTTTCCAGTCAACCCCTTTAATCCTTGTTCTACTGAATAAACAAGTGTGTTGTTCAACGTTTTACAGGGTATTTTAGTCCAAGCTTGAGGAAAAAAGACAACAACAACAACAACAAAAAAAACAATCAATGATCAGAAGAGTGTAGCTGAAGTACAATATGACTCTTTCAGCCTCTACAGAGAAACACGTAAGTCTTTAATTCACCTCTTGGTTTCCTGCTTCTGGTAACCATGGAAAGTCATCATCTGTTTTTTCCAGAATATCTGCAAGAAAGAAGGGTCCAAATGATGGCTGTCATCTGTTTAAAATGAGCAATGTTAAAGTTGTTACGTTAGTTTTATGATCAAGGTTGAGGTGAAAACAAGCTTAAGTGACCAACGGTGATGTCTTTCTCCATGTTTTGCAGCATGTTGTTGTCCAGCTCCATCTTCTTGATCTCCTCCAAAAGGACCTTTTGAATTTGTCCAACTCTCTGAGCTCTGTGCAGAGCAGAAAACAAACAATAAAACAAATAAAAAATACATCTAAGAAGAAAAGCATGCAGTTTTATCCCACAAAGTAGGAACGTTGAGGATTTGGAGCCTATAGCAGCATGCGGATATTCAATAACTGGAAAATTAGAGCTCTGATAAAACAAAAGCCAGACAACCATCTGTTTTTCTTTATTAAATAGTACTGAAGGTCAAATCATTTTCAAGTCAGTTTGTGCATTTAACAAAAAGGTTAGAAATACATTAGAAAACCATAAAATCCCCCAGGACAGACCTTTTTTTGTTAAGCTGGATACCAATAGAGGAGATGTGTTGCTGGAAAGTTTTGGAAGATTGTTTGTTGTAGATTTCCATAATCTTGCAACGGTCCTGAAAACATTTATCACACGACATACAGTTGATCAAGACAAGTCGGAGAGGAGTCCATTCTTAAAGGGAGTCACTGCTTTCTAAAATAAACTCAGTTAATTGAAGACTTATAAGAATATTCATGGCTTCAGAAAGGGTCTGGGCATAAAACACAGTACAGGATATTTTCTTATTTTGTTGTGTGTGTGCGTGTGTATGAATGTGTGCAAGTAAACCTGGAACTTGTTTTTCAGCTCAGAGCTCAGCTGCTGACAGAGGTTATTTGGGTTCAGAGTTCTTCCTGGTAGCTCTGAATCCTCTTCCATGTCTTCAGTCTCCCACTGACTGCAGCTTATGTGGCTCATCTCATCCACCGCAGACACTTCGGCAACTGTGAGCAGAACACATCCAGACATCACTTCTAGTTTGAATCGCTTTTGTTGTTCCAACACAAACCTGCTGAACACGTCTCACTCTCTGCATAATTCTCACTGCAAAATCATATATTTTCTTTTTAGAAAGTTGCCTACACCCCAAAATAAAATGTTGGGTAAAATCGTGGTGAAAACATTATTTCATCATGTACTGTAGAGTTCAAGTGTTTAAGAGAATGACAGGCCTCGTGGTTTCACCTGATCACACGCCTTTTTATGCGCAATTACTGCCAGCGGTGTTCTGGCTTTCTTTTTTTTTTAATGTATTTTAGCAAAAGAGCTATTTATTTTTGGGGGTGAGAATGATAAATATGGCTTACAAGACTTGAAGAGTTTTCTTGGCTTCATTCGAGGAGAACGCTGGCCTCTAATCTTGCTTTTCTTCTTCTCCTCTTCTTTCTCATCTTCCTCTGAATTACTGGATGATGAAATGCAGCGTTTGCGAGCTGGTCCTAAAAGACACGTCCACGCATCAAGCAGCCATTGTTTTTCTCTTTTTCTGCACTAATACATAGCAACAATTTATTTGTGGTGCACACATTATGCTGTTAGCAACTTAACAAACTGAAAAATAAGAACGTTTTACCTGAGACGAAATGCTGTGTCAGCTCAAGGTTCTTGTCAGTGACCGGTGTTTTCTATCAGAATCAACAGTGATGCATTGGGCACTTATTTTATGGTCATATATATTCAATAACACAATAATCCATTTCCACTTTTTAAATTGTCCAATCCACTCAGTAATCTACAAACATCCAAGATAGGGTTTCCTACTCAGTTAATGACAAAATTCTACACTTTTACAAATAGTCTAAACATTAAAAGTTCTCAATGTTTTACAAACTATAAAGAGTAAATATATGTTTTTTTATTTTAAGACAATGGGATAGAGGAAGAAAAAATGAAAATACAAATGCTATATTAATAAGCACCAGATCTGGAAAACTCTTAAATCAAATTTCATACATTTTCTAGACGCAGGCAAATATAATAAAACAAAGGTCAGGGTTTCCCTCAGTGTGTTATAAGCCTGGCAGGCCACCAGGCTTTACTTGTGCCCCCACCAGACTTAGCATTGTTAATTTATTAGTTGTTTTTTTTAAGACTCCCTTTTTTAATCTTCCCGTCTTCCAAAAATGCATAACTTTCAAATGATATTTTAAAATTTCTTGTCAACTTTAAATATTTTTAACTCAAAAACAGGGGGTGACTGGATGACTGCCGTAGCACCCTGAGCACCAGGTTTAGCAAGTTTTCTGAGGGAAACCCTGCAAAGATAAATAAAAAAATCTGATCTTATCCCCCAATCTTATCTACCTCAGCAAAAGTCGAAAAATCAACCACTGTCCTCTCCTCTAACCCATTAGAGAGGTTTGATTAGCCCGGTCCACTAGGTCATTTCTGCACATTTGCAATTAACAATAGTCACCCCACTGTATAGTCAGACTATATATGTCTGACTATATATGTCTGACATATTACTATATTTAGCAATATGTCAGACAAAACAAATCGGTCAAAATCAAAATTGGCAATGGGGGATCGGCCAAAAAAGACTACAATTGGTGCACTCCTAAAAAAAATCCTCAGGAAAAGAGATAAAAACCTCCTTCGTGTTTCTGCTGAGAACTGACGACTTTGGCGATGACTGGCTTAGGGAGTCCAGGGAAACTGAGGACACTTTACTGAGGTCAAGGTTACAACCACTGGGTAAGGCGACTCCAGGGAGCGGTGACTGGTGGGCAGACGGTACTGGTGGCTTGTCTAGCTCCAGAAGAGTTGATGTCAAGAGTGGCTGTGTGGATGGAGACAAAAGGGACGGAGGCACTGGGGACAGATGTTGCTGGACTGGAAGAATCTGGAAAGAAACAATTAAGGCCAGAGAACATTATGACAAATCGTCGATGTGAGGCGATATTGCAGCTCATTTTGTAATTACAAATGTCTGCTGTGGATTATAAACAAGGAATGATGAGGGCAGTAGGAAGCAGATGAAGTGCAACAGTAATATTATCAGCCTGGAGTTCGAAAGAATATTTCAATCGTGCTACTTCACTGTTCATAATATCCTAGATACTCACTACACAATTTTCTTTTTAACTCGTCAAACGACTCGTTCCCTCTGAATGGTCTAGTTTCAATTTTAGCTAAATGGTCTCATGTTACTTTATGATGTGTGTATAACTGTTACAATAATGAGTCTTAAAAGAGAATCTTTGTGTTTCTACCTAAAGTGTCACGGTTTGTTTGAGTTCAACCTCTGGGAATTCCAGCTCACCTATTGGACGGCCTTCAGTTATTTAACAGCTTAGAGCTGATACATTTTTCCAGTGATTCACAGCTGTCAACTAACGCCGGTGGTTTACACGTGAGGTAACGGTATGTGAATCACATGAAGATGCTACATTTCAGACTGAGAGGGGAGATGCTGAATAATTGCCAAGATGAAGTGTTGCAAGAAGCATTTGACAACTGGAATAAAACATCACAGGTGAAAGTTTTACCTGGAGGGTAAAACTCAATGATATAGAATATTACTGAAAAAAATGTGATTTATATCAGTAAATTGCTGAATTTATAACTTCTTATTAAGAATCTAAAAACAGCAACGTTTCTTCTTTTCACAGAGTCTTACATGTTAGTATAGGTTATTTGCAGGTTTTTTCTTCGTGAACAATTTCCTTTCCACCATGTTTTTTTGTTGTTGTTATTGTTGGTCTACCCAGCTGTTGGTTGATTTCAACAGAATTTGTTAGTTTCTTAAGTAGAATTCGAAGACAGATGGCTGGCATTCCCCATCTATTAGATATTGCTCAATATCCTAAAGTTCAACTACCTTCTCTCACAGATGCACTGATAATCGTTTTGCTTTCTCTGAGAATTCGACAACCATCTGTATCAATTTGTGAGTATGTTATCAGGCCTGAGCTTCCAGGTTATGCAAATATTTGATTAAGAGTAAATTGGGTTGTTTCTGGAGCTAACAAAATGGCTCAGTCCAACCATGAGCAGTATTATCAAAGTGGAGAGAGAACACAGTCAACAACTGTTTAACTTTTGATGCAGAATATTTGAGCGTGACATACGTTTTCAGAGTTAGGAGGTTGACCAACCTCTGCAGCAGTGAGTCCAGTGGGGGGACTGGGTGCGGGGGTCTGACCTGCCAGTGAACAGGCAGACGGGACGGACGGAGTCTTCGAAGAGTCCTGGTTTTGTTCTCTGTTATAGAAAGAAGACAGCTTACGCTGGCCTTTGCTGTTGACTGTGGAGCGAACTTTGGGTAGCAGCTGGATTGGAGAGGGGGTGCCCTGGCAGGATAGATCTCTGGAGGTAGGGAGTGGGGATCCCCGTGGGCTGAGGACAGTGGAGCAGGTCAAACCCAAGGTTGGAGCTGACCTCCCAGCGGCTGTGAGGGTCCAAAGCAAACACAGATGTTCTAACAGCTGGCTTCAGATATTGGTCGGAGCACAGAAGGTCAACATATACACCCTTTCTCCACACTGTTTTACGGTTAAGGGTTTGGAAAGCATAACATCGTTTGGAGCGAAGAAGCACCACATGGAAACTGAGACTCAACTGAACATACACAATGACAAAATGTTAAGATAAATACCATAAGGTGCAAAAGTGCTGTTTGTAAAAAAAAAAACAAAAAAAAAACATGTTATGTGCAACTATTCTCGTCAAATACTCTGACCCCACTTCTGAAACACATCGTCATTACCTAATTGCAAACATTAACATTCCATGTTATTTACAGATTTAAAGACTGAGATGGATCACATTCACAAGTAGCTATATCTGTTAGAATTACAAACTTTCCACTTAATTTAGTCATGCTGTAAAAATGAGGAAAACCTTACAATTCCCCAGATGAACCCAAATTAGCCAATTTGAATGATCTGAATCATTTTCCACTTCAAGAACTGCCAAAGGGCCAGAAAAATATATATAACAGTGGCCTATGTGATGTAACGAAACCATTTGATTAACCATGAAAGATTCGACTGATGTCAAAGAAGTCAAAAGACTGTTGTCTCTCTCTGAAGTTGGTAAGGAGCTTTCCTCTCCAACTTACATCTCATCTTTTCAATGAAAGGAGGAGACGGACAGAAAGAGGTCTGGCAGGCGGCCAAGGAATCCTTCAAAGAACTCGTTTGTTCTCGACCTGGGATGACATTTTTCTTATTCAACATCAAAGTTTCCTGGAGAATGTTCCCCGCTTTAACCTGTTGGGAAATAATCTTTTTATTCATTCTGGACAGCTGTAAGCATGAAATACCAAACTATTTATACATAAAAAAGTAAATGGTTGAAAACAGCTGTTAACACATATTATGAAAAAAAAAAAAGACTTTGAACCTTTTTTTTCTCAGATCAAATCAAACTAAACGTTTTTTGTTTTCTTTCAGCTTTATCTTTTTTTTCTTGCTAAATACCAGATAAGACAGTAATTGGTTCCAAAGGTGCATCAACAAAGTACTGAGTAAAGATTGTGAATACTTATGAACATATGATATCTTACTTTTGATATACTTTCAAAAATCTCTAAAATCTTTTCATGTTGTCTTTATGTGATGTTGTGTGTAGAGTTAAAGGCTGTAACATTACAAATGAGGGAAATGTGAAGTGTTATGCTTTCCAGTTCCACTGTGGCCTCTATTTCTTTTTTTCTTGCACAAAAATGTAAAATAAAAGATTAAATTATTTCTCATGAATTAGCCATTATCATTGTTTAATATAGTACTTTATTAGAGGGTTGTTTATTTGGGGAATTTTACTATCAGGATTACTGAGTCATTAGAGTAAACTAGTATCAACTAATAGGCTTCATTCATAAATCCTATTTCACAATCTTCATTTTTATGACTGAACTCTCACCTTAAGGTCTGTTTTTGTGAGATCGGCCTCCCTGTATTTGTCTGCCTGGTGGTCAGAGAGGTCTTTTTTACTCTTCTTTATCGGTGGATCATCTGCACAGTTCTCCTCCTTGTTCCACTGCTGCTCGACAGAACAAATAAAACAGTCAGACACACCAAAATGTATTATTATTCAGCTCTTTCTGTGATGTCTAACTATGAATATTTATGCACAATCATCAGTTAATGTGGGTGAAATTAAACAAAATGTATGTACCTCTTCTTTGGAAAAAGGATACACATCCAACACAAACTCTGTGGGTGGTTTCATTTTGATTGGTTGTTTGCTCGCAGTCCTTTTCTTCTTTGTTGGCGCAACCTCTTTCGTCTTTTCTAAATTCTTCAAATTATCGGCAGAGGAGTGCTGTTTTAAAGGAAAAACAGCACTTTGTCAAATCTGAAAAAACCCAAGTTGAGATTTACCACTCACTAAAATACTGGGGTTGACACGTACTAGTAAAACACTCACAAAAAGAAAGGGATTTTGGGTGAAATTTATGGTAAGTGCAAAAAGTTCACCCTATAATGATATATAATGAAACTAGGCTTTTAAGTAGAACAATGCAATGGTCATTTCTTCATGTCACAGAAAAAAAGCCAACAAAGGAGTTGTGTATGCAACAAAAACATCAATCCCTAAATAACGTCTCATGTGCCTTTGAGCATCAACAACACCTTTATAACGACGTCTCATTCTGTTCACTAGTTGACTTATTGTTTGCTGAGGTAATTCTTGTGTGGTGGTCCTTAGGTTATTGAGGTTTTGGGTACAGAGGGACATGAATCTTCACAAAGTTTTAGGTGATCCAATAGGTTTTCAATGGGATTTATGTCTGGAGAAAGTGCAGACCACTCCATTCGAGGTTATCCCCCAGTCTCCAGCAGCCGATCGCTAATAACACAACCTCGATGCGCTGGAGAACTGTTGTCCATGAAAGTGAAATTAGGCCTGTGTTCTTCATGCTGAGTTACAATGAATGGATGTAATTCGCAGTATATGGGTTTGTCACTAAGTGTACAGTAGTTCTGTATTGACTATACACACATACCCACACTGTAACACCTCCAAAAGCTCGTTTAGTGACAACAGTGGCTGATGCATAGCGTTCTCTTGTCGCCTCCAGCATCGTTATTATCTAATTTTTGCTAAGCGTGAATCGACTTTGATCAGAGAACAGCACTGAGGCCTAATGGTCCCTTGACCAGTCAGTGTACATGCTCCCTGCTCAATGCAAGACGATTTGACCTGGAGGTGTGTTTAGGTGCCCTTCTGGGTCATCTAGCACGCAGACCATGCGGATGTCAAGTTTTGAATGGTCTAAAATGACACTTCCTTAAGCATTCCTAGGATTTATCACACAGTTCCACAATGAAGCAGTCATCAGTGTGATGTGTGCCCAAAGGACATCCACTTTTACGGCTTTCTGTGACCGCTCCAGTCTCTCTGTTGCAACCTGCTGACCACACTCTGTGACACTAAAAGCTCAGTGGCCGCTTCCATCTGAAGATATGCGGTTTGAAGCCTGGAGACGGTGAGGTACTGCTAATTAGTTGTTAGGTGTCGTCTTGGTTTCATGATGTCAAAATGCGAACAGCCTGATGAGGAGGACTGTTCAAATACAAACTTTGACTGGATCTGTAAATTTACTGGTTGATTCATGGACCAAACACTTGTTATGAAATGTGTCAATACACAAGATGTTAAAGAACAGAAAGTTGTGCATTTAGAAATTTCGATAAGGTCACATTAAGTTCACCTGTAGGGGTTGTAGTGAATAGGTTCGTAATAAAATTTCACCTGAAAGCTGAATATCCCTATCTTTTATGAGTAGTTTATTTACTTAGAAAGTTTAAAATAATTTATTTTCACAGTATAACAAAAATGTTAATAAAAATGTCATATAAAACTTTATAAAGCTCAAAGTCAAGACTGTGTGTATGCTTTCAACAGACAGCTCTGTGAATGTGGCACAGATGAGCTTGCACTACTTGCTCAGATGAGTTGCTTAAACACAAAACACGAGGCATAGAAAAAGCTCTTTTGCCTTGGGTGACTGAGGCGTCTCTGTTTCCGACTGGCTGTCATCTGTATCTGGTTCCTTGTAGTTCTTCTTAGAGGAGGCTGCCACTCTCCTGGGCCTCTTTGAAGCATCTTGTGGTTTTCTGCTGACTGCTGCTTGCTGCGCTGCCTTTGGCTGATCCAAGGCCTCCTATGAACACAGGTTCTTGTTATACGACAGTGACACACAGTGGTAACGTGGGGTACAGCAGCAGCAGTTTGTGGAGCAGTAGCTGCAACGTCTTACCTGAGTAAGTTTGCTTTTGTCCTTCCCAACTTTTGAAGATGATTGTAAATCTGGGGGTATGTCTGTTAAGTAAATACCAAATGATATAATAAGCTTTATGTATAGGATCAATGATGCATTCTTTTATTGAGCTTTTCTGCAGTAAATTAAAGGCTATGGACCTGGAGACTGCAGAGGGACTTTTTTGGGTTTGATCTGTGGCTGTCTGGAGTACTTGATGACTTGGGGTTTGGGCTTCCTGGCTGACTCTCTCAGCCAGCTGACATCTGTCGGGGCGTTGTCCGTGTCTGTGTCACTGAACAGATGCTTTTTCACATGCAGCTTGTTCTGCAACATACATGTCAGCAGGTGACAAATGCAGATGTATGTTGTCAGACGAGCCAATATGCAGCCATGCTGCTCCAAACTGAGAAACATCAATTATTTTGGACCACTATAACTCAAGCGTACTTTTGCCAGAGGTTGCTCTTTCTTAGATGTGATGAGAAATGAAGAGGAGTTGTGGATGCCACTGTCAAACAACAAAAATAAAATGAAACAACCAGAAAAAGAAAATCTCAGAAGTTCCACATTTGAATAGTTATGGAGTGAAACCTCTGAGGATTAGATAATTTTTTTCTTCATTTTGTCATTGTATAATGTTATTGTGGTTCACCTGGTTGATGTGACAAGTGATTTGGTAAAGGGTTGGTTCTCTTTCTAATGGGCAAGAAAACATTTATAAAACTTAAATATCCACAGTAGTTAAACACATTAAATCAGAACAGTGGCGCCCCCTCTTGAAAAATGTTGGCCACTGAATTACAGGTCAAGGTTCCTACACATTTTTCATGTGCAAAACAACCAAGTAGGAGATTAAAGAAGAAAGTAAGGAAGAAAAGGATCTGTTACCCCAATGGAGAGAGGAGAATCAGCACTGAATTCAAAGGTATCTTTCCTACGAAACAAAAGGGAGATTAAATACAACTTCAAATAAATTACAACCCTAGAATTTATCATTTCCTCCCCAATTTTCCCAATTTCAACTCAAATGTTTGCATTACCTGTTTCTGACAGAGGCTGTGGTTGAGTTTAAGGATTTCCTAACGTTTACTTTTTGGAGTGTTTCCATCTGTAGCATAACATATCTTCAGTTAAACAAGCAGGTGCCACAGTAATTTTTCAGGTAAAGTCAAGATATCAGCTAAGCAAAGACTTACTTTACACGTCGGCATCTTGACCATGTTAAAGATTGATCTACGACGACAAAAAACAAAACCAGGCAGTACATGGTGTTTTTCTGCTCTAACTGAAGTATGTTTATTGATATGAAGAAAATCCCTAAATGTGCATACCTGTTTATGAGAGGGGGAATCCAGTTATGAGTCATTTTCTCTGCACTGCCTTTTCTTGTGGGTTGGGTTTTAGTCTCGTAACGGCTGGAGATGAGCTTCATCATGCTAGCTGTGACCTCTGAGTCTCTCTGAGTTGTACGTGAGAACGAGATTAAAACTGATTACTGAAACAATTAATAACTTTAAACTGCTGGTTAAATGGATTGAATACACAGAATTCATACTTTGTCTCTCCTCGAAATCGCCATCTTGATGTCATCTTTGACCTGAGATTGTTTTTGGTTCTGGACAGTCTTATTTGTGATGGTCTTCTCTGAAGCTTTCGCAGCACCAGCATCTGCCTCCAGTGCCGTCTTTTCTTTCCCCTTTTCTTTAGATTGTTTGCTTCTCTGAGCCCTTTGCGTTTTGGGAACAGTCACAGAAGCACGCGTGTTTTCTGAGTCTGTTTCTCTGGAGCCCCGTTTGGTATTGGACGCTTTCCTGAAGTGATCAGCTGATTCCTGAGGCGGAGGATCTTTGCTCCTGTCATTGAGGAGCTTCTGCAGGCGCTCGGTCAACTCACTGTGGAACTGCTTGTGGAGAACAAGACTTGACCCGGAAACAGACAATTTCTGGCCTGAGGAAGGGCAGCGTTGCTGCGGTTCCAGCAAACTTGAATTAGGCTCTAAACAGAGAAAGATAACAGCACAGATTAACACACACATGCATACATACATATATGCTATGTTGATATCGGTTATCAACTTTGTTTACCAAGTCTTGATAATGAGGGGACTTTCTGAGTTGGCATCCTTAGCATTTCAGAGTCGGATAATTTGCTCCAGTTAGAGCCACTGTAGGTTGAACAAACAAAACGACTTCTCTTTATAGAAAAACTGTCTTTGATTAGAAGTTTATCCCTCGACTTACGTGTTACATGCCGCTCTGGGTTGTGTGTCGGGTACAAAATTGGATTCTGGAGGTAAAAAGGTGATGGAGAACTTTTATAGGTTAAAGAATTACAAACCCATGTTTGTATTTTTGGTGACAAGTTCAGATCAAAGTCACTGTAGTAATACCCTGAGACTTTTCTTCGAATAGAAAGGAATCTTCTGCTGCTGCCACAGGGATCTTCTGTAAGGAACACAGAAACAACGCATAAAACTGAATGACATGCAGCTATTAACATGCAACTTTCAGCCAACCATGATACCATCAGTGAAACAAAAAGTAATAATTTTCAAGACTTTTTGTAAATGAACAATTAATTCTGTTGAGTTTTTGTAGAAGTCGTTTTACAATCTACCAACATTAATTTTACTATAGAATTAGTGACAAATATTATTTCTATTATTTCAGAATAAAAAGAATGGAACTTTTTTTCGGATTCTGTTGCTCTACCCTTTAGAAACTGTAAGAAATGAGATGGGAGTTAGCCTAAAATATGATTAAAACATTTTAAACTTTCAATCCAATTTATCATAAAAGTTCTGGTATATTTTACTTTATGTAACAAAAATAATAAAAAAAAAGGTAAATTGATAGACCAATAAATGGTCTTGTTTAAGGTCGATTATCTGTTTTAACTGTGTGCTCAACATAAAGGGCTTTACAAAAACAATTGTATGCCTTAAACCAGAAATGTTGATGTATTTTATAAGACAGACCAAGTAGTGCATCATTTAAGTTTTCTTTTGTGACAAACCTGTTCCTTGTTGCCAAACACTTCTGTGCTGCATGGTGTTGTGTTGTGGCTGTTGGTCATAACAGCTGTGCTGCAAACAGAGAACTTCAGCAAAGAGGTGCTGCCTTTGTTATTGGCTGTAATGTACACATAAAAAGAAAAGCAAATGGTATCAGGTAAAGGTTGAGTCATGCTTTGTGCCTTAATCCTGACAGACAGGTTGCTGTAAAAATTATTCCTTAAGAGAAAATAAATGAACTCAGAATTGGTCAAAGAACAGGTGTGTGCTGCAAAGCAAAGTATCAACCATATGCCAACTTGGAACTTGAGCAAAAACAATCTAACACAACCACTAACACATTCAAGCTGGTATTTACTTATTCCTTACGCTACTCGTGATGTTGCACTTTCAGGCGTTACTCACTTGATGACTTAGCAGGAAGAAAACAGCCGACATTTACACTTCCTCTCTCACTGCTGCTGATGTAGATGGTGGACTCTGATATCCGCTGTCTGGCAGGGGTCACCATCTAGATGCAAGACAAAAGACAACTTGATATATTCGCATTATGTTAATGTTAAACAACCGACTACAGCATTTTTATGTAAAATCCAAATGTGTTGCCTGTGCAGGTGCAGTTGTGGTGGACAACAGGAAGGGGGCAGTGTTTTTCTCATTTTCACTCAGAGACACCTGGCTCTCTGGAACAACCTGTGTGAACAGACACACGTGCAGCAACATCAATACACAAATTTTTGGTTTTGCTAACACAGCTTGAAGACGCTCTGAGGAATAAACTTGTCAACAAAGGAACAGCACACTGCATTTCATGTGTAAATATCATATTGAACATATGGCTATAAATAAAGCCTGTTGTCAGGGTTTTGCTTACCTGGGTGCTGATCCCTTCTACTGTGTGTTTAGCTTCTGTTTTCACTACATGGGTGCCCTGACAGAATAAGAGAGATTAATGCCAGACAATAATTTATTATGACCAAAATGTTTCCTTTTCTCAGATTCTAATTGACACTATATACTAACATTTAATTAATTAATTAATTTTTTTGTGGATTGTCAGGTTTCCCCACCTTAATGTTTGATCAAACCCTTTTATATACCACAGCAAATGTTGCGGTATTTATATATTTTACAACAAATCGGTCACTAACTTTGTTTTTGTCATCTCCAAAAACACTGCGAGCGGCCTGCAGGATGTCCAGAGAGGAGCTGAAATGGATGATGAGACTGGATCCTTCCACTGAATCAACAACGACGACCTCTGATAGCTTGAGTAGCAAGACTTTCCTCTTGGCCACCTCTAGAGATAAAGAGCAGTTTTTATTGTATATCGTTCATTTATCTCGCCTGCAGTAAAGACCAAAGATACAGAGTTATTTCAGGGCCGTGGTAACCTGTCACCGTGTAGCTGAGGACTTCATTCTCATTGATGCAAACTGTTTCCCAGTGGCCATCCTGGATAAAACAGAAAATTTGGCCTTGTTAGGCTCTAATCGAGGCTAACCTTCGATAAACCATAATGAACAAGTTCTGTTCGGTTGACTTTGATTCCCACAGAACAACTTTGGTGTGCCAGTACCTCTTCATCAGGTAAAGAGAAGTAAAAGGAGATGCTGCTGCTGCCGAGGTTGAAGTCAATCCAGAATTCCTCGAGTTTCTCGTCGGATGGCATCAACAGCTAACAAGATAAGCAGAATCTTTTTGCAATAACTACTTACATAGACTAGTAAATTACCACTTTTAACTCTATGTGCACAAAACCTAATGACAAGATAATCATTCACTACCAGAGTACATTTACTTTCGTGCCAGAATCATGTTTTAGAGTACCAATACATATTAAGCTCTGATTAAAAACCTTTTTGACACTCACCTCATACTTGCCCAGATACACTCTCAAACAGGGGTAAGAGTACACTCTGCGGCACAGAAAGGACACTGCTGTTCAGTTAAAAATACAAACTTTCCAAACTCAAAAAACAAATATTCTTCATGTTTCAGAGAAAATGTGGTTAGAAATCATCCAAAAATTTTAATTATGTAAGTTTCTGCGGTGTGACACAGCAAAGCAACATGTAACGATTATAGTTTGAATTCATTTCATAGAATTAAATGTGACAATGTATTGTGCTCTCGTACCTTCTTTTGTCTCCCTGCATCCCGTTCACCATGTTCAGAAACCTTCTGCAAGCCTAAAATTACATTTATAGTTATCTTTTTTGTCTCTTAAAGATAAATAAAACAGCATGTCACTCCAGTAAGTAAATATTCATATTAATTATTAGCACCGTTTCAAATTCGGAGTCAATGATCTGGGCAAAACCACTGGCGACATGGGCCATGCTAAACCACTGGTCTGCGAGCTTCTTCCTCTGATCGGGAGTGGCCATTCTGCACAATGCCTCCATCAGGGATGACTGCAAGTCATAATCTGCAAAATAGGATGTTTCTGTATTTATTTTGGACGAAAAAGGCAGCAGAGTTTGTTTAAAAAATATAAAAATAAAATTAAATAATAAAAAAATTTAAAAAAGCAAACTTACCACCACCCTCCACAATCCGACCTGCCAGTTTGCTCCTGCAGAAAAATAAACGCAGGCGGGTTCCAGCAAGCGTGGAAAGTTTAGAAATTGGAACCACATCGAGAAAACTACAATTACCCACATGATATCTGAAGCGTCTTGTGATGTTAGGATCCTCCTATTTTTCTTGAACTCCACCGGGATTTTATCCAGAATTATGTTATATTTACGAATTGCCTGTCGGAGCAAAATGATTGCGTTTATTTGCAGCCAAAGACCTCCGTGCATCAGACTCAACGTCATTCTCAAATGAAGAAGTTACACAAATTCTTCCCCACCTCTTTCTGGATCAAAATGTTGATTCTGGAGTCTACTGCCAACTGACCGACAGGATACAGGAAGGACTCAGTCACTTGGGAAGTTCCTGAAAGGAATGTCAGGGAATAAAGTTTGCAGGGAAACGAAACACCTTTAACCACTTACCGTCATCTGATTTTATGCAAATAACGCACAAGTGTCACAGTTTATTGTGCTATACCAACTGCATTAACATATTTGTACAATTGAACAAACAGGATTTCTAACTGTTAGTTTTCTCAACATTTTTTTCCAACCAAAAGACAAATAAAATGTGAAATTTACAGACATACCCTCTTTACATGACTCATGAACTACCTGCAGCAGAGGAAACAGGAGAAAATATTTTAGGCATTAAACGTGTTGTTGCACTAAATGTATTAACTGATGAACACACGCTCACCATTAAGGCATTTAGGAAGTTCTCAGAGAGCGCAAACATGGTCTCATCCCAGTGTGGGCCGTGTTGGATCCACAGCTTCCTGCATTTCTCAAACCACTGAACCATGTACTCAAAAAATAATGATAATAATTTAAAACCTGAAAATACTTACTCTGTAAACATTGTTGGGTATGTTTTAATAGCATATACTTATCTTTTTAATTAGTCCTTGAGATATTAAACCTGAAAGTCCTGCCCCACTCGGTAATTTCAAATTGTTCCCACATTTGTAGAGGCTCGCAAGTCCCAAACTGGCCGATTTGGTCTCTTTTTGATCCAAACCCTAAAGAGTATAAAAGTTCTTCAGAGTTTTTTAATAAAGAAATTAAACTAACAGAATGATGAACAACTATTTGGACCTAATCTTACCCTGGTGACAAGTTTGTCCAATTTATTGAGGAACTGTTGGGAGCATTTAATAGACATGTCTTCAAATGTGTTTCTCTCTAAGAACAAATCGAGAGGCCGGACATCTCCACTCTTCAACGCTGCGCTGATTATATTTTCCAACTGCACAGAAACATTTCAAGTTTTGGAATGCTGTTACTTTCGCAATTAATACTGGAATAACCTTGAAGTGAACTGACAGTGATGCAGACCAACCTGAGGGCTCAAGCTTGGAGCCATTCTGGCTTCCAAAGAAACACTTCCTGTTTCTTTCCTGTTTCAGTTCATCCTGTGCAGTCCTCAGGATGAACTGAGAAAACATACACCTGTCAATCACAGGTGTATGTGATTGACATACACATGTCAATCACATACACCTGCCGACCTGCCAGTTTGCTCTGCAGAAAAATAAACGCATGCGGGTTCCAGCAAGCGTGGGAATATGTACTATATGTACATCTAGTACATATAATGTACTAGATGTACTATAATGTACATCTAGTACATTATAGTATAATGTACTATATGTATAATGTACATTAAACATTATAGTATGGTGACTATGAGGTTACAATTAGATGTTATTTAACCCCCACTCTAACTTTGTATGATTATGACTTATATGTATAATAAACTCATTGTCTACTGTGGGAAGCTGTGATAATACTGGCTCAAGAATGAAATGGAAATGAGGTGGAATACATTCTAAAGCAATATACAAATAATAAATGTATTTATACACAATATTTGAGCACATGTATGACTAACTTATTTATAAATATACTTAACATAGAGAAGAATCTATTGCTATGCAATGGCTTATATATATATATATTTGTGTGTACAAAATAGAGGATACTGCTGTCTCGGAGTATATCTTCGGGACTGTTAAAAATCTGCTAATGACATTAAAAACAATATGTGTAAACACTAACAAAGTAAGCTTACTTACTCTTCGTATGTTCCATCATTCACCTAGAATAAATCAGCCTAAAATAAGCGTATATAAAAACACAGAGCCAAGTTAAAATCTCCGAAACCTACTTTGCTAGCTTATCGACAACTTCTGATAGCAGTACCTTCACCTTTTGGGTTAGATAACAATTAATACTCAACAATCATAATGGAACTGAACGGGTGAAAATACGTCGATAAAATAAGCATTACACAGTGTTAATTGTGAGCTACTTACCGTATCGTAAAAACCACCCACACAAAATAAGAAAGAAGTATATTTTTGACCGTTATTTTTAGTTCAAACGGCTATCAGGAGACCCGCGAAACCTAAGTCAATCTCGCACGCGCGAGTCAGGCAAATGGAGACAAAGCTGACGTTGGTTTCGTCAAATGGAGGAGGTAAATCTATTTTTGTAATCACTCGGATTTCAAGACTGGAAGGTAGGAACCAATGCGGTATGGTAACTACCACATTGCTAGACACGTAAAATGTGTGGTTATGTTTTACCAACTAAGTAGACTTAAAGTGATATCTTATCACCATTACTTCCAACACTCCGACTCTTATCAACATTGACTTTGCTTTAGAGTGTATGTGCACAAATTCACATATTCTTAAAAGATGTTCAACAATAATTATAGATTTTTGTTCAGGCACATAAAATGTAGGTATAATTTTTTTGTTTAGGGTTTTTATGATTCGTGATGTGAGAGTTAGGACCATAGACATGGTATGATATTTTTGTGTATGGTAAAGAGGGATATCTGGTACGCTAGTGTCGTTAACATAGAAAAGTAGAATTATGTAGAGGTTCAAATACCACAGCTATACGTTCGCCATATTGTGAGGGGCATGTAAGTCTACAAGGTCACCACATTGTGAGGGGGAGGTTAAAAATTAATACTAAAAAATCCGTTCAATTAATTTTGATAAAGTTTTTAATTATAATGTAAATATAATTTTTAGTATAAATAAGAGCGACATTTTGACAAAGATAAACAATTTATATTGATTACAATAAAAGAACATAAAATGTGCCTCGAATATCTTACCTTATTTCACTTCAGATACCCAGCAAATACATTTATTTTTGAATAACAGTAAAAGAGTGAAAGTAAAAATACATAAAATATTTTTTTCATGTAATTGTAAAGGGAACATTTCACTTTAATTTTGTGTGTGGCTCCAAATCCAGGCCTCCATTGGTTAATAAATTTGATTTCCATTGATGATTTTTGTGTGATTTTGTTGTCAGCACATTCAACTTTGTACAGAACAAAGTATTCAATGAGAATATTTCATTCATTCAGATCTAGGATGTGTTATTTGAGTGTTCCCTTTATTTTTTTGAGCAGTGTGTGTATATATAAATATATATATATATATATATATATAGTCATGACACTTGCATCATCATCATTATTATTAAGGAGTTGATTCTTCTAATTAAGAAAAAGGGCCAACTAAGTGGTTAGTTTTGATCTAATAACTTCAAAGCAGAATTCTCTTTTATAGGTTTTTAATGTATTTATAAAAGTGTCACTCATGATATCCAACATCCAATCCAGGTGTCCATGCAAAATTCATTCTTCCTCTTACACTGAGTGTCAGTTTTTAGGGGATACATTTAGGAATACATCATAAATCATCTTTGATTGAATAATATTTTCCAAACCAAACACTGACAGCATGTTTAATCAGAAAACATGAAAAGAAAGTATTGGGAAAAAAAACCAACCCTTATAATACTGATCTTATTAATCTAAATTTTTTGGCATAGCTATATTAAAATGAAATGCACATTTCATTACTAGAAATCAGAAATACTGGGATTGAATACAACTACAGATGGACCGATCAATCACAAAGACATTGCGTTCTGTCAGAATTTTCCTTTGATTATCTCTGATTGGTGTTTAGTTTAATTTACTGACAACAAACTCATTATTGCACTGATTAGAATTTCATTAAACAGATAAAGTGTACAGACAAATGTTTTGACACTTCAATGAATCAGAAAACTTAAAGCACATTTTTTTTCTCTTTCATCCGTAACTTTTTTTGTGCTTAGAACAACAACAAAAAATCAAAATTGATCCAAAATTGGAATTTGCAGGTTAGATCTGTTAGAAAACTGCATTGACCAGGAAAAGGATGATTGTTGCATCTCTAAATAAAACACCTGCAATTTTTTAAAAATTGTTTTTATTTGGAAAATGCTCTGGACATCGTATTTAATGGGATCCAAGTAAAAATGTATACCGAGAGAATAATGGGCAACAAATTTTGCATGAAATCATTTATTCCAATAGATATCTAGCAGTGTGGCCTCCCCTTTTAAAATGTCCCTGTGTGGAGTGTGTTTAAATACATATTATTTATTTCGTGCAATTTTTAAAACTACAAATGCCTTAGTGCTCGATCTCTTCTATCTATAAAAGTGCTCGTAGATTCTGTTGCTTAGCATAATTTTGCTAGCAGTGCTTAAGCAACATATCCTCTGTAGATATTCTCAATATGTATTGCTACTAGATTTAAAGTGCTCACATTGCATTTTTTTACCCATGTAGTCTGCATCCTAAATGAAATGCACCATGCTGTCTTCACATTCTTTAGGCACTGCTAGCTTGTAGTTTTGGCAGACTAATTTATAATTCTTTCCATTGTTGTTGTCCCAATATTCAGCCCCACAAACTTTGTATTGGATAGCAAACTCCAGCTGTGCTCCTGGTCGAAGGGAGGGAGGGACTGGTAGGTGGAAACGAAATGTATCACAACTAAATTCCTCCCCTCTTCCTCCTTCTCCATCGCAGGTTTTGGTGACAGTGGAGACCCAGGAAGCCTTGGTTTCCGCAGAACTTTTCCACTCTGTAAACGAATACCGAACTTCAACTTCTTTCTCAAAGTCTAAGTTTAGGACTTGAGTGATTCCGATAATGCCCAGTTCGAAGCACAAGACCCTCTCCAGACACACTTTCTGTTCGTGGAGACGCTGCAGGAACTCTGGCTGGTCACCGGGCTGTTGGGCAAAAACCGGCTTTAAGTATGGCAAGTTAATCTCAAGATGCTTTCCATCTGTCATCTCGGCACCCATCAAGAGTCGGAAGGTAACATGTTGTGGCACAAATGGGTCCTCGCCTGATTTAAACACCCTAACGTCTTCCAGGTCCAGCCCAAGAGAGTCGACAAACCTCACGCCAACACCTCTGCTCTGTTTCTTTTTGTTCTGGGTGGCAGAAGGCAGAGAGCGTGACCGTTGTCGGATGATGGGCTTCGGCGTAGGCTCGCAGGTGAGGAAGCTGTGGGAGTCTTGTCCTTTTGGCCGAGTAACTCTGGGACTTGGCGGACGGATTGGGACAGGCTTCCTGATGGTGTTGGGCTTGTCAGCTCGAAGCATTTCGTTCACATTTACAGTCAAGAAGGGCCTAGACACACCGCTACAGCTAGACAATGGCTGTTGAGATTTAGGGGGGTGTATCCTCTCATGTCCAAGGAACCACCCTCTTTCCATGTTGTCTGCTGGCCCTTCTGACCTATATAAATACACATTAAAATTAGCTTCGAAGCACAATCACCTAGAATGTCACATTAAGTTTATAAATCTGCTCTAAGCAAAGTGTTTAGGATCGAAATTAAACTTTTTTTTAAGAAAGAACATGCACAGCTTTTTCATGAAACTGTACTGCCAGAAACTTCGAGTGGGCGTGTATGCTGGTAGTACGTGCCCGACTGCACAGTCTGTCTGAACAGCTGCAGCAATACTGAAAATGCCCTTAATTATATCAAATAAGCAAACGTGCATCAAACAAGCAAACTTTGACCTCACCTCAACATACACAGATACGAAGCGTGTTGCATGCAGGCTGCTGAAACACTGTAGCTTATTGCTCGATCCTCCATATAAAGCAATGTGTGGCAGAATTTCGGGTCGCGCTACGTCGTTAAGACTGCAAGAATGATTTCAAGCATGAACCCAGACTTATGAACACTAACAGTTCCCATGAACCCAGCGTAAAGTCGATGGAGATCGGCTAACAAGAGCGCTGTTAGGAGGAACTCTTTGGGTGCGCACCATTTGTCAGCTGGCATGGAAAACGGCGCCAAGGTGGGCGTGGCTTGGGAAAATTTCAAACGAATCATAAACTCCTTGATTTTAATGTTTACAAGGTAATTATTTTTTTTTAAGACATTGAACAATTACATTATATTATAACTGCTTTTCCTTTCAAGTATGCACTCAAAATGGGTAGGATTGGAACTGCAGAACATGATTCTAGCTTCGAATAACATATATATATATATTTATATGTAGATGATGTATGTGGGAATGAAATTATACATGTGTGCATGTACAAATATAACTGCATAGACTTATGTCTTCATTTATGTATCTCTCAGTTATGAAGATATACATGCTTTTAAGCATCTCCTTTTAAGGGCTCCACCAGAGAAACGTAAGCAAGTCCTGCCTATACAGAAAAAAAACAAGCTAATTTGGTGCCATTCATCTGGCACCAAATTAGCTGCAATATTGTGCCAGAAACCCTTTTTTTATGGCACATAAAGAAAGTGTCTTGTTTTTTTTTTGTTTTGTTTGTTTGTTTGTTTTATGAACAGTAGATATTGTTTCATGAGCAGGAATTCACAATATGCACCTTACAGGTTTGTCATAGCACCCTTTCATCGCACATGGGTCATTTCCTAAATCTTAAAAATATGAACATTTTCATGACTTTGGAATGCCATTTGCTTGGAAGTAACATTAATATATGTTATTGTATCTCTTAAGTGAATTACTTAACTAATTTAAAAATATATGTAATTAAAAGCACTCTTTATTAGCAAAATTTTGTGTTCTCATTCAAATAAATTGCATACTTAAAGTGTAATGTATAAAACAGATCCTGGAGACAGTTTAATTTGCAAAATTCCAGTAGCTTGTTACTCTCTCCTGAAGAATGCAGTAGAAAAAAATAGAATCCAATTTCCTTCCTGTACAGTTCCCATTGGTTGATCAGGCCGTCATGATGTCTCCTTCAGACCAGCTTCTGAGACAGCTGAATATCGAAACTTACACTGGGAAGAGAGATGAAAAAAAAAAAAAAAAAGCATGAACCAGCAAGGACCTAGACCCTGCAATGAATTTCCTACTAACTGGCAAATACTTGCAAAACATCTTATAAAATCCAGAGGACTCCAATGCATTTCACACTACATTAAATAACTTACCCATACGTTCAAATGCCGATGGAGGTATGCTACATGGTAGCCACAGAAGCACCAGTGCTGCTTGGGCCTCTGACTACCACCAGCGGACAAGGCAGGTCTTTAAGGACACAACAAGGACACAACGATGGAGATGGATGGCAAAGGGGCCAAACCCCACCGATTACAGGACGACCTCCTACCGCCACCACCATAATACTGATTTGGTGTGTGTCCTATTTGCGGCAGAAGTTTCTCCATCTGTCACCAGAGCTTTGCCAGATAGTGTTGGAAGCCATACTCTTCTCAAATGACTGGCAAATGTCCACTTCTACCACTTGACTGTAATAAACATAGCAGTTTTTGTTTTGTTTTGTTTTTTGCATAACAAGACAATAATTAATCAATAGAAAATTAATTTGATGTGTGTGTATCAACAAGCAGGTGAAACATAGTAGTTTAGTTTATGTTACTGCTGCACATTTATCCTGTCAGCTATTAATGATGCTATCAACCAAGATCCTTCAGACAGATCCTTACCTGACCTTCACTTTAGAGAAACCTCCGCCCAAACCGTCCCGTTCTTTCTTCTAGCCGAGTGATTCGCCGGCTGACTGTTCAGAAACGCGCCCACTGATGTTGCCTGGGTGATTGAGTAATTCAAAGCTGATTGCCAAAAGTGTGTCTTGCTTTTCACTTCCTGCATCTATTTTGGGGCCTCAAAATAAGATTTGTTGCATCTCAAGTGTTTTAAAGTGATAAGTAGACACTTTTAAACAGCGCCTTTGGTGGGTTTAAATCTCGATTACTGACGCTTGCACTTCAAGTCCCATAATGCACTCCGGCGGCTCACTTCGGCACAGGCAGCGAGCCAGTCAGCAGCAGGTAAACAAACCTATCTCACAGGGAAACAAAGCGTCTGCGCTGCTTTTGCTTTGTTGCATTCGTAATGATGAAAAGGATGACAGTAGAATTAGATATGCCTTTTCTTGTCACAGGTTAATTACAATTAGAAAAAAAGCGGAATTGCGTTTGAGCAGCGACGTAGCGTCGACGACCAAAACAGTAGTTCGTGTGTTAAACCTGCAGCAGAAGAGGAGAGGCTGGTGTCTTCACATGATGCATTGCAGCACCTCGGAGAAAATGGGTGATTTTAGCCGTATTCTCAGACTAGACTGTCTGATTAGAGATGTCGGCTGGCTTCTTTAGCTACCGTGCAAGACAAGATCCGTGCTGGACTCCAGACGCAGCGTCCCATGTGGTGCAACATGGGCCCCATCATGCAGGAGCGCACGGCTTCCACAACACTGAAGCGCGTCGTTTCCAAGGAGAAGATACGAGTTAAGAATACCGAAAATAGCGGGTCACTTACCAGGTAGGCATTTGCTACGCTGATGGGACTGAACGCTATGCTTTGGATTGTATTGTTTTCAAAGACATGCCTGATGCTATTTTCTGTTTCATAGCTCAAAGAAATGTAACAAGACCACGAAAGCAATGAGCCAAATGAAAAATGGTCTCCCGGGACCAGATAAGGATAAGGACACAGCAGCCCTACAGAGGGTATGTGACTGGCACCGTGACTAATTAGTATGCAATAGGTGTTAATACCACAGGTTACTACTGTTACTACTACCCAGTAGTAATGGGCCAGAATAGACTGTCCAAAAGTTTCACCTTTCATTCAGCACAGCACTGGGTAAGATGTGTTGTACAATTAGAACTGATTATCTTAGCACCTGTTTGACACCCATCTAAGGTTTTCCTTCTGGCTTTGCTGAGTTGGTTGTATTAAGTCAGGTCACAGGGCTCTCATTCAAGAAGCCTGTGTGAGGCCAGGCACAGGTGGTATCCCTTCAGCATGAACGACATCCTTCTGCAGTCAACAAACTCACACCGGCTGAGTAGTGCATAGTGTAGCTGCACTGCTTGAACCAATTCATGTTTTCTCATTTTACAATCAGAAAACTTAAATGTAGGTTTAGGGGGGGTGTTATGTTATAAACATAAGAGTGAACTTCCACTTCACACTTGCATGTGAAGCAAAAGTAAGATTATCCACACTCTACTAGTTTTGCACATCTAGGGATTGATAGATCTGGTGAGTCTTGTAATATAATTAAAAATCAGTCCGGTTCAGTGGAAAGTTCTACCACAGATTATTTATTTATTTACATGAATAACCTTTGACCTTAAACATTTAATTGTGGCTCAGACTGTATGTTTGGGAATTGCTTGTTCCACGTGTTTGATGAGTTTCCGACATGGCTTGTGATAAACTGAATACACAACTTTTTGTGGTTTTGTATCAACAATCACTATTTTTAGAGTGCACACATAATTGTTCACGTGTCTACAAATTCTCCAACCTGAGCAGCAGATCTTTTTTTCTCCTCCATGCAAATCTTTCTGCTTGTTTGATTAGTGCTCTCCTTGTCTAGTGTAGGTGGACAACCCTGTCTTTGTATGTTTGGAATTGATTGGTACTCTTTTAATTTTCTGATAATGGATTGAACAGTACTTTGAGTTATTTGGAGCTTGGCCTTTTTACTTTATTGCACTGAGAATGATTTTGCATTGTAATTACCTTTCTGCAGAGTGCTCAGTCTAAAGGTGGCAGGATGAAGTCAGGTGCGTCTCAAAATGCAAGCAAACTCTCGAGGTAAGAGCTAAAAGTGGTGTGTATTATTTCTAAGTGCTTTCCTTCAGGTACATTAAATCCCTAAATCCTCCAACTACTTCTCCCCCACTCTCTAAATCCATCTGTCTCTTCTCAGCCCTGAAGCAGAAGTTGAGTTTAGGCCTCAACTTCGCAAGCAGTCATCTGCACACAGGAAAGAGGAGAAACGAGAAAATCAGCGGCTGTCGCCGTGCGGCACCGAGCTCCTCCCGAATCGCCAGGGGATGGGAAAAAATCGTCGAGCGCTCTCTCTGCCTATTTCTCCAATATCAGGGCTACGGATGTCGTCATCCCACCCGCTAATGCATTCCCCAGCTCCGACCCCAGAAGCACTGCAGCAGCACTACAACAACAAGGAGGACGACTCTGACAGCGCTAGCGATCTGTCAGACTCTGAGCGGCTGCCCGTTTTGCCCTCGCCGTGCACCCCGTGCACCCCGCCCCACCTCAACCTGCGGGCAGAGATCATTAACACTAACGACTTCCTCCCTGATATTCCAGGACCCCATGGGATGGCGGGGGACGAAGAAGAGAGTGAGAAACCCGCGTACACATACTCTGATTTCCTGCCTCCTCCCTTCAACTGCTGGAGCCTGAGACAGCTGGCGGTGTTTCTTCACACAGAGGGTCGTGGCGCCCCCCGACCCAAGCCTGTGGGGCCCTTAGAGAAGTACCTAGAGAGACTGCTGCAGCTGGAGTGGCTTCAAATCCAAACGGTGCAAGCAGAGAGCAGCCGCCCCCCTGGGGGTCGCACAAGACCGCAGAGCTTCCCTTCTTCCACGGCCGCGCTCTCGGCCAGACCTCACACCGCTCCATCTTCCCGACTCAACTCCCCCAAAGGGCTGCGGCACGGCTCGCGAGCCTTCCCTTTCACACCTGTTAACAACCCGCCGTCGCCTGCCTCAGCCCAGCAACAGCTCTCCCGCTTTCCAGTGTGTCCGCACTGTCACATGCGCTACCCTCTCTGCAACGGAAGCTGCTCTGCCTACGCCTACCAGCGCCACTCGCGGCTCAGCCCATTGCTTGAGCGCAGGGCGCGCCCAGGAGCGGCGGCGAAGCGGAGCAGCAGCGAGACCCGAGCCGCCTCCTCTGAAGGTAGGAGCCCTGGAGCACAAGGCGGAGGGGCAGGGGCCCGAACACCAGTTAGCCCCTCAGCTGGGAGGAGTCATCTCAAGCACATGCAGGCTGCGGGCAACGCCCGGAAACAACCCCAGGAAGCCGGCACTAACCAAAAGGGCAGAGGGCAGGTGAGGAAAAGCCGCGTCAGAGCCAACTCCGAGACAGATGTGAAGAAGGAGCCCAGTGGGGTCAAAGGCGCGGCCGCCGAGAAACGGGGACATCCTGGAAGCAAGAGAGAGCTCATCACTTCCAAGAGAGACGAGAGGGACTGTCAGAGGGCCGAGGCGGGAAGTCAGGCCTCTAAAACTGCCACGAAAAGAGCTGCTAAAGACCCTGCGAGTCTCTCCAAAGCTCCACCTAGCAGCCACAGCATTCCTAAACAAAATGGCAAAACAAAAAATGTGCACTTTGTTGCTAAGTAACCCCTATAGGCCTGAAGTATATTGCTTTAGATAGTGGTTACTTGGTAAAAAAAAAAAAAATCCTAAACCTATGCTTGCTTTGTGTAAAATCTGTGTAAAACTAACATGCTCTAACCCTTATACAGCAGGATGCACACAGCCTTTAAACCGTAGACATGGTCTGTCATTCATCAACTAGTAGATAATAGTAGGCATACAGGTGTGTCCTAATAAATTTTAATATCCTCAAAAAAATATTTATTTCACAAATTTAGAAAGTAAAACTTATTTTATAAAGATTAATGACAGATTGCATACATTTTCAAATGGTGTTCTGTCCTTCCACATAATTTTCCTTTTGCGTTTTACCCAGAAGGCGGTCCTTCTGGTGGACTTTCTGCTGGACAATTGTCCAGTCGGTGGGCTTACCCATGATTGTGTCGTCCATGGGCGTCTATTTAGAAATAATTTCCTTAGCTAATATTCAGATCATGTGAGAAACTGAATTTTGAGTTTTCATGAGTTGTAAGCCACAATCTCTCATCATCACGCGTATAAAACTACTGAAATAAATAAACTCTCCAGCGATATTCTAATTTTATTGAGAGGCATCTGTATTTTTGGCATTTGTTTAAAAAAAATGTAGAATTAAAAGCGTAAAGCTGAGCTCTGCTTAAACATCTGGTTCAGTATCAACATAGAGACAGCTCTGAATTTTAATGCACTGCACTGTCATCCCTCCGTTCTCTACTAATGTTAAAATAGAGATAGGATAAATGAAAACAGATACAAGCATACATAATGCATAAATATATTTAGTACAAGTCATAGCATTTCATAAAATACTCAAGCAGCTTTTGATGTTTGAATGTATTTTTGTTTTATGTCATTGTTTTTTTTTTTTAATTATAATTCTTTTGTGACTCGTGTTTGAAACGTTTAAGCGTCTCTTCAGCAAAAAGATACGCACTGGATCATCTTGTGACTTCTTTGAGATGTACTGTTTTGTTCACCACTCTTAGGTTTTTTTTGTTTGTTTTCTTTTGTTACAAGGGCTTTGCACTGTCGAAAAGCTTGAATTGTAGTTTACGTTAACTTGATGTATTTTGCATAGAGCTGAGGTCGTCTCGTCACTGAAGGCGGTGGATTGTTTGCTACGAATGTAAATGCGTATTTTTCCAGAATTTCTATACCATAGCTATATTTATGAGACGTCGTTGTGGTCGACTTTTATTTATTTATTTTTTGTCATCTACATGTTTACATTGTGACTAACTAAAAAAAAAAAAAAAGAATAAAGAAAAAAAGAGGGATTGTTTTGTAGAAGAGCTGAATGTAATTTCTCTGGCCTCTGCAGTCATCCCAATGATTTGAATGGAGCTTTGACACATCATGGCCGCTGGGCTGTAAACTGGGTGATGGTGGACAAATCACCTCCACATTCCACTACATACTTAATGTCTGTAGAGCAATGTTAATATTACAGCGCTTTGTCTGTTTTATAGTTTGATTTAAATGTTCAAAGCACTAAAATTAATGTAGATGTGACGTACTATGACTGCACTCACTAAGTATATATTTATGTAAAATGTCAAAGCCATAGTGAAGGGGCCGGGACAGACAAATATTGTTCATGTGTAGACTATACACTACGTTGAAAGATTGTGGTATTTTTCTCAGTGTTGGACGCGAGTATTTGTAAGGCATAGAAATAAATGTTTTGGACACAAGAAAACTTGTCATTCGGTTGTTTGTCAAATTGGCACAGACCAGCATACAGGGAACTGCAAAAGTCGGGGTTGGACTGGGTTTCTCTAACACATGTGGATTAAACCATTCTGTTGTAGCTGTGTTTATATTTTGACCCAGGTAGATTCTTAAGAAAATGAGTTGCTCTGGATTTTATGTAGGGCATCAGAGTAAAGGGGGATTGAACACAAATGCACATTTCAGATTTTATTTGCAAAAACAAGACATGACGGTCTGTTCCCGTCTCGTTAAATCAACCTGCTTGTTGCACGTTCAAAATTGGTTGAAATGTTGTTTTTATGTGCAGAAAACATTGGGGGAAACTGGGTCGGCGTCTTTTACCACAAAAAGAAAAAGAAAAGAAAAGTGAAGCCGTGTTGGAGATTCCGGACACAATTAGGTCCTCTTCTGAAATGGGAATGGTTTAAAAAGATGGCGAAGCTGCTTCTCTCTGTCATTCAGACACCCTGCAATAAAGAATGGGCAAAACCAGAGGGTCATTATTAATAGAGTAATTCAGACCGTAAAGCACACCCCTATGAACTGAATGGTAATAATAGATTAGCGGATCACTTTCAAAACCAAAAAAATGAGTCCTCTTTCCCCACCGCCCCCCTTATTAAGATTGCATTAACTTTGCTGCTAAGTTACCCAAGTATGTGTTGGCAGTGAAACATGAACTGCCAAATGTTTGTAGGTAGATATCCTCTCTATAGACAGGCCCATTGTTCCACATGAGATCATAGCCTCCCACTCTTTTCTCCTTGCCAGTCAGCCTAATGAGAAAGAAAACAATCCATTAGAGTGCCTATCATCCCCTGGACAGACTTTATCTCGGAAGTCTAATTACATGCTAGTCCATCTTTACCTCTGTAGCATGTTCATTCATACCATACAGTTATTCGATATTACGTGCCTAAGAGATGGCGAAAGCCATTCTTTTTGAACTCTGCGTTTAATGCAAAGACAGGAAGTCCCCCACGTGTAGTTTGCTCATGTCAAAGTGCAATCATAGTGATAACGACGCCTTTTACCTTCCCTCCATGTCAACAACATTCAAAGTGTCCTCCAGTAGTCTGAACTTCATCTCGTAATCCTCCCGACTGCTGGGGGAGTTAGATGGAGATGCATTCACCTCAATTAACCACCTGTGAGGAAATGGAAAGTGGCATTTGGAGCTAGAGTGACAGAAAACCTCAACATGATACTTTTCCATGGCATAAGGCCTGCTGTGGAGCTTTAGCTACAGTTAAAATTATAATAGCAAATTTATTTGTTTTCTTGTTTTTTTTTTTTAGACAAGTATGTCACGTTCCATGTCAGCCTGTAATTTGTTTTCAGAGCAAGAAGAACAGAGGGATTGTAAAACAAAGGCTCACATTGGTAAAGCACTTACGGCTTGAGTTTCTCGTCCAGAAGTATATCGTAACCGTAGAGCTCAAAGCAATGTTTGTCATTTATAATGACCTTTTGGACACTCTGCAGACTTCGAATAAAGATGTTATCCATCTGTTTGAAGAGGATTTCAATCAACTCCCTACCATGTTTGGCAGTCAGGTATCTCCGAAGCTGTTGCATCTGCCATTTGCATCCCTGTTGTATATAAAACAGAACAGTGACATATGCACCTACAACAGCAAATAGCATGACATACGTTTTCAAAACGTCAGACATGTACATCACCTCGTAAAGTAATTATACTTTTTTTTAACATCCTTGCATTTTGTCACATTACGGACTTCAAATTTGAGATTATGTGATAAATCACAACAATTTAATTTAAAATTGTGGAAACTGAAAATTACATTTTATTTTTATTTTATTTTTTTTCATTTTGGAATATCCTAAGGAGCCACGATTGGTTTCTTAGGACTTTTCCTTGAAAATAATGTGCAGTCAGGTTGGATGAAGAGCATCTGGGAAAAGTACTTTTAAAGTCTTGCTGTAGAACATTGATGAGTTTCAGATGTGGAGTTTGTCGAGCCAACTGGAGGGTCAGAGACTCAGCCGATGCTGCATCTGGCATTTGTTCCAGGTTTATGGTCGCTCACCTCAGCTTTGACAGGAGTTCTCAAAATGCATTGCTAAGTACCTTTGGATTTATTTTTCAAGCAGTTTTCACTTGATTGCAGCATGGTTGAATCATTCATATATGACTGATATCTGGTTTTCCCAGTATTTTAACTATACATTTGATTTTTTAAAAGTTTTACCTAGTTTGATTTGTAAATAATTAGTGTCAAAATTCTTTCTGAGTACTACTAAGGGTAGCACTAGTTCTGCTAATGCTACATGTATCACAGTTTGACAATATTACATCATTAGGGTGGATACCATAGCAACAGTTTCAAGTAGTTTGGACCATTTAACAGGTTTTAATTTTTCCAAGACTTTGAATTGTCTAGCTGAATTTATTTTCCAATCACATTTGGACTTAATAAACAAAACATCCTCACACAGAATGATGCTGCCACCACCATACTTCATTGTTAGTCTACTTCCACATTATTCATGCAAGAAAAAAAAGTTTTTGCACTATGTGTTTTTTTGTTGTTGTTGTTGTTGTTGTTGGATACATACCTTTTCATGATTATAGTTTGGAGCTGTTTTTTGAACAGACACATTAGTGAGGTGCATGTCTGAAATAAACACTAAGGACAACTCAGAAATCTCAGTGGACAGGAGCCTGAGAATATGGGAATATTTCAGCCACACTTGTGCTGTGGATTATTCTTTATACCTTCAAACACTGGCAGGTAAAAAAAAAGAAAGGGATACACTTGTCGTCGATGGTGCTGAGCGAAAAGCGAGTTCCTGAGAAGCGAGCGAAACCGTCTCTGTATAACCATGCCTTTAAGGGAACATACTGAAAAACAAAACAATATATGTTTATATATATACAATGTGCAGATATAACAGCAATGTTGACAACTTAAATAAAAGCTAATGACTTCTTGCTACATACTGACGTGACCAGGACGTAAACTCTCAAATCAAATTTTCTCCCTGTGATAATAAAAAAACATGTCAAGTGAGGAACTACAACATATGATAATGGGATGTCTTATATTGACACTATATTATCTTATATCAGTATTTCAGCTGATTACCATTAATCAGGTAAGGGTTCTCTATATATCGCTGTGCCACATAGTTTTCCACAGGTGCTGCATCTTTCTGCTCTTCTGAGTGAGAGCTTTCCTGTGAAATACAACACATATCAGTCCAATTTAGTAATTGCAAGTACTATAACTTTTTTTCATAAAAGGAATAAACGTTACCTTCTTCCAGTCTATAATATCTTTCAATTTCCTGAACAGGAAAATCCCTTTGCCCTGAGATTTTGCTACCTGAAAAACACCAGACAGTTTCAAAGTTAAATGCGTTCTTGTCTCTTGGATCTTCCAAACTGAGAATAGAAGTATATATATATATATATATATATATATATATATATATATATATATATATATATATATTTTTTTTTTTTTTTTTTTTTTTTTTTGCACTGGGTCTCTTCTGTGGTCTCTTTTAGCTCACCGGTTTCATGATCCAGATGCTGCCAGGGTTTCGATTGAACTCCTCTACAAAGAGATGATACTCGCTGGGCAGGACAAAGGTGCAGGGGAAAAAGTCACATTTAGAGGCTTCCTCTCGGCCAACTTCCTTTTCCAGATTCTTCTGGTACCTTTTGAGGTTTTTGACCATAAGATTTTTGCGGGACAGCTGTTTTAAAAATACAAAACCACACAAAGGTTTGTACTTTCTGCTAAAAAAAAGGGGAAAAAAAGAAAAATGTTTTAGTTTATCATCATAATGTACCAGAATTGAAGATATCTCACCTCGTAATGGTTACGAAAGTGATTTATTCTGACGTGTTCGTCCAGGTATGAGTGGTCAAAATTCTCCCTAAGCCAACCCACATCACACCAGTTGAAGTCCCACTCTCCATCACTGGAAACGGGAGAAAACAAATCAAAACAAAGAATAAAGAAGAGAAAGATACTAAGGTCTTTTTGCCTAATGACCTGCCTTACTGCAAAGGTCCCCCCCCCAATTTATCCCTGAACTCACTCTTTGACTTCAACCCAGTTTGGTCTTTGTTTCAGGACATCTTGTATGGTGTTCAATAAGCCGCATTTATAACGCACGCAACTTCTTCCTTCCCTGAGGAGAAGCAGCAACAAAATAACAGTTTCCAGCAGCTAATTTATCAGCTACACATTAGCCAGTTTAGACAAAACACCCACCGTTCCTCACTTTTGCCACTATCATTTGAGGCTTTATTTCCAGATGTCTGCAAAAGTAAGGAAAGAAAACTTTAAGATTTAATGAAATCTCTTTTCTTGTTTTGTAAAGAAGAACCAGCCCTTTCTAACAGTGCTGGGAAAAAGAATTTACCATACAAAACCATATATATACTTGACAACATGAACTAGGCTAACTGATCTCAAAAATAAACATGTCATGACCCAATCTTAAAAAAAAATTAAAATAAAATAAAATCGAGAACAAAAAGAACAAATGACAAACAAAATAATTGACATCTTATTGTTCTCGGTTTGACTCTGATCCATTTATTGCTCGCTCTCTGGCGTCCTTCACATTAAGTTTGTAATTATTGAAGGCTAAAAGAGCAATAAAATTAACAGAAAAGAGAGAAAGTGATAGTGGTTTTAGACTAAAATCACCCAAAGGAAGAGATGTCTCCGGTTTGCTTCCCCCCCCAAAAAAAATTGTTTTCTTATCACAAGAACTCTTGCTGAAGGATTGTGTGGACTGGTGAAAGAAAAAGGGAACTTTTGGTGCTAAACTAAATACATTTTAGAAAAAAAAAAATCATATTGACAGTCAAGCACAATACACATCTTAGGACAATCAAATATTCTTAGACAATTTAGGTTGATGTCAAATCTTCAGAGACTTTTATTGTTGCACCGTACTTTTACTTGATTAATATTATTTATTAAGTATCGTTACTCTTACTTGAGTAAAATTTCTGGCTACTTCACTGTCACTTCGCTGAACATAGAGAATGTACGAGAAATAGACACACATAAAGTGCATGTTTAGGTGACACTTCTTTCTGAGCGAGTTGGAGATCAAGTGAAGTTACATTAAGCATTAGATATTTTCATTTGAAGAATTGTACCCTGTTCTAACATAAGGTATGATGCTAAAAACAAATTGAAAAAGTGTTCCTTCTGCCCGAATTTGTTATTTTGTATTCATGTTACTTGTTTACCTTGTGCTTCGACATAGACCCGTTCACCACGAAACAGCAGCAGCAGGCTTCGGAACTCTCTATTGAGGTATTTGTATGGAGAAAGCTACATTATCTGAAAGGACGTCCACAAGAGTGTCGGAAGAGTTGTTGTCATGACTACCGAGAAACCAACCGGAGTGGGGATATTGTCCCAAAGAGCTTGCCGTAGTTCCTCGAGAAAATAAGTTTATTCGTAAGTATTATATAGATTGTATTTATTTATTTATTTGGACGGACTTGCCTTTACCGAACTGATTAGCTTTAGACTGTCGAAATGCAACTGAAAATATAATGTGAAGAAAGAATAAAACAATCATCAGTTATGACTTTAAATTTAATAATTTGACTTAGATCTCCTATTGAAATTAACTTGAAATGGGTGTCACATATAAATATTTAGAAATGAAAGTTGATTTCCAGTTTTGTCTTTCTTTGCTATTTACCAATAGATAACCACACGGGGGCACCAAAACCTCAAATAAGTAATATAGAGTTTTTGGTTCTTTTCTCAACATTAGAGTTTTAAACATTAGCATATACCCTTTAAAACAAGCCAAGCCTGTCAAATAATTTATATATCAATATATTTTGTGATTTGAAATAGTTTATTGCAGAGTCTAGCATTTTATTATTATTATTATTTTAGTAAGTACAACGGTTCTATTGAATAATAGGTGCTGTTTAGTGAGCAAGAACTTTATAAATCAAACAATCCTGTTTCGAGTCACCTGGTTTGCACTTTGATCTTTCGTTCTTGCCAAAAGATTAAAATCCTGCTCTGCTTATTGAGAAAACACCATTATCTTCATATTCCCTATCTAAGTACCTGCTAAGACCAATGGATTTGAACAAATCTATATTTATTTTGTGAGTAAGACACTCTGTTTTCCCTCTGTTTAGCACACCTTGCAGATTCTGGTTTTGTTGATCATTTTGTTTTGCTTTGTAAGATCAGAAAAAGGCGGCTTTGGGTGTACTGTTTATCCTGCCTCTGAAGTCTGTGCGCTGTCCAGCTCATAAAACAGTGGTGATTATTGTTTTTAACACATTGCAGTCGGTAATGTAAAAATAGCTTATAACTGGCTTAGATTCGTGTGGAAAGATCAATAATAGGCTAGAACCTCAATCTCAGCTATGAAGCAACAATAAATGATCTACCATATTGAAAACTAATGAAAAAACAGGTTAGCCCACAATGAAAATGACTTTCAGTTAAATTATAATGTGGGTGGTCAGCTACTGCAGTGTCTCAACTGGAAAGCAACACAAGGCAAACATCTGAGCCAAAGCTTAGTTTCACAATGTTTCTCACTGAGCGGATGAATTACAACAGAATTTTTTGTATGTAATTTCATCGACATCAGAGTTTGGTGAACACATCTTTTATCATGCATTGTATTATTCAGAATTTATTTTTATTGTTAGCAACACTGAAGATAAAGCAAAAGAAGATATGGTAAAAGAAAATTACATATTTAAAATTAAAACAAATGGTGGGGATGTAGTCTCATCAAAATCCTGGACTGGAACCCCTAGTAAAAATGCAAATGAGCTTCAATATGTTCAGATACATAAAACAATTTCACATGAGAATCAATCAATCTATCTATCTATCTATCTATCTATCTATCTATCTATCTATCTATCTATCTATCTATCTATCTATCTATCTATCTATCTATCTATCTATCTATCTATCTATCTATCTATCTATCTATCTATCTATCTATCTATCTATCTATCTATCTATCTATCTATCTATCTATCTATCTATCTATCTATCTATCTATCTATCTATCTATCTATCTATCTATCTATCTATCTATCTTTGTTGGCTTGTAGGGTAGGGTAAAATCTGTTTAAACGTTTTTGTTTATCACAATATATATATTTTTTTTCACAATAATGTAGGTTGACCTTTTCTTCCAACCACAAACTTCTTGTTTTTGAACAGAGCATCTTCAAATAAATAGTTTCCTCCATTTTATAGGTCAGTGACTTTAAAGATCAAAGTTCGCCTCTAGCCATGAGTTTCCATTTATATGACCACAGCAGCGCTGGCTTTCCCATTTTCATGTTCAGCCTTTTATTAGATTTAAAGCGCATTACTTCTTCTGTTCCCAACAGAAAACTTTGGTTCTCAGGCACAACAGTCAGTTGAACCATAGGTGCCTCGCAAAGATCAGTCTCCGAGCAATATTAGTTTTTATATGGAGACAGATTATCTGGGCTTTTTTTAAGTGAAAATTTTTAGGTTTGGCATCCCTCCCTCCAGGGAACTGCTATCTGTCTCTTGTCGCAGCTGTTACATGGTATACATATAATTTTGGCTGACCACTTGTTCTTATGCAACACGAGAAAAAACGTAAACGTTACTTTCACCGGTATCTTGGAATAAAGATTGTTTTTGAGGACCAACCCGCAATGGGCTTGTCTCTTTCAGACATGCAGCCCGTGTTTTCTGAGGAAGTCGTACTGAATTCCAGCTTTATTGTCCAATTTAAATTGTCATATCCAATACTGAATTTCATTTTGCACAGATTTTATGTTTGCCTCAGTCTGACAGTGCTGGCTTCATCGCTGTTGGGGTTTTGCATAAATCTTCACCAATTACTGTGAGGTATCCCACAGGTCATACATTTTCCAGAAGGTGAAAGTCCTCAGTGCGGGTGAACCGTATGCTCCTCAGCAGCTAAACCACAAAGTAAGAAACTTGTGGGATTCAGGGTATAAACTGCTCTCTGTCTTTGAGTTATGCTGCCTACATTACAGTGCCTATATAGCTGTTCTCCTTAGAAATATACTGCTTTGGTAGATAAGTAAGCACTGCGAGCTTTAGACAAACAAGTTTGGTTTGAATCCTTTAGGTCAGTAATAAGAATATAATAAAAACAAAGACCAAAGCATCCATATTGTTTTAGGTTAGAGAACAGAGAATATTCAGTGCCCATCTGTGCATTGGGGTTTTATGAGCAACAAAAATCACCTTTAAGACAAATTTCATGTAATAAAACAATGTTGCACAGAATTGAAATAAAAAAATATGCATAGTTTTAATTATTTCTTTACTAATAAAATTTTGTGTGTACCCCCCTTTACTTAGATAACCCTAAATTAATTCCAGTGCAGTCAACTGCCTTCAGAAGTAAGCAGATTGGACAATTGGGTAAATATGTCAGTAATCACAGTTATAAATGTTCTGTCAAGGTTTCAGATGATTGTTAGGGAATACTGGCAAACAAACATCATCACGTAAACTAGGGATTAAAGTAAACAGATCAAGATGTTTGAAGATGTTTAAAACAGGTTTAGGCTATAAAAATATTCGAAGCCTTGAACTTCTAAGAGAGCACTGTTCCAACCTTAATCTGAAAATGAAAAGAGTATGGCATAACTGTGAACCTAACAAGACATTGATATTCCCCTAAACTGACAGCTAAGTGGCTGCAGATGGTAACTCTGGAGGAGCTGCATAGATCTAGTGGAAGAATAGTTCAAAAATGAAAATCAGGTAGCAGTCACATAGTCCCCAAACAAAACTATTGTACAAAGAAAGGCCAGTCTGCAGTTTGTCACCTCCCATAGAGGTGACAGAGCAATCAGGTTAGACCAGTTCTGACGTTTTTCCCCCATAAAGCTTTCCTCATGGAGGAAGCAAAACATCCCACATCCCACCGATTACTTGTTTCAAGCAGTGAAATCTGGTGGAGGATCTGTGGGGATATTTTCTTCTGCGGTGAAAGGAAAGCTAACTGGACAGAAATCAGTATACGTGGTAATCTTGCAAGATCTTTTTGCCATCCTTTCCACAATTACGTGCAGTTCTATCAAATAAAATAAGCTGAAGTTTGGGGTTGTGACAAGACAATATGTACACATCTTGGAACGACACGAATGCATTTGTGACAGTCCCTTTTATCGCAACCATTCAAGCAGACATTGTGATAAGGGGTTTATTGTAAATTACTGGATTATTACGGAGATTAAAACCTTTATCCAGTTTACCATCACCAACCATGAGACAAAATCATGTCAACTCTACAAGGAAAAAAAAAATCTAATCCGATCTCCTCTCCCCAAAAAGGGGACATTCTTTTTTTCACAATAAGTCCAAAATATTTTACATGTTTTTAGACTCAAATATGAGTCCCGCCTGTTTATTGCTTCTCTGCTTGCTAACCTAGAAGCAACAACAATGAAATATAATGAAATGCAAATCCCTGGGTGCTGCACACAAATATGTTTTCTAATAAAACACGTGAAAGCCCAGAATAACAGGTCAAAGTGGGATCTGAAATACCTCTGCAATTTAACGCATTCCTTAATGTCTCCTTGTTCTTGCTGGAGTTTATGAATGTTTTCTTCTGCCGAAAGCCACAACATGAGCAAAGGCAGCAAGGCCACTGTCAAACTGAACATAGCGTATTGTGTTAAAGCAAAGTCTAACCTGTCGAGTTAATGCCCTTGTAAAATGAGAAGAATAAAGGACTATGTCAGGCTTAACTCTATGGATAACATCTGAAGTCTACAGACTGTCATAACGAGCTAAGTTGCAAAATACAATTTAAACTCATAAATGTGTTACACAATACAAGGAGGAAGGAGAGAGAGAGAGAGAGAGAGAGAGAGAGAGAGAGAGAGAGAAAGGTTTAATTGAGATAGTTTACTGCTCTCTGCCTCATTTTATTGCCTTAATTAGCAATGCCAAAACATGTTAACCACGGAGATTGTGTTCCCATTCTGTTTAGCTCTGACTCCCCCACTTATGGTAAATAACTAACAATGAATCCACACTGAAAAAAAAAAGCAGACTGAATAGATCAGAATGTACAAGGTCTTTCGCAGCATGCACACATCCTGAAACCGCCAAACCACACACAGCCAACTTTCCTGATAGCGCTCTGTCTCCACAACTGGGTTGAGGAGAAAGAAAACAGAATATGGTCTTAATTTATCTGGAATTCTCTCCGTTTCCCAGCTTGGGGATTGTGCCAGAGGACTTGGGTATGGCACAAAACCTTAGCCTTAGGGAATTTGGAAGGGGACCAGAGGGCAGTCACAAGTCAGACAGATTTGGCTTCAGAGGATGCTTCAGTAGGACAGTTAATGTGTCTAATACTGGGACTAAGGAAGTAAATGGTTTGAGAGGCTATAGATTATTAAACAAACAAAAGAGTTTAATTCTTTTCAGGAGCTTATGCCTTTGGTTCATGTCAGAGTTCTGTTCATGCATTTCTATGTTTGCCCTTGGGTTTTGGTCTGTTTCTTTCATCTTCAGGTAATTATTTCCACAAGTGAGACAGTGCCTTCAGACATAGTTATTAAAAGAAAAGAAGAAAAATCCAAATAACTCCGTAGGTTTCCTCTTTGTTATTCTGTTTCAGTCTGTCTGGCAGTCCAGCCCAATATCTGAGCGTAATAAACACCTAACAGGGTCCAAGCAACTAAGGGGAAATTGGACTTGCAGGCTCAGTGAGTAAAGTTTGTTTTAATAACACTGATTTTAGCATGATTTAGAGCAACCTCCACCTAAAAGTCACCCAATCCGTGCTCCAGCAGTGTGACTCATTTCTACTTCCACCATCTGCATCACTGCCTTTCATTAAAAATGTGCTCCTGTTTAATTGCTACAACATCTTTGGCTCGCATTTGTCACCTCTGAGTGCTGTTTTTGGTGAGGTCACATCCATCCATCACGGTGTAACACATATGATTACAATTATTAGTAGCTATCTTATGTTTTACATAATATTGCAACAACAGAAATGTGACTTTCTTTGGCACACACCCTTCACAGATGAGATTACTCAACTAAAAATAATTGCTTTCATAGATAATGTTCAATAAATCATTCAATAAAACATGCAGCTTTCTGTAAAGGTTATCATAACCCCCTAAAAACTATCTAAATATAATTCCAGCCCCACTGCAGATTAGGTTTATTAGTAAAATATGCAAACTTGCGATTTTTTATTTTATTTATTTACAATAAACAAATCAGAGAAGAACAATTTAAATAACTGAACACAAGCAATAACACAAGCGCTTTCTTCAAATACCACACAAAATTATTTGAACTCCTTCCTTGCAAATTTGTCGTTTCCTCACAGACGGCATTTTTGCAGGTTTTTAGTGTCAGTGGAACCAAAAGCATTACTGGACGCTGCCATGCTTCTTTGCTATAAGGATGTTTTTTTTGTTGTTTTTTTTAGATCATGTTCTTCTCACCGCAAACGCGTTTTGGAGTTGTATCTTAAACACACCTGATGCAGCTATCATGTCTTCAGGTACGCCTGATCCACACTGTGAAAAATTCTGTTCACGTATTTTAATAACTCTAATACTGAAACGGCGATTAAAAGTAGAAGTTAGTCATTCATTTGGATCAAAACCTCATAATTAGTTAATTTTATTCCCAGTTTGTTCCTGTGTAACTTACTGTAAACACTTGAGCAGTTTTGAGTTTTGCCCATAATCCTATTTGCAAGAGGCTGAATATTTTCAGCTGCAATTGTACGAGAGCACTTCGAAATCTAAAGTACGTGATCCCACATTGTTTTTTATAACAATTGTATTACTTTGTACTCACTTATTTACTTATTTGTATTATTTGTACCATTTTTTTTCAAGTGTTTTTTCTTGTTTATCTAGTTATAAAACACTTATGTCATGTCCTGTTGTTTTCAAACAACCTGTAGATAAAAAAAAATCGGCATCTTATACACAGCAGCCTCAACACTGACACAACATTGCCTTTTTTAATTTTTTGTTTGTTTCTTTTTGCCTTGCAGTAATACGCTTAATTGTCGTTTCACTGTCTTCTAATTAGAAGTCTTCTACGTTTTTATTAATGGCAAATGAGGATCAATTAATCAAATTAGGCCTAAATACATATTATACAACTTGTGAGTCTTCAGTATCGCATGTGCTCTGCAGTCTCCTGTTGCGTAAGGGCGTTAGGAGAGGTGTGGGCGTGGACCTTTGCCTCTCCACAGCCCCACACCTTTGATTTGGGCTTTTTAGGAGAAGTGACATTGTGGATCATCGCACCGCTCTTTGCGAACCTCATTTTATTGAGATACGGGCACGTTTGCAGTTGACATTAAGGCGGGGAAAATATTAATTCCACCTTAATGCGCTTGCTTGGGATCAGATTTATGACTTAATTTCTAAGAGTGGGAAGCTTGAAAGCCGTCCCGCTGTCTGTCCGGACCATGTGAGCTACGAGGATTTGCAGCAAACTTAATGGATGTACGTTCTCATCTTACTATGATTCCGTTTTGGAGAGTCTGACGCAGCTGAAATGCTGCGCTTCCACACAAGTATGATGCTTTTCCGAATACTGGTTCTGATTATTTTGCAAGGTAAGTTTTTATTTTTATTATTTAAAATATATATATATTTATATTATTTAAAATATATTTAGACAGTTGTCGCCTTGGATTTTTTTTTTCTTTCTTTTTTTTTGTGCTTATTTGACAAACTGTTTCACGTCCTTTTAATGAAGGCGTTTTGATGTCCCACGTGAAATCCGAGAGCGACCCCAGCAGTGTTCCGGACTCCAAGGTGATGGGCTCCACGGGATCCGAGGCTTCAGAGCCGTCTGAGACCTCGAGGTCCAGACAAAAGCGCTGCACCTGTTATTCCTACACGGACAAAGAGTGCGTCTATTACTGCCACCTGGACATCATCTGGATTAATACTCCTGAGTAAGATAGGATTCTCACTGATCTGCTCACAATGTATCTGTTTCAAGTCGCTGTATCTGTTTAGACCTAACACAATGCATGCAGCTCATAATTTTGGAGAGTAAAATGTGCATCGTTTAAAAAAGTGAGGCGTGCATTTGTATTTAACCCTATGCCCCCTTCCCTGAGTCAGAGCTTTGCAAAACCACCATCCACAATCTAGAAATCTGGAACGCTTTTCGGGCATCTGCTTTGTGCATCCAGAAGCAAAATGTTTTGTCACTTTCCTCTTTTGCAACAGGAAAATGTTTGCGTTCCCTTCCACTCTGACCTGCTTCCCTTGTCCCTGCTGAACCAAAGCATTCCCACAGCATAATGCTCCCACCACCATGTTTCACATCTATACTGCTTTGTTCAGGCCCTTGTGTACCGCCACACACAGCTCCTCCAGAGTCACCATGTGCCTCTTGGCAGCTGCTCTCCCTCATGTTAGTCTACACACAAGCAGACTATGCGCTTACCAGCTGCGTGACTTATAAAGGCAGTCATTTGCAATGGATCTGATTTGAGTGTGTCAGATTCAAAGAGGTTTATTAGATATGCATACTCCAGGTTTTGATCTGTAGAAGGAAAATGAAAATGTATTCTTTTCCTCACAGTTACTTACTATGCATTGTGTGAGTAACTATAACATAAAATCCAATAAAACGCATCGAAGTTTGTTATTTTAGCACAAAAAAATATGGATAAACCGCCAGATGTTTGAATACATTTGTGAAGGCGCAGGATAACAGTGTAGAACGTGTTGCATAGTTTCTGCCATCATCTCAGGATCCTGCCATATGTCAGTGAGGACAGAGTGAAGGAAACGATCTGCCGATTGGATTGCGGTGGGTTTATGCAACTAAGAGAGAGGAATAATTTATATTTAGGGAACATGCTATTGTCAAGTCACACCCTGTCATATTCCCCCAAGGCGACGCAGTTTTAGTTCAAGTGATAACAAGCCCGAAAGAGACATCTCATCTTCCCCCGGTTTAAATTCACATGCTAAGTCTCTGTAGTATTGTCTAGGAGAGCTCGCCCCACACACCCTTTTCTACTGGATTAGTATGTTCTCAGAGCTTCAACTGGGTCTAATAGTTTTACTGACGTTCACCGTCTTCTTTAATTGTAAGTCGACTTTGCAGGAGCCAGAGCAAAGGTAATTTTGCTAAAGCTTAACTTTACAAAAATAAAAGCCTCGCAATACGATTAAAGAGACAGCAGTGCGTTTTATGGTATAATTACATTGAACAAGGTTCAAATAAACTCTGACTCTGTGAAACCGTGAAGATCTGGAACAAAACAATAGGAAGAACATCATCATTAACCAACACCATTGTGTCAAACTGCAGCCATTCAATCTTTATTTATAGAGCACAGTGAAGGCAACACAAAGTGCTTTACGGAAAATTTAAAAAAGACAAACCAAGGGTAACCATGTGGAAAGAGTACAAAAAAAGTGTAGCTACCAAAGGTTTGAAGCACTGAGATAGTTCTCTCGTGGTAATAATAATCATAATTCTTCTGCAATTGATATCACAAAGAAGTGCACAGTTGTAAAGCGAAGGGACGAGAATGCCTTGCCTGTATTTTACAAACTTTGTGTGGTGGGAAACTGACCCTTCACATCAAAATGAAAACATGAACTCGCTGTGAAGTATGGTGATGACTTCGCCACGCTCTGGGGATCTGTTCTTCATCACGGACAGGGAAGCTGGTCTTAGTTGACGAGAAGATGGATGGAGCGAAATACAGGGCAAACCTCAAAGAAATCCTGTTAGAGGTAGAGAAGGACTTGAGGAAGCGGAGGAGGGTTCCCTTCAGTGACCCAAAACACAACCCTACAGGTAGAATGGAGTGCTTTGGATGGAAGCATGTTCATGTGTTAGCACTGTAGCCACTGATGACCTAAACGTAAGAGATACCAATGCAATGCACATTTCAGTCAGCTCATAACTTTTTTCACAGTTCATTTTAAAATGTTGCTGCCAATGTTGTTCTTTGGTTTGGTGGTGGCATGAAACGTTGCTATCTAATCATGCTAAATTTAGACTGAAAGTTATTTATTGTTTTTGATAAAGCAACAAACATTGGCAGAAAAATGACAGTATGATGTTTTTTGGGTTTTTTTTTTTGGTGGTTGACATTTTACTCTGTTACCACAAAACCGTCATATTTCAATCGCTAAAAGTGATAAACAGAAGCCTTAAACAGGGGCGGTGACACATGCATTTCAGCATGTAGGGAAACTTAAATATCTTAAATGTATCTTCCTGCAGCGTGTTTTTTTTTTTCTTCTCCATGTCAAACTGAGGAAAACTGCCCTCAGCATAAAGGCAGTCAAACCACAGATTACAATCTATGTGTTATAATATAAATTTCAACATATTCAGCATTGACACCTTCATACCACATCCCAAGCAAGACATCAAGCAACCATCTGTTTTTTTTCTTTTCTTTCTGCCTTCTGGTGCCAAGATTGCCAAAGGCTGTCTCAGATAAACAACTAAATTTATTACTTCAAAGCATGTCAGGACAAACAGACATACTTCAAATACTGAATGAAGCAACAAAATGGAAAACAACAAAAGTATGGGAGAATGTGTTTTTTGTTTTTTGTTTTGTATGGAAATAACTGAATAAATAATACAAAACCAGGATGAGAAAGTCGATCTTTCTTAAACAGATTGATACATGACCATCCAGTGCCTTGTGAAAAGTTTACAGCCTTTTCAACTGTATGCTCAGAGCTGCTATTTTGCTGGAAGGTGAACATTTGCCCAAGTTTTTACAACAGTTTTTAATTTCCCCATTGTTGCCCATCTAACTCCATCCACTATCCTTTGAGCTATGGCTAATTTCACAGTACATATTAGAAGAAAAAATATTCTCAATGACACGCAAACATATGGTGTGTTTGTTTTCTGCACGCGCCGCATTTTACGTATAGGTCAAAAACTTGAATTTCAGTCTCATCTGAATGCAACACAGTCTTCTAACATGATGTATGACACGTGGAACATCAAGCAGGACTTCTTACGGTTTTCTTATTGCCACCTTTTCATTTACACAATATTATTAGTTGTCCTGTTCACGGATTATCCTGCCTAACTGTGGATGTCTGCAGCTCCTCCATAACCTACCATGGACCTTTAAGATACTTATGAGTTGCTCGTATACTGAAATTGACACAAAGCTGGAAGGGACATTCTGGAATCCAGTTGGATGCAGTTTATTTTTTATCAGAGTAAAGTAGGCTGAGGACAAATCAACACTTGTTTTCAGACTTTAATTTGTTCAAAAGGATTCCACTTTCAATTCATAAATCTAAAGTATTCTCTGTTGGTTTATTAAATTTTAATGAAATACAAAAGGCGAATAAGGTTCAAGATGTGTAGTTGGATTGGCATGACAATGTATTAAACACAGCTTCAGTAATGCTTTAGTGAGGCTACTTTTTAGTCAAACTTACAAAGGTGTGGCTGCAAATATCTCCAAATTTAATGCTGTTGTACATGAAAGTGGAGACTACTTAGCTCCCAAACGTGAAACAAAAGGGGGTATGCTGTATCAGAGCAATTCCCTCCTCACCAGCTCATGCTAGCATTTTCAGAACCATTTGTTTTTATATTAAACCGTAACTCTGATGCACAGCTGCCAATTCACACTGAAGAGTCTTTTAGCCTAAGGGCAATCAGTTGCAAACTGGCAGACAAAGTAAGAGGCGAGAACTACAAAGTGGAAGCAATGGGAGACATGTCTGCTACACTGCAGGTATTCAGTAAGACACAGGCAGTTTGGCATATTCTAACAAGTAAAGGAGGGAAAGAGATTTTTTTTCAATGAATCTTTTCACTTTTCATGGCTAGTGTAGCCTCCTTCACCCAAATCTGTTTGTGGAGCAGTATGGATCGTTTTTCTTTTTTCTTTTTTTTTTTACCTTTGAGACCTTATGCCACAGTCACTTTTGCCTTTTTCGTTTTTTCAAATAAAATAATTCTCAAGACGGTTGAAAACAGATGAGGCAAAAGAGAAAAGCAACCTGACAGCACAAGAATTGCTATCCAGATGGATGAATTGGCTTGAACAGACAGTACCATTAAAGACTATTTGAATTACTGTTGTGAAGTGGATTGATAGAAGTCATTTGTCAGATGTCATATGTTTCACCTGCTTCTCTGGTATGGCTGCAATTTTTTATCCGACTTATTCCTATTGGCGATGTTACTAATAGTGATCAAACTCCTCAAATTTGTCAGTTTTGCAAAATGGATCCAGTCATATCACACCATGTTATTATATTTTAGTTCAGCCAAATCCAGCCCACTGTAGCTATTTATGTGGCCCTCTAGAGTCTTGAGGGCTCCATAAGTAGAACATTCAAGATAATAGTTGTGTGCCTAAATATTATTTTATCAATCAAATCTAGGAGTTTTTATCTGTATATGGTCAGATTTCATTTTAAGACATACTCATTGAATACAGAGATATCGATTTATTGATATTTAAAATTTTCAATCTGAAGTTTTATCGATACATTCTGCCACAGCGAGTCCTTTAAGGACATTCACGGCCGCGATATGGCTCAAAATGAAAATGAGTTTGAGGCTCTTGCTCTCTACTAAACATAGCACATCATTTTGAACTTCGGTCCTTGGCCGCTGAATCCAGGTGTTTGTTTGCACTTTATCTTAGGCGCACTGTGCCTTATGGTATGTCTAACTACAGAGGACCAAAGAGAAGGAGACGTGATGCTACTGCAACACCAGCGCCCAAAGGTGGCCGAACTCAGACACGTCGATGTATCTGTGCTGTGACAGATGCAGACCCTGGGTGTCAACGCTTCTGTCTGTCGAGGTACGCCTGACTCCAGCTCGTAAAGCTCTGGAAGATGATGTGTTTGCATTACTAAAGGTAATTAAGAGTAAATATCAGAGTGGATCCACCAGATGCCTAAGCTGTATGTGAACCATGATAATTATTGCCGTTAGTGGTAAGCAGTAAAACACCTTAAATTAAATTCACTTTTAATTACACATTGAACAATGTAGAAAAATCCAACTTTAATTTTGAGTGCATTTTTTTTTACCACTAAAGCCAATAGATTATTTCTATATCTAAATGAATGTTTGTCCATAAATGAATGATTGATCAGTGGCTATGACTAAAACAAATAAAAATGTTGTACTCCCTGGGCTCCAACTAAAATTGTCAGCACTGGAATATTCATTATATATTTTTGCTGTCAGGATACAGTTTTGTACATTATGCTGGAAATCAGTAAAAATCTATATTTCTTAATTGGTACTGACACTTTATTGACTGAAGATCTCTCAAAATTTCTTTGTCTAAAAAAAGTGCAGTGTTAAATTTGGTTTTGCCTGAGTTTTATAGGTCGTATCTAATTTAATGGGTAAGAAGTCGAGATCGTGAGCGTGCCATCTCAAAATCCTTACCTCTTCATTGTAGGCATTCTTGTTAAGTCTTATCAAAGTTTCAATGGTGATTTAATCAACTGGTTATCTTGTTCAAATAATTTATTAAACATTGTTAATCCCTAATTTTGCCTGAATTGGACAATCTCTTGAAGTAGCAACTTCTTCCCATCTTTCCATCTTGCTTGGAAAGATGGACTATCTGCTTTACACCAACAAACTAGAGTCCTAAATTGAGCAGCCCTCCTTCTTTCCTTTATCATCTACAGAGTTTGAGTCCTTAAGCTTGGTCTTTCCCCCTGCAAAATTAATATAACAATTAGCTTGTCCCATTCATAAAACAGTTTATTTGTTATTTTAACTGGAAGTGTTTGGAACAAATAAAGCATCTCAAGCAAAATATTCATCTTAATTTTATCGAAACGTGACACCAAGCTTAGGATTGGTATGAAATTGTACCTTTTAATGTCTTCTTTTATTTTATTGCAGAAGAGCTTAAAGTTTCACTATTTAAATGAGTAAATGTCCTGCGTAGCACATGACTGGCGGTATCTGGTATTGATCACAGTGTTATCTTTAACTGTGCCTCTCAAATCAGTAAACTCTATCATGTATGCTTATAAGTATTCAGACATTTTGCCAGAATAAAGCATTATTATGTTTGTGCGTCTTGGTTTCTCATCTTGAGCATATGATTGGCCTAAATCCACAGAGCTCTTACACTCTTGGCAGAGGCCTAAAATTAATATTAAAAAATTCCTCCCATCTTTGTTCTTGTTGAGTAAACTAAACCAGCCTTGTCATCTCTGCTGAGGAGTGTTTCTCCTAAACAATGTGGCATGATTACTGGTTTAAGGTCTGTGGTTATGCCTAAATGTATGGGACTATGTTTCTCATAAACCCATATCCTCGTTTTCTATGTTTTTGTCACAACTATTGGTTAATGCAAGACTAATTTGAGGGAATGTTCCTAATACCGAAATTTTCTTTTTGAAGCCCACATCAGACTCGACTATCCAGGAGTCCCCACAGAGTCCCCTGCCTTGGATGATGCCACAACAACCGTCCATCTTCTGCTGTTCCTTTCAAGGTCAATGGATCTTTCTGCTCCCCTTCATCCACTTCCCCTTGACCTCCGTTTGGCTCCTTCACTCCCAGATACAAACTGTGAAAAGGAAGAACTTCGGAGTTGCATACTGCCAACATTCCTCGGCATCAAAGCTCTTGGAACAAGTTCCATCAGGCCAACAGGTTTCAAAAAGTCATCAGGAAAATTTGATGCAGACCTCTTGGGGCTATTCTTACTTTTTGCTACCTTTTTGAAAGAACCGAAGGGATTGTTTTCACCATAATATCAACGCAATAGCAAGTGACCTTGCTTATGTCAAGCTTAACCAGACCAACTCTTTGGTTTTGGTTTATTTGCTGTCAACTGTAACTTTCAAAATTTGTTTCGTCTAGACCAACATATAAGCTTATAAAAGTATATGAGATGGTTTGTTCCGCAGAACAGGCCACAAAGCAATAAATGTCCAAAGAAATCAAGGAAAGTATCAACAGTGAATAAAAGGGTGAGGGCTTGCCATAAAAATAGGGAAACAAAGGCTAGAAGTTGGAGCACAAAAGTACTTAACATACTGTTTTAATGTGATCTTTTCCAGATTATTAATCATTGATAGGAAAGGCACTGACAGCCCAATTTATGAGTACACCTTACTTGTAATGTGTCCTCACTTCCCTTCAGAACTGCTTTGACTCTTTGCTGCAAAGATTCCGCAAAATGTGCCTTACGTCAAGTAACAAGTCTGAGATCATTTCAGATTTGTGACTCAGGTGGGGTGTGGCGTTTAAATTTCGCACAGTTGGTACTAAGGAACCCAAACAGTGCCAGAAATATTCACCATATTATAACGGCACCTACACTGGTCAGAACTGTTGATGGCCGGATGGACTCATACTCTCCAGATATTTAATCCAAACTCTGACCCTATCGTCTAAATGATGCATCAGTGTGCTACTTATCTGACCCTACAAAACAATAACAGTTTTGTAGTTTGTTGCTGTTCAGTGTTGGTAAGGATGCGTGAATGGTAACTTCGGTTTCCTGTCACCAGAGTGGTTTTTGATGTGGTCTTCTGCTGTTGTAACTCACTTACTGCAAGTTTTGAAGGGTTTTACATTCAAAGGTGGCATTTCTTGGATGTAGTCGTTAGTCATTTGGGCAATAATGATTGACACAAACAGGTAGAGTAGAACTGCATGAACTGTACTCAATTGTGACTCGAATATAACCATAAGCCACTAATCTAACATTTCTTAAACTCTGACATGGTGAGCTGGTATAGAAAATGGTCTTATGTGGTAAATGGCCTGTATTTGTATAGCGTTTTATCAAGTCCAGAGGACTCCAAAGCACTTCACATTAAATTCATTAATTCATGAATAATACCACCTCTGATTTTTATGTAAGACAGTCCTATGTTACATAGAAATGTCCATTGGCATTATGTCTTCAGGTCACCCTGATTATTCTTTGAAAAACACGTAAATAATTTATACAGCAGCAAGTGGAAGTGATTATCCTCAAACATCGTGATTGGATCAGGAGAAATGGGCAAGTGTAAGGATTTAACGAAATTGAACATGGTTCAGATTTTCAAAGCATCTCTAAAACCGCAGCTTTGGTGTTTCTGGTCTGTCGTGGTCAGTGTTTCTTAAAGTAGTCCAAGAAAGGACAACTGTAGAGTCATGGTCAACCAAGGCTGACTGATGCAGGCATGGAGTGAAAGTTGGCCCGTGTGTTCAGACCTAACACTTTAACTCAAATAGTTGAAATTAATGGCGTTTCTGACACAAAAATGTCCAAATACACAATGTGATTTAGTGTATGTCATAGCATACCTGCTGATCAGTGGAAACAATGTTTCCTTATAGATATATCTTCTTTTACCAGGATTAGAGATGGCAACAAGTTTGAGGTGTTGGCTTCCAGACAATCCCAATTCAATCAAGCATGTGGATTAAATTGAGGAGGTCAGGCACCTGTCTTCCTTGCCTTTGTCTGTTTATTGTCTTCTATGAATGAAATGAATTTTGTTGTGCTTCTGTACAAAATCAATACAAAGCAGTCTGATTCTGATTCTGATGTTTGGGTTGTGCTGGATAAATAAGTCCAAATCACAGAGGCCCCATCCTTGGATATTTTAGATTTAAAGGATCAGCTAAAATATGTTGGCGCTAGATATCAGAGTGCACCTTCAGCATTCTTGTGGAGTTCATCCTTCGACGGATCGGGGTGCTTTCGGCAGCAAAAGTGGACCAAAATACTAACAGACACATGACCATAATGTTAAGCCTTATGAGTGTTTAGTTTGTCTATAATTTTGGACATGACATGAAATGCAACACCAACACTACTACAGAAATCTTCTATAGTTAGTTGGAAGGAGCATCAGCCTTAAAGAAAAATAACAGTGGACTTGTGAATGTTGCATTCTTTAAAACTAAAGACATTGGGATTAACCCCACTTTTACAAAAGAATCCAGTTTAATCCCCAAGAATTTCCACAAGCAGTTATTTTATTATTTTGTAAACTATGTATAGCATGTATAATGTGTATGCATAACTTGTATGTACATTTCAGATCGCTGTATTCGTACTTACCAATGCAATACCACGTATACCGGGATGATGCTAATTGAATAATGATCAATGATCGTGATTTGAAGATTCCACTAATTTGTCTAGCCAGTCAAACAGTTTTCATTGTTGGAACAGATTGTGAGTTAAAGGTAAATGAATTATCTTACTCTCTTGTTAAAACACATTGCTAGAATCTTATTTGTTGTTGTTTTCCTGCATCTCTCATCTTGTAATAAAGAATTTCTTTCTTTTTTTTTGACAGTCTATTCAAAAGCGTTATTTTTGCTCTCAGATGTGCACACAGGAAAAACATTCGCATGGGTTTATATTGACCTTCCTTAGTCAATGTGAAAAAGAAGTGTGCAACAACTGTAGCTAAAGATGTTCTATTGTTTCGCCACATCTTGTGAGAATATTCATTTGCAGAAACATGTACAAATATATTAAGCATTTCTTTTTTGTGACTAGAATGTAAACTGTCTTTGTTGTCCCAAAAATAAAATATTCAGGTGTAACAGCAGCATCAGATATTAAAAACAATGTATAAAAACAAGATTAATGATATCAACAATAACAGTATCAATAATAATATACTGTAGATAACTATAACAGAAAATACTCTGCAGTTATTCGAAATAGGAATATTTCACTCATGAACTATGGGATGCGCAACTGAGTTGGATTACTTTTCAAAAAATGTACATATTGTGCATGTGTTTGAACATTAAAAAAAACCCATATATTGTTTTTTTCCCTACAATTTGCAGCCGTTAGTCATTAGTTGAAACCACAGAATAATACTAAGAAGAAAAATGCATAATACATGCTGATAAAACTTCAGATGAGCTTGTGGTCACATTGCGAGTAGTAAATTGCTTCGTGTCAAGAACCCTGCAAAGTACTTTAGCTCTCAAACTCAATAGCCTAATTTAATTGTATGTAATTATTTTACTATTAAATTAAGTAAAAGCAGATATTAGCCTCAACATTATCTGTATATGTGCTAAAGGCCAGTAATAAAACAATAAAGGCAGACAGGCATTTGTAGAAAAGCTGTGCTGCAAAAATAAACTGCGGCTGGGATTTCCACCCATCACCTGTTTATCTTGTAATAATGAGGCAGAAAAGTATTTTAATCCTGAACTAATTCTGTGTAATTTTATTTTACATTCACAAATAATATTGTTTTCATGTAACAGAGTTTTTTTTCCAATTAATTTGAGAAATGCTCTTTTATTTTACCAAAACAAAACAAAAACAAAACAAAACAAAAAAGAAAAGAAATATTCCCTCAAAGACAAACTTTTTTTTTCTTTTTTACTCTGTGCATTGGCAAATATATGTTTCCTTGAGATATTAAGAACTAGACATTTCCAAATCTTGCTGTTTGCCTTTGGAATGTATAGTCTGATTATTTTTTGCCTTACAAACAGCTTTTCCCTTTCAGATACATAACGTAAGCTGCTGTCAGCCTTTGAAATACTAATACCGTTAAATTTTCCGGAATGTTTCACTATGTCCAGCCTAAATAAGCCTTCCCTGGAGCCTCGGGCTAAACCCTCTCCACTCAGAAAGGCTTCATTCCCACAGCACACCATGGGAAATACCTTTAAGCAGACATCCTGACCACGCAGTGGCAGGTTCAGGGCCCCCACTCTGGCTTAAAGGTTGTTGTTTGAACCCTAGTTTTGCAAATGAATAGATTATTTGTGCTGCCCAGCTAAGATTTACTAGCCACTAGCAATTGAAAGGCATTGAAGGACTTTCCTGGTCACACGAGGATTTTCACCGTGACGTGATGTGAATAATTTCCAAATTTGGTGTTATATGTGCCTTGCAGGTAGAATTAATCAGTCAATCAAATTTTATTTGTATAGCACATTTCAGCAGCAAGGCATTTCAAGGTGCTTTACATAATTAAAAAACAAAATAAAAACAGCATGTGACATTGAATAAACAGTAAGAAAGAGAAAGAGATTTTGAAAAAAAAAAATTAGTCCTTACATATGCAACAAATTAAAACAAACCAAGTCTGCAGTCATTCCACTGCAAAATATCATAACTGCAATTTAAAGCAAAACACGATTTCACTGCAATGTGTTGGGGAATAGATATCAGTACCAGTGATACTTTTCTGCACAGTCTTGAAATTATTGAAATTATTGTTCAGTAACTTTCAAAAATAATTTCCAATGACTAAACCTTGTGGAGAGTGAGTACGTTTTGAGTTGCACCACAGATTTGAAACCTATGAGTTACACTGGGTTAGCTCTTATATGCTTGCAGCAGACTTTGAAGCCAGCAGCCATTATGCCAATAAAATTTATACTACTGTAGATGACAACAAAACGGAAAAATTGCCTTCAGAACTGAGATCCACTTTCTTTTCACTTCTAAAACAAAGTGAAAAGAAAGCTTGGGTGTCTGCGATGGACTGGCGACCCCTTCAGGATGTACCACACCTCTTGTTTATTGACCGTTGGCCATTGGCCTCGCAACCCTGCAAAGATAAACGTGCTAGATAATGGATGAATGGATGGTGTAAGAGCATAAAGCCTCTTGTAAAACAGGTACATTTTATATTCTGCTTGTCTCACCTTATATTGTTCCATGATTTTCCCGTACAGTGACAATGCATGCAGGCTAAAAGTCATACTATTTTAGTTAATCCCAAAATCCTCAGTCTTTCGGATTATGACAATATTTTTCTTCCACTGGTGTTGAAAGGAATAATGATCTTGGTATCGAGTGTACTGCAGAGGAATGCACAGTGCTATGAAAAAGTATTTGCCTCTTAAAAATTTCTTTGGTTTTGCTTTTTTTTTTTTTTGGTCACACTTAAATGGTAACCTGAGTAAATTCAAAATATTTTTTTAAATGCGGATTTCATTTACTAAGAGAATAAATATACACAAGCCACCACACCCAGGCTTATTTGCTTTCAGACCAGTACAATCAGGAAATGCTTTGACTAGACTGTGTCTAAATTTGCTCATGCTCAAATCTAAAGAACAGACAAGACGGTCATTGACATTTATCAGTCTGGAGCAGGTAACATAGCCCTGTCTTAGGCTTTGGGACTCCAGTGAACAGCAGTGAGAGCCATTATTCTGTTAGGATTCAGGTTGGTGTGAGTGCTCTTTCCTATAGGGAATCTTCGGAGGAGAGTTCTGACATGCTGGCGCACCGGCAGCTGATTCCGGCTGATTGACTGGTGGACTTTTAAGAAGCAGAGGAGCAGTCACTCATCACTCCATGGTCCCACTTGTTGGTAAGAGTCTAACCCGAAATCATGCTACGGATGTTTTATGAGACTCCAAGTAATTCTGTGTCTTCTTTCAGAAAACGACGAGCTGTCATCAACCCAGGAACCACACCTGGCTTAAAGATTGCTCCTGCCAAGACTGAATACCTCCGCCTGCCGCTCTCCTTCCCTCTCCATCATTGGTCCTCCGAATTGCTCCCGGATCCTAGCCTTTCCCTCCACGCAACCTCCATCCGAATGACAACCCGAGCTGACCTGCCTACCCTCTGGAGCACAATTTGATCGTACCTTTGAAATACATTAAACTTTCACTGAACAGTGTTCTCTGGTCTTGTGTGAACTTGCATGTGGGTCAAGAAACTGAAATCCAACATGACATATTCACAAAACAGAAAACATACAGCAGTGGCTCGCCTTGCCAACCAAAATTACTCTAAGAGGAAACTTCGGCCAGGAAATCACAAAAAACCCAGAAAAACATGTATAACAATTAAGGCCTCACTGGCATTAGTTAGGGTCAAAGTTCATTATTTAATAATAAGACAGAGGACAAGCAAAAATTGCATTCATGAGAGTAATCAACGTAAGACCCGTTTAAACATTAAGGAAATATTTCTTGGTATTTGTCAAGTCTTCCAAAGCACAACATCAAGTCTAGTTTATTATTGGTGTGGCCTGTTTAAGCCTAGACTTAAACATGACTAAGTTGCTGTGGCATGATTTTGAACATTACAAACATTATATGTCTGGTTAAAAACACTCCAATTGAATTAAAACAATTCTGTGAAGAAAATGGCTCAAAAGTCATTTACAGGCTTATAAAATGACTCACTGCAAGTTATTAATTAGTTAGTTAGTAGTTAGGCTTAGGAGGGAATTATTTTTTCACGCAGGGCCAGAAGGACTTACTCTGCTTAATTTTGTCTGATATTTTACCTTATTTGATGATATGAAACGTTTGATTGTGAAACCAAAGAAATGTCTTTTCTTTTTATTTTTCTTTCTTTTGTTTTGCACTGTAGACTCTGGGCTACAGGTGGGACTGGGCTTGTTGCACATTTGCTTTGCGATCATTCAAATTCACCTTAATGGAATCTACTGACCAGTGCCTAACATTTTTTGGCTAAAACTGCTGATCTTTGACAAAACATTTGAGCCAGTGATGTCAGCCAAAATTCCTCACAAATGACTTTTAAGTGTTTTATTGTTACCAAATCTTTCTGAGAAACAGCTGCAGTTACACAGAACACTAAACAATATCTGACTTACTAGCAAATGGCAAAAAAAAGTCTCTATTTGGCTACCTTGACTGATGTCTCTATGTGGACATAGAAGCTTGCTTTGCGGAGTTTAGATTTTAGATATAGATTGCCACATGATTTATAGCAAAAATAACCAACCCTAACATACTCTTTTTTTATTTGGAAAGATATATCTAAAGTGGTTTGATTGTGTGCTCAGAAAGGACTAACTAGTAACTTTAATTTAGAAATGTTGCAACCTTGTACAATAATAATCAAGTGTCTCATAACCATTATGAACAATTTGACAATTAATCCATATTTGCTTCATTTGAACTACACAGGCATATATGCTTTTGGTTAAATCTGAACTAGAAACCTATCTGACGTACTCAAAAGTGGTTTCCGTCTGTTCTGCATATGAAGAACAAAACATTCTCTCCAGCTGTTGTACACTGATGTGGGTTTTTTTCCCTCAAATATTTTTTGCATTTTGTGATAGATGTTGCAGGTGTCTATTAAAGTTCCAAGCTGGCTTTTGCAAACATAAAGATGATGAAAGCAGCCTCGACAAGTGTAATGCAGAAGCAGTAAACTGTATGATTTATTGCAGTCTGTCCAATTGACTTATGACTGATGTAGATGATTAAAAGACCTGCTGAGCTGCTTCTCTGTATCACAATTTTTAAATAGTTTATGAGTGACAGTTATTTATGTAGTGCTCCACAGGGAGTAGGACTAAAACTCTTTCAGCAACAGATAATAAATTAATTGAGCAAACTCCTGAGGTTACTCAGCAATAATCCAAATAAGAATAAGGCAGTACATACTGATGGATATCTGAGCTTTTCAATCAGCAGATAAAATTGATAAAATGAGAAACTTGACTGAATCCCATGCCAAAATTTGCTTGCAAAATAAAACATAGTTTTGTCCGAGGTTTATTCTTACATCTGTGTGATAATTTTTTAAGCATGCTTCAAATAAGACCAACAAGACTTTAAAATATGACTTTCAGCTAGTCTTTGTTTCGAGGCTGCAGAAACTAAAAAAACTCACAAAAGAAAAATCTGAACTGTACTAATGTGAAGAAAGAACTGTAGCGTTTATATTTCTACATGTGTAACGTGACAATCAATACTTGCAAAACCTCACTTTAAATTTAAACGTCCTCAGAGTGTAACCCTAACTTGTAAAAAAAATATATATATATATTTAGGTTGATATCTTAGTGTTCAAATGACCATTTAATGCAAAGTCATAAAAAAAAAAAAATTATGTGAACCACATTCTTATCCATATTCAAGTCCATGAACATGACATCCCAGTGAACTGTCTCTTCAGAGAACTGCAAGATGCTGGATGTAGCATCTGGCCAGCAGACATGGAGACATTTTGCATCTATCTCAATGTATGCCACATCTGATCATTATTTTCGAATCTACTCCTCTGTTACATGAACCTGACAAATATTTGGTCATTCTCCGACAGATTTCAGGAGTCTTTCAGCTGTCTTTTATGTGTTGCGATGATTTCAATATGTTATCAGTGTTTTTTTATTTCTCTCCTCTGCCCTATTTTCCTCCTTCCAACTTGAATCACATTAACCCCAAACTCTTGACATGCCTGAGGAAAAAAAATGTGGCTTTTTAAGACATATTGCAAAATCTAAATAAATGCACACAGCTTTGTATATAGCTTTGACCCTTTTTTCAAATCATTTAGAAAAAACCCTTAAAGGTTCAACTTGTAATTTGCAAAAAAAAAAAGAAAAAAGAATGATAATCTGATAATCAGAGTTGATAATCCATGGCTGGTTATCAGGAAACATGGTTTCACCAAGACATTTAAAACAATGTGGAGAATTATAAAAGTCCTCTAAAAACATAAATCAGCATGTGGAGGGGCAAAATATGATTGTTGTACCTAGCTAGCTGCGTCTGGTGTTTGGAGCAATTATAAATAAAGGGTGAGGTTGTGAAAGGGAAGGAAAAAAAAGAACAAGTATATTAAGAAAGACATTCAATCTATAGAAGAGGAACCTCAAAGTCTTATGGTTTTGTAGTTGAAAATGTCAAACGAAAGGATTGAGGGAAAACGGGCAGGAATGGGAGTCAATGTTTGCGAGAGAGCTGAAAGAAATTAGTCAGAGGGAACAAGATTCATAAAGCCAACCATAAACCAAAATGTGTTTCTCAAGGGAAGATAATTGGAGATGAAGCACAACACAGTAACATTTTATTGCTTTCTAGAACACCAGTGTTACTTCACAGTGGTACCGTTAGTAGCACTGTTGCCTTACAGCAAGAAGGTCCTGGGTTTGAATCCCAGTGTGGGGTCCTTCTGCATGGAGTTTACGTGTTCTACCTGTGCATATGTCTTACTGTGGTGTTAATTCATCTCTCTAAATTGTCCTTAGGTGAGACTGTGTGCATGTACGGTCGTCTGTCCTGCCTGTCTCTGTTTTTCTCTGCGATGGTGATCTGTCCAGTGTGTATGCTGCCTGTTGCCTGATGACCACCAGAGATCCTGCCAGGGCGAGCCTGTTTGGATAATGGATCGACGGAGAACGGCATTTGTGGTAAACCCCTAAAGGTTTGGATTTTGCAGGGTCATCTTTCTGAAGAATCAAACACCAGATAATTGAATTGTGCTCAACAAATTCCTCGCAATGCAAGAAGTGCATCTGATCTCACCTGAGGGACAGAGACTAACATGTAAAAACTGGCTTCGTTCAAGCACGGAATGTGAAACGTTCCCATTTGTACTGCTCAGGACATTTAAACTGTTGTCATATGCTTGTATCCATCAATTAGTTGTTTCTAACATTTCTTGCCATGCTAATTATCATCATTACAATCATCATGATAATGTTAAAATCTACATTTCCAGTGTGGTTTCTTAAAACGTCTGTGCAGAGAGAGCTTAGAGTAGCTGATTATAGTTTCTAAGAAAGAAACAACTTTTACATTCCTGAAAGCAAGAAGGGACAGTTATCACAACCATAAGCTGTGAAATAATTTTTTTGCCCTAAGCATAAGAACTTGTTTTGTTTTTGACAACTTTATTACTTAGGTTTATGAGTGTTTGACATAGGTGTAACTTTGTTTGCAAAAAAAACCACAACAAAAAACGATTCTGCCAGTCAAAAACACCTCAAATTCTCAGTAGTGATAAAGAAATAATACATTTAAAGAAAAAAAAAATTGAAACTACAGCATCATTAACTTCACTTAGCAAACAACTGCAGTGGAAGTATATTTTCTAGGTGCAATAAAAAGATTAAGATTTGCTCTTTAGAAATTGAGCTTGTCAGTCAGACCCACACATACGTGCCCAAAGGGAACTCAGAGGTGTTCAAGCCAATCAGGGCATGTTCAAACATCACACCTGATGAAAGAAGATGTCATTATGCATAATGGTTCTCAGCAAAAGTTAATAACGCTCTCGCTTGATTAATGCTCCTTCTCGTCTCCCCAGTGAGCTGCTTGTGTTGCACTTCGCCTCAGCAGAACACGGAGTGGATGAGCGCCATTTTCATTCCACTGCGGTGGAGTTTCACTGAGCGCCTCACAATTTTTGTGGAGGAATGTTAACAGTTATTGTGGAGGAGAGAAGAAAAAAAAAACACCCTGTTTTTTTTCCATCTCCTCTCCAGATGAATGGGAGCCAAGAGCGGTGAGTCTGGTTGCAGGCAATGAGTTCTTACACATGTGACAGTGATGGGAACTCGCTGATTGTGTGGTCACGTGCAGATACGCTATGCGGTCGAGGAGCAGCATGAGGGATGAAGACAGTTCTGCAGGAGTTCTTTATGCTTCGAAAGCTCAGGACTGATTTAGGGTGTGGGTCCTTAAATATGTGCGCTTTTTCAGGAGTGAAAATGACATCCTGCAGCGTTGAAGGGCCACCTGCTGGTTTCGAACACCAACAACAAGCACACCCACAAGTGAGCTGTTTCGCTTTACTGCTGCAAAAATGAACTTCACACTCATTTTAAAGCAGTCCAGAAGAACATCTATATTATGCATATCATAAGATTAACTTATTTACACTGGTTAAATGACAAGGTTGACCAAAAATGCTTGTTTACCATTAAGAAACCGTCCAGTTGTGTGTGTGATGTAGCTTAGCCAACGTCAGTGTGTGAATGTGTGCATGAATGGGTGAATGACTGAAGCACTTTGGGGTCTTCTGAGCTTGATGTGTGACTATGCAAGTGCAATTTATGATGACTTGATCACACTGTAGAAAACACTGAGGTTCTTCAGAAGCATAAAATGGCGGTCACTAAAACAAGTAGCAACAGCTACTGTCTGCAGATTTTTTACCTCATAAATGCCTGTATAAGCTTTTTTTTTTAAGGGAAAGCAGGTTGTGAGTTTCGTGACTCCATGCCTTTTTGATAATTTTACATTCTGATGCATCATTTTGGATTTTCTTTCGTCTTGTCAAACCACCCTTTAGTCTTACATTGCCTTTTTTCCATTATTCATTAGCAACCCATTCAGATAGCTGCATACCTCTATTATTATTATCAGTAATAGTAGTAGTATTAAAATGTCAGTGATCTTCCAGTTTTTATGATCTTACAATTATTCTGATTACTAAAGACTTTTCATCATGTATCTTATTATTATTTTTACATTACACGTCACCTGAAGTCTCTGCCAACACAACAATACCAGAAAGCTGGTTGTTTCCAGAACACATTCTTTCTATTTTAAATGTAAAAGTGGAAAATGAAGAATAGCTAAAATATTCTTATAAGGTTATTTATTTTTCTTTCATTCTATCTTAGTTTTCTTTTATTTTTTTATTGGTATTACCTGCAAACTTGCTTTGTAGAGGAATGTCAGCATTTACTTTGAGCTGCTCCGTTTTTCTGCAACAAAGTTTTTTTTTAAGTGTCTCGTACGCCTGTTCTAGTTTGAGGTCAGATACTTTACGCTTTGTGTTGTAGACAAAGCCTGTTGTTAGTTTGACCTCTTTCCTGGCACATGTCACATCTGCATAGTGTTTGATGATTTCCACTCATGTGGCTCATCTTCAGTTAACTTACTTTTTTTATATTTTTCTTTCTTCGTGCTCAGATTTATTATTTTTCCAGTCTGTCAAATTTTTTGGTTTGGACTTTAGATTCTTTGTTCAGTGTTTTTTAAGTTCAATGAAAACAAAAACCAAACAAAAAAAAAACCCCTTTTATTTCTTGTTTTCTACATGTTCGTCTTGAACCTGTTTTTCATAGAATATAAAAAAGCTTCCTGGAAGTGGAGCCATCTGGGGATTAAGTGGTGCTCAGGAGGTAGAGGAACGCCCTTTTGAGCAACGAAGGTATTACCTACCTAGACAGGTGTGATTGGGAAAAGTGGCGTCCACAATCTGAACAAGTGTCATGTCTCTCTGTCAGACTTCAGTGCTACATATCAGATATCCATGGCAAACATATTCACGCCCTTTTGGGCCAAAGGATTACACCCTCTGTATGTGTTTTGTGGATCCAGAGAAGGCTTAGAACTTTGTTACCCATGGTGCCGTGGGAGTGAGGGCCATCTGCTTGATGTCGAGGGAGAATCTTGTGTGTCCGAAGGCAGAGCTGTGTGTACATTTTTTTGGCACAAAGCTCAACCTCCTTTCAATGAGGATTACCCATCTTATATGATCCTGTTTGTGTTCATGGACAGAATTTCAAGGTGTATTTATGGAGTGGAGGGTGTGTGTTTTGGGAACCTCAGGGTCTCTCATCTTTGCTTATGGTGGATGATGTGGTTACTATAGCTTTCTCCAAGTGAATCAAAACCTGTTACTGCAAAACACATGCGAACATCTGGCTATCGGTTAGATGGATTCAGGGTTGGAGTAGCAAATCTAAACACAGGAAGCAGGTGCTGTGCTCTGAGCAAGTGGAAAACAGAGAGAGTTTAATCATATCATTTGATGTGTTTCTGATTACTTCTTCAGACAGAATGATCTAAGCTACTATGCTGAATGATTTTGAGAAGTTTCCAGAGACTTTATGCTTAATGAAAGCGATGCTCTGTAGCTGTTTATTAGTTTGTTTAGTCTACCGCATCCCAGAATGCGGATGGCGTTTGGCTCAAGCTTGCAGCGTGCATGTCAGATTGCGGTCGCTTCACATTCACGCCATAAAGGAACCCCTCAAGAGTTTGTTTGGTACTGCACCTCCTACAAATGGGATCAGTTTATAAATGGGTTATATTGGTAGCTGTGTTCACATCTACAGAAATGAACTGCAACAAGGGGTTGGGGGGAAACAATGGAAGACTAAGCGCTATCATTTTTTCAAGAGGACTAGCAAAAAAAAAAAAAAAAATAGTTTTTTCACCTCAAATCAAAAGTTGGATTTCTCTTTTGTTATGAAATTTCATTATTGCAATAAAAGAGGAATGCAGCTTAGTGAAATACTGAGGTTGGAGGAGGGTGAATAAATGAGGCCCTATTAATTGTTCAAACTCACTATTACTGATCACATGCTCAGCACTGCAGCTTTTCTTTTGCTCTTACCTCATTTGACGTAAAGAGTCGGGGAGATCCAGATGTGACTCTAATTTGCATGAGCGACCTTTCAGAGCCCCACTACAGTTTGTGTGTTTCCGGCTTGGCTTCTCTGAGCAAAGCTGCAGTGAAAGGAGATGGCAGCAGCCAAGAGACTTTGGCAGGCTGTTGCTCTTGAAATGAGGACACATCAGTGTCTCCCACCACAGTCCCCGTCAGACCGGACCCTGGATGAGCTGGAGAAACAAGTGGGCGTACCATGTGTGTTGCATGTTTATTTACACAGGTGGAGGAGTCCAGTTGGACAAGATGACACCTGACTTTTCTTTTACACACACCCACATGTCAAGTTCGTTCCTTCCTCATCTGAATAAACTGAAATGTTTAATCTACTCTCAAACATCCTTCGCCACCGTGCTGTTTAACCCACTTAATGAAAGTAAAAAAAAAAAAAAAAAAAATCACATTTGTGGCAAGTAGAACAAAATAAAATGTGCTATTTTATTATATGCCAAGAGGGTTTAAGAACATTTTTTACTAGAACAGTGTGAAAGAAGGGAAAGCACAACTGAATTTTGTTCAGAATATAGCAAATCCAACCTCACGGTTGGACATTTCATATGCATCCAACTGGGACAACTCTGATAGCAGCGTGTGAAACGATGTTTTCAAAATGTGACTGAAACTTGAAAACATGTCCTCATTCTCTCAGTGGTAAACTATTCATGAGTGGTTTGACTTTCCTGTGAAGGAAACTGCTTTCATCTTGAGCTGGTCATCATTTAACAATATGTTTTTCAGTAACAGAAATTTATGGCTGTCCACATGTCAGGCAGGAAGAACATTTTAATATGAGAAGCATCCAAGAGGACCAGGCTAAATCTGCAGAGATCCCCAGATCAAGTGTGAGAATATAACGAGCCAATTTTATGTGCAGAAAAGAAACTAAAAAAACAACAAATGCACGCTGACATTGATGTTGACAGATGCTCTCCATCTAAAGACAAATAGCACTTAAGTATTAAAAAAGCCGACATACTAAAATATGTGATCTTACATTTATTTATTTATTTATTTATTTATTTATTTATTTATTTATTTATTGCGGTTTTAGCATAGGAATTTTTGTAGCCCTTTTCCTATATCACACAAATCTCTTAAACTTCAACTTACATAAATGTACTTTTAAAAAAGAGATCACTGCCTAGCCTTTGGGGTAAAACACAGAGGTCAGGGTTTCCCCCCAGTGTACTATAAGCCTGGCGGGCCACCAGGCTAAGCACTGCTTGTTTATTTAAGTCTCTTTAAAATGTTTGCATTTTTTAAGACTTTATAGTTAGTGTTCAGGTGTTAATCTTCCAATCTTTCAATAATACATCATTATCAAGTGATATTTTAAAATTTCCTGTCAATTAAAAATAATAATAATAATAATAACTGAATAACACAATGGGCTGCTGGATAAATGACTAACCTAGCACGCACCGACAGGGCTTAGCAAGAGGTGGTGACATATTTCTGGAAAACCATAAGATACATTTTTTGTGAATAGAAAAAGTAAATATGTTTTATTATTATTATTATTATTATTATTATTATTATTATTATTATTATTATTATTATTATTATTATTATTATTATTCACTGTCATTTTTATGTCTCATAACACAACAGATCAAACACAGCAGAGATGAGGCGCTGCGCTGTCTAGAATAACAGCCAAAACGCCACAATGCTTCATATGAAAGACGGAACTTGCTGCTGTCACATTTTTCACACGTAGAGTGCAGCCTCGGGTTTTCTCAGAGACTGTCAGAAGATATGAATGATCACTGAACGCAGGTGCAAAGCGAAAGAAATTCTTTCAGGCGTCTAACACGTGATTGCTGTTGAGCGTGATGCATTTGAGTCTCGCATATTCCCCTCTGCTTTGATTGTCAGTGTGACGGCGGTGCATGACTGCCACCGTGTGGACAGAAGTCAAACAGCTCCACTTGGAACAACTTCTATCTGATAAGAAGTAAATAAGCCATAGATGTCTTAAATTATTGGTTTGCAGTCGTTAAAGTCTGCAATCAATAATTTATCAAAGTTTTACCACATTCAGTCATATTCTGAATTTGAATTCATGCTCTCTATATCATAAGATTTTTTATTTTTTTCTGCACATCCAGCTGAAGGAGAGCCAGTGAAGCGTGACAGGAATTGATTTTGCTGTATACATATTTGCATTTCAACAGAACACTTGTGCATGAATGCCAGAAAGGGCATTCAGCACAGAAGGTTCCTGTGAGTCACCGAAGCAATACATCATGCTCCCAGCCTTCATCCATTCAGCCCACAGCTTGCTATATGCAAGCAGCAACATGACAAATCTTCCTGGATCTCTTGAGTTAAAGACGGGCTGACATATGCATATGAATATGGAAGTATTCAGAAAATCAGTGGGATTCCATTACATGGTACACTAAATAACACGTAAACAAACAACATTGTGCTGCTCTCATATTTCACATTTTGTCACATTCCAAACACAAACTTCAGTATATTTTGATGGGATTTTTTTTTCAGTATCCCATAATTGTGAAGTGAAAGGACTGTGTTTTTTTATTTATCATACTTAACAAATTTGTGTGGAATACTTTTTTTTTTTTTTTGCATTTTTTCTGACTCAGAGAAACATGGTGGTGGCAGCATCATATTTTTAGGCTCAGAGTTTGGACAATACTGGGAGGTAAATAAAATGTATGGCAAATTTTTTCAGATATCTGTTTTAAAAACTTTTTTTAAATCCATATAACCCTAACCCTAGTTGCACACGATTTTAGACTTTGACTGGATGGTAAGAAAATCCTGAATCTGTTTCTACCCACTTTACATTTTACTTTTGGGTAACACTTTATTTGAAGGGGGCTGAATAAGACTGTCATGACACCATCATAAACATGACATAACACCTGTCATGAACATGAATAAGCCTTCATGAATATTTATGACTGTTGTCATAAAGTGTCATTCGGCAAATTATGACACTTTTAATACAAAGTTGACATTATTCAAAATGTCTTTGTTATGACAACTTGACATTAACCAGGAAATCATTACTGTTCAAACTTTACCTTTACTAACAAAGTTACCTAATTTTTAAAGTGCAATCAGTAATACTTTTATAACAAATTTATATCAGTAATGATTTCTTGGTTAATGTCAAGTTGTCATAACAAAGACATTTTGAATAATGTCAACTTCGTATTAAAAGTGTCATAATTTACCGAATGACGCTTTATGACAACAGTCATAAATATTCATAAAGGCTTATTCATGTTCATGACAGGTGCTATGTCATGTTTATGACAGTGTCATGGTCAGTCTTATTCAACCCCCTTCAAATAAAGTGTTACCTACTTTTGTAATGTGCCAACTAATCACAATGAATATTTCAACCATCATCTTAAATAGCTTAAGTGGGTAAAATGGTTTTTTTGTTTTGTTTTGTTTTGGGTTTTTTTGCAATTTGTGCAGCAGGGAAGCAGGTGGCTAATAAAGATGTGAGTTTTCGGAGCGTCTTTTGCTGTGAAAGCTCCCATCAGAGAGCTTGACCCAAAAACCCGTGAAGTTCCGACGACGCTGCGTGTCATGTGCGCGGCATGTTACGCACGACGTTGGGAGTTCCCCTTTCCTCCAACGTGAAAACGCCCCTCTTCTGTCCTTCCAGCTCTCCTCCTGATTGTTAGCCATCGCTGCCGGCTTGTGCCTGTCTGCTGTCCCAGCCTGCAGCGCTGCATCTCCCCGCGGCAGAGAGAGAGGCAGACACAGATAGAGAAAGAGAGGGAGAGAGAGAGAGAGAGAGAGAGAGAGGAAGGCGCTCTCCGGGGCGGTGGCGGCGGTGTCCTGCAACCTCAATGACCAGAACCTTGACATCCGAACCTGACAGGGCAGGTAGGCAGCTTTTAATTGCATTGTTAAGGTGCGGGCATGCTGCGCTAAACCGGTTATCGCGAAGTGACACTTCTGCAGAAGCAGAAACCGGTGGGGGGGAAGAAGAGGAGGGATCGCATCTCACGCCTGTGCTGAGCTTTGCCGCTGAAACGGGCGTTTTTTTTTCTTCTTCTTTTTTTTTTAATTCCGTGCAAATGGATCGCTTTTGTGGCTAGAGGTCCATGGGCGGATGTGGAGGGTGTTACCACGCAGCGTTAACGCGGCCAATATGGTCGGCAGGCTGGTTTTAATAAGCAGCACAGAATGAGCGGATCCTTTATTTCACGCTTATCAGGGCCCAGTAGGAAGCAGGTGCACCTTTATCGCTTTCTAAATCTATGAACGCATGGAGGAAAAAAAAAAAAAAACAACAACAAAAAACGATCTGCATTTCCCCAGACCTATTTCTGAGCACGTTTTATGCTTAAGGAATTGGTTGCTGTTGTTTTTCTTCCACAACCCCTGTATGGAGCCAAAGGCTAACAGCTGATGCTTAGGATAATGAGCTAATTGAAGAGGGGCTGTACTGGCGCGGGTGTGGCACAGGGGGCAGGCATGGGCGCCTCGGACTCCTCAGGGTGTGAACTGCTGCCGTCTGAAAAGGTGGTCATTTTTAAAAAGCCTCTTAAACTTGCGGAGTTAGTTTTTCTTTTTTTAAAGAAACTGCTGGTGCGTGTGTGCTGAAGCGGGAAAGAATCGAGGCAAGCTGACCATGCATAATCCAATTTATCAGATCGTTTTCAGGGAAAACCAGAAGACAATGAAGATGACAAATTAGCTGCTTAATAAGCCTGAGCAAGAGAGTGCTCCACTTTAATCTAATCAAAGTGGGGTTTTTTTAGTAGTCATGTTAGCAAAATTTAACAAAAAATAATTTAAAAAAATGTTTGAGAATTACATAAGGGGCTTGATTCTGCAAGAAAGACTAACTAAACCAAGAATTTCAGACTTGACTTATCTTATTTAACCAGGGTTGAAAGTTAGTCCACAAGTTCAAATCAGTTAAGTGATCAATATTGTTTCCTAGTATATACTAGTGGGTGGTTGTTATGGTAATAATATCGGTTCTACAGCAATTAAATACACTTTTTAGGTGCGTTAGAAGGCATCTACACTTTGTTGATTATTTTTTTCATAAACTTCATTTAAGACTTGACCAAAAGTTTGGAAAAATGAGTTGTGGACATCTCTGATGTAAGAAAAAAAAACATGATCTAAAAACTTTAATACTTTACAACGTATTAAAAAACGTTGGCCGACGAAGTCGGTGATCTGGGATAATTATCTACATTTTCTTTATAACCTTTTAAATATACTTGACCTAAAATTCCAAAAAGGCCTCGTTTAACAAAAATGGTCCGAAGCAATGTTCAATAAATTATCAAACTTTTTTTGTGGTTAGACCAGAGGTCACTTGTAACAGTATGCTGCCCCAAAGTCCTGTTTGTTACTGTAGAATATAAGGCTTTCATTTGACAGCATTCTACTTTCCTGTTCAAAGTAAACAAATATGTTTAAACCTCCAACTGAAATATAAAGTTATTTCTGGTTTCCGATGGAAATCTTGACCAAACGTCAACAAGAAAAGAACGTTCTCACTCAGCTGATTTGTTTTGGTGAAGAGGTGCATTCATTTTCTACTATGTATCAGGAGAATAAAAGACAGTTTTGTCAAAACTTTAAGAGTAAGGATGGCAAAAAAAAAAAAAAAGATAAGCTGAGTATATTTCCCACTTAAGATTGTACATTCTTTAAGGCTGGAATAGAGAGTCAAAATCTGTTTTTAGGAGACAGTACAAGTCTCTTAAATGGCAGACACAGATTGAGATCATTATCTCTCTCATGTACCAAGCATTGTATTATCAGATCAGTTTTATTGTGGAATGTGAATATTTGTCATTATCTTAACAGATAACGCTTTAAGCTGCATTCTAGAAAGGTACGGCAGCAAAGTATGTCTCATTAAATAACCTGCAGTAGCAGAGGACGTTCGGTTTGGGCATCCAGCAGTTTGTGTTTCCACATTTACTGCACAAACAAGTGGACTTGTCGGTTCTCATCACTAATGCCCCCTTTTGTTCATTCTCCTCTAAGTCAAACAGACTGCGAGCCCTCGGGATCTGGCTCCTTTGCAGCCTCGCCACAGGCCACACAATCTCCCAGACTCCCGAGTTTGTTGAGGCAGTCAGAAAAAAGGAGGAGGCGGCGGGTGGAGGTGTGGGGGGGGAAATTAGATCTGAAATCCATCCATCTGTCCATCTATGCCTCTGAACTCTCTGTGCATCCTCCCATCTTGTTTTTCCTTTCACCTGCTCCACTATTAACCTCCGCAATGTTCGTTACGAAGGTGCTGACGGAGTGGTGCTCCTTTCTCAAAACCCTTTGCCAGTTTTGACGGAAAAGCTCTGTGTCTTTTAGTGGCATGCATTCTTTTAACTACTTAGTCAAACTTAGTCAGATAGTTATATAGTAGATGTACGCGGGCAGTGATGCTCTTCAATTTTCCAGGCAAGGTAGGGTGCAATCTACGTTCCAGCCAATATATTCTCAGAAGGCAGCTTTGTTTTGCATAATAATTCAGCGAGCATGCTTGTTTAAGGTAAGGCTACTTTAATACAGTTCCCCCCTCAAGGCCTTTGTGGAGGCATTTTATGATTGATTTGTAATACCTCGTTCAAGCAGAGAGCCTATCTGGAGCTCTCCACTGGATAAACTCAAATTACTTTCAAGTCAGAGGAGCTTTCAAAGGCATATCAAAGATAACAGCATGTAATAAACTGTCAGTTGTGCATTATGACTGCAAAAGATGCACAAATTACCATTTCCAAAGTTATGAATGGCAACATGGGGTTGACACGGGGATATTTACATGGCCAATCACATGCTATCGCAAAGACGAGACACTCGGTTTTTAACACCTGCAGTAATGGATTTTAAAAAAAATTTTCTGAAGAATATCAACGTCATTGCTGATACCCATCATAGCGAATGGAAGTAAAAATAATGGCTTTCAGTGCGTATGAGAGGATACGAGTTGACTGTGTTGCAGACATGCGGTGTTTCTAAAATTAGTGTTGCCGGATTTATATTTTTAGAGAAAAGCAAAGTTGATTTTGTAAGATTAGAGGTTTTATTTTCAGGTCCCGCAATGCGAAACTATCCGTCTTTAAAATCCTTTAAGATATGAAAAAAAAAAGTCTTTATTAAGCTCCTACTTGTGGAAAATTCTGCTGACAGTTGTGACGAAATTAAGTGGAGAAAAAATATATATATTTGGAACTACGGTAGGTTCACGGTAGATTACTCAGGTAATCGTTGCACGTTGATCTGCGTCCGTTCAGACTCTGCCTTCTTACCGCTCATATACTTCAGAAAGTATGATTCCACTCCCATCGACAGTCACATTATCAATGGACACCAGTGACCCAGTTCCACTGGCAGCATGCCCGCTGCATCCCACTGCTCCCTGTTTAACAGATAAGGTGAACCTTAGCTGATGGATTCTGTAGGGCCTTTTTCTTTTTCATCCTCTTCTGTCCTAACTGCTCTGATGCAAGCCGGAAATGGCTTTATCTCTTCAAAGAATCTTGTTTCACATCTGGGAAAGTTTAGACATCTTCAAACAAAATCTCATGTTTCCTTTGTAAAAAAAACAAACAAAAAAACCCCCTCTTCCAGTAAGAATGCCTTTAACTCATCTAGTTGTTGTGGAGAGAACTTTTTTTTAATAATGGGATAATTTCCTTTCAGCTGTTCGAAGGCACCTTCCAAGTCTTTTGAAGCTCAATGATTATCTTATTTTAAAGAATCGGCCACTGCTGAGTCGAATAATTGAATTATCTCTTCAAGTTCGCCATCAAATAACACTTATTAATTTTTCCATTTTTTATTGTATTGTACAAGAAAAGCAGATGTCTGCCACTCGATACAGATCATGTCATTTTGTTCCATTTTCACATGTAGATGCATAAATATCTAGTAGTTCAGTTTTGCTCTCTTCTGACCAAAGCAAGGACTGGATAACACATTTTTCAGATTTCATGTCTTAATGACCGAATATTTGAAGCAATTTTTTTGTAATCTAGTTTACTGTTACAAAATGCAGCTGGAGCTAAAATCAAAAGTTTTTCTCCTTGGTCCCTGACTTTGTGGTGCTTCTTGTTTTAGGTAGGTCAGGGTTACCAAACATTTTTCTGTTTTCTAAATTTGAGAGAGGGTATTTTTGTGGTTAATTTTTAACATCCATCAACACATTAGTTTAAGTATTTGATAGAATTCCCTTTTAAACTGTGTGATTCCACTGAATTATCATTTTTTATATTCTCCCTCAAGTTTCTTACAATAGTTTGCTGTAATTTTGTCCCTGTTCCCAGACGAAACTGGTGCAACAGGTCAGGTTTGCAGGTTGCTTTGCTCACACTCCATTTATACTCTACCCAGGATCGGAGCTTTGTGTCGACCGCTCCACAAGATTTGCTTTCTTGTGCTGAAGCAACTTGGTGGCTGTGTACTCATACTCTAGTTGGACAACCTGTTTGCATCACAACTTTAACTTCTCGGCTGATTAGTTCATTTTGGTGTGCTTCCTGAGCTGCTGGCCTTCAAATTCAAAATCTCAAATTGCCTAAAATGCTGTGAATGAATCTATTAGAATCCAATAAAGGAACATTATTTAAACTTTTTCAAAAATGTTTACAGGCATAGCAATGTCAGTTTATGCAAATTAAGGTAATAACGAAAAAAAACTCAAAATTTTTTTCTTCCATCATCTAGGCTTTTATAAAACTGAAATAATTTTGCTAATCCTAAGTGGAATCAGGGGAAACAGTCCTAAAATAATGGCATGACCATTATTAGTGACAGACGCTTCATGTTTAGTGAATTTAGTTTAAATGGGTTTATTGTTCATCTCATTTTACATTGAAAATTATTTTATAATATGAAACTATTTTGAGGCCGAGATGCTGTGTAAATGAGTTTCAAATCTCAAGGCTTGAATTAATTTTCATTTTCTCTAATTTGCCTTGGAAAAAACACAGGTAGGCAGACATATTTATCAACCTATTTGTTGTTCAGCATCTAACGGAGTCTGGCTACATTTGCTTTCTGCTCCGAGACTGAAGGAATGGTTGTCTGCCTCAACCTGACTTGTTAGTTTTTGATGACGCTGTAAATAAAACTGCTAATTATACACAGACAATACCATTGTATCTTTTTGTTTTAATTGGTTTGTAGCCTTTTTTTTTTTCTAACTGATCCTTGTACAGTATCTATTTTCATCTCACCGCTGTCAGACAATTAATTTAATTGTTTCAAAAATGTTTTATCTTTTCAAAATTGCAATCTTTTTATAATATCTTCTGGCCATCCTCATCCCACCACCACTGTCTCCACCTTGTCACATCTGTGCGCCTATCTCTGCATGAACTGTCACATCCTTCAGCACGGTGCCATGTGATGGTTCACCTCTTTCTCCCTCTTTCACACATGTGTATGTGTCAGGCAGCCAAATAAATCCCCACAGGCTCTTCTCTCTTTCTCTCTTGTTATTTTCTTTATCTTATTTTGATATGCTTGACAGACGATGTTAGGCTGGAGTTCCCATGGTAACTGCATATTAAACGGGCTCGTCTGATGTCTTTGTGTTAAGTATTGTTGGTGGCGTCACTCCCGACTTTGGTCAGAAAAGGAGGGTGGGTGGTGGTGGTGGTGGTGGTGGGGGGAGGGGGGGTATTTGCTGCCAGCACAGCATGGCGCCTGTCATTTTCCTGTCACTGGTTTAGAGTGAAGCTTTTCTTTCCATTTGACTTTGAAAGTGAAGGTTGCTAAAACACTGAAGTGTAAGAAGGAACCGTTTTACTGCGAGTTTGCAGGAAACACCCCTTTTGTCCTCATTTAAAGGATACTCGTGAATATTATACATTTTTAATGATTTCCATCAATCACAAATTGCTGACTTGTTCTATCGGTTGGTAATGATTCTAATATACAAGCACTTAATGTCTGCACTCTCACATTATCTTCTTGTCCACTGTAAAATTGCTTGGTAAGATTTTTATTGCCTTTTTTAACCGCTAGGTGAGATTTGATGACGGCTTGAAATGTAAAATGCTGCAATATTTCGGGGCCAATTTTTCGTCGGTAGGTGGATCACCAAGAAGCCTTCTGTTTTCATAAATATAACCTCCTGCATGTATGGTTGTGATTAATTCGTTTTATTTAAACACACTCGATATTTAATAATTTTGTGAATAGTAATGTTCAGAATTGGAATAAATGGTGAGTTAGTAACTCTCCGGTTTGAAATTGGATTTATGTAAAAGTATTCATGTGTTTTGATCAAATAAATTGTGGTAACTTAAAGCAACAGACTTAGGACTTGACTTGCACTTTCTTTTTGGGGACTTACAAATACTCTCTTGTAATTTATGCAATTGTAATTGATGAATGCAGACTTGAATTATTTCAGCAAATGGCTATTGTTGTCCCCTGTGACTTACTTTGGTGCATACAAATTATTGACTGTCATGGCAACTTTGTGCACAGTAAGCTTGGATTCTCTAAAATGTTTTTGCAAGGAGTTAACGGCAGCTTCCAACTTTGTCATCTTTTTGATTAATGCTTTTGTTGACTAAGAATTTGCTGCTTGTACGCTACAAACCTACAGCTCAGACAGAGATGCTTGTAGTTTGCAGTGAAAAGGTGTGTCTGATTTATTACTTGTGGAAATTTGAGGACAAAGAAAAACCAGCATTGATTTCCTGATGACCAATCGCCTTTTCTTTTTCAGTTCAGTTTTGTTTTCTTCTTCTTAATAAACAGCCAGTTAGCGAGCGCCCACTGTGACGACGTGACAAAAAAAATGTATACTTGGGTGAGGTGACCCGTAATCGGGTAACCATAACTTACTGCTAAGCCGATGAGGTCTTAGTAGTAAGAGTACAAGTTTTTGGAGACCATTAGCAGTTGCACGTCATTTCTTGTCTTATCCATTTTGCGAGTCCACGTTTCTCCGATCTTGTTGCATGTCCCAGCACAATTTATTTTACTAAATGGATGCAAGAATTGCATTGTGGGACAGTGCTGAAGATGTTTGCTCTTTCATTTATGAGCTCATTAACATTTTGGATATTAATCTCATAAATCAAATCATGCGTTTTGACAGCTCATTTTTTAAGGGATTTCACTGGCTGATTTGTTTTAATCAGATTAGCTCAACTTTACAGTGACCCACCTCAAACTTCCTGCTCTGGCGCTTTTAATGTGCACAATTTCCCCACCTTCTTTTGCTCCAGGTGGTAATGAAGCAGATAATGCTAAGTCCAGTCATCACTCAAACTGTCTTCTCATTTACGATTATAAAGGGACTAAAAAAGTATTCGAAATGCTGAAATATAATGACCAATGCTGAATGCGGATACTTTTTGCATTCAGCATTTTGCAGGTAGCTAGTCTGACTAAAATCAGCCTAGCTACCTGGAACTTTCCCTGGAAGGTTGAACTTGCAGCCTCATTGATTTCCATGTCACATAATTTATCTTGTTTGCGATAATTTGCAGCCGCCTTAAGAGTTGTACTACTCGGTCCCCTTCGAAAACTGCTGAGGGCCACAGGTTTAATGAATGTTTGCATTTGGTTTATCTTGAACAAGGACATCTCTACAGTCATATTACCTCACTGATCCTCACCAGAGTTCATCTGGGTTCACTGAGCTGTCCTCTGCTCCCCAGGATTGATGAACTGGATGCTCAGACCATAAGCAAGAGAAGCTGATTATAAAACAGAGATGGGAAAGTCAGAGATCACATGGGGAGGAATTTTCAGCAATTAGTTCATACAATAGGCGACTTATCCTGTGGTAGTAATTTAGCTGATACTGTATCTATGATGTATCTCTATATCATTAGCTATAGATATAGAGATAGATGAGTATTTGCTATAAAAAAAAAAACTCTTCTGATGTGTTTTTTTCATAGCAAATACTCATCCTTACTTATTCAGACAGGAGCTTTGATCTAAATGCGGTAATCTGAATCAGTCAGCTGCATCCTGTTGGTTGGATATGCAGATGAGGGATCTAAATTTAATAAAAGGGATATGGGATATTTTAGGATCTCTGTTGGCTTATTGTTTTTGATCCTACATTGTTTAAAATACAGCAGAGTAGAACAAAAAAAAAGTTTGCAGAACAATTTGGGAGTCGAAATATTTTTCAAACGGTCGTTGTGCGACGACGGTGGAATAGGCTGTCGACTTGCCTCTGCAGACTGCTGCTTCTCGCAGTTTGGCTCTCACATGTGCGCAACAGTTTTATTTTCCTTCGCCGATTGGCTGTGCAAGTAGACAAACGCTTTACTCTTGCAACACATGCACTGTTTCCTGACAGCACTCTGCGTTAGAGAGGTGAGAAATATCCACAAACTGTTATATGCTTGTGGTACTTGTGCTCTGCTGTGACATATTTTTTGAAATGCTGCATTTGACAAATTTCTCCCACCATTTCACTGATGAAGGATGGGCCTGTGGGCAAGTGACGGCTGCCTGTAGACACATCAATTTTTGGGGGGCCTCTAAACTGACAGAGTCTTTGTTTGAGAAATGACATGAAGACAAATGTGCTCAGGGAAGCCTGTAGTAAATGATGCATCATTGACATTATTTTGCCCCAGATGATCAGCCATCATTTGTTTTATTATCTGGCAGTATATCTAACCTGGCCTGTTGCAGACAATGACGGTTTTGTTGCACCATATTGGGCGCAGTCTGTTTCTTTATGTTCGTTGAGACTCCTGCAGTTGGAAGCCATGTTTTTTTTTCTTTTTGAGTGAGAGGTTAACAGACTTTACAGATGGTTATAGACGGCAGCTGTTACAGAAAATGATTAACGTGTAAATTTACAAGAGAAGCCATTTTTGGAGATGCAGGGATACCCGTATTTGCTTTTTTGTCGTTCCTAAATGCTTCAGCTCAAACAAATTTAAAAATCAGACCAAGATGACCGGAGTTAAAATCTGTTTTTAAATAATGACATTGTTTATTGTGAGGCAAAAGCTAAATAAACAAACTTGACTCTAGTCGAGAAAGTATTCAGAATTAAACCAAACAGGTTTAATCTAGTAGGGTGTCAATACTTTTTCACAGCACTGTACTGAAGGCTGAATGAGACGGATCTGTGAAGGTGAAACATAGTTGAATTCATGTGTGTAACTGAGAATGACGTGTATGTCTAAGGGATTTTTCTTTTTAATCTTGGCTTGTCAAAAAGAAAACAATTAAATAAATGTGACTGATCAAAAAGCTAATATATTTATAGGCATGGGGCTAAATGTAGCCTTGTGCAACAGTTAGCCCTGGTTGCATGGGGCTAAATCACAGGCCATAACAGAAAGCAGAAATATTTGATGAGAAGAGACTATCGCCTTGACTGTAAAAGATACTGTACTGATGTGGGGGGAAAAAAGCTGCAAAAGTATGCAACAGTGTAGGACCATCTGTACACTCCTATACAGAGAGAGTCTACACAGGAGGAGGGGGAAGTGACTCATGCTTACTCCCATCCAGAGTGACTTATGGGATGTATATCCTTGCATATAAGCACATATTTACACTAAACTTGGCCAGGAGCTACAGATTATGTAGATATTTTGCTTGAATTATCATGAGAGAGCACCTTTTTGATTTGTTGACATCTGTGATAAAGATGTTAATGGGCTCAATATAAATCAGTCTTCTTTTTTTTTTTGCAGTTTCGTAATATAATGGGGAAAAACATTTAATGTGAGTATATTTATTCTGTGGAGTGAAATTATAATGCTTTGAGATATGTTAGACATTTTTTCAAAACATCAGCATTCAGAGCAAAATATGAAAACCAAGCCCATCTGATTCCAGGTTGGACACATTGTGCATTCAGGGGTGCATTGCACATACTTTGGTTGTAATGACTGATTATTTGATCTACTTAATCTGCCCTATTCTGATGGTTGTGTAGTCTTTACCGCACCTAGTACCCTAAATTTATTGAGTTGCTGCCACGTGATTAGATGGTTTGTACCTAATAAAGTGGCCAAAACTATTAACTGGTGTGTTGCCTTCTAATGATGGTTAAATATCAGTTTCACAGAAAACATTTAAAACCGAAACTGTAGTTGTGCTCTGTTCATTTACGCTAGCTTTGTTAGCATCCTTTTATCTAAAAATTTTAGCTTAGCTAGCTAGGCTAGCCTAGCTAGTGTCTATCTGAGGGGAATTTCTTAATTTTCTCAAGCCTAATAAAACAAAGAGGAGCCACAAAAGTTCTGAGGCCTTGCATTGAATGTCCGCTCATTGCTGTGTCTGTCATGCCTCCATGTTTCAAACTGTAATGCTAGGAGCTCTGACTGGCCTAAGCACTGCTGTCATTAACCTTTTTGTAAACTAGGTTAGGTCCTGCTTTTACTGCTCAATTTATTCATATTTAACTCTTTCCCATGCTAGATTGGTGTTTTTTTTAAAGTCTTTTTAACACCTGACAGATGCTCTAAGATTTAGAACTGCCATCAAAAATGAAAACCCAGCTAATTTAGCAGCATTAGACCTTTTTAACGGGAGCCTGATTGTTGCCAGAGTTTTGAGTTTCAGCACCTCACACGTCTCAGACTCCATTAACTCTCACACAGATGATTAATTGCGCAGAGACCAGAACTGACCTGGAGTGACTGACTCATAAAGGGGCCCCAAAATAAAATAATTAATTAACTTTGCAGTCGCGACACGTGTGAAACGAGAGCTCTGAAGTCATCAGGGTTTTACTCGAGTCTCGTTGTGATTCACAGGCACATTGTTCTGGCAGCTGCTCCATTGAGGTTGACAATGAAAGCTTGTCTTACAGTGAAAATATCTATACAGCTTACGTCGTAAAGAGATCAGATTTGAGATAGAAGATAAGTGTCGCGATCAAACAATGGATTTGAAATTTACACTCACTGGCTCTGCTGCTCACCACATTTTTGCTATTGTATATTCAGTGCTTTGCAACAATAATTTTACACCTGTTTAACTTTGTCACTTTTTCACTTGCTAACACAAACTGTTTTTCACCGATATGTGGTGAACCAGCACAACATTGAATGCAACCGATTGGCTACAGAAATCACCTAATTAGTAAACTGTGCGTTTCAATCCCTTCAGATTGAATTTTTTTAAATGGGTGGTGGGCAACTAGCACAACACCTTGAAGACACCGTTACCACTGTCAAACATGGGGGTGGCAGTATCATGCTGTGATAATGCTTTACTTTAGATTGAGGAAAATGCAGGGTAAACCGGACCGTTTGAAGCTCTGGGCCGGAGCTTCCTCTAATCATTGAGTCAGAGCAACAAAGGAAGGGTTTAGGACAAGTTAGAATGAACCAGTCAAAGTCCAGACTCGGATCCAATTGAAAATCACTTGGGAGACTTGGAAAATTTATGTTCACAGACTATTGACCACTGACTGAGAGCTTCACACAAGAAAACATGGCAGTTTCCCAATGTTTGGTCTTAATGTTGGCTTGTTGCTCCTCTGTTTTCTAAAGATATCAGTCTTCAGAAAAAAAGAAAAAAAAAAGAAAAATGGGGTTCTGTAATCGGCATCAGAAATGTTCTAAATCTCTGTGTGGAACTGACTTTCATCTGTAAGAATTATAGTGGTTTGCAGCCAATTATGTTATTCCAAAAATAAATGAATCAAACAGCCTCTTTAAAGTTGTGAAGGAAATCTGAAAAGAGTGGCATCTGCTGCCTTTCAGGAGCCAGACTGCTCTCAGCTTTGATGTAGCAAACTAAAAAACTGATTCATCATTAAAGACACACTGTGCTACAGCCTTGTAAACTACAAACACACACAAAAAAAAAACAGGTTAATGAAAAAATGTTTTAATTGGGGCATCCTCTTTAAGAAAAAAAAATACCATGCTGTGTTCTTGTTAACACTTACTGGCCATTATAAAAATCAAAGTATTTACCCTCTTTGACTCCTCTCTGAAATGTTTATTTGAAAGTTGTTGCTTTTTTTAACCACCCCATACTTTTGATTTGAACCTCACCTAAAATTTAAGTTCAGGTTTTCATTCAAACAAACTTTGTGTAAACTTTGTTTGTACATAATGTCTGTGGATATGACCGAGTACAGCACACTGTGAAGAACCTACTTATTTTACAATTACCTTGTCCTCATTCTACATGACTGTCTTCTTTATCTGTCAAGTCAGCAGTTCTCTCCATGATTGTGTAGGCATAATACATAATATTTACACGCACAAAAAAAATCATTTTTAAAAATTTCTGTGATGTAATATTCTGATTTTGTGACTGAATTTTGGATCTTTACTATCCGTTTGCCATAATTCTAAAAATTATAAAATATAAAACCTTGAAATCTTTAACTCAACATGTACAGGATATATAAAGTTTGAGTTTCACTTTCTGCATTTAGTGACAAAAATATAAAATTACTTTCCAACATTTTTAATTCTCTGAGACGTGCCTGTACACACAATTGCAGTATCTGTCAACAAAAACTGTAAACTTACCCAGAGCTCTAAAAGAAACGTGGAACAAAACCCGCTGACACATTTGTCAAGCTTGATTAAAAATAATAATGTAGTCGCTCGAGTTTTGTTTGGAAATTCTGTCATGTGGACCAGGTGTGAAGCCAAGCTTTACTTATTGTCACACTGGGATCTCCAGCTAAAAGAAGCACTGCATGACTCCTAATTGATATCTTTCCTACTGGCTGGAGTAGAAAAGTTGGAACATTATGGAAATGACAGCTAGTGGGTGGCCACTTTACATCATCGTTGACTGTAAACTAATGATGCGCACTGATGCAGAAAATTTATGTTGCTTAACAAAATGTTTTAGCAGGAAAGGGTAATTTAAGAAGATTAAGGCCTCTAAGTGTAATTAGTCATGGTTCCTTTTCATGCCTTTAATAAATGTATAAGTAATGATGAGAAAACTTGAGCTTACCAGAACAAACATGTACTGTAGGAATAATGGAGAACTAAAGTTTGATCACTACCATGTGTTTGTAATAAACAAAACGTTCCAAAGCAAACCAGAATGTTGAGATGTATTGTTCAATTTAACTTGAAAAGTAACTGCTAGCAAAAACCTCTGCTAGGATTTATTAAGAGAAAAAGATGTCAAAACAATCCTGTTATGTGAACAAGTAGTAGCACCCTATGGCTAATAGCTGGTTGCTCCCTCCTTCCTCTGCCTTGGTGTGTTTTGCTAGAACTGGCAATGAGCCTTTTATATTTTTGTGGAGAACTTTTGACCCATTTTTTTTTCCTTTAAGAATTGATTTGTTTAAAGTAACATTTTTAGCAATGAGCTGCTAAAAAGTATGGTCTGTAGTCAACTAGATTTCAGTCTGGATTTTGAATAGACCATGTCAAAACCACAATTCGCCTTTTTTAACCATTTGGAGGTGATTTTTCTGTTGTGCTTGCGGTCATGTTCCTGGTGCATACTGGAAGTATGTTTGAGATCACTGATGACGGGACTCTGTCCCTTACAATTTTGTAGTAGAGAAAATAAGTTACTTCAATTCTGCCAAGGTTTCCAGTCCACAGAATGCATTTTTTAACATCTTGGGGACATTGAAAGTGGTTTTTTGGTTAATGTCAGACAAGTCTTTGTGTTCTTGTGTTTTTTCGTATGGCCAGTGTACTTTGGATGACTCTGTCCTTTATTATTTATAAAATCCTGATTTGTTAACCGTGTGTTGTATCAACTTAGGTTATCTCTGTCTGATGTTAAAATTTGACAACCTGAAGCATTAAGTATAGGGGGAAGATCTGAGGTGAAAAATACCTTCACACAGCAGTATTTAAAACCTCCCTAAAGCCTGTGACCCTTTTTTCACCTTTTGTTGTAATGCTAAATTTGTTCTGGCCCTTTATCTCGCATAATTCATTCCTCTGGCCTATAAAAGCGATTCTGGACATCAGCCATTTTCCTACGTGTAACCTGGAGAAACGCTGCTGTCCAAGAGTCTGGTCACCTTCAAGCGATAAGCTTCCTCTGTCTCCTCCTCACCGGCGTGTCGCAACATCCTTATGCTTCTTAAACTCTCGTCTTCTTCGACTTAAACTCTTCCCTCTATTCTCTTGTCTCATCCTTAGAGACGTTCCCGGTGTCCTCTCTTTCCTCGGTGTCTTCTTTTCATTCTCTATCTCAGTGTGCCGCTGCAGGGCTCTCGGGCTGATGTAATTTATGCTATCTCCTTTACTAGCGTGAGAAAAGAGCGTCCTGAAGCCAGTGCTCTTCAAGCCGAGTGCTCCTGTGGGAGGCTGCAAGCCAGGCCCGACTGAGCTATACACTTTAGCTAGGCGCACAATGCAACAACCACAGATATATTAGGAGACCAATACCGGATAGTGGCACGGGATAATTAAAGCCTCTCCGGCAGTAGCTGTCGGCTGTAGAGGAAATTGAACGAGTTGTCGCTACAGGTATAATCTCTGCTGTGAGTCATTCCGCCACCAAATGTCAGTGGAAGTCAAGACTCTGGGAGCTGTCTGTTGATGTGAAAGCATTTGGCTCACGGGTCTCGAGTCTAATTGAGCTCGTCGGACGATTTGACTTTTCACAGCACTAAAAGCTTCGTACTGATTTTGGGGTTGCTGGAAAAGAGTTGATGTTGACTGTTTACGTTTTTTTTTGTTTTTTTTCTGTGCGTTTGCAGGGCTGTAATCCATTTCTATGACAACAGAGGCGATTCTGGCAGGGGAAATGAAGACGGCAATGGAGGGTGACGCCAAGAGGACCAATCAGGTGGGCGCATTGTCTAACTCACAGCAGCTGTAGTCGTCTCAATCACTTAGGGCCCTTCCAGCTTTCTAGTTGATATGCAAGACAGCTCGTCCTTTCTGTCAGTGCCAATAACTAACATCTTAAAGCAGCGGCTGACCTTTCCATGCGTTTGCTATTCATCTTTTATGTTTAAGACCAAATTGTTTGCTGGGAGAAACGCTTAACACTTCCTGAAAATCAAAATTTTATTTCACCATGAAGTTTTTGCACATTAACTTCGCAAACTCTGATGTGTTTTATTTGGATTTCATGCGAAAGATCAATGTAGTGCATGAGTGTAAAGTAAAAAAAAAAAAAAAAAACACACGCCCACCATTTGAAGGGCGCAATGCAATTGTTTTCAACACTATTCAGCCGATAAATAAATTTAGGTGGAACCAATCACCTTGAGTGGGTGTATTTAGAAAAAAACGTGTCTAATTGTAAGTAAATTAATATCAGTATAGTTGAAGCAGCTGCGTGACGGCCTTAGAGACCTGTTGGAGAACATTGGTGAACAAAACGGCACCGTGAAGGTCAAGGAAGGCAGCAGAACAAGGACAGGGAGAAAAATGAGCAGAAGTTTAATGCAGGGTTGAATTATACTACAACATTTTAAGCCTTGAACACCTCATGGAGTACCGCAGTTGGAAAGAGGATGACACCAAGCCGTGGCCGTCCACCTGAACTAGATGGCCACATTAGCCATCCAGTTAATATGGTGTAAATACAAATTCACACCACACTTTTCAGGTTTTTTTTTCTTTTAACTAACCTAAAAAAAAAAAAGACTCGCTGTATTAGTATGTGTGGATCTGTCACATAAAATACAGTTTATGGTTGTGATGCATCAAAATGTTCAATAGTTCAAGGTGTACAAATAATTTTGCAGGTTTACTGTATTTAGATGAATAGTGTTGGATCCCTGTTCTTCCTCTCAGGTGTGTTTTCTCTCTCCCAGGTTCCTGAGGACCAGGGCGAACTGGATGACAGCTCAGAGAAAACCCCCAGCAAAGCCTCCAGGTCGCCCCAGAAAACGACCAAACGGCTCAAGACCGTCCCTGTCAAAGTAACTCTCCTTGACGGCTCGGAGTATGACACTGCAGTTGAGGTATGGTTGCCCACGTAATTTAGTCATGACATTGATCTTAAAATATGTATTTAAAAAAAATCCCTTTTCTTTTAAAATAACTTCTACAAAGGGTCGGGCTACGGTTAGGGTATTTTCTGACATAATCCACTTACTTGGATCAGGAATCTTAAATGAAACACTTATGTGAAGACTCAGGCTGTTATATCAAATTGAAATCTAAGGTCACCGACCTTTGTTGTATTGCAGCAGAACTTAAAGCTTTGTGAGATACTTGAAGATTTTCCGTGTCACACAGGTGGTTCACTTCTTATCGAGACACACAGCCACGGTAACTTGAACACAGTTAAGCTAACCGGCAGGTTGTCTTACAGATAAAAGATTAGCCTGGATAAAAAAAGCTCTTCCCACTGTTCAAAGCGTTTCTCTTGGAGAAAAGGAACAGATTTAAAAACAACTCACAGATGAGAAAAATCTGGGCTGATGCATCTCCCCAACTTTCACTTATAAACCATGAATGATATGAAATAATTACAGACTGTTTCTGAATTTGGCTTATAATGTCAGTGTGTGTGTGTGCTCATCTTTTTTTTTTTTTTTTTTTTTTTTTCTTGCGTCCTCTCTTGGCATTTTAGACGTATATAGTGCCGGAGCAGTCTTGTGCTACAAAAGGGATATCTCTAGACAGAATCGTAATTGCCTTTATTAAATCAAGACTGCATCTAGCATCAAAGTAGACAACCACTTTACTGTAATACTAACATGTGTTTGTATGACCTTCAACAATTTTGATGATTTGTGCGTCAGTGCATGGGTGTGTGTGTATGTGTGACCATCTGTGTAGACGTAACCGTCTTTGGGTTGAGTGTGTGTATGTGAGTGAGCCTAACCCCTGAAGCTACACAGTTGTTGGTGGTGAGAACAGTAGAAAGCCTGCAGCACTCGACACCTGAGAGCAGCAGAGAACAGGTGGACAAGGTCCCAGACCGCTGCAGCCGCTCCAGGCAGTCAGAAGTAAGCACCACCCCAGGGCAGAAATATGCCCTACGCAGAGGTAGATTGTCAGAGAAGCACAGGAGTACTGGCTCCCTGGCTAAAGAACCACAGGTTGGGAGCTGAAACGCCTGACCTAACCACCTAACCATCTCCCTCCCCCAGGCAAAGCCGGGAACCCAAGACTCTGATCCCAGAGCTCATAACGACCAAGGTGCCAGGGAGGGCACCTCACCAGTCCACTTGGTGAGGTTGCCCCAGGAAAGTCAAGGGGCTATAAACCCACCAGAGCTAACCCAGTTTGGGTTAACCCAGCAGCCCAACACGTTCCCAGGAACCGTAGGCGACCTGATAGGAGCCGAACACAGTGAGACGAGCCTGTTCACTCAACTAAATCCATGATTTCTTTGTTCTTTGCTCCACCACACTTAAAGCTCGACCTTAGTATGATCTGACAAAAACACAGTTCCAGTTTGAGTCATGGTAAAATGCTTGTACTTGTCATTCTGTGGTAGAAATTCAGTGGATTGTGCTTTTGTTATATCTCTAATTTAAAAAAGAAAAGTTGGTTCTGCATTGTTTTAGCAAAATTATTACAAGCCATTGTGGAAGGTTCAAAGAGCCACCTGCATCTCTGGAGCCGCAGGTTGCAGACCCCTGATCAAGACATTAGGTGGATCTAAAATTTAAGAATTTGAAAGTACTCCACAGTTTTCACTATCCTGACATTCTTGTGCACTAGTGCCACCAACAATTACTGAATTCATGAGCATGATGCTTCCACCACCATGTTTGAGAGTCGGTGTGGTGTTTTTAAATTTGAAGGCTATTTCCTCCTTCATTTATTTCAGTATTTTTCTCAGGTGTTTGTCTCTCCATTAGTAATTCTATTAAGATGCATATGTAATAAGAGAAGGTGATTTTGCAAAGTCCCATCTGAGCTGTTTTGATGTCCTGTTAAGTTCTCTCTGGCGTATAAGAAGCAAGCGCATGTGTCAGAAACCTCAGCTTAAGGATCAGAGCCGTGTTGTTCAGAGGACGAAAATGTTGTGGCGTTGCTGTTCCCATCAATAGGGATGTGGGGGGTGGAAAGCTTAACTAAGCAATCCCAAGCTTCCATAAATCGTGACTCCACGCTATAGCCTCATTGTGTCTGTAAACGGGGAGATTGCAGCTCACCGTACTCTCTGCTCCCGGTTTATTTGAATTTCACAGCCAGCCAACATGTTCGTCATGACTGAGAGCTGAAGAAAATGGATCTTGTCAACAGAAATGAATTGTGAGGGATGTCAGGATGTCACGTGGGGGTGTTTTGAAGATCCTGGGGATGTCTCGCAAAGCTGCCAGATTCACTCTTAAAGCCTTAACTGGAGCCCCGTTGACAGGAGCTGTTGATGAAACGTAATGTGCTTGCAGATGAGCTTGCTGGTTCCTCATCTTCACCCTTGCCTACTGTACTCCATTAATCGCACACTGCCACACATCTGGCCTCTCATATGACACACAAATACCATTTTCCGTCAACTGAGCCTCCATATTTTCTTGAATCTTAGCTAGTTGCACAAACACACACACGCACATACACATCCGCACGCATTTCTGTGGGTCATCTGGGAAGTGACACTTGAGGTAGTGGGCTGTGACAGGAAATCCATACAGTTGATCCATGAGTGCTCTTATGTTTGACCGGGGGAGAAAATAGAACGAGAGAGGAAGAGGAAAAGATGAAGGGTGGACTCGGAGGTAGAGGGAAAGATGAGGAGGAGGGAAAACAACGGGGAGTGCCTGTTTGTGTGCTGTGGTATGGATGAGTGGCTTGATGTGGAATATCAGCAAACTGGAACTGAATGGCAAACGCAGTGAAATCATTACTTTAATTAGAGTCGTAATGTCCGCCAAGCAAGCTGGAAAGGATGATAAAAAGCGAGCAGGGAAGAAGGCTAAGCCCCCTATTGATATTTGGCACACAACATTATAGCTATTGACTGTGGCCAGTGCATTACTATGTCCAGTTATTTACCTGGGGCTATTTTTTAAAGCAATTACTTCAACATTTACATAAAATACCTCACTTATTTAAAATCTTTAGTACTTTAATTACAATGGCTGTGTCCTCTTAGCAGCTAAACATTTCAGCAAGCAGAATATTTATTTTTGTATGTCCATCCCCAGCGATTCAAATGTTTAACTTCTGAAACACACTCTTCAGCTCTTGCACTTCTTTTTATTAGGTATACAGCTCAGTTTAATATTTGTCATGCTGTAGAAGCTTTTACATAATGGAGATCAGTCGTTTAGTTTAGAAGATGCTAGCATTTGTTCTGAATCAATCAAGGTCATTTTTAGATCATCAAAAGAAATTGTGTTTCATAAGGACTCTCTTCTTTTTGCTGCGCTTCCCCAGATTTCTTAATTTAATGTTTCAGCAACAACAGAAATAATCAAATCTTGATCAAGTTTATTTGTATGGCACTCACATTAAAACTGACACAACTGTAATAGTGATGCACAATATATTTCAACAATGCTGTCTGTAGAAGCCATTGCATATACAGTAATAAATGAACTATATTTTGAATGTTTGTATAATTAGAGGAGGCTTTGTCAGTTAGTTTCTGAGGATATGTCAAATGTGACCCAATCCGATTTTCTTTTCTCCCAAATGTGACGGATATTAAACTTTTCAATGGCCATCAGAACGCCCTGAATCTGATCTTTTTGTGCCCCCAAAATCTTATTTTTTGCCATTTCTATATGTGGTGCTACGACAGACATGTATCCCATAGTTTTCAAAGCATCAGCAGTCTGAGCAGTCTTATCACCTTTCATTCGACTTTTATGTCGTCGACGTGAGACGTGGATCGTGGCTGCGCACCAGAAGGAGCCAGGCGCACAGAATCCAGGCATAAACAATGGCTGAAAATTGTAATGATGGAAATATGAAGGAAGTCTGTCAGTGGAGTACATCGCCTCACACTTCCACCACTGCTGATCCGACTTCTCATCCAAAACAGATTTCTCTACAGAAGTTGCAGGGCCATTGCCATTTGCTGTGCTTTCTTTTTATTACCTTCCTTTGTCTTATCTTGTGACAGTACTGTCAGCTCCCATTGGTCAATACTTTTAAAATCGCTCCACAGACGGCAGCATCCGTTATTTATTACGTACACAGTGTGCAACTGTGAAACTGCTACGTTCTTCTTCTCTTCTGCGCATGCAGGTCACCTTTAGTTGAACCTGATCACACAGAAGTTTGCCGTCGCATCATTTGTAGTACGAACAACCACAAGAAAAACTATACTCGCCATCCTCATTTTTAACAAAGCATTGTGTCCTATTGCAGTAAACTTTCTCGTATTTATGGAGTGGGGTTTGTGAGAAAAGTATGTGTTTTTGGTTCTGTCAGAAGTGGGGTGGATGGTTCATGAATACGATTGTTCTATAACTTGTCTGAAATATTTTCTGTTTAAGTTTACTTCAACTAAAAACTTTTCACTGCACATACTTATATTAGAGGAATTGTGAGATGTTTATTGTGTTGTTTTCACAATATTTAATACCAACTTCGTTTTGATCAAAATTTAGCTTTGATCAACGGAGGAATACTCCTTTTATGTAGCACTGCTTAAACACGTGCTGAGCGCCTGTCCTCAGCCTTCCTGCACCTGTATGTAAGAGGCAGAATTACACTAAATGGCTGACAATATAATCCTGGCAAAAAACTAGTGACAGAAATGTGAATTCATCCAACTGGTGTGACGACAAAATCTAATCTGCAGTACCTGACTTGGTTCCTGTGTTTGGTTCCTGTGGAGACGAGATGTTTGTCGCAATTTCAATTTGATCGAAAAAATGCTACACTCGCAATAAAATCTCAGACGGCCGTTAATCAGTGTTACTCTCTTTCGGTTCTCACACACGGCAGCCTCTATGCAGCAAAATCAAACTTTTTGAGACAAATTGCTCTGCACAGCTAAATTATTCATCCTACTTGCATCTTTTAAGGTTATGCTCACTGTAATTCCAGCTTTTCTCTCAACAAAGGTTAGCATTAGCCTTGTAGTAAAAGGAGACGGAGGAAGTGAGAGGGCGTGCACACAGACTAAGGGGACCTATTACTCCTGTTTCCATGGTAACAACTGCTTGGTTGCCTTGTCGCCGTAAGAGCCAGGTCTCCCTTGGAGATCAATCTGGTGTGTGTGTGTGTGTGTGCGCGCTCTCTAACAGTGTATGTGTGTTTGTCTGTGCCAGCTCTGCTTGCTTAACCCACGCAGGCCTTCATTTCAGCCCTGAAGAGCCTGATATAAAATGGGTGTGGTCTGTTCCAACGCCGCAAGATATAAAATGCTCTTTCAACCCTTATATAGTCATAGAAGCCTGTTCACTTGCTGCTACAACTCGGCAGGGAGGAAGTCGGACTCCAAGCACAGTCGGAGTGGATTGGAGTGGATCGGTGACAAAGCTAATTTTCATATTTGATCTAATAAAGACCAAGTGAAAAATAATCAGATGCATAATTTCCAGCTGTTGTTTTTTTCTTTTCAGCAAAATTTCAGCTTTACTTGTTTTAAAATTGTTCATGTTTAGAAACGTTTACCTGGTTTAGCGCACAAATATGCTGTCCATCTGACCATGTCCGGCCTTATTTTAACTCATGATGTCTTAATGCAGTGACAGGTTATGATTATATGTCATGTAAACAAAAACATTAAAGATAAACCAAATATGGGAGAATAGAGATCTCATACGAACATACAGGACAAGTGATTAAAATCAAATGGGAGTAGGCACATGGGGCACACAATAATTTTCTAAATGTGTATATAAAAAAATGATCAAATATGGATGTTTGTAAGCTTACATAATACAGAAACAATTAAAGAAGAAAAAAACAAGTAGGTTAATTGGGATTAGTATAATTGTTGTTCACCACCACTTTTTCACATTTAATGTACACAGCGGGAGGAAACGGTGGGATATGAAACCGGCTTACTAATCTTGCATTATAATTGTCATCCTTATTAACATCATTAGTAATCTGCAAAGTGAATACTTTAAGATCAGTAGAATAATAATTTGTACCTTAGAGTATAACAAAGAGTTTGGTGTAACTTCTGATTAACTTAACATGAGGTGAAATAATATTTATACAAAAGGCTGCAAGAGAGTGCTTTTGTGTTTTTTAGTTTTTTTATTGGTGCACATAATACATAATTCTTGCGGTGCAAATTTCCTTAGAAACTACAGCAACGCTTTCAAACGAGACCTGAGTAACAAGATTTTCAGTGAATAGCATTATGTTGCATACTTATTGATTCTGTAGGAATTGTTCCCGAACAGCTTCAGAATATAAAAAACACAAGCAATTTTCCCTCTTTGACTTTCAGCTCTCTGAACAAGCTTAAGCCACTCGAGTACCTTGTTGTAGAATTGTTTTAGTAATTATTTTAGTTCCTTTGGTTAAAGTGTTATTTTTTGATCCTGTAATGGGCATTATTTTTTGTTGTTGTTGATCAAGTCTGGTTGTTTTAAAATGTCCTAAATAAAGTTTGTGTTGGTTTCTGCTTAAATGATATCTAACTGATTTACAAATGCCTTTAATGTGCAGCAATTTGTCATTTCCATGCTGTATCATGGGGACATAATGAGGAAAAACTACATGGGATATGCATCACAAGCTTTCTGCCGAATATGTAGTATTTGCAAACCCTTAAACTCAGCCTTTTGATCTTTCCTCCATTTTCTTTTTTGGCTATGTGTGTGTGCATGTGTATGTGTGTGTGTGCTTGTTTTTAAAAGAAATTTGCCAAGGGCCAGACCCTGCTGGACATGGTGTGTGGCCATCTGAACCTGCTGGAGAGAGACTACTTTGGCCTGACTTTCATTGACTCTGATAGTTCGAAGGTATGGCACAGAAACATAAACATAAACGCATGCAAAAAAAGAAAAAGGGAAAAAAAAAAACCTTTAACGTATAAAAGCTGTAACAGCTCTCTGTAGGCTGAAACTGAACTTTAACCAACTTAAACCTTTCAAAGGGTGGGTTGTGGGGGGTGTATTATGTAAAATCGACCTTTTTGAGCTTTGTATGATGTTGCAATGTTGTTCAAGGATACCTGAAGTGTTGCTTTGATTATTTCATGCATGTTTGAAAAATTCTTGAATCTCCTATGACAACCATCTGGGGTTGCCTAAACGCCTATTCACACAAAGCTCCTCCTTCCCCACTGATCTCCACCAGACTAGTGGCAGCAGCAATTGACAAACACCTGGTGGAACTGCAAGCCTGCTGAGCTTTTCATACAAAGAACTTCTCAGTCAAATGCTCCTAAAATGGTAATGTGGAGAAAGAAGCATTGCTCTGGAGGCATGCTGAAGGAAGAGTGCTGGAAAGAGCAGGAGCTTCTTAAAGAGACTGGGAAAAATTTCAAGCTGTCAGTTAATTTAAGACGGAGGTTCCCAAACTGTGGGGCGCGCCCCGTGGGGGCGGGGGGAGGAGCGCCGTGCCATTGCAGGGGGGGCGCGGGAAGCCGTCTGGATGAAAAAAAAAAAAAACATGACCACTCTATGCGCTGGGTTTTTACCTTAGAATGGCCAACTTTCTGTTATTCCTATGTCAATTTGATACAGTAGAGGCTTCTGCTCTTCCCATATCTGTGTCCTCTATCACTTTTATCAGCAGTTAAAACTGTTTAATCCGTTGTTAACATGTCGTAACCTGGTTTTCCGAGCCGCCTTTAAACGCACCATGAGCGCTACGACACTCGCGCTGGGTTTACACCTGTGAAGGAGACCTGCTGCTGCTGTGCGGAGCTACAGGTGTGTTAGAATCACGGCAGCAAACCAGCTAAACGCAAAGAACTTTTCACAGTTTTTCCCCAAACTAAACGACTGAGTTGAGTAAAGCTGTTGGATGCAGGTAAAGTTAGCTAAAAGATGACTAGCTAGCTAATATCAATACATCACCGTAGCCTGTTAAGCTATGTACATTCATACATACCCTCCCCTCACCCCCACCGCGAGGTCAAAGACACATCATAGAACCAGTCAGCTATTTATAATCCATAGGGGGGACCCAGAAAATGTTTGGAAACCACTGGGGGGGACAGGAGAAAAAGTTTGGGAACCACTGATTTAAGACATGTTTGATATTTAAAGCACAACTGAAAGTAACATACTTAATTTTGCTACAAGCAAATATTTTGTTTTAAAATTGATCTTCTTTCTAGCTTTTTAAGCCGACTAGCTTACCTGTCTCATTTTTCCAGTAGTAGAGCATTGATACCTCACAGCTCTTTTAACAGTGGGCTGCTAGTGTTACACACATGACCTTTAATGTTTTAAAATGTGATCAGGCAGCTTGGCTTTAAAAAAAAAAACAACAAAAAAAACTGCAGAGGATCTGCATAAAAGCCTTAGTGAGATAGTGAGGTGGCAAAATTGAAATCGGCTTACGTTTTTAGTCCAACTATTGGCACTTTTCCATGATGATAGAAGTCTTTATCAAATCTCTAGCATTAAAGTATAAAGCTTTCAACAAGATGGATTTTAAAAAGGAGGAGCAGTGAGAGTGTCCTATGAATATGGATGAATCTGCGTGGGTCACGTTTCTAAAAAGTCTTTTCTGTACTTATCAGAACTGGCTGGATCCATCCAAAGAGATCAAGAAGCAAATTCGGAGTAAGTCTTGTGAAAATGCTGCTCAGATATGCAAAGACTGCAAAATGTGCACACGTTGCGTTTAAGAGCAGAGATCTTCATAAAATATCTCTGCTGCTGGTTTTTCCCACAGTTGGTTCGTGGACTTTTGGGTTTGCCGTCAAGTTTTATCCTCCAGACCCATCTGTTCTGATCGAAGACATCACAAGGTTGGTCGGAAGTGTATTTGCCTGTATTAGCGATTTTTTTATTTTATTTTAATTTTTTTTATTATTTATTTTTTTTTTTTTCTTTGAATGCATTGAAGCTCTCTGAAAAAGGTATTTTAGTTTTTAGCCAAGTACAGCTCATACATTTATAATGATGTGAATAAGTTTCATATTTTCTCTTTCTCTTCTTAGGAATTGAAAGTTCATCATTATATTGAATTTTTTTTAATACAAAAAGTGAAATATTTTAAGCCTTTTTGTTTTCTTGATGATCATCATTATAATAAAAAAAAGTAAAAACACATTTCAGGTCTCAGAAAATTTAAATACATTGACATAAATTATATAAGATCTAGAATATTCTCAGAGATATCAGGCATCCGCAAAACATGTTCATCTTGATGCACTCACTGCTTGGTTGGGCCTCCTTGTGCATGAATTACTGCATCAATGTGGAGTGGCATGGAGTTGATCAACCTGTCGTACTACTGAATTTTAATACTTTTTCAGTTCACTTGTGAAGCTCAAGCAAGTTTTTGAATAATTTTGACAATCATTTCAAAGTTGCAGTTATCCTTCTTGCTAATGCACCGTCGTCCTAAGAAAAGAGTCGAGGTTTTGGTAGTGGTTTATATGCTGCAAGGTCTTTAAAAAAACAGTTTTGCCTGAAGTGGCATAGACAAATGTTTTTGCTGTTACTGTTACCAGTTTGATAAGCCGCCTTATCTGTGCACAGTCTCCAGAAAACAGTTTGTATGTTTAACTTTACATGGCGAGGAAGGCTTTCGTCTTCCTCCACCTACTTTATCTAACTAAATGACCAAGGAATAGATCAGTTTTTTTAGTTTTAGTCATCCAGTCAAAACACACAAAAGCCCAGAGATTTTTTTTGTCTTTTTGTATTTAGGCTTTCTGAAATATTTTTTACATACGTTTTCAGGCTCTTTGTTTTGTTACGGCTCAGCAACTCTGTGTCCTACTTCTGTCAGTAGTCTTTCAGTTGCTTCTGCAGTTTGACGTCGGAGCATTTTTGTCTACCTGAATTTATGGGCACAATTATGAGAGTTTACGTGGCATGGGATGTTCTTGTGTAACATCATGTGAAGAAGAAATACTGAAATAAAAACTGGTATGGATTATGTTAAAAAATTGTTCGCCACTTTGATCCTAGATCGTCTCACAACTTCTCAAAATGAATCTGAAAAGTGGATACTTTTATTTTCCAGAGAACCGGACATGTCACTACAACTTTGTAAATTAATTGCAATCCAGATGCATGCAGATTTTTGTATTTTGCAAAAATAAGAACACATTTTAAATCATTCAACATTTGCTAGCATCGAAGAAAAAATTTAAACTTCAGATCCTTTATCAGCATCTGAGAAGTTGAAGGGGAAGGAAGAACTTGGCTTATTTCTGAAATATAAATAAGGCTGCGATAATGAAAAATCTTGTGTTGGCATATTGGTAAATACCAGTTGTGTTGTAGGTAAATAGTTTTCCTCTCATCCATCTTTGCTTCCATCACTCTGCGACCTTTAGCATTAAAGGCGACGTGCCGGTGAGCATCTGCTGCCAATAAACTCGGTCAACTACCTAAATATTGCATTAGCATGAAAAATGCAGGCTAAAATCTTGGCATATATTGGCCAACTATTATTGCAGTCCTTTGTGATATGACTGTTCCACACACTGATATTGCAGTGACGATTAAAATGCGCTACATTGCGCAACACTGATTACAATAAATAATCCCGATTTAAATTGGGAAAGGTTGTGAAGGCAGCTGGAATCAAAAGTCTCGGGACCACTTTTGTGATCAGCCAACTGAGCCAGCTCCAGACTGCAGTCACAGTTGAACAGGGGGGGGAGCCTTACTTTTACTTTTTCTCAAACTCATCGTAACATAATTAACATCTAATTAACATAAAAAATAAAAAAAAACATAAATATTTACATCTACTTGCTTTTTCCTTGAGGCGGGTGTCGCATTCCTGGATCAGCTCTGAATCATCTCTGAAAAATAGATGGAATTTAAGACATTATTACTCGAAATTATTTCGATTTCAAACGAATCTGAATTAGATGAAGCACCTCAAAATCTCCTCACCGCAGCAACTTCCCCCTGGGCAAGAATGTAGCTGAATGATGAGCCATCTGCTCTTGAGAGTTTGGTTTTTACTATGCGTCGCAGTTTTGGGGCTCTCTCATTTCGCAGAAACATAATGGCATGTAAAATGTGTGCTACGTTATCAGTTCAATCACCTTTTTTTTTTTTTACGGCAAATCACAAATCTAGCATTTCCTGTTTGGACACAGTAACTCTCATGTCATGCGTTGAAGTTTGTTGATTCTAAAAATTATACTGCCTTGATTTTTTTTTTTTACATTTGTTTGGGGGGTGAGAAGCACGCTGTTGACTTATTTCATCACCGATTAATTTGCACTTCTTTGCATACCATAAGCAAAGTTGCCTCACAGCTCAGCGGTTACTGGCAAATTAACTCCCACAGACCTTCAAAAGAAACAGATGGAAGTCAAAGAAATGAGCCACATTGAGATGGCTGCCTCTTATAGACGGACCGCTACGCGGGTGTGAGATTCAGAGCAAAATGTTTGCATCACTTTGATATCTTCCACATATTTAAAAGATCTAAAATGTTTATGTGCCTCATTTCTGTTTGCTGACCAGCCCTCGCTTCCCCAGAGCCTCACACAGCCCTAGCATTCTGATTCGAGATCGACAAGAATCGAGTTGCTGATTTTCATAGCTTTGATCCATTTGTTTGGAATAAAGTGGTTTCTGCAGCTTTTTATTTCCGCCTCCCCTGCTGGGTTCCAAGGTACTACCTGTGTCTGCAACTGAGAGACGACATCCTTTCCGGCCGCCTCCCATGCTCGTTCGTCACGCACGCGCTGCTGGGCTCCTACACCGTCCAGGCCGAGCTGGGAGACTACGACCCGGAGGAACACGGCCCGGACTACGTCAGCGAATTCCACTTTGCTCCAAACCAGACACGAGAGCTGGAGGAGAGAGTGATGGAGTTGCACCGCAACTACAGGTCAGAAAAATAAAGCTGTGATTGCCACCGTGATGCCAGTGTTTGGATCTGAGGAGAGAGTTTGAGGAGACGAGAAACAACCGATCCTCTTTTGGGATTTATTCCGTAGGGGGATGACTCCAGCCGAAGCAGAGATGAACTTCCTTGAAAATGCTAAGAAGCTCTCGATGTACGGAGTGGATCTGCATCACGCAAAGGCAAGAGGAGATTTCTCTCATTTCCTCTGCTGAAATCCTGCATCCCCTTAATGCCCTTTTTTTGATCTTCTTTGACAATCTATCTACCTTCCCCAGGATTCTGAGGGAATAGACATAATGCTCGGCGTTAGCGCAAACGGGCTGCTCATCTACAGAGACCGCCTGAGGATCAATCGCTTCGCCTGGCCGAAAATTCTCAAGATTTCTTATAAAAGAAGCAACTTCTACATCAAAATCCGTCCTGGAGAGGTAAACAAATCTATGAATACATTTTTTTCCCCTCCACATTTCTGTGGTTTAACCAGAGTTCACTACACCATTACTGCATGCCCAGACTCACAATAACCCCCCCCCCTAAAAATAAACCACACAGCCACTGATGCAAGGCTCGTGGATGGAGAGATTATCAGGCAAAGAGCCATGATCGCTTTTTTTTTTATTTATTTATTTTTTATTTCATGGGTTCACAGTTGTTACGATTACATCATTGCTCTTCTTGGCTGGTGCCGAGCAGCATAAACACTCATTTCATGGTTTGGTAAGTGTTGCTTTTGTGATTTATCTGGCACAAACCACCTTAACTGCTGAGGGCATTATTTATCTCCTTTAGAGCTACCTCTGTGAAGACGGAGTAGATGTGTCTTGATTTTCTTCCTGTAACTTTAAATGTAATTAGGTTTTGGAGTCGTCAGAGTTTTCCACATTAAGCTCACTTAAGTTGTTATGATTTTCCTTCACTCCTCGGCCTTTTTGGATACTACTGACTCCTTTCCCCCCCCACCCCCACTGTTAAACTGCTTCTGACATCCTTGCGGTGAAAACCAAGGCCATTCTATGCATTCACTTTTCCTGCACATCTGTCCTCTTAAGTTGGCTGTCACTTCAACTGTGCCTTGAGGATTTTTTATTTTTTTTGTATATGAAGGAATTTTTATCCACGACTGTCCCTGCTGAATTGTTTTTTTTTTTTTTTTGCATGAACAATAGGTGACCTTCTCACGTGAATGGATATCTCTCAGCCTTTGAAGACCCGTTACTGCTAATAACTATTGATTTGACAGCATCTTCTTCTCTGCACACCAGTGAACCTTAGTTGCTGGGTGCATAAATGGGTAATTTATGAGCTGGCTTTAGACGGCATTGCGCCGAGAGACAAGCGAATACAGTTGCACGAGTAAATAAAAAGGAGAAAAAGATGGATTTTTTTTCCTTTTGCTGTGGAATAAACACAATTCATGCTGCTGCCATTCTTCCACCTTTCCACACACCTGGTTCCCTCACTCTCCTTTTCTTCTTCACCTCCCTCCGTCCCCACTGTCTTCACCACCTCCACTTATCTCCCTCACCACTCAGTACGAACAGTTTGAGAGCACCATAGGCTTCAAGTTGCCCAACCACCGGGCCTCGAAGCGGTTGTGGAAGGTCTGCATAGAGCACCACACCTTTTTCAGGTAGGATAGACAGATTCACTTTCTCAGCACTTAATTCTTTGCCTACTGCATGAATGTTGACGCTTGGCATGCCGCAGCTCAAATCACTGTTGACTGAGGTTTCAGACGTCTCTCTGTTCTTCGTAGACTGACTTTTGTATAATCTTGTAAATCAGTAGTTCTGCTTTTACCAAAAAAAAAAAAAAATAAATAAAAAATCTTTGAGGTTTTCTTTTGAAATTTTTAAAAACTTTAAACAATTTTGGGCTTTTTTTGCACTTGACTCTTTTCAGAGATTTTTAAACAATCCCTTTAAGGTATTCAAGGATGAATAGCTACTTAACCCAGGAAATATTTGGCTCAAGCCACAATTTATATCTAGTTTCTATATGATAAATATAATATATTCAAATTAATACAACTCAGTCAGTAAGTCAGTCAAGCAGATTGACTGACTCGTTGTTGAGCATTCTGGATGTGTGTTACAAACTGATGCCAGAACATAACTTGAAAAATAGTTTTCTTTTTTTCCACCAACAAGGTTATTTTCAAACAGCTGTTCAGTGAAAATATCAGAGGATGATGCACAGTGTCTAATAAAGTCTGTAAGAAAGAGTTATGTGTTGGAGAAACTCCCAGGAGGGATCTTGATCAAACGCCCAAATCACCTCAACAGGTTCCTTTTGATGCAGATGTGCAGCAGCTGTACTCCAAATCCGTGGTGTGGAGCAAAGCCCACATTGCTGCGGACGAGGCCCTAATCAATCTGTTCATCTCCTTTTCATCCTACCATCAATGTGAGCAAGACACAAATAGCCCCTGGTAGAGTCTCTAATGACAAATTGGACTTTGAGAAGGGCTCAGACTGCGGGGATTTCCAAAGTCCTAATGGAAACTGAACACTGAAGTAGGTGGACCTCACCCAGAATGGAGAGGCTGGGCTGGGGCATCCTCCTGGAGCCGGGCTGTCTGGGTACCAGGCTGGCGACTGATTGGTGGTGGAGCCTTGGTTCCTGAGGGAGCCAAAGGTCAAAGAGAAGTAGCTTTGAAATCTATAATAACAGCAATTAATCCCTGTGAAAATTAAAATGCGAATAATAATTTAAAAAAAAACATCAGAAAACATCCATAAATTAAAAAAAAAGGTTTATAGTATCCAGGTCTTACCAGAAGTTACTCAAGAGATTTTTAAATTGGGATATCAATGCATAACACGATGCCCATCAAAAAGGAAGGTAAGGGCAGCAAAGTCTGCAGCTCAACTGAATTTAAATTATCAAAAGGAAAGATTTGGATGACAATTTATCTACTGAGGAGACCAGGAGAAAATGCTGTCCTGGATTTGCTGATACTTGATCAGCCGGCACTCTATGAAGGGATTTAAAAGCTCCCTGTTCCCAGCCCAACTGCCTGTTATTCACCACAGTAATAAAAGGCTACTTGTAACTTGCTACATTACTACTTCTAGCAGCTTTTGGGGAAAAAGTCATTTCTGCTCCAGTTCTGACCAGCATTAATACTCTGACAGGTGAAACTATATCATTATTTGCATCAAACTGTCACCAGAACATTTTAGTTCTGGTGACTAAAATGTCACCAGAACTAAACTGGTGACATTTTAGTTCTGGTGACAGAACTAAAATATATATTTTAGTTCTATACATATATATATATATATATATATATATATATATATATATATATATATATATATATATATATATATATATATATATATATATATAAAAACTGAGGTTTATTTCCACAGGTTGGTTTCCCCAGAGCCGCCCCCGAAGGGCTTCCTCGTAATTGGCTCCAAGTTTCGCTACAGTGGGCGGACCCAAGCGCAGACGAGGCAGGCCAGTGCTCTGATCGACCGCCCGGCCCCGCAGTTTGATCGGTCCGTCAGCAAGCGGTACCTGCAGCCACGAAGCATAGATGGAGGTTTGAACTCCAGCTCTGTCCGCTGTCTGTGCCCAGGTTTGTGTTCTGGTTGATTGTTCTAGAGGAACTTTACATTTTACTGTTCCTCCGCACTTCCGTCTCCACAGCCTCAGCTTTAGGTGACAGTATGGATCAGCTGTCTCAGAGAAGCTCTAGCGAACGCACACAGTTTATGTCCCGGGAAGACCTGGATCAGGAGGGCAGCCTTGACCTGGACCATGACCACTATCTCTACCAAGACCAGGACCAGTACACGGACCAGGAAGCGGAGCACCAGGATGGACAGAAACAGCCAGTGGGAGCCATCAGCTCGACGCCCACAAAGGCTTTGGAGCTCAAGGTAAAAAAAAAAAAAGTGGATTCAAGGCCAGAAACCGCACAGAGAACCATTTTCAGGCTCCGCGGCTCCCAGTTCTCAAAAAGCTCAAACGCGTGGATACAGTGTGAATTAATTATATCGATCCTCGAGAAAGTTCTCATTAGCCACCACCTGTCAGTCTGGAGAGGAGACGAAATGATCCACTGAGTAAAACACTGCGACTCTAAGAACCTTGGAGAAGCTTTGAGAGCTTCTCCATTCAAAAAGCTTTCTGCAATTTTGCCCATCGGTTTTAAAATACTGCATGAACTTCTCATTTTCTCCTTCACAATCCTTTTTATTAAAGACACTAATCACCATCCTTATGCTTCTCTTCTCGGCCTAATATCCTATATTCTTATAGGACCTTTAAGTCTTCGCTCACTACTTCTTTTTTTTTCTTTTATCTAACTTGACTTCTTTGCTGCAGATAGTATTTGTCACACTTGCACCCTGCCTCATGAATCTTCTTCTCTTGCTGCTGCACTCCTAACATACTTCACTAACCTCAGCTGCGTTTCTCCTACATTTCCGTCCTGTACCTTGTCCTTGCACCCAGGATGAGGAGCCAGGCATTCCTATAGACACGAAACCAGAGGTATTTTGGTCACGTATCTTTGTGTCTTTCTGTGGTTGTTTTTAGGTCATGCTATGTTACTCTGTGCTTAAGCAGTTAAATGCCTGTGGAAATATTTCTATTCCAGGATTCAGCTAACTGGAATCCATGGAAGCTGCATGAACTGATGTTCAGAAGAACAAAAAAAAAAAAGTTATTGTTACGCGTTTATTTACATTCCTCTTTACATTTTTTTTTTCTCCCTGCGGTATAAGAGTTTCATTGGAAAGCAAAAAAATTATTCAAACAAATTAATAATGTTTATGCCACAAATTCAGCAGTGGGCATTTTGACTGGGGTTTGTGTTCATTCCTAACGAAGTAAAACTGGCTTTGTCGACACGTACTGTTAAGTCATACAGACGCAACTTCAGCGCCTTGCAAAACTATTTGTGTCGTCTTTGACTTTTTTCTCATGCAACAACTACAAACTAAAGATTTTAATGGGATTTTATGTGATAGACAAACACAAAGCAGTGGAAAATTTTGAAGTGGGAGGAAAATGATTCATCGGTTTCAAAATAACTTGCATGCAAAATCATCTGTTTTTAGTTAACAGTGCAACATATTTACTCTGACATTGTCTAACCTCATAAATTCAGTTTATTTTTGTGTAATTTATTCTCAGTATTAAAACAATTGTCTTTGTAGAGCACTCATGCTTTTACTTGACCAAAAATGAACAAGTAAGTCTCGGTTACTAAGCAATTCTCTGTTTTCAGCGTCAGTCTGAGCATTGTGTGATCAGTTGCAAAAAAATTTAAATAAAAAAAAAATGGAAAAGGTATGGCACACCAAAAGATAGCTTAAAAAGTAAGACTGACCTAAACATGAATCAGAAACACAGCTGAGAGAGTAATGAGTTGGGGGAGAACTAAAATTGGAAGCTCAAACAACAAAGAGGAAAAAGTGCAAATCAGTCTGAGGAGGGAATTTGGTGAATTTGGTGGTATAAAACAATAAAAAAAAAAATCATATGAAATGGTGTGGTCATGTGTTGAAATGATCCAAAGTCTAGACTTAAATCCAGTGGAGAGTCTGTGGCAAGACCTTGGATGTTTCTCAGGTCCAATCTGACTCAGTTTATTCGATTTTGCATAGAAGAATTAAATTCCACCACACACTTTTTAGAATTTAAATTTTAAAAGCATTTTAAAACACAAATCCTTTCCCTACTACTTTCACAATATACAATACTTTGTCTTAGTCTGTCACTTAAATACATTTAAATTTATGCTTGCAACGTGTCAAGATATGAAAAAAGCAGAAGAACCGCAAATATTTTTGCCAAGGCTCTGTGTGTGTGTGTGTTGTCGTCTTTTGTCAGACAAACGACCATTCGATTAGCACGTTATTGGACTTCTCATTTTGTGGTTTGCTCTCATCAAATCGTTGGATAAAGAAGCACGGGAATAATCCTCTCTCAAACACTCGAATCAATAAGCGACTGCATTAATTATCATTTGGCTGACACTGAAATGGATTGTCCCCGTCTTCTTGGCAGAACATTATTCAGCTTAATAGTCTCGAGTCAGAAGTCCTCCCTCTGCTGCCAGATGGTGCCAGCTGTTTCTGTCTGTCACTCTGGCTGCCCGTTTGCCTGTTTTCACTCACCTGCTGCATTTTACCTCTTTGTCTCTGCACACATCTGTTCCCACGCGTCGCCCCTCAAACTCTGCTGCTTTGCCCCTAAAACCGCTCACTCCACCTCGCCCGCTTGCACACCCCCCTTCCCCACCTCATCTGTCGGACAAGGATGTGGTGCACCTTCGGCCCAAACAGGAGGTACTGCTCGTCCTCTTATTTCTGGCATGTGCTGTGTATGAACGTCGTCGGGAGTTCTGTGTTGACGAGTTTACGTCTGCATCGTTCGCTTGTCGGATGCACAGCAAAAATAAAAGAGAGTCCAGTTTTAAAGCTCCCATCGCTGTGGTGCACGTAGTTGTTTAATGCATCACTTTAATTCGTAATAATGGTTCCGAATGTCAGTTTCAAAGATGTTTGCGAGTTGAAGAGCTCTTATGTTGAATAATAGACACGTATTGGATTTTTACAGAACTCAATTAGCTCCGGCTTTGTGTAGCAGAGATAACGACTTGTCTTTTCAATTGCTAAACGATGTTTTCTTTTATTTTAATTCTGGCTGCTATATTAAAACGTATAGACTCATTTTGACTCAATAACTCAAACAACAATTCCCTTCTAAGTGGACTTTATTTCATCTGCAAGTCACTGGTCACGTATCAAATGCATATAGTTTGCATATTTTTTGAAGAACATGATGCAACGACCTCTGTCGTTTTAAACGTGATATAAAATTAAAGTTTGAGTCGAGGAAATGGAAGTTTTTTTTTTTTTTTTTTACAAATCAAATATATTTAGCTGAGTTTAGACATGGTAACTGTGTTTACATTTCTAGCGACCTGGGTTAATTTCTGTTCATGTTGTCCTTTGCTGTCCGAGCAGCAGTTTCTGGATAAGCCGGAGGACGTCCTGCAGAAACACCAGGCCAGCATCAACGAGCTGAAGAGAGCTTTGAAGCAACCCAACAGCAAGAAGGCGCAGAGAGAGAAGCGCCTGCCTTCAGCAACTCCTCCTGCAGGAACCCCGGAACGGAAAACGGTACGACTCACTTCCTACTCTTTGCGCTCACTTGTTACGCCTTTTATTTCTTAATCATGTAATCTTGAATTGACTTACAAAAGTCCTCTGTTCATATTAATTGCAGGTGTAAATGTCCAAACCTGTCACAACTCAGGTTCAACTAACACAACTAAGTTAAATTTAAATATCGTCAATTGTCCTCACTCGTAGTATTTTGCTGGATTGGACATTTTAAATCGAAACCAAATGTCTGTCTTCTTTTAATAAAGCTCCTTATAAAGTCTTTGAATGCCCTTAAGTGGTTAATTAAGTATTTGCTGAATTAATCACTAAGTCCCTGCTGTGTCAGCCACCTTAAAGGTTCAGCAGGCTATGGTGAGTAAATCTTCATTAGTGCAGAGTGTTTGAGGGTTGCAGCCTCATACTGAGTTCTTTCAGGGTTTGGCCACCACTGCTATTGTACAGTTTATAACAGTTTCTTAACTCTTGAGGGGGTGGGGGGGAGAAATCATATTTGTAGTAGACAAAACTCCATGGCAGCCGGGGTATTTGCATAGATTCCACTGTGAATGCTAGAATAACTTTAGCACACACGCATGTGGCGCTGTAATAATTTTCTACAGCCACGTCTCTTGATATACCATATGAATGAAACACAAACATATTGGTGAGGGTGTCAGGCCATGCTGTTTCTAATAATATCAAAATAAATATTACCTCAATCAAAATGAAAACGAATGAATAAAAATGAGGCAAATTTTTAAACTTTAAACATTTTTTCTTTTTGCCAATTTATAAAGGCGTCACGATAAACCCAGTCCAGTGGGAAAATAAACGTTGGGTAAAAACCAATTACTTTGCATAACGTTCACGTTCAGATTCTTTAAAAATCTAATGGTAGCACTTTATTTGAAGGGGGTTGAATAAGACTGACATGACACTGTCATTACTGATATAAATTTGTTATAAAAGTATTACTGATTGCACTTTAAAAATGAGATAACTTTATGTTACTAAAGGTAAAGTTTAAACAGTAATGATTTCTTGGTTAATGTCAAGTTGTCATAACAAAGACATTTTGAATAATGTCAACTTTGTATTAAAAGTGTCATAATTTACCGAATGACGCTTTATGACAACAGTCATAAATATTCATGAAGGCTTATTGATGTTCATGACAGGTGTTATGTCATGTTTATGACAGTGTCATGACAGTCTTATTCAACCCCCTTCAAATAAGGTGTTACCAATCTAATAGATTTTTAAATTACAATGTTTACACTTATTTGGGAGCTCTATGTAGAGAAATATTAGGTAATAGTTTCATAGACCATATTTCTATTATTCTCATTTGGATAACTTGAAAACTTGCACAGAACTTGACTCTTGGGGCTAAAGAGGGATTACTAATAGAGGATTCATTTTTAGGCTAATACAAACTGTCTACTCTGTCAATTTAGGCAACCAGTGATGCCAAATTGATTGAGAAGCAGGATGGGTATGAGACCACACTGGATTCTTACTTCAATGCAGAAAAAAGTGAGACCTCATCAGGGCCAGAGGCAATTACGAACAATTGCCAAACATCCAGGGAATGTTTAACTACTAAGCTGGGAACATCTGTAACTGACTCAGCAGGATGGAGAGATATGAGCAAGATGGAGGACGCAACTAACGGCCATCATGATTCTGCGTTAGTGAGGAATACGCTTCATGAAAATGGATATGGCTCTCCACCTGACAAGATGATGAATGAAATGAACAAAGACACAAACATTTCTCTGTACGAGCGTCGAGGGAAAAACAAACCCTTTGAATCTCTTGCAACTGTGGATTCCTTCCCTAAGGGCGACAGACCTAAAAGTGAGAGTGGCACAAGGCACAGTGATGCTCGGAAAACGAGAGACCTGAGCCCCGACTCGGGGGAGAAGGATGGTAACAAAACTGTGAACTCGCATTCAGAAGTCACCAAAATAGCTCCGCTCAAACCGCAAAGATCAAAGAAGTCTTTGAATAAGGAGAACAAAGTTGTAAATCCTCAAACTCAAAGCCAGTCTGACAAAAGCGCATTTGGTGCTGCTGGGAATGGACAGATGAATAAACTGCCCTGCGAGTCAGGAAGGAGACACGACGATGCCACTGTGCTGCAGTCTTTGGAGTTGTATCGGCAAACCCAAGTTCCCCATCAGACGACGAGCGAGTTGTTATCGCAGAAGGAGCTGAAGGACTGCAGAGATTCAGCGGGGACGAGAGGGAGTTCTCTGCATGAGGACAATTTTCCAAACATTTTAGAGTTTAGCTCCAAATTTCCCACTGCTCCCCCTCGCACCCTCCCTCTGAAAACGCACTGGTCTCGAGAGAGACCGAACAACATCGACAGCAGCCACATCCACCACCGGACCACCAGCCAAGAAACGGCCAAGAGAAAGCAACCGGTAAACCGCCAGTTCCTTCCAAGCCTGTTTTATCCATCATCGGAAACTAAAGCATTGCATGAGCTTCAGCCAGTGTGGTTTTCAGATCTTGTTTTCTAATCATCTGAATACAAAATAACATCACACACACGCATAATCCTTCAAAAGTCATGTGGCTGCTAATGAGAAAGCAAAAGTTCACGTCCCTGCGCATCGTACCATTGACTGCCTCAGTTCACGTCCATGGGATCAGGAGCATTTTGCTTTCGCCCCTCCACCCTACCCCCCCGTTTCTTCTGCAGAGCTTCACGTCTGCTCGGCCGTTTGAGAACGCTGTGGGCCTTTAAGCAAAGCTCATGTTGCTTAAGCTTCAGGCGTCCTTAACTCTGTCAACTTAACACATAGTCTCTCCTTCCAACAGCCTCACACAGTGAAGGAGGTCGTTGTTGCAAGGAGTGCAAGACCTTTTCACCCTTTTTTTTCCTTTTTTCTTAAAGCCTATTTTCACATAATTTAAATCCCTTTTTGCAAAAAAATAATAAAAAAAAAAGAAAGCTTTGAGCATCTGAAGCAAATGTTCTATCTTGGCACCTCTGTAGCAACAAGAAAAAAACTGGGGAAAAAAAAAAAAACGTTATTAAAAGTAATATCCTGCAGAACTGCCAAGCCGCCTCAGGGCTGGGGTATTCATATGCTGCATTTCCAAATATGAATACATCTCCCCTGAAAGGGAATTTCTTTCTGTTTTTTTTTAATCAGATCTCTCAGTGCATGGCATTACCATTGCACTTGCAATCATTTTTGTTGATATAATCCACTGAATGATACTTCAAGTGCATGCTTCTGACAGCAGCTCTACTTTCTAAATTCTCAGTTGTACATTTAAGGAGTTGTGTGTTCATTTAATGAAAAGGAACTCGCCTGTACCCTGCATCCAGCGCTATGAAAGCTTACTCGAGTGCAATGAATAATAATAATAATAATAATAAAAATGTCACATTATTTACTAGAAATTCTACCTGTTACAATATAAGCTGGGATTCACGTGGAGCGTGACTTAAAAAAAAAACAAAAAAACTCCCAGCTTTCTTTAACTTCCCTTTCCGATATGCTTAAACACTTCCATCACGAGTCTTGTTTTAATGTTTTGCTTATTGTTTGTGTTTTTACTCTCTAGGACACACCCCCGACCCCTGCCATCCACGAGGAGCATTTCAGCGAAAGTTCAGTGAGTTCAGCACTTTGATTTGTTTGGCCATACGTTAGGCGAGAATGTTCACGCTTTAAAAGAACCGTTTGTGAGTTTTAATCAGTCCAGCACAAAAATTATGTTGTCTTGATCCACGTCCTTTAAGAATAGGCATATTAAGTCACTCTGATGCACGATCAAGACTTTCAATGTCTCAAAATTTAATGACTACCTCTGCCAACTGTGGATATCAAACATCAGCACAGAGCAGGTCATGTGACACAGACAGACCAGCAGCTACTGCAGTCAATAAAGTCTCTCCAACACTTTCAACATTATTATAAACAGTAAAATATACTTGGCTGGTAAGGGGAAAACGATTAGATTCCTTTTTTTACACTATGGTGGGATTTCTGTGATGCTTGCTCATAAGAAAAGAAGCATAACAATAAAACCAACTAGTCAGAAATAAAATGTGTGACTTCTTATGGGATGGCCCGATGAGATTACTTACATGAGGTTGCTACATCCATAAATTAAAGATAATTTAAATGTCTTTTTTCTTTTGTTTGTTTGTTTTTCTCTATAGAAGGAACCATGGGAGAGACGCCTAGGCTCTGTGTCCGAGGATGACCAGGACCATGACATCCTCTACCTGAAGGAAACCCACCTGGGCATCGAGCGCAAGTGTTCCAGCATCACTGTTAGCTCGACCTCCAGCCTTGAGGCTGAAGTAGATTTCACCGTCCTTACAGATCTGCAAACGGGCATGGAGGAGTTCTCCAGGGGTATGTCAGAGTTGGGAGAGAGGGATCTTTCGCCCGACGGGGGGCTGCGCTTCGGGATCGACTTGCTCCAGCAGCAAGGAGCCCCCGAACCACCGCCTCCGTTAGTGTCCGCTCCTCTCGCCAGAGGAGCTAGTGGCAGCCCTCCGGCCAGACTTATTCAGGCTGAAGAGGTCCGACCAGATGTTCGACCCGAGGTCAGACCAGAGATCCGACCAGAAGTCAAAAGACCCGACGGCCAGGTAGCCTTTTCAGAAGCTTTATGCAGTAATTTTTGTACTCCTTTCCTATTGTTTGGATAAAATTAAAGTAGAAACCAAACCAAATCTTTTTTTTTTTTTTTTTGCAAGCCTGTTGTGCCTAAAAAACCAAAGAGGTCAGTGCCAGTGTCATCATCAGTGGACAGAGATCAGTCGCACAAAGAAGCCAGTCGCCTCCCTACGGTAGCGCCTCTGAGCAGAGAGGCCAGTGATGTCATGCCCACCCCAACAGTGAGAAAAACCGACACCAGGACAGAGACTCAGCCCAACGGGTCAGAGCTCACCACCACCATAGTGGAGTTCACAGATCAGGTTGGGCTCATGGCTTTTTGACACAATCAGAGCTTGAAATGTAGTTAGCTGCTTCGAGCAAAAAACACGTGACACTGATTGGGTCTCTGTTCCAGGATCACGGGATCACGTCGCTAAGCGAGGTTTCTTACTCTACGAGACAAAGCGTATCTCCAGTGAGTATAAACAGGACCTCGACCGTTTAACCTGCCGTCCAATCACTTCAAAAGATGACAGACATGAATGCATAGAGGCTTTTCATTTTTAAACATCCGACATCACTTGCATACCAGAAAAGCATCTGAAACAAAAGCAGATGTTGACCTTAATCTATTTAAATGACAGCCCAATTTAAAACATGTGCACCTTATACACACAGTAGAGGGGAGATTAGGACAAAAACTGCTCTAACAACATGGCTTTTTTCATCGTTATGGAAACAAACCAGACTGAGTTTGTCTGCAGCGATGCTCTTATCAGGCAGCTTGTCTTGTGCTGGAGACAGTCGATTTTTTTTTTTTTTTTTTTTTTACGGTGTCTTGTGATGTTTTGGAAATATTTGAATTTATTATGACTCCAGAAGCACTTTGTGAAAGCATACAAACCTGTTTATATTTTGTCATTATAAAATCGTGGATTACTAGTTGAGTAAGATGAGAGCTGAATACCGTGCTGCAGCTCCAGCTGCCTTTAGGGCTTCTGTTCCAAACATCAGAGGTGCCTCAGCAGGGGGGACTCTAGTAAAGCTGCAGTAGGTAACTTTTATAAAAAAATATATATAAATATATATATATTTTTACATATTTATTAAAACTGTCACAATACTCTGACAGCATGACAGGAGACTGCTAATCTATGCTCCTCTGACTCCTCGATGTGCTGCTTTGCCATCTGCAGAAATGCACTCTTTCTTGTCAGAAGCAGCCAATCAGAGCCAGGAGGAAGGCCTTAATGCTGTCAAACACAATTGTGTATGTGCTGCTCACACCTCCCTCACAGCACATACAAGCTCAAGCTTGCTGGTTTGCAGCAGCTGCTCTAATGGTAGAGAAGCAAACTAACATTCATGATGGGCTCTGCAGTGGGGGAGGAGGTGTTGTGCAGCAGAGAGCAAGGGAGAGGGTGTGAGCAGCGTGTACACGAGCGCTAAGACATTCCTCCTGGCTCTGACTGTTACTGACCGGGAGCGGTGTACTTCTGCAGATGACTGGAGGACCACAGGGAGGAGACATAGGACCTAGATTTTTGCACGGATTATACCCCATACTATAAAGTCAGGACATCGTGACTGTTTAAATGAATATGCAACAAAAACACATTTTTTTTCTAAAAGTTATCTCCTTTAAAGCCACCCTAACATGCTCTTAGGAGAAATGACCTGAAGGACTTTGGGGAGAAGCAAGTGTAATGAGGCTGTAGAAGCCTGGCTCCATGACGGGAATCCTGATTCCTGACACTTCACTAAGTGAAAGAATGACACGCCTCTGTCTGGAAAATATGAAGGGCACAGCAGACGAACAGGATGTGATGCAGCTTTATGTTAGACATCTGACCAAGTGTCTGAGAGCATTTCTGTTTGTTTCAAAGGAATGTACTAATAAACATTAATATTTGTTACCTTTGTCCATAAATGTGCACCACTGGAATTAGCAACCTCACTGAACACCACTCTATTATTTCTAATGCACTCCTTTGAAATGAAGTTTAAACAACAGAATTAGCACATGCATATTATGACTGCTGGGCTTTAGGGCTTGTTTGTTTGCCATTTAGGAAAGTAATTTGCTGTTATTTGAATGCAGCTGCAACTTTAATATGTATTTGGCTACTTAGCTATTGACAACTCAAAGAGGCTAATAATGGTCATTTCCATGGAAAGTCGCTAGCAAATGGGACAGAAATTTTAATAGTATTGTGCTAACTATCTAGTAATTTGTGTTTGGCTGCGTTTTGCTTTATCAGGTGCACAGAGGCGGTTTTGGAAGAGAGTCGGCTGGTTCGCCTATCCTTGTTGCTGAAAACGTTACCTCAGCAACCACTCATGTCTCAAAGGTACGGAGGTAGAAAAAAAAAAACACAAGGCACATGCAATCGTCTGGCATTTGTTGAAAGACTTTTATCTGCTAATCATCTACGGAGCGCCAACTCTGTGTTGCAGACGGTGAAAGGTGGATACTCGGAGACGAGGATCGAAAAGAGGATTATAATCACTGGAGATGACGACGTGGACCAAGAGCAGGTGAGACAGGAAAGAGTTAAATAAAACAGAATCCAAAAAGAAGGAAAGTCTTGGATCTGTGGAAAGGTCAGACTTGAAACACAGTTCAAAGTGGTCAGAAAAAACAAAAAACTGAAAAAAAAACAAACAAACTGAAAGATGATAAAATTGTCCATAAAGAGTTTTTAAATATATCCATATCTTAAAAGCAATTACAATTTATTATTTCACCTAAATTTGGAAGAGGAAATCTTGAACAGAAAGTGGCAACATTTTATTTATTGTGGGGAACAAAATAAAAAACAAAACAAAACAAACATTAATAAGTTACTAATTAATGTGCGTATTAATAGCACTTAAGCACTTAAATGCTCATTGTAACTTCTACAAGTAATGGAGTTTTCTCAAAATTAATTAAATTAATTATGGTGTTTCAGTTAGTAAATGGGCTGTTGCTAACTGCGACGTGACCAGGCTTTGCTTGAAATGCTGTGACAATAATAGCTTCTTTAAAACGACTAATAAACAGCTGAAACAAAGCGTTGCTGAAAGTGTGTTCATTCCAACACTGCCTGTGTGTTTCATGTAAACTTTAAATGCATTTTGAACTGAAGCTGAAAATCTTTATCACCTTGAGCGTCTCACACAAGGCTCCTCCTGTCCTTGTAGGCTCTGGCTATTGCAATACAGGAAGCCAAGCAGCAGCATCCAGACATGCAGGTGACCAAGGCGGTCGTCATTAGGGAAACCGAACCGTCTGCTGAGGAGCGACATGGCACCACATAGGTACAGCTGCTGTCTGGGCTCTGACTGACGCCTCTGTCTTGAAAGGTTGTGATTGTGGCTCGTCTCGTCCCTAGACTCGTTTTTTTTGCTGGAGCAAGAGTGCCCCCGTGTGGACCAGAGGTGTCAGTACCTGAGCTGAAGACGCCACCCACACCATCCCTTCTACATACGACGACTGTCAGCAGGGCTCCGGACAGAGATCCGCTTGTACAATGGCGAAATGGACCTTTTAAACTTTTAGATTTCCATCGAAGCATTTCCTCTCATTCTGATCCAAGGAGCCGCTCATAGTCGAGCAGCAAAAATGCTGTATGATTCACGCCTGCAAACCCGCCCAAACAAAATGCCAAAACACGACGAACAATTAAAAGTCACGATCCAACCAAATTCCCCTGCAAAGCCTCTCAGGACCTTAACGTTCAAAATGCTTGGTTGAGTATTCCTTAAAGGAAGTTATAGTTTAAGGATTTCTGTTAAATGAATCACTGTGGAATAATCTGAGCTCACATTTCAGATTTCATAGAAGGAAATTTGGGAATATCTTAATGATCGGCAATTAATTTAATAATGCTAATGTGTCTGGAACTGAATTTGTTTATTTTTTGATCTATGAAGTAGTCAATAACAAATTCAGAAAAGAAGGTTTGGGAATAATTGTCACTTCTCCACTTCTGCTTCGACTGAAGGAGAAAACAAATTCTTCGACTGAACGACGACGATCGCGCCTTGATTAGGCAGAGATTGACATCTCTGCCTGATCACTTTAAGTCCCTCTGTCTTTTTCAACCGACTTATTTTCCGCGTGTTTTTAAAACTTGACGTGTGGGTGGCAAGTACGCAGGGATGCACACATGCTGCAGGAGCTGCTGTTGCACAGTGTAGCTGTTGGATTGATTCAGAACGGTGTGAAGTAATGACGCTTTAGATTGAGCCCAAGTTCCTCTCCTCTCCCTGCCTTTAGATAAGCTTTCACAGTCCATCTGGATGTAAAAGCCACTTTGGCTGTTTTGTGTGGTAAAGCTCATAGAGTAGACTCAAAACACAGCTGCATCGGTAAAAGTAGTACTTGAGGTAATGTCTGCATGATATAATTTCTTGCATTACTGGATTGTAATAAGACTGTAACATGGATGTTGATGCAGAAGGAGGAAGCAAACTGACTGATGATAAAGATTTAGGCTCAAATATTCACAATCATTCTTCTTGTGAAGGAACGGGGAAAATCTGTCCTACTCCATAACTGAAAACTCCGTGGAAGTGAATCATTGTGGTTGAGCCTTTTCATTTTTAACCCATCTGCATCTCATTTTGATGGTGCTGAACAAGATATCTAAACATATCAGTTCATTTTTTTAAATTTAAATCTTAAGGAACGTCAGAGGTTTTGCAGGCCCGCGTTTTGTTGCACTGTTTTTTTTTGTTTTTGTTTGTTTTTTGTTACTGACTTGCAACAATACTTTGTTCTTCTTCCAAACCGTTTTTGCTCACATGGTATTATGCATCTGAACTCTTCTGATGTGTCATGTAAAGTTCGCCGTCATAAGTAGAATACAGTGTAGGAGAAACATCTCTGAACCTTTAGCTGTGTGGGATTTAGTACGTGAATGTTAGACGAATGCCACAGACGTGTAATGTGCCAATCGAGATAGCAGTGAAATTGTACAAATGCCGGTTTTGTATTGAGAAAAAAAAAATAACTTTTTTATAAATGAGCTCCTTTTAATTGCAGAAGTGCCAGAGAGACAAATACATAAACTTGGCATGACAAGGTTTCCCTTTAAGTATGCTGTCTTTAAGATGTGGAAAAAAAAAAAAAAAAACTGATTACTGAATACAATCTCTGCCTGTTTGCCAAACTCATATTTTAATCAAATTTATGCACCATGGAGGAAAAAAAATACATTCAGCAACTTAAAAATAAGACAATGCAACACATTGTCATGTGAGGTTTATGAATGCACTACTGATGATTTTTGCTTTCAAACATTAAACTTTACAATGTTCACATGTGTGGTGTAACTTCTGTTGTGTTTCAGATTTCGGTTCTGCATTTTTTAAGTGTAAAATAAAACAAAACAAAAAAAAACATGGCATTGTCCAGCTGGAGGGTTGAAGGAAAGAGAAATGCAGCCTTTTTTTTTATCCCTTGTGCCGTTCTTTTGGTGCCGTTTGGTGGATTGTAGAAGACGTGAAGTACGTTAGTGAATGACTATGGGCAGGATGTGCACTAGGGGGCACCAGTTACCTAAAAGTATCGAGCTTTGCATCAACACTAAGCGAACCCAGCTGAAACACTTCTCACCGTTAACATTAACATTCTGAGTAATCCAAATCCTGTTCGGAGCAGCCTGTTGGCTGGACTGACGCAGGATGGGCTGAAAAGACGGCACATCTGTGAAAGTTTGATATCCAGGAAGAGGCAGCGTGGGAAAGCCGTGTCCGATTAACTCTGTGTCTCCGCTCCATCTCCTCTGCTCTGCTGCTCTCCATTGCTTGGTGCTGTGTCTTTGCTGTACATTGTGCTTCATCCAAAAAACAAATAAAGACCGAAGGAAAGCTGAAGATGAGTCCTGTGTATTGTGTGTAGCAGCTCTTTCCTTTATTCTTAGATTTGCAATTGCAACGCAAGAAAGTGAATCTAAATTTCTTAATTTCAAAGGGCTATCAATCTGCTTGTAGTTGCACTCTTATGCTGCATTCCAGTTCCCCCGGAAATCAGGGTTGGATTTGACGTCACACCTAAGGTGACACCATCCCAGTTATAGTTGAAAGTTGGGATTTCAAAACTTGAAATCCCAACTTTCAACAGCACGTCGGTGCCTATAAACATTGTTTATCGTACCTCTTATGAACACAATTTTAACCTTTACTTTCTATAAGCAAACACCACTTTTAATTTGTTCAGTTTAGAGTTCCAAGTGCTACATGTAATATTGATCATAGATGGACTTGTATGTTTCTGAGTTTTTAGTACAAAAAAACTCAGAAACGTACTTTAGTACAAAAAACCTTTTTGTACTTTTTTTCTGTTTTTTATACAGAAAGAAACTTTAGTACAAAAAACTCATCACTACTAATTCAGTGGCATCTGAAGGCAATTATTTGTACTGTATTTGATTCCAGGGTAATAAAATGGGCAAAAAAAAAAAAAACATTTTGAAAGCCATCCATCGTTTTCCATCCACTTTATATAAGCACTACTTTCTTGAAAAACTACACGAGAGCTAAATGGAGTAACTTTTAGGTCAACAAAGGGCATTTTTATGTTGGTGTAATATTTCAGAAGGCAAAAGGTAGAGATGTAGAAGTGATGTAAAAGGGTGTCAAAATCTTAACCGCATGAGCGAAATGAAAGGCAACACTTTAATTTAAAGAACATTTGGCCCAACGCTGCAACAGGGACAGAAATGAGGAAAATGGCATGATCTTTATTCAAAGCAGACTGATCCTTTCAAACCACTTGTGTGTGTGCAAGACACACACACGTTGACCAACCGACAGTGAAACACTGAGCTGGTTTTGATATAAACTATGCTAGAAAAGTCAGAAAACAGGACCACCTATTGTATAACAATGCTCATCAGGACAGAAAGACGACAAAAAGCGTTTAGTTTCCCCTCCCCCCAAGTTCGAAACATTCAAAGATATGATTCAGCGAGAGCCAAGATACAAGGTGGACCAACAAAAACAAACGAAGTCCTGAATGATAAGTCGGATGGTAATCATAAGACTTAAGGCTCATTTGGGACCTGAGGATTTCATACATGTATGTCTTGGTTGTACACTGATGACGGAGCAAGATGGGACATTTATCATTTACACAAGCCAGCTGCTTGACAGAAATTAAGCAATGCGAGTACAGGCTGCCTTTTCCCACAATGCAGCAGGCATGGCTGCACTGTGGCAGCCACTTTGGTTCCAGTCAGTTTTATGGCCACTTGTAATGTTAGGAATCAAAGCAGGAAACAGCAGAAAGGTCCCAAATTCTGTTTTGTCTTAAAGCAGTGAAGCTTAATCCCCACTTTTTTTTTTATTCCATTTGATGGGATGATCATTTCCTCTCAAAGAGAAACACTTCTCACCTCCAATAAAGTAAATCTCCACTTTAGATAAGCAAGTAAGCGATGTAGGTCGCCTCCACTCTCAGTTCCGTTTTCTGAAGGAAAAGCTCAGTGGTACACACACTAAATAACTCCTTTTAGAAAATAACCCGCACAATTCCTTTGGGAGAGCATGTACATGTACTAATTTATCCTCCAAGGTGAAAAACATACAAGAATATCCACTAGTTAGAAAGTAGATGAGAAAAACTCATCTTCAAAAAAAGGCTGGAGTCAGTCGAGTCAAGGCGTCCCTTTCGGTTTCACAAAAGCAAATTCTGAAAGCGGCACTTCCTTTCAGCAACCACTTTAGAAAAGTGAAGAAAAGGATCTTCGCTCACAAAGAAGACCTTTTGTGGGGCAGAGAGGAGAGACATGGTAGGCTGGAGAAGGGAGCAGGAGGAAACTAGGCTTTAGGCCTTGTGTCGTCTCTGACCTGCTGTCCTTCCACTCTGAATAAGAAGCTGCAATATCTGGATGTTTGTCATAGCAGCATTCTGCCTGTGAGAACTACAGCTCCAAGGCTCACCGCTGAAAATCCCAAGGACTCTGGAGCTGCTCCCGTCGCTATGGAACCTGGGATACAGAATCAGATGAGAATTAAACAAAACCAAAAGCTTGTGTCTATAATGTACAAAAGTGTTGTATCTATAAAAAAAAAAAAAAAACGTTTCCTGTATAGTTATTTGAACCTTTTGGTGCGAGTACACCTATATGTCACTAGGTGGCAGTAGCACAACAAGCGCACTCATGAAGACTGTGGAAGAGCTGGAACAACAGACAGTTTTCATCAAAGGCAAACGTCCACTTTCAGCTTTAAGTGCACGATGGAGACCATTCTGCTACTTTGATCATGTGTGGAAAAGCTACAATTTTAACGGCTACTGTGTGAGGAAAAAATATATATATTTTGATTAAAAAAAAACAAAAAACATTTAGCAGGATTTACTGTGAAAAATGAGTCATATGGAAGCGTGCAGTAATTTATCAATTAAATGCAACTGTGGGATGTGCTTAGAGGGTTTAAGTGGATGTTCACACTTTCATCTATGAGATTATTCAAAGTCACCGTCTTACTGTGTAGAAATGGAGAACAATAAGCTACAAAGCAGCAGACGGGTAAAAAAATAAAACTGAAAATCCCTAGAAACCAAAGCAGGACCACAGTAATTTGAATTCGTATGTTAACAATAGTATAAACATGCATTTTAAAGAGACTTTTATTGTGATCACCGTCCTACCTTCCACTTTGGGGATGGTAATCTGGCGACTGCTGATGCCCTCCCCTCCCTCGCTGAACGGTTTAATTTGGATGACATAGTCTTGGTCGGTTGGGAGTGACAACTCCAAGGAGGTGTTGTTGGTCTCCACCACGCTAGGGCGGCTGTGTTTGTCCTGGCTGTACATCACCTACAGGGAAACAGAGTGTAAATGTCTGTGTCACGGCTTCACGTCATTCCAGGCACTTGGCATCGAATAAAGAGGTTTTATTAATGTCTAGTAATCAGATTTAAACAAGTCTCTCAATAACACTGCAAACATTTGCAATGGCCCCTTCGGTGGAGCTGTGAAGATCCGGTCTTATGAGGGTTTACTAATCTGGACTTTTTAATTGCTGCTTGTGCTACGGATGCTTGTTTTACCACCCGCTGAGCTCTGCTTACTGTAGAGCAACTTTTTATTGTGATAAAACACTATCTGGATCATCGGCATTCAACAATATGCAGACATAGGTCAGTTTTCCTACTGCTGGAGGATTCTGTTATAAGACAGTTCCTTTCCACTGTCGCCACATGCTTGGTCAACACACAAGATTGCTGCAAAGTGAGTAAAATTAGATTTTAATTTTAACTTCGGGCATTAAAAGATGGGCTACCTTCGATTGTACTCTATTATAATTAATATTGAGCTGGACTGTATGCAGTTACTGGTGACAATATGATCGTATTTTACTAAAAAGAATTCAATAAACCTGAAATTAGTTTGAACAACGTGGATTCTACTCCTGGATATTATTTAGACCTACTAGTCTTGTAATAAACTTTTGAGATAACATTTATTTATTTATTTTTTGTAATTTGGTACTACGCAAATTGAACTGAAAGATATTTAATCAAGAACGTAGCTGTCACGGGTGGGGAATGAAATCTATTTCTTTTAATCCACTCACTTGTAGATATAGACAATTCTGACTTGATTAATAAATGCAAATTCTCCATCATCTCAATGCTTTTGATAACCTAATATTGAAGATGAAATGCCTTAAGAATCCCAGATTGATAGAAATTTCTCATTTTGGACCTAGGACGTTTGTACGGATAACAAAGTGGATTTTGGGAATTTATATGTGATCAAAACTCCCGGATAAAAAATCCAGTTTGTCAGATTTTAATTGGGATATTGATAAATGCTTGTCTGCCTTCTGATTACTTAATTTTGTTCAAGTTTGTGTCGTTTCTCTGTTCTATTATTATTATTATCACAGTAAGTGCATATCTTTAGTTTTCTCTGTCTGTGTCACATATTATAATAATGTCTAAAGTCCACTGAATTCTTACTTTTCTATCAGATTCTTTGATTTGCTACTTTTTTCTTTATTAAAGAATCACTGCCCGGCTCCCTAGTCTCTGCATAAGGTGCTTCATTGGGCCCATATAGAGGTGTCATTTTCTACAATATTACATATTCCACAGTTGAGCAAAGAAACTGTAATATTTGAATGCTAGTGTGTTTATCATATACAGTAAATTCTTGGTTACCTTAAAAAGAAAACACTTTTCTTATTTATTCGATGCTTGCTAAAATGCCGTGGCTTTAGAGTAGACAATATTTTGTATTGTACATCAATATTTTACAGTGTGAAGATGAGCATAAATCCTTTTAGTCATAAATATATTCTGGTTTTTTGCTTCATCATGAAATACTTATCTGTCTTGTCTTTCTGGCTCTTGCTACTATGTCTCGGTCTTATCTGTTCCTGCCTGCTCTGGCCTCGCGCCAACCCCTGCCTCCCACTGCTGATCCCCATGTCTGCCGTTTCTAACCCCTCTTATGTCACCGTGGTTGTTCGCCAGACTTTAAGCATCCAGTAATCATTCAAAAAAAATTTCTAAAGGTTTTACCGCTGTATTTTCCTGTGCTTAGCTTGTGCAGGGCTGATTTCTTTTCTTTTTTTTTTTTTTGTGCATAACCTTTTGCTGCTTGAGTTCAGATGTTGCCTTTTGAAATGCCACTTGAGCCTCTTGAGTTTCCTTGCTTTTGAGCCCCAGCGAGGTCAACGTATGTAGTGGTATTAAAGGACACTGACAGGTCCGCTGAAGATTTCTTTAACATGAGAGTTTAATGTTCTTTTTAAGGATGTAAGGAGAAAACTCATGGTTAAAACTGAAAATATACTACTAACATAAAGGGTTAGGGTGGAGGGTTTAAAAAGGAAAAACAACCACCTAAACATACCATCTATTGTTAATATTACGAATCTAGAAAACATTTCCCCATCTCTTTAAACAGAGTTACCCAATGATTTGTTACGGTTGTTTTCTAGTGATGCTGTTTACCAGCTGTTTTAAAGAGCATAAAGGTACCTACAGGCTAATGCAACTGCACAATACACCAATAGCCTTAAAAATGATGTAAATAGACTATAAGTCTGTATAAAACTATGCACTCTTCATCTTAGCTGTGATTCCTCCCAGGTGCGACCACTTTACAGCAAAGTGTGAAACTCTCCACTTTTTACCTTGTATCCCGTGACTTCGGACTCGTTCTCCAAGGCGTGCACCTGGTCCCACCGCAGAATGACTTTGGAGTTGGACGTGTTCCACATGATTTTAACTGGGGCTTGACTGGGAGCTGGAAACGGACGGCAGGGTGTGGCATGAGTGCAAGAAGAACAGCATCAAGTGGCTGAATAAATAAGTAACCCAGACACACAAGAACTTGACGACAGTTTGCAAAGCCTCTGTTAGTAGTGATCTCTGCTAGGAAAGCATTATTTGAAGAAGTGGAAGATGTTCAAACATCCAACATCAAATAAAGCTAAACATGTTAAAATGTCACATCCCTGACTGAAAAGTGTTTTTTTTTTTTTTTTTTTTTTTTTTTATAATCTGCACCTCAAGGTTCTGTTGAGCATGCCTAAATATTTGTGCATATGCTTATGACACAGTAATATACACTGCAGAACCCATAAAGTATGTGAATGGTGCATGCATTCAAGGTACAAGAAAAACCGGGCAAAAAGATCCATCTTTCCCCAGATTGTCGAAACACGCTGACAGTTAATGAAACAGATATTTACATATAAATCTGTGCACGCAAAAAGATATTTATAGCAGCGACTACAGATATTTTGAGGGTGAAAAATCCCTCATTGAGTTTTTCCGTTGTAGTTCACTTATCTTGGGAAAGAATATCAATATCAATTTACTTCCTGAATTATTTATTTGAGCTGCTCCTTTTCTGTGCTGGGATAATTATACAACAAAGAAATTCAATAGACTTTTAATCATCATTATCACGTATTATAGATTTTTTTCAAGACCGGGTCAAAATTATACACACAGGCGCTGATGTATACATACATCCCCATCAATATTTGGTTTAGGAGAAGCAATAATATATATTAGGGTGCATACTTGATTTTGGCCCTGTGTGTATTAGAGAAAACTGATCAATTCAATTCAGTGCAACCAGTCAAATTCAATCAAACTGTTTAATAACCCCCCCCCTTAGAAAAACACTCTATTACGTATGGCTGCAACACACAAATTTAGTAAAATATCAGCTGACGCAGCGAAAAGGCTAAGCCGTAATCTTCCTACAGTTGGTGCTGACCACTTTCCTCAATCTAATATGTGCTCAATAGACTCTGGCCCTAAAGGTAGGGTGAAATGAAGAAACAGCAAAAAAAAAAAAAAAAAAGGAAAAAAGACAGGAACAAGGAAAATACAACACACAAAAGGACATTTCCATTCGCCAACAGCATCTTTAAAGTGGAGTCCTTACGTGGTTTCTTGGTCGTGACATTGACTATGCTGCTCTGTGGACCCACTCCGGCACTGTTATAGGCCCGCAGGGACATGTAATAGGTACTGCTGCCCTCCAGATCCCTGATGAGTACTGATGTTTTATTCCCCTCTGTTCTGACCACGCTGGCTGCATCTGGCTTTTCCTTCTCTCCCCAGTAAAGCAGCTAAACACAAAAGATGCTCAGGTTACACTTCGTCGGTTCGAGTCCATTATTTTAACTCCTGCCCTTGTTGCGTGAAGTGTAAAACAATTGATTTTAAATAAACAATAACACAGGAAACGCAAAGAGAACACCTCGCTTTTAAATAATAAAAAAGAAAAACAAAAACATAAGGCCAATTCTGTCTGCATCCTTTACATGTCAAATTACGTGAGCATCTGCTGGCCTGACCTCGTAGCCGAGGATACGTCTGCGGCTGTTGCTCCACGCCAGCGGCTTCCAGGTGACCTCCACTTCAGTTGCTGAAACACTCCTCACCCTCAGCCTCACTGGAGCTCTGCTGGGTTCTGAGGCACACATGATGCTTACAATTACATGCATTCTCTACACCCACAAACACAGCATGACTGTAAAAAATAAAAAAATACTGCAGCTAAATTTGTTTTGTGTGCAGAAACACCCCCTCCCTTTTTTAGGGTGTTATATTTCACATACAAGTGAAACAGTATTACAAGAGAATGGGGGTTTGATGCTGCAGAAATACAAAACTGACATACCAGTTTCAACATTTGGAAATATAATAATTTGTTAATATATTTTTGGACTGTCTGCAGAGGTGACTTCATACGGTTTTGGAAGACAGATGCTTTATTTTGCGCACCTTCTTCTGCTGAGTAGATGGTAGTAACCGGGCTGAAAGGTCCTTCGCCCTTGTTGTTGTAAACGCCGACTTTGACTTGGTAAGGGGAGAAGGGAGGGATGGTCTCGTTCTTAAATACGTATCTTGAAGCATCGGGGGACGTAACGGCAGCCTGCATCCAGCCCTGAGCCCCAAGTGGGCGGAACGCCACCACGTAGCCAAAGCCCGGACCGCCCTGCATCTCCTCGGGAACCGGCTGAGCAGCAGGCAGGAGACGGCAGGCAGAGGACTCATTAGAAACAAGCTTGAATGACAGAATTCACAGAAATGCATATGTACTGTAAATGTAATGCCGAACGAAACAACCAAATCTGGGATATTTTGCTAATCCAGCCAAGTGTTAAATATGGACTAATGCAGTATTGAACTGATTCACCTAAAAGAGTTCAGTAAACAGTTTGGCTGAGATTGACTCATGTTTTAGCGTTGAGGCCAAAGTGTGGTTACTGAAAGAGCAAACGCTTGTTTTAAAATTCATTTTATGGTCCAAACTTTGCATGGTCAGTCTGGTCCAAATTTGAAAAGATAAATGAGTAAGAGGTGGGGTCCCTATACTGAGAACTCTGTAAGTCCAAAAGGACAGCGAAGACAAACAACCACACACTCATTCGCACCAAATGACAAATTAAAGTGGCATTTAACTTAACATTCATGTTTTTGAAGAAAACCAAAGTATCAGCAGGGAGCCTCCACAGAGAAAAGCCCCGAAAAGGATTTGATTCAGGGATATTCTTAATGTGAGGCAACAGTGTTAATAACTGTACTGCTGTTTAGCCCAAATGAATGGTGTTTACTATTTCTTTTTTTCTCATTCAGCTTTATTAAAAATGATCAGTAAAAATAGCCACCATATTATATATATATATATATATATATATATATATATATATATACATTTTTCTACATAAACCAAATAGGAAAAACATGATGACTACTGACACAGAATGAATCATCCTTATAATCTGTTCATTGTATCGCCAGCAATTTGGTATATTTTAGGTAGCGGATGAACTTTAAGCACAAGTTTTAAATCCTGAAAATAAACAGTAAGGTTCTTAGAGTTTGATAAAGCTCTGGTAATGACAAAACAGCTGGGTCACGGCGTCTCTAAAATCGCTCTAGTGGGACAACCGAGATCGACATCAGCTCGTGACGCATGCTGGGAGTGTAACAGACGAAGTGCCAAAAAACTTCAGGATAGTTCTGATCGAAAGGTGTGAGAGTTACAACACAGTTTGGGACTGCAGAACTGCAGAACCATCAGGTTGGAAACAGTATTCCTCATTAAGCAGGAATATTTTCCCGGCAACAAATCAAAGCGATGTTTAGACATGTTTTAGGGATCACAAAACCAAGTCTAAGGTATTATAACTTGGCCTCCAAACTTCTGCAGCTCCGAATCTGATCAAGCACACGTTTGACGTGATTCACAAACAAATCTGTTCCCTGGAAGCTCCAACTTAAAACCTACAACACGTAAAGGGTCTGCTGGTACCATCTGGGTGCCAAGTACCACAGAGCACCTTCAGGGTTGGTGAAATCTCATCAGGTTGACATGTGTTTCAAAAAGGTGGCCTAAAAATGAGGCTTCTGGTCTCTAATCTAATTATCTAACCCAACAAACCGGTTCACAGGTTTTAACTCTGTGTTTTTTTAAACGATCCAAATTATCTCCCCAAAGCATAAATCAGCATTTGGTACAGAAATAACACAGCAGTATGAAGAGAGCAGTGACAGGAAAACTAAATGCGTGAGCTGCTAGGAAGAATTAAAACAGAGCAATCCAAGTCAAGTTGAAAACGTATCCCTCACATACTCCTGTCTTTTAAACTAAAATCAAAATGCAAAGAAAACATGAGTGAAAATCACTTTTACATCAGTCACCACGCAATTACACTTCATTTGAAAATTCTCTGTCTAGCAATGCAAGACTACAAAAATGAACATAAACACACAGCACGAGTACAACCTAAACAAACTACTAGAAAGCAACTAAAACCATAAAAAAACATAAGTGATCTCTGGTATTTATTTGCATACTTACTTCCCATGTGATGACGAGCTCTGATCGGCCTCCACCACCTCCACTCACCCTCGCTGGAGTCACTCTGGGAACTAAGAAGGTCAAAAACATCGGTAAGCTCAGCCAAATTCTAGAGTTTATATATCAATTATGAAGTTTTTCAATATAGTTGGACACAAACAGGTGTTGAAAAAAAAAAACACCAGATGTAAAGCTGACACAGCCAAACCTTATTTTAATTATTTCTGTTATTATTCTTATTTTTATGTCTCCTAAGTGACATGAAAGGCTTTGTGCTTTTATGTGAAGTTTCTAAGAGATGATACATCCGTTTCAAGTGCATTGGTGGATAAGGAGATATTCCAGGTATAGGCTACAATACACAATAAAATCTGAGGACGCAACAAACAAATAAGGTTTCCTCAGACACAGCTCGGTTATGTTTGTCATGTAATATTTTGTGCACGTCCTTCTTACCCTGCCTTCTTGTTCTCTGATTGCCAGAAAACACTCAAGAACCTGAGCAAAAATCAAGCAGGAATGGGTGGAGGATGTGTTCCTCTTTTTCTCTAGAGTGCTTGACATTTATCGGCATGTCACGCTGTTTGTTGACTGATTTTAATTTGTGAAAACAGGAAGCGTTTTGGTATTTGTGAGTTTCAATCGAAAGCCTTCAGCTCTTTTAAAGGCACTGAAGCGAGAGTTGATGAAAAGTGAAAGAAGTCAGAGCACTTCTCAAGGTTTGTTTTCCTGTTTGGCTAACCTGTGAAATGTGAAAGTGAGCTTTACATTATTCTTCCTACTTACTTACAAAGTCTTTAATATTCAAGTTCCACCTTACAATATAGATATGATCATTCCATATATTCCCAAGAGCACTTTGCTTCCTACTTGCAGATTTATTGGGAGTTCTTGGAGTTTCGAGTGGGGAAAATTTTTTATCAAGTTCCTCTCTTGTTGAGCTTACAGGTTTTGTCTGTAATGCAAACCGACTTTTAAAAAAAATGTTTTGGCTTTTTTTCCAACCTTTTTTTTTTTGAGAAAGGTAATAGTTATAGGCCTACGTTGTCCTGGGCTTTCTCAGTGTCTATTCTGTTACAGGTGTCTTCACTTTTCAGTTATGTATTATTGGTATGTACTACTTTTATTTATTTCTTGAGTTCTTTATTTGATACTCTGTGTTTTCTTTGTCTTCTTGGCCCTAAAACAGTTGAAATAAATGACCTGAATTTGACTTTGCCAAAGTTTTCCTGTGAAACCAATGATCCAATTATTTTTATGAGCTAAGAGTGAGTACAGAGCAAAACAAAATTGTGTTTGGTTGATGATTTCTTCTTCCTAAATAAACAAAATCTCCTCTGACTATGTCAAACAGTACATTTAGCTACTGATGGTTGCTTGATGTTGTTTACTGGACATCAGTCATGTAAACATTTATCAGCAGAGAGAGAGAGAGAGAGAGAGAGAAAACAATCCATACGCATTTCTTTGGTGCGGGTCTTCTTCGAGGGTTTGCTGGGCTCTCCTGTTCCAACACTGTTGGTTGCCAAAACTCTGAACTCATAATCCACCCAGGGACTCAAGTCAGTAACCGTGGCTGAGAGCTGCTTCCCCTTTAACAGTTCCAGGACTGAGAATCATAAAGACAAAGATCTCATCAATACAGGGGAAACATCTTTCTCCAAGGTATTATTCCCTTCGCCTCACTACTAGTGTTGTAAATAAATAACCATTACATCCTTCACTTTAAAATAAATAAATAAATAAATAAATCTACATATTTAAACAGTATTTCTCAGAGAGCAAAAGGAAATGTCTTCAATAGCATCAGCCTACCAGTGGCGACGGTTTGCCATCCAAGAGAGAAGGGTGTTCTAGCCTGGATGGTGTAGCTGAGGAGGGGGCTGTGGTTGTCCAGCCCTGGCCTCCAGGAAAGAGAGGCGGTAGTCTCAGTCATCTCAGTGACCTGGCAATCCAGAGGCGGGCCCGGAGGACCTGGAAGGGTGATTAGTTACACTTCACTCACACGGAGACACCAGGAAGAAGACATAAGACGTGCAGTGGGTGGGCCATGCTTAAAGCTGACTGAACAAACAGATTAGAAGAAAGGGAAATTAAGAGTAGCAGCTCCAAATGATTGAAGTGCAAAACCTATCCAAAGCCATTCAAAACTCCCCTTTTATTCTTATATGCAGTTCTTGAAAAATGTATTCATAAGAGGTTTTCTGATGTAGTGATTGTTACCTAGTCATTTTAATACACTCTACTGGTACTATCATGTGGTCTTAAAAGTGATTAAATTAAAAAATCTGACTGTTTTTTTCCCCCCAGTGATTAGATTGTGTGACATAGTGGTAAATGTCTAAGCATGCAATATGGGAACAAAACTGTTTGTGCCACAAAGTCTTACAATTTATTAAAAACAAAAGTGATGCATGCAAAAAAATAAAATAAAATAAAATAATATATATATATATATATAGGTGGGGGGTGTAATTCTGTGAAAAAGCGCCTCCTGCCCACTGTACGGTACAGGGAATGATCTGTGACACTGAGGCCCAGGGGATCCATGTTGGAGCAAATGGTGGGATGAAGCATCAGGATATTTCAAAAAGGACTCTGGTTGCCTTCGTAGGGAAAAGTCGTGTATTATTTATTTATTTACAAGGATCAACATTTAACATTTTCGGCTTAATCAAAAAAGAAGTGGTTCTGAAGAGGGGAACTCAATCTTTTTCATGGGCCTTTCTCAATTCACAGACCAAGAGCCTTTTAAAAATGTGTTTGTCAAAGGAGATTTCTCTTTGCAAACTCCAATCGTTTTGGCTACAGAAGAAATATTTGCAAAAGAGGCATTGATACCAGAAGGAAACAACAACTGTGCACTCTGGGATGTGTTGGTAGCAATCTTATCTGAATGCAGAACTTTTCCCAATTCAATTATTGCACTAAATGAAATGTGTTTGTGCGTGTGTGTGTTAGAGAGTGAGAGATTATGTTAAGATAAGTAATTAAAGATGTGTGCATTTCAAGGGATTTTAAACAGCTCTACTGGGGGTGCCTTTAATCGTTGTGGGTGTTCACATCAGATGCTAAAGCTTTTAGCTCCACTCTTTATGATCCATTCATCTCGGCCAACTGAGTGTGGTTGCCTGCACTGGTAGTTTTAAATCTTTTCTTTTTTGGGTAAAGAAAGATCCTTACCTCTGACAACCACATCTGTAGCAATGGACACGCTGTCCACCTTGGTCTGAACCGCACAGGTGTATTTCCCAGCATGACTCAGTTGGATGTTCCGGATCATGATGTCACCTGCTGAACGCTGTAGACGGAGGTGTCAGAAATAAAACACATGGTAAGTAAAAACAGTAAATAAAAAAGATAAATAAAGGAAACAAAACAAAACAAAACAAAACAAAAAAACATTTAATTGGCCGAGTCATGGAGTTGCAAAAGAGAATAAAGGGAATAGGTAAAGTAAGTGAAATGTCAAAGCAATTTCTGGTGCTCTCCTGTTTATTTCATTGAGGAAAGGGAGAGAGACGGCGCTCATCCGGGGACATTAAATAACCGATTACTGCTTCCATCCTCATTTATGAGGGCAACTTTTTTAGTGAGGAATTAAAAAAGCTTCTTTCAGCTCCATTTCTTTTTATACTCGCTGGCTCCTTTTAGTCTACAAAAAACCACTCAATCCCAAACACACGGTTAACTCTGAACTTTAAAGTTACAGCCGATATAAAGTTGATGTCTTATCTCCGAGAAGTGAGAAACTGTGAAGGGAGAAGCGACACTGGAAGCTACTTTGATGTAAAATCGGGGACATTTTATGGAGATAAAGATGCAGTTGCTCCCAATCCTTCACTCTTTGAAAAACACCTGCCATCATTAAAGTAACAGAACTAAGGATAGAACGGATTACAGATCTTTCACTTTGACAAACTCAATATATGGCATAAAAGGAAGCCCTGGGCTTATACAACTGAATGAAGTAGTGAGTAGTCCTAGAGAAGTCTAAAGTCGTCGGTTGCCCTTTAACGAGACAAAGATGAATAAATGTCCCTCCTTATCCTGAACATGTCCCATCTGCATTTGCAAAATTTAGGTGAAGAAAAAATACATGAAATACGCTAAACGGAAAATCAAATATCAAATTATATCAGGAAATCTTTGAGATGATTTTCTATGTTATATATATATATATATATAGAATCAACATAACATTTTTCCAGAATATTTCCTTTTGGATAAACATATATTTTCCAGATTTTATTACCACAGTCCAGGATGGAGAACCTTTTGCATGGAGGTATTGCTGGTTTAGCCACCTTAATCAAGGTTTGATAAAAAGGTAAAAATAACATCTATATATTCTAACGTATCTGTTTTCAAAACATATTCATGTGTAAAGTGTATTTCACTTAAGTGAGAAAGAATCTTGCAAAAGGATCTATGACCTCTTTCAAAGTTGTCCAGATTAACTCTGTGCCTGCTGTCTCTTTAAGCTCTTGCTGCTGCCAATCTTATTAATTATCTTTTCACATTTTATTACATCATGCGTGTTTTGAATAGCTCAAAGTCAAAATTAATCAACCAGATGTTTACTGCTAGAAAATACACATGGAAAAAAAAAATATATATATATATATTCGGGTCATGATCGCTGCCTGACCAGCACTGATAAATTCACGGTAGATACCCTGTAGCACTCAGCTGCATAAAAAATAGAGTTTGAATAAAAAACACAGAGATAGACTATTTATAAAACTCCTGGAGTTGTTCAAAACAGGCTTAGTATGAAAAGGCGAGCTGAAATTTGTTATCCTTATTCAAAGATCTTTAATGAGACTGAATAAGTGGTAGATGGGACAAACTTCTTTCACTAATGAAGGAGGTGACTCTACCTCACAAACTGAGCAAACAAGAGTTCTTTTATTTTCTAAAAGAACTACTAAATAAAACCAGGATCGATCCTCTTGAGCAACCTCAGAATATTTACTCACATTTTGAAATTAAAAGTGAAAAATCTAACCAGCTGCAGCCGTTTCTTTTAACCACTCAAATGTACATGCCTGAAAAATCTCTTCGATCTAAAAAAAAACAACCCAGTTGTAATGTATAAATTATTTGTAAAGATCAAAAATATGTTTTGAATATATCAAAGTTTTTTAACCAAGGACTTTGAAATAATTTTATTAGACTCAGAAAGCTTTTATATATGTGCAAGGAGTCGCTATAATCAAATGGAAATATAAACTTTCAAGGAGACAAAGTGAGCTGTATTTATTTTAATCTAATGAAAAGTTGCTGTCAGCTCAGTAGAACTTAGCTCTTCAAATGGATTTTGAAGCGAAACTGTTGGGCATATGTTTAAGTAGCTGCCTAAAGTATATACACACAGATCAGGCATCATGCTGGTTATTTCTGCAGCTTAAATATCTGAAGAAATAAATGTTGATGCACAACACATCAAAGTTTGTTCCTACAGAGGATTGGACTAGTAAGGGTTTACAGCCATTTCTGGCGAGACCTCGGCTTACAGGACTTGAAGGATCTGCTGTTAAAACCTTCTCATATTGGCAGATACGACAGCCCAAAGTTAAATTGTCCACGAAGGAAAACGGGAGTGACACGGAAGACCCTCAAACGAGGGAATGCAAAGATGCACACGTGGACTCACCCCACCGACTTTTTCAAAATAGACCCCTTGACTTCCAAAGTGGATGACCTGCTCATTGAAGAACCAGGTGAACTTCAGATCGAGAGTCGGATCGTGCGAAACCTGGCAGGGCAGCACGATGCTCTCTCCAACGGTCACATCCAGGTGCCCTGCTGGACTCGTGATCGTGGTTGCCTCTATAAATAACAGACAAACATTCGCAGGACATAAATCATTGGTAACATAGTAGTTGTTTTTTTTGTTTGTTTGTTTCCAGTCTGAATGACCTCCTGTGCACTGACCAACTAGCTACCATGTTGAGCAAAACTGTGATTTTGTCTTCTCCCGAACTCTAATGAATAATTACAAAAACAAATCTCCGCTTTTGATCTACTCCGATGTGAGATGTTAACAAAAGAAAACAAATCCCTTTTGAGTCTGACAGTGACCTCCATTTGCATCTGTTTCATTGATGTACACAAAAGCACGGCGGTAAAAAAAAAAAAAAAAAAAAAAAAGTCTCTAAAAACAAAAGAAAAACCTCCAGCTACTTTATAATAGATCAGCTTTCAGTCTGTAATTTGGCTCTGCTTGTGTGCGACAAAAAGCACCACAATTTCCTCCTCTCTCTGTGGTGCCCGTCAACATAATCTTTGGTTGTCTCAGCTGGATGTCTCATTCAGCAGTAGTGCTGTGCAGAGAATTCGTCCCATCCAGAGGGGCCTACACACCTGTCCTTTGTGAATTCTGCAGGCATGTCATAAGCATCTAATGGACAGCCTAGCAATGCAACATGTCAGAAGAAGTAAAGGTCTATATTCAGCTCTGTCAAAACAAGCTGACTTGTTTATCTCACAGCTCCGGAGGAGAAGCAACTGCCCGCTGCATTTTATTCCAGGTGAGCCTCCAGAAAGTTTGGCACATGCGGCAAAAATGAGAGGGGCAAAACTCGTGCAATTAGTGACTGCTGTCATACCGTAAGCTGTGGTGTGCTGTAAAGTAGCGTTGTGTCACAATCTCTGAGAGTTTGGTTGTGCTTTGCTTTATTTAGGTAGGCCATATCCGTTTATATACCGCTCCTTTTTCCTCAGCTTGGTGACTTGCCTTCCCTCAAAAGCTGCACCCTGTTTATAATGAGCCACCTGCTCCTCATTTGCTAATCAGCTCTTCAGCTTTTTTTGATTTGAACTGTTGCATATTAAACACGCTCGCTTTCATTGTTTGACCATTTTAATTTGGGCACTTTTACAAGGAGCACAAGTTAGTGTAGAAGAATAAAACGGCGACTTATTTCTGAGTAGACTTCCCTTTTTCCGACTGATTTTATTGTACTTACTTGCACAGTTGTTCAATCAACCACACTGGCACTGTGAAACTAAATGAGAGAAAAGTGTTGATCAAAGCGTGCTAAACAGAAAGAGTCAAGATATCTAGTTTGAATCTGGTTTTAATTGTGCTGATCAGCGATTTATAAATATGCTTCTGGTACAACAGGGGGAGCATGAAGTAAATGCTAGACAGTTTTTAAATTCTGTGCAAATTTTTTATACGTTTATTGTACAAAGTAGCTTTATGCGCTTTATGCATCATTTATCCATCAGTGTATGTGTGTGTATATATATATATATATATATATATATATATATATATATATATATATATATATATATCTGTTACAGCAGACTTCTTGTGCATGTAAAGTGTGCAGAAGATAAGAGGAAAACAGGCCTTCTGTTTGAACCCCTAATCCAGAAAGCATGCTAAGAGGAACCACCAAAAGGCATTTTAATAGACCAGTGGTGTTGACTTTGCTCTTTAGAAATACCTAGAAAATCCCTTGTACTGCAGTGTCTGACCTTAATACACTGAAATCTTAAACAAACCAAGCAGGACTATGAGCTACTTTGAGAAACAGTTATGAATTAAACATTGCAGGAGGGAGAAGGTAAAGAGTCTTGTCTTACTTCCAGAGGTCACTAACAATGAGCAAGCATCACCTCTGCTTTACTTTCTTTGAGTAATAATTACAAAGTGACAAGTTCCTTAACTTAATGTCATTTCCAGTCAAAAGAAAATTGCTCTTTCTCCAGATTCCATCACATTATTAGGTTTCATATTTGTCACCTTGACTGAGCTTTGGCAATCCTAACTAAGATGACATTCAGCCTCTGACAAGACAACCACCTTAAGCATACAGCCGAATCAGAGCCACTTAAATCTATTAGGATTTTCCTTTCTCTTCACAATGTGCTGCTTTGTGTTGGTCTTTCATGTTCAGTTTCTAAAAGGTTAATTGAAGTTTGTGGCTGTAACAATACAAGATGTGAAAAAAAAAATTCAATACTTCTCTGAAGTACTCTTAACAGCAAGAGTTCTTTGAATCTACAGAATATGCAAAGGAAAAAAAAAAGTTTTGGCCCATCTGTCTGACTGGCTTTTATCATCACTTCAATGTACCAATCAGCTGTTCAACTATAGCTGACTAAAACGCCCTGAAAAGCACAGCGATCTTTGAAAAGCTTCCTAGCCCCCATTTACTTTATCAAGGCTCCAGAGCTGCTTCATTCAAAAGGAACCAATGGACTGATGCCAAAGGCTACTGTGGAGCATGTCACAAAGACCTACTCATTTTTAGACTTTAAACAGAGAACCGGATAAGAAAAGAAATTGTTCAAAAAAGAGACCGAGTTTGAGTGTTTCCAAGAGTCTTTTCAAGGAGCCCTGAGAAAAGCTATAATCTACAGATTAGAAACAAGTTGTGCCATAGATCGCATAAGAACAACTTGAGTAACAGCAAGGTAGGCGAAAAAATAATAATATTCAAATACTTAACTATAGTTTTAATATCAGACATTGGTGCATGGCAATATTTGTAGTAGGTATGATAATAAATATGAAAATATCAGGCAGTAACTTTACATAAAACACTGACATTAAGAATTAAATCCCCAGAGAACACATTTTCAAGTAAACAGCTCTTTACATCAACTGGAAATCACATATTTACCGTATTTCTCGGACTATAAGGTGCTACTTTTTTCCCACGCTTTGAACCATGCGGCTTATAGCCCGGTGTGGCTTTTCTGTGGATTTTCTTCAACCGCCAGCAGGGGGCTCTTTAGCAGGAAGTGAATCATTGGAAGTCAAAATTGTAAATCAAAGAAGAATGTGCTAACTTTGAACAAGCAGGCACTCATATGATGCAGCTTTTAAGTTGAGGGCTATCTATCTGGCAGTACAGGAGGGAAATAGAGCCACAAAACCATTGTTCGGCTTTGGAGACAGAGGGCTGCGTCCTTAATAAATCCAGCAGGTTTATTAGGACGCAGCCCTCTGCTGCCCTCTGTTGGGTCCTTATGGAAAACCGGGAGCGGCGGAGATACCTGCGGCTTATAGCCCAGTGCGGCTTATATATGTACGTTTCCAGTTTTTAAAAAAAAAAAAATTGAAAATACGGTAGTTACTGTATCTGGAAATTAGTTTATTTGATGTGAGATGGTGTGGTAATAAAATAATGTTTTCAAAAGAAAGAAGCACTTGTGTGACAGATCTTGTAGAGAGTGTTTTTTGGAAAAATAACTCTCATATCTCATCTTACAGATAGGATAAAGCATTAAGTGGTGGCTGGAGGCATCAAAATAAGATGAGAGAGTCAGAGGGATCCAAAGTTTGTGTCTGATAAAAGGCATAAAGGAGAGGAAACAAAAGGAGTTTCTATGTTGCTTAGATGCTGTTTGCTTGTACTTGTTTCCTCTGCCCGTTAGGAAGTAGACATAAATAAATTATTGGATAAAATAGACGAGTTCTTTGTTTCTCTGTGTGTGTGTACATCTGCTGGAACAATCAGGTGACTCATAGGGCTTGTAATGTAGATTCAAAAACAATAACAAGATTTCAGGGCTTCGAATGATTGCCCCCAAATTGTAGTAAAGACAATCACAGACATTTCCTCTCGCAATATCTGAACATCAGTGTGTAGCAGCTGATCCACGTTTCTCAAAATCAGATTTCAGATAAACAGAAACCCGGAAAAAGTTTGCTTTTCATGTTCTGAGTTAAAAAAGCTACTTACTTGAACAGAGTGAAAGAGGTAGAATATATATATATATATATATATATATATATATATATATATATATATATATACACTTGTATATACTTTTATGGTTTTATGTTTGTTTGGATCTACATGCTTCGGTTGCCTTTATTTTGCCACTCTTACAATGTAATTTTCCCACTGTGGGACAGTAAAGTGCATTTCTATTCTATTCTACATGCAATTATTTTCAAATTCATGTCCCTTTTGTGCATTTAAACATATATCTACTCCAAAAGGAAAAGCTATTGCTTTTTTTATGGCTAAAAAAGCAATAGCTTTATATCATCTGATGTGTTAGAATCTCTGTTAAATGATTTTAAAAAAGCACCAATTAGAATTTAAAACAGAGTATGATGATGACACTTCATAAAGTTTTTTCCTCTTTTTGAACTTTTCCTGTCTTTTTGGCCTGCTCTTCAACTCACCAGATTAGAATCTTATAAGATTGACAGGACAGACAGGGAAAAAGTAAGATTGTCATCTGCAGCTAAAAGACGGAACCTAAAATAGCAAACCCTCTAAGGCCTCTGGGTTACAGCAGCGTCTGACTGCAATCCCTCGCTCAGTGACAGCTCAGTCCAGGCTCTGTACTCCAACAGCCTGTGGCTCCGTCGTGGAAACCTAAATATCCGCTTGCTGTGCTTTGTCGCACGCTCAGTTTAAATGTGTAACAAATCAATGCAAAAGACTGCAGTGGAATGTGGTTCCTGGAAATGTATGTGTCTGAGGCTTCCTCTGCGGTGGATCTTATGTTCCATCTTTTTCACCGCATTAACAGTGACACTGGATACAACCGTCTGGCGTTGTCTTGATATGCAGATTTCTGTCAGTTTTTTTTTTCTTTCTAGTTCCTTTATGAAGGGATGTGTAATATACGCAGCAACCTTTCCATTTAATCCGTATTTTATCTTTAGCTGGAGGTTTGCTTTGCTTACCGTCTCAGTGACCACAGAGGCACAGGTCACGATGGTCAGTTTTACAGGAATCCTTTTCTCGTGTTAGCATGGATATTGAACATTGCTACTTGAGTCTGTTGAACAGAGCCTAACCCACAGATGAAGTGCATTGAGGCGGCTGCACTCACGTTCTTGAAAATATGCAAATTAGCTGCACAGGATAAGTAGTTAAGTGGAAATCAGCTTCTACGATGTGAGGTTGTGTGCCACAAAAACAATGTTTCCCATGGAAAGAAATATCTCTGCTGCCCTGCCTTATTACCTTCATACACAAAGGTTATCTTTACTGCTATCAAAATAAAATTAGGGGAATTTAGCTGAATAAATGGTGCAATTTCTTATTACCACCTTTGATCATTGCATATGCAGGAGTCAGGGCACTTATTAGTTAACTAACTAATTCATAGACTCTGGTCCAACACTTTTGATGTAAAAACAGAATGAGTGTAATATCTGTGAAATTGCTCTGCAGGATACTACAGAAACTAGGCCACTCTCCATGCAAATGGCGAGCCCAGAACTCTGCGCCTTCTTCTAAAGCACTAGATTTGTTGCAGACTGAATGAATACGAAGGACAGACATTAAGGGAATATTGAAATTGCTTTAGGGTGAAACAGCGAATGCATTTTTTTTATGTCTGGTTTTGTTTAAAAGTTGCAGGGCGGAGTCCAGATTTTTTTAGCAGCCATAAACTACGCAGCTCACTAAGCATAACAGGCTAGTCTTGCGTCTCAAGGAAGCTTCCAGAATAGTGGGGAATTCCCCAAATGTGTGCTTCTACAGTGCATTTTAGCACAACGCATTATCTGTCTCAAACAATCTAAAGTAATTTAGATGCCAGTAGAGTGTTATTTTTTTTAAATTCTAAACCACATGAACCAATTTCAAGTGGTTAAATTGTTGTATAATCTGCGTACATATGTAGGGTCAACACCAGTTTATCCTTTATTATTGACAACATCAAACCAAATTTATAGTCAGTTTGATGCTGGATACGTGGTGAAATCCTATACATATTGATAAAAACTATGGTAATTGCTTTTTTTATTTACAATTAAATAATGTAAAAATTAATATTTATGCTTTTTTTATTTGTTTGCATTGATTGAAATAGGACCACATCAAACCATGATTAGTCTTTACATTTTCTTAAGCACAACTTAATTTTTAACATTCAGTTAAATGGAAGTGGTCCAAGACACTTTTAGAGATAGAGGTTCTTCCAGCCTCTTATCAATAAAATAGGTGCTGTTAATTTGTTTAGTACAATGTTTGGACACATGCCTTGAAACTGTAATATGGGAATAACAATCAGCAACAGTCAGCAAGCAAATGCAAATGTTTCAAACCAGTTCAAGAACTTACCTTTAACGAAAAGGCTCCCAGAGCTGCTCGCTACTCCAAACTGGTTTCTGGCTACGCACGTATAGATCCCAGCATCCATTTTAGTGACATTGGATAGCCGCAGGCTTCCATTATCCAGCACCATGATTCTGTAGGGATAAAAAAAAAAAAAACACCACATATTACCATTAAACTCCATGTTAAAAGTGGAATAAGAAGTTCAAAGTCTAAAAACAGCCAAAGTGGTGCGTGAACTTTTCATCAGGTTGTGTGTCAGCTTGATGGAAGTTGAAGCTCTGTGTGAAGTGTTACAGTTTGATCTGTCACCCTCAAGTTCATAAGTGAAGAGAGAGAGAGAGAAAAAAAATCATTTCATGGGGCAAAATTCACATCTTGACTTCATGACAACGGTGACAGGGATCAACTGTGCTTATCAAAAGTGCTGAATTTTTTTTGGTTTAGTACACAGAAAAAAAAAATGATACAAGTCATACATATTTTCCAAGACTTTCATAATATTTGGGATTTGTGTTATTTTACTTCGGTGACACGGGGCACCTTTTAAAGCTTCGGTGAAATGTAACTGTTATGCTTTGCGACTGTTTTAAAAGGGATGTCATTGAAAAAGATTGCAATTGTGGGTGGAAATAGCTTTTTAGGAGAAATGCAATTATTTGTTTTACTGCGTTTTTGTTTGTGCAGTATCTCAGTCAAGGATGAAGTAAATGAAAAGAAAACACTTAAGAAGATTAGGATCCTCAAATACCTAGGAAAACTAAATGATTTACGAATTCAAATGTTTTAGAGAGGTGCGGCTGACTAAGGTAATTAACTGCTTGAGTGTGAAAATACATTCTTTTACCATTTGTAAAAACCTGAGTCCATACTGAACAAAAAGATTAAAAGAAAATCCCGCCGCTTTCATTCCTGTAGATGGTGTCATTAAAGACATTTATTCATAGATTGCTCTCAAATGAAACTTCATCACTTGTCTGGTTTAACGTGTTTAAAAAGTACTGCATTTTATCACCTTCGGTTCACTTTTACAGCTCATGCGCTCTCTATTATCAGTGCATTCCAGCTGGTTTTAAACAACATATTTTCCTTCAGCTCTTCTTTTTTGAACTTTGTAATTAGTAAAAGCAATGCATGACATTCTAATCTATTAAATCCCGTGAAAGGCAGAAGAGCTGTGCTGTGTAGTCATTCGTTTTCTGCAATAGGAAGGTCAGTTCTGAAATGTCAAAGGTTAAATGATTACAGTTTGAGTCTGAACAGTTTAATTATTTCCTTACTTTGCTAAGTAAATCAATATGACACATTGAGGCAATTACAAATATTGAGCTTCTTATTTCTTAATTTATTGCATGTTTGATGAACACTCCTATCGGTAAAAATACAACGTAAATCTTTACAGACTGATTTTGGCTTTGATTTCATGTAGAATGTTCGAAATTAATGTTTTTTTGTTTTTTTTCCTAATCGTTGACTAATATGCGCTGCTGTATTACTCTCTGAAACACCCAGACAATAAATGCGCGACTCCACCAGCTGCCACTTTGTCTCGCAGCAGGCACTAGGGTTGCCATGTTTGACGGGTTACTGGGGCATTGTACAGCCATGGATCACAGGAAAAGAGATGAGACGGTGCCAATTTAAATGAGATGTAAACAAAACAGCAAGCTTTTGTACCAACAAGGAACTCTTTATCGAGAAAGTAACACATTCAAATGCAATCCGTTCACAAGCTCAACCTTTTAAAGGAACTAATCAGTTCTGTATCTGGAGCTGATTGCTTATGTTTAATTTATTAACGTGACTGTTTCACATGCAAAACTGTTTGGGCTTGACTCCACATCTGTTGATTTTACCACAACAAAAACAGTTTGATAATGTCCCGTTTATAATTCAGAAAACTTGATTCTTTTTTCTCGTTTTAGTTTATCTGAGTAAATATAAAATATATGTTTTACACATAGTATAACTTTTGATGTTTTAATTGTATTTTTTCCCAGCGATATCTCCAGTTTTATATGTCTGAGCTGCCTCGATTTAACAGGCAAACTTTACAGACTTGATAGACAGAAGAAGAAGAAGAATCCTAATGAGGAGGTCCCGATTGTGATATTTATACATGAAAGGTATTAGGAGATTATTATTTATTACAGGTTCTTTGTTGTGAGTTAAATAATAAAGAACGTAGCTCTTATTTAAACAAGTGTAGGTGTTGTGAACATTTTTCTGTGCAGTTTGCAAATCTTATCCAAAGACAAAAGTATTTTCTAATTTGGAAAATACTTTCCAAATTAGAGATTTTTATTTCTTTTTTTTTTTACTCAGTACATATCCATGTGGACTTGGAAACAGATTCTATGAAAAGATGATGTAGCAACCTAGCTCCTGCATGCAAACAGTCACTGTCTTCATTTATATCCACAAAACAAAAGCTGCTTAATGGCATTTTCCATGTATGGTATGCAGTGATTTTGATTATGTTACTATTAAATATTTCAAATATGCAACAAAAGCTTCTGACTAAGAGGAACTGTCCAAACAAAAGTGGGCTGCAAATGTTTTGTGAGAATCTTTTGTCTATCACCCCTTTGGCGGTGCTAATGGTCGCCTCTCTCTGAATTACAATGTGTTATTAATATTTCACCTACAGATACCAAATGTTTGAAATTGAGGGAATGTGTGAATATGAGTTTTATTGCAAAGAAAAAATAACTTTAACAAAAGTATTTTCTCGGCAGCCTCTCACAAAGGGACTTTTGCGACTTCATAAAGAATCAAATAGGATGTTTGATTACGTAGCAACCAGACATATCAAACACAAAATACCAATATGTTCTGTGGTATTTGGCATCTTTAAACCAGATAAATCTGAAAAACAGATGCTTAAAAAGGGAATTAAAGGCAACTACAACAATGGCCTGCCAACAGATGGAAAAGAAAATGCTGATAAAAAAAGGCCTACAAGCATTTCTGGTTATTGTTGAATATTTAAAGAAGGGCTGTGGAGATCTTCGACATCAAAGAACAGCTGTTTTATTAATGCCTTGCAGATTTGTGGAAACACAATTACAGAATTAGTCAGTCAAAGCTGCCTGTACCAATTCAGACATAAAAATTACCTACAGAGGCAATAAAAAACAAATCCCTCTGTTAATAGAGTCCCACTGTGTCTTGAGCTAATAATTAATTTGGCAAGGCATCAAAGGTATTGCAAACATGTGAAATCCAGTAAAGTTCATGAGAACAAATCAATGTTTCCTGATGTGAAACAGCTGTTCAGCTGAGATTCTAATTTTAAAGTCCTAATTTGATCTTTACCACATGTTGTCTGTGTCGAAGTGCAAAAAAAAAAAAAAGTAACACTTAAACATTTACTGACTAGGAAATACATTTGTTAACAGCTGTATATTATTTATGTGTGCAATATAAAGCAAAATATCCCCTCACAAAATCCGCCTCTTCCAGACAGGAAACATTTTCTTTTGTAACTTTTTGCAGTTTCACAGATTTCTAGTAAGTTTTAGTCATTTTCTGAACATAGAAGTCAATTTCAGCAAGAAAGTCCTGTGTTCAAAATGCAACCTAAAGTCTTCCTGCATGTAGTTTGAATGTTCTCAGTCTCAGTACTCTGGGTACTCTAACCTCCTTACGCACACCAAAATCATGCCTTTTAGGTTAATCTAATTTTCCCCTACATATGAGTTTGTGCGTGAGTGGTTGTCTGACCTCTGTGTACCGTTGCCCTTCAAGGAAAAGCGGGTATAGACAACGGATGGATGGTTGCTATTCTTAGCATGACGTCATAATTGCCAATCCTTTACAAAGAAAATATTGTCAGTGAGGCTTTAAGCTCCAGCAGGATGAGGACATATGAAATAGGCTTTACTCTGTGTTCTGTTCACTCTGACATCGTAAAGCAACAGGAACTGTATTTTTCAAACCATAACTTGATTTACCTTTTTGCTGGTAACTGCACCTCGTCTTACGAAACGGATCATCTCCCTTCTCCTTCCCAAATGAAATACTTACTAGAAACTCCCTTGTCATTGTTTAAACTGTAAACGGTAATGGGGGTTAAGACACTTTTTAAAAAATATAACCGTTTTAAAGGTGCCTGAACTCATCCTTTTCTTTAAGACCCCTTTTAGGGGAGGATGGGCTTTTTAAAATGATCAGGAATGACCTGTATTGCTTTAAAGGATGAAGAATTAAAGTACATTAGTCTTTACAACATCGCCTAGTCCCCGCGGAGCCGGACGTATTTTCTCCTAAGTGAACCGAGGGCTTTCTTTGTAATGGCCTATAACAAAGAGTTATGGATATGAGATGTCACTGGGATAAGGCTTGCCAATGAACTCTTGGAGACGACAATGTCAGGCTTCCCTCCCCACCAAAGCTACAAAGAAACGGAGAGAAGGATAGGATGTGCGAAGAAAAATATCTTTCAGAAATGCGCTCACTCTTGATTCCTTTTTTTTTTAAGGCTGCTCTAAAGCAATTAAGGTACTGGGGTGAAATGTGAGGGGTACATAAAACCCAGGGTGGTGTGAAAGAGTAAACACGCACTTTACCTCAACCCTTTGCTGGCCCGGCATTAAAAGTGAGCTATCGGTTGTAATCTAAAAGTCTCTCTGCAGTGTTACACAAAAAAAAAAAAAAACCAAGAGGCTGTAAATGAAAACATTATTTTAACCACTTCAGAAGAATTGTGTAATTAACTCGGTATATTACAAACGGCTCACAATTTTCTAAAGTGCAGCTTAAATGCTTCTCTTGAACTGCTGAATCCGTTTCTAGTAACACAACTGGAAAATTTCCACCTCGCAGTAGGAGGATTATAAATTGATTCATAATATGACAAAAGAACAGCACAGAGTGTTTAGCACAACACTCTTAAACACAGCGGTTTCATCTCGGGGTAATATTCCGGAGCTCTATTCCTTATATCCGTTTCCCAGTTGCTGGCAGTGGTCAGCAGTGAAATTTAATTAGGGTAAGCGCTTTACCGCTAACCTCATCACTTCCTGCACACTGTAAGTGCCGAGCATCCCCAGGAATATCTGGTTATATGTGAACTGGATATGAGCTGACTTAAGTATAGTCCCGGCATGATTTTATTAACTAATCGGATACCGCGTTGTTCTTAGATGATTTGTTTTCTTCTATCTCGGAGGCTTGAAGACATTATCCCTGGAAGATTAGAAAGAATTATGGGTACTTTAGCTAAGCCAGTAGGATGGATCAGCACTGTGGCACCGCTGTAATGGTGCGGGAAACTGCCTCGTTTCAATGTAGGGAAAGTAAATGCTAACAAGCCAGGAAAAGGGGAGCAGGCGGGCGAGAGAAGTTGCAATAATGTAAAATCCGAACATCCTGCATGCGGCTCACCCACTTCAGGGCAAGGGTGGGATATTAAATCTCATATGGGAAATCTTGCTTTTATGGGTATGATTGATATTGCACGCTGCGGCTTAGATGCATTTTCCTTCCAATGCTTTAGAGGCTGATAAATCAGCAAGCTGGGCTACACATTTAGCAGACATTTCGGAACATATAATCCCGCGCCCGATTCTGCTGATGTCCCCGCACATAAAACATCTTTTGTCCAGTTTGGAATTGACGAAACGCGATCGCGTGTTCGGCGTCCCGAGCATCTTGCTTGCCAGGTGGAGGTGAGAGATGACTAAACCTGTGGCACCCCCGCTGTTCTGGAAGATGGATGCACCAGAGGTTAGACGTGGCAAAGCTGCCGAGGCTGTTGAACAATTAATCCCATATCAAATGAGAAATATGCACCCCCGCCAGTTTCCTGCATGTGCCAGCTGGTGTGCTCTGCCTCTCGCTGGTTTATTTCTGCTAAAAATAAGAATGTTGTCAAACACAATATGAGTCATTTGCATAGACAAAAGAGAAACTAGAGCAACAATTATAGTACAGCTGCACTTCACGATGGTTCTGTTCCTACAAGTTTAATCTGGTTGAAGTTTTGAATCGTGTTAGGACTGTGAAAGAAGATTTACATTACGGGGGATTTCAATGGAAAACTACTGCCTGTTGGCCTGACTCCTCGTGTGTTTGAGAAGGTCTTTCTATTAGTGTTCCAACAACTGGAAGTGTTCTCTTTGAATTGCCCTTTTTTTACCAAAACCCTCTTCATTTAAGAGTAGGAATAAATTGGTTTCAGATTTTGAACATCACCATGACAACATTTTGGACGGTTAGTGTTGACGTTTTAAAAGGAAACTGACATTAAAATCATATTTTGTGGCCACACTAAGCTGTGTATTTTATGTCCATCATATACAATCTGTGTTGTGATGCAAGCAGAAGGCAGTAAAGGAAAAACAAAAAAATAAAAAAACATGTAATTTTTCCCTATTCATAACTAGTTTTGCCACTCACTAGTTGTGAGGCACTCTACAGACTACAGACAGAAACTTAGGCAGTTAAATAATAACACATTTTATGTATGCGTGTTTAATAAACAGAGTGTATTATTTAAATGTTGTAGCCATTTTCAATTGTGTAAACATTTTCTGCAGACTTCTCCTATGCTGATCTCCTGTTTTGTTTTCATAAAATTTGGTGTCCAAAAATATATCCTGTATACGTATTCACATTTTGAAAATATACAGATATATATATTTTTAATTTTATGTATAGGTTTAATTATAAGGGTCCCATACAAGAGATAAATTCAGGATAAAGACACATACTTATATTGCAGGAAAATAATTATTTGTAATTACTCCGTTCAGTGGCGCAACTACACATTATTCAGGTGGATGCGAAAACATAAATCGGCGTCCCCCCCATCCCCCTCTCCCCCGAAGGAAAGTTGAAGGAGCGTGGAAAACATACGGTATATATATATATATATATATATATATATATATATATATATATATATTATGTGATCACATCCAGAGTTTGATCACATTTCAAGCTTCAGTTTTACGAATGCAAATGAAAACCTTTCTACTGCAATGTGAGCATGATCACCATAGATCTGACCAGTTGCCAATCTTTGATACCTAGAACACAATTTTGCTTTCAGACAAGGAACGGTTTTCTCTGCCTGATTAACAGTTTCTTCTCCTTTCCTATCTTCTCTTAGCTCATGGAGGCGCTGCATTGATTTTTCTTTAACACGATGTCTAATGAAACAAGGTGTCCGGCGCATTCCCCTGGTGTTCCCACCGCCATGACAAAAGAACGTGAGCACAGCAGCAACCCATTGATAAGCCCTTTTGGGCCATTTGATCCCCTTCCTCCACGTCTTGCTGGTGGTCTGTATCACCGGTTGCCTTGTGCTCTAACGACCCTCTGGGCCTTACATACTGCTAATGAGCTGATGGATCGGCACATCGATCTGAATGCTGCAGTCTAGAAACACCCAATTACCTTAAACAAACAGAGCAGAGACCTGCCAGAGGAGGAAAGTACAACAGAGCCCAAGAAAGAAACGCAGATAACGGGGAAGGGAGTGAAGAGCGGACCCTGTTATGCAATGCAAATTATATTGTGTCACACTGTGATTCTGTTCTTCACAGTTTGTCAGCATGAATATCAAGTAGGATGAAATTAAATAAGACTTTTAAATCTTCCTCCGCTTGTAGAACAGACAAACTCAACCGACAGCGGCAAAGAAAGTAACCTGGTACCTGTGGCTCTCGCGCAGTGCTTCGTTCCCCTTCCTCCATGAAATCACGCCGCGAGGAGACATCCTGGGCCTGCATTCGATCAGGACATCGCCGCCCTGTCGGGCCAACGTTTGTGTCTTCAACAGGTTTTGGGAGAAGTCGGGAGCAATAGCTGCAGGCCGGGGAGGAAGGTTAAATTTATTGATTGAGGCAAAAGAGAAAGAAAAGAAAATGGAAACGGAGCGACCGAGGAAGAGCACTGAGGAGTTTCCTAAGATGTGAAGGTCACTCTATCCATTAGGCGGGTCAGCAGCACTCGCATCCTGCTCTCTCTGAACGCTCATGCTCTTGTTTGCACACACCCAGAGACGCACTCATAAATGAATCACGGTACGTAATTTTCAAGGGTGCATTTCCTTTGATTTTAGTTGCGCGAATCTTTTTTAGAAGGACATTATGCATTGAGAGTTGAGCTTTGGGGGCTGTAAAAGCTAAAATGAGAGAATGTTAAACAAGGCTAAGGCTTTGTTGCTGCTTCTTTAGGCCCCTAATTACTAATGCACCACCATCTGAAGCTGTTTTAGACGTGCACCGACTCAGCAAAAAGCTCTTTAAAGAGAACACAGTGTGGCATCAGCGACACGGTGCACATGCTGCATCAAATGTCATTATTTGACACTGCATGGGAAATGCAAACGTGACGTTATTTTTTATTTATTTTTTTTACTCGTTTAAAGTCAGAAAGAAGACTTAAGTTAGCTATATGATTACGGGAGAAGGATTTTTAAGGTTTTAAACTAATTATGTTTTCAATGACTAAAGTGAAAGGACTTAGTTGATTGACTAGAGATAAAGCATGTTATGTTTGTAATTAGTTGAATAGAAATAATTCCTATAAACAAGAAGGTTGACTTGCCAGTCAGTTCTGTTTTCACTCTAACAAACCAGCAGTACAAGGAAGAGAAGTAGCTCTTACTCCTAATTTTTTCCATCCCAAAAACCTCGGTGTCATACTGTCGCTGCTAACGACTGAGACTGCATCAATGAAAACATGAAGTGATTTTTTTTTCAGCATGTGAAAAAATGCTACTTTGATTAAATACCTCAAATGCCATTTGCATAGAAAATATCTACACAGTAAAAAAATAAAAGCTGATATGTTTCTCACTCTGCTTGTTGAAGTAGCCATATGAACTTTTTCTAATTATATGGATCTGTTTTCGAACCCACTTTTTAGTCAGTCAAACAGTCAAACAGCTTTTTAAATTAATGTGCCTATATTTTTCATTGAATTACAATTAAAACGTGATCTTATCACAAAGTATTTTAGCACCGATTAACAAATATATGCTCCTTTCATTCAGGATTCTAATGGAAATGACTAATTGAGATGGCACATTCAAGAAATGTGTTCATCAGCCTGAGTATTATAGGATATTTCTTAATTTGGAAAAGGGGGAAATTTAATTGATTGAGAGCAACAACATTTTGGCTCTGTGACAAATAAGAGATCTGTCACAGAGCTAAGTGGGAACATTTGGCAGTAGATCCTGTTAGCAACATCCTGAACTCACCTCCCATGTTCCAAGGGAAGTTGAGGATCTGAATTTAAACAAGCCATGTTTGGAGCTTTTGGTGTAGATTAGGCTTCTGGGAAATTTGGCCTATAAGTCACTCTTGACCTGCACTGATGGCACCGGAGGGCCTCTTTTGCTGGATATTATCTTGCTTTGACGGATACAGCCTACATGCTAGCTTTGAGAAAAACCAAACACTGGACGGTAGCTGGCCAGACAAATATGATTAGACATACTATGAGCGTTGAAGTGTCCTTAATTTTACAGATTCACAGGCCGGTGCTGACAGGAGGCCATGTGAGTCTCCAGCTGTAGTTCCTTCAGTTGGACGTCAACAGCTGTCATGAGGACAACTCTGCAATCATTCATTTGGTGACGATATAATATTTATGGGCAGAATCCTCATCCTCGCCAATGATCTTTAATGGCTTTTTTATGTTTTACAACTGTCTGAAGTACTCCATTGTTAACCCCAACATGTAGACATTCACTCTAGCTCAGGTCTTGGGTTTGCTAGCCAAGGTTATGCACGGCGTGGTGTGGCGCATGTCAAACAGATGACTAGTCTACATAAGATTGTTGTGGTCTCAAACGAGTTCTGGTTAGGATCTAATCCCTTTACTCCTCAGCCGTATGAAAAAGGGGGGCTTCTAATTTGATCTTTCACAGTGCCCCCAAAAAGCTAGAAACACCCATGGAAAGAATGATTTAGAAATAGATAGCCTTTATTATCCCTTAAGAGTGGAAATTACAAACAGCAGCATCAAGATATGCAGCACATGACACATCTGAAAATAGACTTAAAATGAGAAAACTCAGAATTAGCGGCGAGCAGCTGCCTTCTCTCTCAGTGCCCAAAGTAGAGGATTTATATGTATTTGTTAAAAATGTAAAGTTGATGCAGTTTTTTTCTTCTTTTTTAAGTTACGACTGTCTGTAAACTCTATGTATAAAACAAAAACAGAAAATTAGAAGTGCCATGTGAGCTTAGACATAAACGTAAGCCAGGAATATAGCTTTGATTCATGCAGGAAAAATGCTTTAGGTAAAATTATATCGACGACCCAGATGTAGAATGGTTGACATGCACAACAAATGTGCTGCCTCTACGCTCTTACCAATGACTCTGAGCTCAGCATTGGTGAAGATGCGGCCATGCTTGTTCTCCGCCACACACTGGTACATCCCAATGTCAGCCAGATTCAAGTTGTTGATTGTCAGCACTCCGTTATTCACCTGAACTCTGTCCTGCTGAAGGGAGAGATGCATAAATTAGTTTTTAAAACAGCTTTATGTAATTCGCAAATGACAAAGCTCCAATATTCAGAAAAGTTTTAGGAAATACCTCAGTGGTGAAACTTTTACTTTGGTGTTTACATCATCTCCTATTAGAGTTTGCTGGAGGTAATATAGTGAATTCACAATTGAAAAAAAAAATCTTTGCGTTTATCAGTTATTTTGTATAGTCTTTTGATCACCACTGATATAAAACAATGTAAAAGCTGGAGGATGGCTCAGCATTGACATACATTAAAGACATGTGTTGTTGAATCAGAGCTCTCCTAGTTGAAATGTACTGAGAAGCAGCGTTCAGTTTTTATGTTCCTCTAATCTAATAATTTTAAAAATAATAAACTCCAGAAAACTGCAAAGCCTATATGTTTGGAGTTACCTTTGATTAATAACGACGGGAGCACAGATGAATTCTAGTCTAAATTACAACTTTTCATTACTTCTCTTTATGCTGACACTATAATGCAAAGTTTCTTTTTTTTGTTTTCTTGTTATTTTGTTTCCATCATATGAAGCGCAGTGAACGGAAACGTGCTACACAAATAAACTTGACCTGACTTCAACCCTGCGACATGCATCATTTTTCTTGTTTTTGCACTCGCAGTCTCACGACACTTAAAGCAATTATTCTGAGAGCAGAGTTTACTTAACGATGCTGAAAACTTTGAGATATTTTAGGACTTTTTTAAGGCCTTGCAGAAACCTTTTTTTTTTTCTAGAAACAGCGTTTTCACTTTAAACTTTGAGCCTCTGTATCAGTTTTATTGATTGCATATAAAATTGTTTTGTAATATCTGAATGTTTAGTTTTTATCCAGTAGAACTCAGTAGATAGTTTCCTCCTGATAGTTTATTTTTTCTTTATTTACTACTTACGCTACCCTTTTTTGACATGAATTTTTGAATATTTTCTTATAAGAAATCTAAGCACCAATATAGCACAACAACAACATCACACATTAAAGAACAAAAATAGCTGTGCAGTTTGCATTTATCTCGTCTGACCTCTTGCGTTCATTCTGACAAATGTGCAGAGTCAATTTCGGTCTTTGACAACAATTTTCTCTCCTTTGGGAGTTTGTTAATTGAGACTTTGCTGATGAAATCTTAGAAGAATCAGTCACAAATCTTGAGCGCTGGAGGCTGTTTGTACTGACAAAAGAAAAAATCAGCTGGTGGTGGAAAACAAAATGCAACAGCACAAAACATTGTTTGTTTAACCAATCAATCATATCTTTATCTCAGACACAGACGGAGGTCCATTCTAAAAAGACAAGACAACATAAGAAAATAATGAAATGAAATTAGACAATATAAGAATAAGATCAACAGGAATAAATGCACCCTTCTCCAAAGGCAGCCATGCACTTACTAATAGCACAGGCTGAACAAAGTTCTTCTCTTCCCTGTGCTCTTCTGACCTTCAGAAGCTTTGGAACCTGCTTCCTTTTTATAGTTATGTCAATTTAAGTGTGGCAGCACTCATTGTTCCTGCCCTTGATCCTTCTATAGAGTGTACCTGGACTTTTTAATGTCACTGGCAAAGTGGTCCAGAGGGTCCTGTCGCCAGTCAGTCTGTCGTCGGGAATCATTACAGCACTGCTACTTGAAAAGGCAAGGACTATCCCTGAACATCAGTCAGTGACACTGCTGAGGATCTTCAAATGCATTTCCCTCCGCGGCCGGCTCAAGCATGCAGCAGGCAGACAACTTGGCTACACATGGCTGAGCTAGCACTGTGGCCTCAGCCAGAGGGGACCCCGGGTGGTAAAGGATGCAGCAGTTCTCGAGTGGAACAGAACAAGTCCACTCTTTTCATCAGGAGATAACTGGCAGTAACTGTTTACTGAAGGGAGAAGAGTGATAGGGAGAAGGAAAAGAAAGATGGGGGGCGGGGGGGCTTCAGATGAGTTGAATATTTTGAGGAGTGAATTCATTCTAGACATTCAAAAAGTGAAAATTGTATATGTTATACTGATAAAGGCTGTCTGCCTCTATACAGATATGAAAGTGAGAGTTTACAATGATGTCACTCTGCTCTTTGCAGCCATTACAGCTGTTCTGTAAAAGCTGTGCACTTTTTTTTTTAACAATATTACATTTGTGAGGTCTAACACAGTTATTTGACCATTAAATGTTTTATTGGGTTTCAAGGACTAAAGGTTAAGGTCATGACTAAAATAATTTGGTATGCTGAAGCATTAAACTAGTTCAAAATAAATGACCGTTTCCTACAAATAAAAGCCACACCCATTAATGCCATCTGCATAAAACGTTAGACTCGGCACCATCTTAGCAACTGCTGAACCCAGACTCAACCAATAGATCACGAGGCAAGAGAGGCAAGAATGATCCGTCTCCAACGTTTTATCCCATTGCATCCGAGGCTGTACTCGATGATGGCTTGGGTGCAGCTGCTCAGCCTGGAAAACCTCATTCTCTCAGCTGACTGTTCATCAGCCTAAATTAAAAATTACATCAGGTTTGGATGTCTTCTGACTGTGCAGACAGACGATTAATCCTAAACTCCCACTGAGATTCTGCCATTCCCAACTGATTAAGCTTTGTTAAAATGCCAATAATCATTTACTGGGGAATATTTAGCGATGAGGAAAATCCACAACCTGTTGGTGGACAGATTCCGTTCTGCATTTATCGCACAGCGTTCCAACGAAACTCCCTGAGCTCCTGATAGCGACCTGTTATTTTCATAGAAGTGTTAGATGTTATTCACCTGTGTCCATGGAAGCTATCGATCGGACCAACTGAGTTATGTGATATAGTGTCAAGGCTAGAAATATATTGCTGACGTTTTACTTTTTAAATTGATTTGTAAAAGAACAATTTTTTCTCAATCATATTAACATTCATTGAGCTGCACCTTCACTCTGTCTAAGCAGATGAGAAATTATGCTTTTTAGCACACAGCAGCCCAACAGGGAGAAAGAGATAAACAGTACCTGTGAATGTTTGTGGTTTGGTGCCACACTGAACCATTCTAAGCGCTTCACCTGGATTAAAAAAAAAAAAAAAACAGTGCTGGCACCATTGACAGTAAATCAGATTGGAGCCATTTGTCTGCTTTATCAACTCTAATTATACACGGCAGCACATTGAGACCAAAACAACGTCAAGCTGCGCCGTGAGAAAGCAAATCGGAGACACTAACCTCTTGCTTTGTACGCTGAATATGTAATGGTGTTTTTGCAGCGGCTGAACCAATTGAGCCCAACGACAAGAGTTGCACAGCGGAGGGCAACCAGAGGAGCTCGGAGGGCGGCAGAAAGGAAATCACACGCTCTTATGTACATTACTAAAAAGGAGGTAAGCTGGTGGCATATTGGAAAAATACAAGCTTGAGTGGGTCCTTGTTTTCCAGGGTGACATTTTGAAGTGACAGGCCTCTTCTGTGCCATTTAATTCCCACGGAGGGAGGAGAAAAGAAGGTGGAGAGAAGGAGAGAGACGACAACTTAGAAAGAGAAAGAAGAAAGAGAAAGGGAGCAACGGAGATGGCGAGATAACAGCAGGCGGGGGGAAGAAGAGGACTGATCCATTCTAATGAGGAATAACAAATGGCCCCCTTGGCCTCCCCCTCTTCGTCCTCCTCTCTCTACAATGCTGACCTTTGGGTTTGGAAATTGATTTACCGTTGCTGCAGTTGAGAGTGGCATTTTGAAAATGGTAACACCACACCTCATTAATAAAGCCGCATGCACAGAGAATATCTTACCTCGGCCACCTGCCAAAGGAATTATTTTTTACAAAGTTATTTACAAATCAATATCAGATATGTGCAGGTGGGGCGATAAGTGTTTCAAGATGAGCCTAATGGGGGAAATCCATTTTGTAAATGGCAACGTAAATGTACTCATTCGTAGCCGTCGTCCGCCTAGGGTGAAAATTAAAAACGGTTTCAACACGTGTGTACTGACGGTGAGGCGGCCAATTGAGGCGTCTCAGATTTTTGGATAATATTGACCCTGTAAACACACATCCAACAAAACAACGCTCCGGTTTCCATTTCATAGCCCAATTTAAACGCTGACAAAATCAGAGCACATAACCGAGCCATGCTTTTTAGTCATAAAGCATAAAGCAGCAATACAACAATAATACAAAACAGGGCAAATTGGTGAAATCTAAAATGCTTTTTAGATGATGAGGTATTTTTTTCCTGCCTCCCCCAGAGAGGGGACTTAATGATAAAATTGAGATTAGCAGATAAGCGACCGAGGACTAAATTGTCAAACAAAAATCTCTGGTTGATTACAGACAGAAAATGGCACCACTTTGGCATTTTTGCAAAACACATTCAAACACCCTCCCCAGCTAATGCACACACAGAGACGCGCTCGTTTCTGATGCCAAATTTAGTCAGAAGCAAACATAAGCATTTCAAAGTGGCATGTTTTTGCCAAGTGCATGCCTATGAGATGGAAGCGCAACTTGAATCCAACGAATGCTGAATCCTTTGAGCAAAATGCTCCTAAATTTAGAGCAATCTTATCGCCTTTCATCTTACTTGTTGACATGTCTTTATCTCCATTTACTGAACTGTTTGAGGCTCTGTGGAGAGCAGCAATGTTCTTTAAACAACTTCAGCAACACTTCAAACAGGGCTGCAGGAACCAGTCATTAACTTACCAAAACAGATTTGATCTCTACCGTCGTAGAGCACAAATTAATTCGTTATTTTCAGTAATCTCGCTTATTTCACTTCTTAATTGGTTAAGTTGAGTCACTGAAAAGTGAGTTTGATTTCATGCTCCTCTGCCAGATGCCAGTGTGCAACTAGGCTAGTCTCTACCTAACAGTTTCCTACTAGTCTGCATATTGGTGTGTATTAGTGAGTGTAATCGGGTAAATTTGGGTCTAGTGCAAAAAGCTTTGAGATCGCTTTGACTAGAACAATAGATACACAAATGTCACAGTGTAAAAAAAGATCCAACGTAAAATCAGTGCATATTAGGACCTAAATGTGAGCAAGTGACGCTGTTGTTTAAAACATTGATGTTTGCTGCCTACAGACCTCATGTAAGTAGCATATAGGTTGCAGAATAGCAGTATGTATGAGATCAGTCGTACTGCATCAATATAAGTGCGGGCAGAAATGGAACAGATGGGAATCATTTTGAATCACGGCAAGTAGAGTCCGTCTCTCCTGGTACACTACAATTACATTAAATTAGGCTTTAATAAATCAAAATGAGCAACAAGTTTACGAAGTTGTTTTAACTACACTCAATATTAGCCCCCCCCCAAAAAAAAAAAACTACTTCCTTGACACAGATTTTGTATTTGTAATGTATAAATGAAAAAAACAAAAACAAAAAAAAAAAAAACATTATTTGGGTACAAAACAATGAGTGGTATGAATCTGAATTTCACATTTTGCAGCGTGAAACAAAACTCAAGGTTTTTTTTGGTTTTTTTTTGGGTCCATCTCTGGCCCTAAATAAAAAATCCAAAGGTGTTCTACCTCCATGTAATCCAGGGGCTCTCCGTTCTTCAGCCAGCGGTACGAGGGCTTTGGCTTAGCGTTGGCTTTGCATTCCCATACTAGAGTGTCGTCGATGGTCTTCTGGACGTCCTGAGGCTTCTCTGTCAGCTGTGGTGGAGCTGTGAGGACACAAAACCATCGGTGTGAATGAACACGGTAACACTGCAGAAACATCTGAGAAATACCTGAAAGCAGCAGTTTTAACTAATCAATGAGGCAACCAAGAGGGCAATCAATCCATTAAGGAAGCATCCAAGGGCACAAGTCAGGACTCCACTTCCAATTAACCTGATGCTGAACTCCTTTTGGAAAATATACAAATAAATGGGAAAACTGTATAAAGTTATTGTGCAGAAAAATGAATAATCACTGACTAAGAACAAGGAAAGCTTTAGGGTTTGGCTTATGTTAATCAAAATGACATTCTTGTGCAGTAAAAAAAATAAATTAGTTGTTTAACGTAACAGTCGAAATAAAAGATTATTTTGATGTTTTTTTAATGTAAAATTACAGATCTATTGATAACATTTTCAGTTTAATGACAGTGTCCTTATTGTCACAAAACTATGTATGAGTTTGTTTAGTTTTAGAAACACTTGCTTGTTGTCCTCATGATTCCTAAATGTGTTTAGCTGCATTACAAACATCTGCTGCTTTGGAGGAGATAAAAACAAAATAATACAAGTAAATGTCCAAACAGTTTACTGAAAAACTCATTTTAACACCATCATATTGAAAGAAAACATTTGGCAGAAAAGTTTGATGCGATTTCAACACCCTCTGCTGATCGTTCTAAAAGATGAAAATACTGACAAACGACTGCAAATTACTGCACTGCTGTAAGAAAATGAGAAAATGTAAAGTGGTGGTTTAAGACAAGGTGAGTTTAACTCTCAATCTTGGTTGATTACAAGGTAATTTAATCAGTATGATCAATTTTTAAAACACTGTTCAACTTTTAGCGGGAAAGTTTGGGTGAAAACTAAAAGAGAGAACAAAACTACGTATTGGCACAGGCTGGCTAATGTTTGACTGCTACAAACCCGCATCCTTCTATCGATCCTCTGATTGATGTCTGTCCCACAAGGTCCCGTCAGCGTGACGTTAAAATGAGATTACAGATTTTTATCACCTGCCCACAAGTCAGTCTGTGAGGTTGTGAAATGGGACAAGAGTTATATCTCACAAGGACACACAGGGCTTTCACAGACAGCAGAGAAGTCATATGAAGGCGCGTTTTTAATCACAACGTCTTCGTACTTTTGACGCAAGAAGAATTTAATCGGTTTTTAAAAATACATCTAACAAAAATAATTTACAAATTATCATGAAACAGCTAACGGATTGCAAACTGTTGACACTCATCTTTTTCATCTTCATATGAGTGTGCCTGTGCCAAATTAGAAAAAAAATATATATGAATACTACATACATATAATAACTATATTTTAGAATATTATTTTAACTGTCTGAGAGATTATAGTCTTTTGTTTGAAGTAAAAAAAAACTATTTTTATCATGTTGTGGATTTTTTGTTTACCATTTTGGTGTTCATACTATTAAATTGTAAGCTGGCATTTTCACTCAGGACTATCACACCATAAAAATCCCATACAGGCCCATGCCTAAATGGCAAAATATGACATATCAAAATGTAAATTTATTGTAAAATCATAAGAATTTAACATCATTTTCATGCACTAAAACATAGTCAAGCAATCCATAATAATTAAGATTTAAATTACACTTGAGCCAAACTTATAAATGACTAACTTTCAGTTAATCATGTATAAATAACTTCTGAACTCTCAGGGAAGACTGAGACGGAGCGCAACAGGAAGCTGCAGCAGCCATTACATTCCTTCTGTCCTGCTTTTTCTCTGTGAAAATCACCTTATGTGCCAAATTAATAAAGAAACAATACAAGTATTATTTTTCCTTCAGTGGATTCCGTTGTAGGGGTCCAATTCCCTGATTCCATCTGCATTTTATAGATCTGCATAGATCTATTTTCACTCTAAGGACTTTATCCAGTTTTCTATACTCCAAAAAATGCATCATCATATGAAAGGTCCCACTCTACAGAAAAAATAAAAATAAAAACCCTCCAAACTTGCTTGCTTTCCGTAAACAACATCCCCAAAGACCATGTGGTCAGGCCTCATCAATGCATAAACTGCAACATAATGGAGAGAGAAACTATAAAAATCCTTCATCTCGGGACATTAAAAGCTTTTCTCGGAATCTAGGCCATAAGTCCGGTGTTGGTAAGAGAAAAATCGCTTCTCCCTGAGAAGAGGTGTAAATCTAAAAGGTCTGGGTCTCCTGTTAGCTGCTGCAACAATAAAAGGGATTGTCAGAAATGAACTGGTGGAAATGGGTTAATTTACAACCACATTCTAGTATTTAATTCAGCTGTAAATGGACCCTCATAAAACCTACAGATTGGAAGAGAACAAATAAAACTTTCTGCAAGCTTCACACCAAAGCTAAATTCTTCTTTGTGAGACGTTTTAAACCAAGCGAAGTTTGGCGGTGGCTTAAATTAGGTTCTGAATCAAGCAGGAGATTTTTTATAAATTCTAAAAATGTACCTGACACTTTAGGAAGAAGAATGACAGGTTTAAAACAGAAGATTTCCTCTCTTTTTTTTCTCATATCCAGGGCAGTCGGCAAGAAGTTAGGTAAGCTTTAAATCAAAGTCGGGGAAACCATTCTGCTGCAGAACTCACCATAGAAAGACAGCTTTCCTTTAACAGAGTTTCTTCCTCTGCTGTTTTCTGCAATGCATTCGTACATCCCTGCATCCTCCTGTTGGAAATAAGGGATCTCTAAGACTCCGCTGGCTTTATTCAAGTCCACCTTCCTGCCAAAAGGGGCCCCGTCAACCCTTTTCCAGCTTATGGTTGGCACCGGGCTGAAGAGATGAGAAAGATATTCACACACGAGCAAAAATGAAAAATAGCAGTCTCTAAGGTCTTCTCAAAGAACTACATACAGTGGCTGGAAACCAGTTAGAAGGTGAAGCTAGTAACCTTAGCATGTGACACTGTTTACATATTCTTAAGAGTGATCTGAAAATCAATTAGATCACCTCAATAATTGCTAAAGCAGTGAACAAATAATGACGGGTTTGATGTTTTTTTTAAATGATAAATAAAATAAAATAAACATACTTTCCAAGTGCAAAACATTCAAGTTTGACGGTTGAGCTCTTAGCGACAGGGACGACTTCAGGGAACTGCACTTCAATTTTTGGTTCGTATTCACCCATCACACCTGCAGGAACAAAGAATAACACTGTGTCACTTCCCCCGCATGTCTCTCAGAAATAATTTCAGCTCGAGGCCTGGAAAAGGTTACAAAGGATGTAAAGGAAAAAAAAAAAAATATATATATATATATATATATATAAATAAAATGGTATAGGTCTGTATGACTCAGTTACATGCAGGTTACCAGCCACTCCATTTTCTTGTAGCTCTTTGAGTTGCAATGCCTCACAAAAACTTTGACACATTTTCACATTCTGTCACTCTTTAACCAAAAGTTATGTGTGTTTCATTGGGGCTTTATAAAGTAGTGCAAGCATTGTTTAATTAAAGTGAAAATGATGCATGCTTGTTCAACTTTGAAACAAATACATAACTGAGCAAAGTGGCACACAAAGAACTTTTCAAACCATCATCTAGAAATAAAAAGATTATAGCACAACTGCAAAAGTACTACGGCGCGTTGCCCTAACATGGTAGGTTGGACAGCAGCATCAGAGAAGCAGTAAAAAGGTGCGCAGAGGCTTTAGAGGATGTGCAAACATCGACTACTCAGGTAGGCGAATCTGTCGACATCACAGCTAGCAGCTGGAAATGTTTGAAGGGTGCGAATGCTTGTGCGCAACACTGTATCACTACAGCTTTCAAATTAATTTAACTTTAAATGTGTCTTCAAATGTTTGGGATTTCAAGTTAAATTTTTTTTCTTTCCCATAAAAAAAACAACAAAACAAAACAAAAAAAAACAGAGTGAACTTAATCAAACAACTCCCAAAGTGAGCACATTTGTGAGCCAAGTTAGTCATAAAATGAAACACAGACTTCCTGCCAACAGTTTGCAAAAACAGATTTTTTTGCCAGACAGTCACTAATTAAAGTTTCTACACCTGTGATGTTGAGAATCTGCTATCTGGAAATAGAAAAAACAAATAAATTAAAAAATTTAACTTCGTCCTTTATCCTGCCATATCAATTTCAGTAAGCGGAGGGAGGTTCACCGTTACCGTCAAGCCGGAGGACTAAAGGTGACGGTGGTCCCTGAACGCTGCTTTTGGTGACCATGTTGGTGACCACACACGTGTAGTTGCCCACATCAGAGGGCTCCACTTTAGCGATGTAGAGGTTGCCCGTCTTCTGGGAGACAAATCGTCGCGTGTCCTGGACGACAAAAGACGGGTACTCGTTGAAGATCCATGTGAAGGTGAGTTCTGCGGACGAAGCCAAAGAAGATGCATGTTTGAATGCGACATGCAGAATGTGCTCTGATTTTGTTTTGTATTGTAGAATATCTGTATACAGATGTGCAGATAGGGTGAGCTTCATCTGCAGCCGTATCACATCCATGTGGGATAATACCCTAAGGGATAAAGCAATTAGTACATCAGACTGAGTACCAGCCTTCCATAATTAAAAACATCATCTATAATTGAAGATCAATTATTCTCATTAGCTGTTATTGGAGGGATTATTTATAACATTGTTAATATAAACCAAATGTATGTTGAAGTGATGAGGCCGAGAGGATGAAGAAAGGATTGTTTTTCCCTTTGGAATTGTGTTTTTTTGTTTGTTTGTTCGTTTTTTTAAGTCTCTGGCAGAGTTATTGTGTTTAGTTCAGGTTGTCTAACTTGAACGTATTGTGGGGGGAAAATGAGGATTCCAAATTTTGATTTGGTATTTGGCTGGCATTTGGACTGGAACAGGGAACATGGAACAACATTAACTGGGTCCTTAAGCCACCCACAAACTCCCACAACTAACTGGCTTACTGTGGTACGAAGTGGCATTTCACAGAGCGGGACAAAGCAACGTGCAAGTGGGTCTGCTCCTTTTCAGTTTGGAGGTGAATGAACCAGGTAAAATCAAAGAAGGAGGGAGACAAGAGAAGGGATTTATCTCTTAAATGACAATAAAAAAACTACGTCAAGGAAGGAAGGATGCAAATCAAGGAATAACCCAAATGTTTTGCCTTTTGTCTATATTAAACATCTAAGCAGCTGATTTCTGACATTCCAGGCTGGCTATTTTATTTTATCATTTCATGTTAAACCTTTTTTTTTTTTTTTTTTTTTTTTTTTTTAGTTTTGATTAAACGTTTGACAATTTAACATTTAAACAAGATGACATTTATGTCCCCGTTGCATGCAATAAGCAGACAATTTCCTACTTGAACACACACTACTTACTTACACTGTTGCAGGCTTCAGTGGAATGAAATATTTAAGCTAGGAAATGTTTCTCATCATTTCAGATTTTATTTTTTTATTTAAATTTGCTTTGCTCTTTATATATGATGTGTGCCTGCCCTTTAGAGCCACAACATCTTCTGCTGGAAGGCTTTCCCAAAGCTATGGGAATGTATTATGGGAATTTTTGAGAAATAAATCTATGAGAATTGAAGCTAAAGTTGGAGTAGGAGAGCTGGCGCTAATCCATCCCAAGGGTGTTGTTGTGCAGGACAGTAAAGTTTCTTTATGGACTTTGTTGTTTGTTCACTGGTGCACAATCAGGCTGCAACATGAGGGGCCCATCCCACACAGTCGGGAGCATAAAAGTGTCCCGACTGTCTCGGGATGCTGAAGCATTAAACTTAAAAGAAATTAGGGGACCAAGCCCAGCTGATAAAAAGTAGGACCACACCAAAATTCCCTCTGCACCAAGCCTAATACTTGGCAAAATTAAGAGAAGCAATTCCTGCTCTAACTGCAGCTGTCAACCTGAGAACCTTGAATTACAAGAGTCTACAGAGAGACGTGACTCATCTTTCCAAAGAACACATCTCTGCTGCTGTGAATGAAGTCTGGCAGGGGCTGTTTTACCCTGCTGACGCTCTGCATTGCACATGGTAAAGTAGAAACTGGGATGAAGCTGCATGGCCATAAAAACCCATTCAATGTTGTTCTCTACAAACAGTTTGTCAGCCAACCTGAAGGCCACACAAAGTTTGCAGTCTGCAGAAAGTTGGCGGTCTCTGTGCTACAACATCTGCAAACCTACAGCTTCCACTTCATGTCTGGGTTGCTGTTGTTCCCAATTGTTTCCACTATTATGGCATCTTATCAAGGTTCCTAAGAAGGAACTGTTTTGTTTTGGGCGGGTTGAGTGAGTGATGGAAATATGTAATAAAAACCAAACCAAGAACCAAATCACTTTACATCGATGTAAAAACGTTAATATGGTCAAAACCTATAAATGCATGACTCACTTCAGATTTTGATTGGTGTTAAACTGTACCTTGTTAATCTTTAACCTTCCACGTACCAATTATCCTAACAGTTATATTGCTTTAAATTAAATTTCAATTTCAATTAAATACAATGTAGTTAGATGGTGGAGCATTTCCAAAATGTGAAAAAAGTCTTAGCGCTTTTGAGAAAGAATGCGTCCAATTGTAAGTTAATAAGAGTGCTGTGAATCTTGTGGCTACACCATAAAAGACAGAATAATGCCCTGTGAAACCGTTACATTACAGTTTGTGTCACTCGGTTTCGTACCACCTCTCATTATCTGATGTAACAAGTTTCTGGGAACGGACCTCGGTACTACCAGCCAAATGGAATGCAGTCATAAAAGCTTTTGCACTAACAGTGGCATTACAAGGCTGAATATTGGTGTTTTGACATATTGACACAAGGATAAATTGCTCTGGACCGCACTGCATCCCTGTCCCAAAAGCAATCTAGGCTGTTGGTAAAACTTGTCTAAGTGATGACTCTGCAGTATAGCACAGAGAATAAAATAAGTGAGATGTGAGGTGTACACTTATTCACCTCTGCTGTTTTATGGCGAGCAGGACGCCTGGGCTTTGCTGTATTATTTGTATTATTGCAGCCTAGGAAGTGTAATGGAATACTGATAACTGCATGTTTCCATCACTTTTCTAAGGCCACACTCCATTTTTATTTAACTTTCCCACCTGTTTGACGCACGAACGTTATTTTTTCCCCTTTTCGCCTGTTTCCATACAATCTTTTAAACAGTTGCATCCTTCTACATCTCCATGTGGCTCCTTCAGTCGGTGCATTTACATGTTCTGTTACGCGTCTTTGGCAACGCGACATTTTTCAAACCTTGCAACATATTCTCAAAGTTTTGCTGTCTATGCTCAGACTTTTTGTGCTTTTAAACACAGGCTGCTGTCCTTTCAAGCTGTCAAATGTGGGGAAGCGAAAGCTTTTCTAATCGATCCAATTACAGTATCACATCAAGCATACTTTCCACCTCTGTGTGGTTTTTTTATTCTCACATGGATTGACAATGCTGCCCAGTGACAAATTTTCAAACTCTGTGTTCCAGACTCACTTTGAATTTGAAATTTATCTTCATCTGATGCAACATCCTTTGTGAGTTGTCACCTAACTCTTTCTTCTGGGATCCTAAAGTCATGCTTTTCCCCTCTGTGAATCAATGGTGCGTGTGCTAGCGTATTAATGTGATGGCGAATGACCGTCGGTTTGATAAATTACAGTTTTCAGACCCTTTCGTGACAGTTTTCATGCTCAGTGTGTTTATGCAGTTAAAAGGAGAATCACTACAACAGCACGCAACAGGATTTGTCAGGGTCCAGACATAAAAACAGCAATAAAGACTCTGATTAAAGCATTGAACTCAAACTTTAGAAAAAAGAATCCAAAGGAAGAACATTGGATGGACCAGGTTTTGACAGATCTCAGACTTCATGTTTAGACAAATTCAAATATTTCAGAATAATATTTTCATATTTAGCTATCATTTTAACAAACTGTGATCCAGCCCCTATCATTTCCCAACAAGCCGCATTACCTTGAGCCAACCGTCCACAGGTGGAGAAGTTGGTAAGCCGTTCTCACCTCTTGATTGCATAATTATCTGCTCTGATTGACTCACACACTCTGTTAATAATTTGTACAACCACTTTTTACCAGTGGGGTACCACTTAATGTTCTCACATAACACTTTACGAGGCCAGAGTATGCAAGGAGAGGGTTTTTTTTTTTTTGTTCTTTGAAAAATGTTCGAGATCATCTTTTGGAGCTCCTTTCTGTACTGTTCAGCTCACTGGAACTGAGAATGACTGATTTTGTGTCTGCTGAAGCATTTCTTTGTCGAGCCGGGCTAACGGCTTGTCTCATTATCCTGTCGAAAACTTATTTTTTGTTTGTGTGGTGATGGGAATGAACAGTATTTAAAATATGTTTGTATTTGAAAGAGTTTGTGATGCCATACGCTCAGGAATGATGAGTTCTAAACAATTTCTGTGACATTATTTGATATACCCTAGGAGCGAACAATATAAGAAAATCCTAACATGCAATACAAATGTGATGACACTTTTAGTTGTGACATTTTTTTTTTTTCAATTTACTGATATAGAGTGTATTTTACTATGATTATTGCATACTGTGAACACAGTTCTATAATGCATTCTTTATAATCGATATACTAAATTAAGACAAAACTTGACTTTAACAATATTCTTTAAGGGTAAATGATCAGAATACATATAACTGTAATGTGACAGAAAGTTGTCATGATACAGTTTTTCTTTATATTTCTTTGCATGCATTGAAATACATTCCAGTGAAGTAAATCATTCTAACCACTTTATAATATAAAAATATTTGATATTTTTATACGATCTGTCAATAATAAGCAGAGATGCTAACTACCCCATTGTTTTCAAGTAAATCTGCATTAAAGGGTGTGAAAAATTGCTCAGGGTGCTTCATATCTACTGCAAGCTACTCTGTGAAACCGCATCTTTCAAATGTGCAGGTCGTGAGAAATCAAATTAAACAAATGATCAGATACTAATTGGTTTCTTAAAGATTCATGTAGAGCGAAAGGAAACAGGACATGGAAAGTAAAACGCACAATTGGCTTTATTTGATTGACTCCAAAGCCCTGTTTGGATGGGTGGTAATCAAATAATGCAACTGTGAATGACAGTGAGTTGCGGATTTTCATTGTGGCTCCATTTAGTCTTAGTATAATGAACCGACAGCATCAATTTCCCATTAATGATCCGAGAGGAGGGAAGAGAAATGCGACATGACAGGCCAAGGACGAGCGGAGTCTAAGAGTGGGTTCATGCGCAATATATGCACAGGTTGTGCCACAGTGTATCCTGGCAGGTCTGCTCTGTGGAAAGTGACAGCTATTAACTATGACTTCCAATCTGTATTCATAACAAACAAGTTCGCTCTACGAAATGGCTCAAGTCACGCACCGGGTAAAAATCCCTGCGAGCTGTATGTGCTTCTATCAGCAAGCACACAGCTTATGTTTTGGAGGGTGGGGGTAGATGCACTGGAAGCACAAAACAAGTGATTTCAACCTTGAGTAAATCTGAAAAGCACATTTCCATTAGCAGAAGGAGGTCAGATGCATTAGGTCCTGGCCCTGCCGCAGACATTCAGAGCTTCTCAAAGCACAGAGTGACAAGCCATAAAGTAAATATGGGGAAGCCCAGTAAAAGGATTCAGTCAGCGCTTCTTTTGAACACACAACAATGTTTTGGCAATGCAGAAGTGCAGCTTTGAAATGCCTTGCAGTTTTAAAATATCCCAACGCCACCAATCTGCTTCCTACAGAGGGGCTGTGGATTTTGAGGCATCGTTAAAGTGAAATAACGGCTTCCTGAATCATGAGCGGGGTGCTGGAAACCCTTACAAGGGAGATAGAGGATCTTGTCAAGGACTGTATTGGGTTGATGTTGAATTATGTCCTGTCACCCTGTATGAGAACATGACTCTCACTTTTTTTTTTTTCTTTTTTTTCAGGGCAGAGAGTCTATTTAAATACAAGTCAGACTTCTCTCTGTAGACGTAAAGCTGCATTTCCTCTAGTGCGGTAAGAATACAGACAAAAAGGAAGAAAAGCCGAAAATGTTTTGTGAGGATTATTGGGCTCAAAATAAATATGTACCTACTTTCTGTTGGCATTGTCTCGCTTGTGGTGCGCCAGCATCAAGATCGTTTCTAGTGTTACGAGCTCCAATTAACAAGTTAACTCATTTGAAAACGTCAGAAAATGATGTCAGGGGTCAATTACAGTGTGCAGCAGGAACACACACAATGCATCCTGTATGAAGTTGTTTTCACAACTGCTGAGGATACTGTATAGCTGTCTTCATTAGCTTTGATATGTGTTAGCTCAAGTTCAGCAGTCTACAGAAATATGATAAATTGAAACAGATCAACAAACATCTGGCTACAGAGTGGCTGCCACTAGACGAAGACGGCTCAGGTATTTTCCTTCTGCGTGGAGCAAAGACAAAAACATCTTCAAAAAGTCCTTCCACAGCTGTAAAGTCCAAAGTCTTTCTCCTTTTAAGAGCTGGTGATCTTTGGTGGTTGAAATATCATCCGCAGGCCAAGCATCTAGCCTGGATGTACCGACGTTATGTGTTCAGAGGGCCTTCACTGAAAGGGGCTGATTGCAAAAATAAATTGAGTGTATTATTGCACAAATCAGAATCTAATAGCTTTTGCAGACTGCTTTTTAAAAATAAATATGTCTTGCAATAGAGCTGTACTGAACACTGAATTACTGTCTGGTGATCAATCACAGTGCGTTGATTAGCTGATGTCCAGCAGGGGTGCACTGAATCAGCAAGTGAAAATTATGAGCACTGACTCCAGATCAGCTTTACTTTCAGTCAATTAGCAAGGGCCACAACCGAAATGGCAGTCTGATTTATTTGATGTATCGCTGAGAAGTTGAAAGGCAGCTCATTGTAAGAAAAAGAAATCAAATGCACAGAAAATTCCTTAGATAACAACTTGCATAAAAGCATTAGTGATAAAGTAGCTGCACATTTTATCAGAGGAGAGTACAGTAGTTTGGATCAGTGAGATCCTAAAGATATGTTCAATCAACTCCCAGCCAGGGGAAGGGAATGAGCAGAAACTACCTACTACATGGTGGTCTGCACTCTCAACCTTGTTTTCTGTTGTTACTCTTCCATTAGCATTACAGCTCATCTTTGCAGTATGATTGCACGATGCCGTCAAAAATGTTCTTTTTGTCCTAAAGGTTTCAAGCACACTGTCACACACCTGTCCTGGTGGTGGAGCGGTCGTGGACGTTCGACGCAAATGGTAGCAAAAAAAATCCTCAGATTGGCATCAATGAAAGCCTCGTTAGTTTCAGTGCATTGGTGTACACCAAATCACAACAACATTAACAATGGATGACAGACTGCTTAAAGTTAAACAATTAAATTCGAAGAAAGCATTTCAAGAATCAAACAGTAAAACGGTAAGCAAAGCAAGAACATTTACATTAAATGAAGAGCTAACAAAACAATACGTTATTTACAAACCAAGACGGACAGAACCTATGTTATTCAATCTCAATAAATTTAAATTTAATTTAAGTCAATACTGAAAAGTTAAGGTAATTATTCATTTGTCTTTTACCAATAATTCCTAGATGAGGCCCGCTAAGGAAACCGCACCCAAACGAAACCCCAAATAGTAAAAGAAAAAACATCTGTAAATCCAGATGCTGTGTTATTTTTTAACTGTGCTAAACAATTGTGTTCTTCTGAACAGAAAAATCACATGTCTAAAATAAAAATGGAACAATGGCTCATTTTTACAAATCCAAATATCTAAAAACCTAGTTGACTAAATTCGCAGTCTGATTGCAGTGGAAATTATAGGATTTCTTACTCTACTAAGGAAATTCAAATGTTTTATTTTTCATGTTTTAAATACAAATAAACTACAACTCTAACTCTTAGGCTCCAAAAGGATTTGAGTCTTGTCAATTTCTAAAATTATTTGAATATGTTCAAAAACAGATTATAAACAAATTACACCATGTTAGTATTTACTAAAGAAAGATAAAAACCTAAATTGATGGGTTTGCAAAAGAAACAAAAAGTATATTTTAAAAACAATGCACAGAATACAGAAATATAAAGACAATTGACTTTCATGCTAATCATATCTGTACATTTTACAGGGTATGTGCAGGAAATTAAAATTTAGTCTCTGAGTTTCGCAGCCAAGAGGCCCCTGAGGATTGTTGCTCCTGATTTTGTTAAACTCGCTTCAGATAGAATATTTATTTTCACTGCTTCCAGAGGTAGAAAATATTTAATGTGCCACTGAGTTATTCACAGCACACTAACAAAAATGGCTATTAGCATTAATTTGGATTACCACCTTAAACTTTTTTTATAGCCAGTTAAAACTTGGTAAGTGTTTCAGATTCAGAACCCGCTTGTCTCAAAATGACCATCAAATGTCTTGCGTAAACTCATTTCTAATTAATTTTCTCTCATTTCCGATTGTTTAGAATCATTTTTCTGTACATAATGACACTACTGTTTACACTTACCACAGAACTGAAAATTAGGACTGAAGGAGGATAAAAGAGTGATGGTGTGTGGGTGTGTTTAGACACATGTCTGAAAGACGATGGCATGCTTGCAATTTTACAATTACGATAAAAAACAGGGATTATTCATCATACTGCATATCTTTAGATTCTCCGTGCGTTACTCAACAGGAATGATTTCCAGTGACAGCTAATTCAGTTAAACATATTGAATGTAAATAGATATTTCTAAGCAAAAAGGGGTTCGGTCTTAGAACAGCAGTTTAGTTCCACCAATAGACGGACGAGTGAAAGCAGATTTTGGCTGCTTTTTTGTAGAGTAGCAGGGACACAAGGACCTAGTTTGGAGTAAATTGATAATTGCATCATTACATCCATTTTCTGAAACTGAGTTTTGCTTAAGTGTGGGTTTCCTTCCACCTTCAGAACAGCATGTTGCATGCTTGTTACTTCCTGCTATAATAAACCTACATAGTTAAAATTTTATTTGACTACAATTGTATACTTCACAATAACTGACAGTAGTGAAGACGTAAAACCAAAAAAAATTTTTTTTTTTATTGGGAATTTTTCCCAAATTATACCTTAATGTATCTACTGAATACTTTATGTTTTTGAGAGGAATTACTTACGCCCCCAGCCTTAAACGAGAAATACGTTGGTTGCATCATAATGATCCAGTAGCAGTATTTTCTACGAATATGGTTTAGTGCTCTCCCTGAAGTTATTACTGTCTACTTGTTTTGAATGGATAATTTCTCTAAGGATTCAAATTGCACAATTCAGCAGCGGCGTAAAATACATTGAACTATGAAAAGTTTTGATGTAATTAATTTATTCAAACTGCCTCTTAATATCCTGTTGACTTTTCCATTAAAGAAAACTCTATTTTACATTTCCCTGAAGGCAAATGTAAAAATGCATCATATATAATGAACCAATCCATCTTTTTATCGCTAAACAGGCTGTTTTAATGTAAAAACATATGCAGAGCGCCACAAAGTATGAAACACAATAATCAACAGGAGCAGCAGAGTTGATAAACAAAGTTATGTCTTCTGACTCTGAGAAAAAGATGATGTCATTATGAGCTGTGTCATGTTTCCTTTCATTGTTATAACTATAAAGTTATTACTCACAGACATAAGACAAAGACTAAAAATAAGGCTCTAAGTAGAATTTATCGTATTTATTTTATTCTAGCCTGCTATTTGCACATCAACAAATATGCAAAATATTGTCTGCAGGAAATATGTGAGCTATGTTATGGCTCACCTTTCACGGATTAAAAAAAATGTAAGTGCTTGACAACACAGTAATGCACAATATCAAAAATAAGCTGCAGCTGAGGGGGGATTTCATTCTCAAAAAGCCAGTTTTAATTGCTGTTGTTGTCTCTGTACCTGCAGCATGTTCTTCCTTCTGCAAACTACAGGAGCGCTGAGTGCTGAGGTGTGTGCAGCACGTCAACTATTGCAGCAAATGTACCACATGCAGTCATTTAAAAACCACCAGCAGTTTATCATTTACCGTAGATGATCACTAATTCATTGGGCTCAATATATTAATACAAACAGTTATATTTTAATTCGAGCTGATAGTGAAGCAGGCTGTCAAACAACAAGCAACATTTTCAATGAACACTGGTTCTTTTCCAGTTTTGGATGTTGGACATAGTGCAGCTTAAACGTATCGCAGAATTCATTACATGTGGAAACATCTAAAAAAAAAAAATCCTCTTCATTTTTGACTCATACATGACTTGCAAGTGACTTCTGAAACATCAATCCATTTCCAAATAAATACATTATACTTGTTTACTGTATGTCTATTCCCTTACATGTAATCCATCCAAGTAAAAGTCAGCCTAGGTTGACTAATTCCATTTCCACCAGAGAATAAAAAATACCCTCTCTGAAAGGCTATCTAAAGAGCACACTGTCTTTTGTCACAGCACTCAGAGAAAGGAAGCAATTTCCTCCTGCAATTTGTAAAAATTGGCTCGAGTACAGACGACACACTCGGAGACACAAGACACTTTTCATATGTGATATTATCCTAAACAAATCTGTTTTCTTACAAATGATAAATAATCTGTTAGATTTAATTTGGTGCTTTCCAATCTGTCAAAATGGGACACTTTTAAATATTATTTTTTATGACACTGTTGTCACACTGAACCCCAGCACTCCTGATTCTGCAGCTGTTTGCTGACTGGAGCGTAGGCACGAGGGTATCTTGCAGCAAGGGTCGTCCAAAAAACATTCAAACTGCCAAATGCAAGCATATGGCTCATTGCTTCAGCTTTTTATATTCCAACACGAGGTAAGACGTCTCATTATAACACAAACAGAACAAAGCGCTGGAAAACTGGGACTCCTATTAAGCTTCCAAGTGGTTATGTGATTAAGGACTCATTTTTCCCTCAGCAGGGGAACAGCAGGGTTCACCGCAGCCAAAACGTGGAATGGGACATTTAAATGTATCCATAATATGACTATGAAATATTCTCCACTGCCGATATTAAAATATGAAACATTATCGTCATCTCATAACCAAACACCCCCAATAAACATGCTTCATATGTTTTCAAATTAGATTGACAGTTTGACACGTTTTGGTCTGTTTTAAAGTGGTTCTAGAGCCCCCATCTCCCCGGGGGGGGGTTTAAGGGGGAAGCGTAGATCAAACTGCATCAAGGCTGTCAAAATTAGATTTGCACATGTTCAAAAGAAGAGAGGACTGCTAGAAACATTGATGTTTCATTCAGTGCTGACTTTGACAAGAGAGTGTTTTATAGATTTGCATAAAATTTTTTTTTTAAAAAAGGAACCGAAAAGCGCATCAGAAGCACTTTGCAAACAACACACCGATGCGTTTTCGCTTACCTAGCAGGGGCACTCGTTCCCCACATTTTCTCAACATTAAGACCAACAAACGGAACTCTAGAGAACGGGAAAATGTCAAACGGGGGAGCTACAACACTGCCCGGAGCAGATGAAACAATCCGGCAGCTTCTGTACGAGCGCCTTTATGCACCGATTAACTGCATGGTTCTGGGGGAAATTAAAACCTGTTTCACTGATGCTGACAAGCATTGGTCAAAGGAAGCACAGTCGCAGGATTTCTGCACTCCCAGCTTCAAAGACACAGAAGTGGAAGAAATGATGAGCTCGTCCGCATTCGTGCTGAATAATCATCAAAGATACGTTTCCAGGAGAATGCATGCTGACATGCTTCAGACTGTAGAGGGAAAAGTTATCTATTTGCAATGGAGTTGAAAATAATTTTTAACCACAGAGTCACGAAACTTCAAAAGATACAACCTACTGCAGCCTCTACACTAATTGGCACACCTTATATAAACATTTAAAAAGCCTTTCAGTCAATTCCTCTTATTTCACCGCAGTATAATTTCAGACACAAACAAAGAAGATGTAAAAAAAAAAAAAAAAGATAACCTTTATTTTGAATACATTTGCCAAGTGGGAAAAATTACTGGTATCAAAATTGTTGCTATTTGTACGAACAAACTAAAGTTTACCTTTTTATGTTGATCTGATTTTTAAACACTGTCTAATTAGCAATCCATGACTTCATGTTTCGCTGGACTACAAACATAATGTGATCCAATCACATTTCTTTTTGCCACTCTTAAACATGGGAAACAGAGATTTAATTCAAGATCATCACAAAACATAAAGTTGGAATTAGTCTACATTGAGACTTAATCATGTCCAAAGTCCGATTAGTAATAAATAAGTTCAAAACAACTGGATCTGTGATAAGCAAGGATGGATAAGAATCCAGCTTTTTTTCACTTGAGTGAGGAAGATAGCAATAAGTAGCAAAAGAAACACAGTAAAGAATAATGTCTTGGGGATACAAGTCACATTAACAACCATTAGATGTTATCATATGTCAGCATGTTGTTTCTGAGGCATTCAAAATCCTATATTTTGAAAATTTTCCAAAACACAAACAAATGTGAAATGTTTAGATGCCACTAAGCTTCAGCCAATCTGGAAAAAAAAAAAAAACCTTTCAGTTGAATCTGGGATAAAATGATAGATGAGTACGTAACACCTGTTAGGTATGGTGGAGGTTCTAGGATGATGTGGGCCAATTACCCTTTCAAAATAAGAGATGAACCAGGATTTTAAACTGTCTAGATAGCTTAACCAAAAGATTCTACGCAAACTTATACAAAGCGTTAACAACAGCTGTGTTATGAACTGTGTCACTGGGGATTTTATTTAAAAATATTATTTAACATGGTTTTTTTTCCCCAACTAAAGAATCAGTACGTTGAACAGATCAAACACGAAGGTGACTGTCAGGGCTCTGATTGAGGAAGCGGTGCATTAGCGCTGGGAGGAGGTGGAGGAGTTTTGATTTTTTTTCACAGATTATCCGTCTCATATAACACTATCACATCATAGTGATGGTTTTAACTAATATATGAAAAAAAAAACATTACATAATGCAGCTTTGAATCAGAGATTAAGCTGTTTGTATTGTAAAATTACATGTAGACACACTTGCAATTACAGTTAAGTTAATGCATGTTAACAATGAGTCTATTTTAAGACACATGTGTAGGTGTAAAGAGCTGGATACTTACTCCCAAAGATGTAAAGAGGTGATATAGGGGGGAGAGAATTACCATCTGAGCAAAGCTTTGTTATTCTGCTTAGCAGAGTACCAACCAAAAATATTCTCTGCAGATTGCATGCCAAATCTTTCCTCACCCTCCTAGAAATCAAGCTGACAGGCCAAAATGTTGCACAATAAAAATGACTCACTCCACTAACTTCAACGACACAAGCAGACACAAGCAAACAAAAAAAAAAAAGCCACCAGCAACAGAGAGTCTCCTCATGCATATCAAACTTCATATATCAGGTATAAAAATGCTATGTTTAAAGGTTTGCCGTCACGTGACTAAAACACCAGAGAATCTTACCTCCTGAGTGAGGGGGTGGGCCACACAGAAGGACCACTCCTTGACCTTCACGAACCCTCACTGGATTTCTTCTCTGGGTCTTGAAATTCTCCAAGTCTGTTTGACAAAGGCAGCGGAGTAAGAGATGAAAAAACATCAGAGAAATTCCAGAAGCGAGACGGTGCACACACAATTTGACATACAGAAGAAGAAGAAGGGGAAAAAAAAAAAACACGTACACCAGTGAACATCGCATAAATGGTTGGTCAGTAATTTCAGATCAAGGTAAATGACAGCGGAATGATGTTGAACAATGCAGAACCTCTCCATGTCTGTCATATGTTTGCATAAATATTGCTTTGTAAAGTCCATAACATTTCTGACTGGAGCAGAAAGCAATTCTTCAAGCATAAGTCACACATGAGTGAATTTAATTGAAACAGCGTATTGTTATCGCTCCCTGTGTTTGATCCGCTGCACAAAGACCGGCAACAATTAAATGACAAAGACAGAAACATCATTTGTATGGAAACCGATTATTTGTTGACAACCTGCTGAGAGAAAGCAAATAGAGACAGGAATTGCCGAACACTCAGCTAAGTCTCGCCTGCTGTGGCTCTTGGAGATATTGCAGACGGCGAAGCCAAATGTGTGCCTGACATAAAATGACATAATAAAGACTCAAAACAACAGGGAGAGAGAGAGAGAGAGAGAGAGAGAGAGAGAGTATGCAAATCTGACATCTCCTTTTGTAGAAGCAGAGCAGGAGGAGGCTCTGCATAATGAATAGAGTGCATGATCTTCACACAACTTTTGAGCAATGCAAAGTTGTTTCTAGATAAAGAAAAACACACAAAGAGGGGATTTTTTATTGTTCTTTTTTTTCCATATATGATTTATTAGAAAGCTTCCATACAACTTAAAAAAAAAACTGTATATCATATTTCTGTCCATTCTCCTTGCAAATTTGTCATGCTTCCATGATCAGATTTTTATCAATTCCTGTTGAATGAAGCTATTTTCTGGGTACACAATGCATTCAGAGCCCCAGCTAATGTTTTTTTTTTTTTTTTTCATTTATCCCTCAGACACAGAACACAATCAAAACTTCATGTTGATCAGCCATAATATTTTGAGCATTGATGTGGCGTAAATACCATTAATCATCACTTCATCACACCACATCTTGCTGGGTGGGATATGTTAGATAGCAAGAGAATATTTGACCTCAAAGTTGATGAGTTAGGAGCAATTCAGTTTCTTTCATTTTGCTCCATCGTGGCATCGACTTTAACAAGTGAGGCCTATGGTGCTTTAGGTTCTGCTGTGCTGGGTTGTGCTGTGACCTCCAGGATGAGATGTTGCTTTTTGCTTTTGAAACAATTTCAGTATTCAAGGTAACCTGCTGGAGTCCCAAAGCTGTGACGATGTGTTGATTTTTCAGACAACTTCATGTTCCCAAACAAATTATACTTAAGTGATTTCCTAATTGTATATGGGTGGCCCTGTTAACACCTCCCCTTCCCTCTGAAATAGGGGTTGTTCCCTTATAGTTTATGATTCAACAAGGGAGGAGAGCTTCCTTTTTCCACATCGGTTCAGATTGGTTTGCATGTAAGAAATCTGCGTGACGGCAAATTCACAGTTCTAAGTAGAAAAACCAAGCAAACTCTATGTCAGTAGATTACTTTTGCCTTCCACATTTTCTGCAATTTTAGGGGCTTTAAACTTTGGGCTGCACTGTGTAGACACCATCCAAACCACAGTATGAAAGTGTGAGGACAACAAAATACAGAGCCAGCAAAAAAGATCCAATTACCCAATCCTTTCACTGTACAATATGTCCAAAAAGGCTCAATTACCAAAACCAGAACTTTAACAGAATATCCTGGGTTGCAACACCTCATTTTTACAAGCTTTGTGTATTTCTTACGCAGTTGTTGGGTTATAAGCGTTTGAGCGGCAGCTCTGCTCTCACCCCCTAACCCAGAATAAGGACTATTTAATGTTCAGTTTGAGAGCAGCCATACATAGAGTTTAATATGGAATATACAGGAATCTACTGCCTTGTCAAAATCTTTTCATCTTGTCAGAAATGCATACTTTGCATGCTAGATTACTGTTAGAAATGTTTGCCATCTCCTGTTGTTATGGAAAAAAACATGAGACAGATTTTCTCATCTAGCATTTATCTGGTCTGGAGTCTACTGGATCACTTTGAAAACAAACAAAAGAAAAGAAAGGGTAACAGGTCAACTACAAATAAATAAAATAAAATTGTATTTAGTACTGTTGAAAACAGTTTTTCATGTCACTGAAACATTAAATAACTATCTGGTAAACAAATAAATTACAAGATAGATTTATTGACTGGACTTACATGCTTGGTCTGAGCAAAATACTTGGTAATATGAGAATACACTAAATTTAAATTTAAAAGGCTTATTAAAAGGTAAGACGTGGTGAAAACTACATTTGCTTGCTACATACAAGAATGCAGCATATTCTCTTTAGGTAAATAAAACCTCTAGTTATATCTTAAAGGGGAAGTATTACGTAGTTTACAGGCCTATTGTACTTGATTTTATAGCAAAAATCATATGAGTATGTTACCCTCAGTTATAATAAAAATAAAACAAATTACCGTTCCAGGAAAAGCAAATTCGTAGTACAGAGGCTGACTCCTAATTATATTCATCATTTTGTGTCATTATACATCATTACCTGTTAATTTTTATTTCAAAAGGCACCAGTTCTCTCTGGCGTCACAGCAGCCTACTTGCTGAAAGCTACAGAGGCTTCTGATGAAAGATAGGAACATGGAACCAAGCTGTGTATCTAAAAATAAGGTAACAACAAGCAAAAAGGGTTAGCTAACCAGTTTAGATCATGGACCCCACGTTTTTCATCTGCAGACCATCAGTCCTTCTCTGTTGTGGGTGTAAAATGTTTGTCCTCACAACTATCCTGACTGCCACATTTGAAGTTTGTTTATCATGTTTGGGTAGTTAAATTTCTTTTGCATTTAGAGTTATCCTTGCTGTCTTACTAGCTTCTGTCAGTTTCTGGTCTGTATTTAGTTCTTGTTCTTCCAGTCATTCTGTGATTATTTGATACTTTCTGTCTCTGTTCGCTGATTGCACTCTCAGCTGGTTCCACTCTGCTCATTAGCCTCCGTTTCTTGTCCCACTCAGTACGTATCCCTCTGTAGTCGATGCTGGCTCATTGGCTCAGTCCTGGTGTAGTCTGCCTAGTTTGATGGTCATCATCTCCAGTTCAGATTTTTTTTGGATCGCACACTTTGTTGTCCGTCGTTTCGTTTTGTATTATCAAACATCTTCATCTTCGCTCCGCCTCTGCCTCCTTTCGCCTGCATTTTGAGTCCTAAATGACCACCATCCCCTTTTGTGACAATGACTCCATTACCGAATCTGAGCATAAATATTCAAATGTGATGAAATTCACTCCGGGCGACGGCAATAAATCATGTTTGAATAAAAATAAATAAATAAATAAACAACGGAGATGAGGTCATAATAACCACTGGGCATAAAAACAGATCCATTTATTTTGGAGTTCAAAATGAACAATTGGACAAAATCTATTGTAAATTTCTTAAAGCCAATTGAAAAGATAGCACACATAAGCATCCAATGAACTCACAACTGTGTCTGACCCCATCTGGCAGACAAAATACTGTGAAAGATGCTCTATATGCTTTTCTTTTACCACAGATTTTGTGTTTTTAAGACTTTCTATTTTTGGTTTCAAATACTTTGCTATAGTCAAGTTGAATGGCATTTGATTATATTGAGAATCATCCAATTAGACTCTCGATCTATCAAAAAGTGTCTCCCAACTTTGTCTCAATCTGTCTAATTCAATCTGAAGGAGGAATCGCTGCCATTTCTTTCCAAAGAACGATCTGAAGAACAACTCATCCATAAAAAGGTAAAAATCAAACTCATTTATCAAGCTAAAATCTACACACTTATGGCAAATTAAGCAAAACAAACAAACAAACATAAATTAGGCATATTAAAGTCTTACAACTCAACACTTCTAAAAGTTTTAAATTTAAATGCATATTTCACAGTACTGCACATCTTCCATTTAATGGCATAGGAAGATAAGTTCCCTTTGGTAAATGATGCTCAATGTAATGACAGCGTTTACACCTAATTTAAACTTGATTCAGGGATACATCAATTTCCAGCTCTGGCTTGAAGATACAGCTTAATCTAGGTTAACACAAAGTGGTAAGTGTCTGGTTTAAAAGTGCTATTAGTCTTGACTTTGAAGTAAACATTTGAAAGCTCCTTAAAAAATGGCAAAAAAAAAAGAAAAAAAAAGGCAGAAATGTAGTCTGAAATTCAAATACAGGTTCATTTAAGTCACTAAGGATGAATTCTATCTTTGTGATTTTGCCAGAGCAGTTTCGATTTTGTTCATGGGAGAGGCAAAAAAAAAACAAACAAAAAAACAAAAACAAAAAACACAGACTAGAGGCATTACTGGCGTTGTTCTGGCAGACGGAATCCACTCGTTTCTGAAGCGTGGACAAACATTTGCACTGTTTTCCCAATATCGGCAGAGCCAAAGTTCAGTTTGTTTTCATAAAACTGTCAGTTGTATAGCATGATTTGTAATTTCTACACACATCTTCACTCTCATAGAGCAGCAGCACTTCTTTGATTGAGTTTGCGAGTGGCACGCAAAGACCACAGAGTCCGCTCACAGAATATCTCAGAGGCAGAGGAGAAGCAGAGTTTAACTTGTAATTTGTAAAGTAAACTCATTAATTTTCTCATAACAACAAATAACAAAAAAAGGACCTCTGAATGATTTGCACAACAATGAGCCTGCTGTTCTGTGGCTCAGCTGGTAAATATGTCGGCTTCATAATTGATAGCTGTGAGACCATGTTGCTGTTTTTTAAATCCTTGACAGTGTAATTTAGGTCTATATTCAAGCTCGTGATAAATATCTAAAACAAATATAATGTCATAAAATCTCACTTTTAAAACAAATACATATTAAATTTAACCAGAAGATGTGTTTAGAAATAAGTAATTGGGAATGCGTCATAGCAGCATGCATATTTCAGACGTATGAGAAGGTTTGATGTTCTACTTCACTTCTTGTGTTTTGACTTGATTTAGATGATTTTCGACACACAAACCTAAACAGCAGCTAAATGAATGTTAAAAATGTTATTACTTAAGGTGATTAAAGATATTATTAAACATACCTCAAGTGTTTAATTGTCTCTCAGAACCTTGTGAAGACAAGGATCATAAGGGATAAAATATTTTTCTATTTTTTTTTCTTAAAACAATATTCTAAAGCACCTTTAGAGTCATAACACTTTCATAATAATTTGGCAGTGAAATCTGATTTACCTCAAGCCAAATAAGATCATTTATATGACACGAACCGAGGCCAAGCATCTTGAGCAGAGCAATGGAAAAGGTCATATATTTCTCACATTACAGCAAAGACATTTTGATATCACCCTGAGAACAGAAGAGCTCCTTTGGGTGAAAGGTCAAGCTGCAGGTGTGCACCATATCACATTATATTTAGTTGTTCTTTATTTAGAATACAGATTGAAGTATTTTGAATTATAATTTCTTTTTTTTTTCATTTTGTACGGTATGATGTATTTATTTTCAGATTACAGATTAAAATGTACCTTTTACAAATAACTTTGAAACAGGAAATAAACTTTTCATCAGGTCAATTCGTTTTTGTAATCCTTTTTTTTTCTTTTTGCCAGTCTGATGTAATATTCTAATCTTAACAGAAAAATGCTTGAAAAGATCCGTTTGTATTTATTTTATGCATTTCACTCAGTGGATTTCTGAACATAATGTGCCAATAATATCCTAATTCATTAAATACAACTGTATTTGGAGGTGCATGGTGGCGCAGTTGGTAGCAGTGCTGCCTTGTAGCAAAGTTTCAAATCCAGGTCTAGTTTGTTTCTGCATGGAGTTTGCATGTTTTTTCCTGTGCATGCGGGGTTCTTCCTGGTACTCCGGCCTCTTCCCACAGCCCAGAAACATGACTGCCTAGTTGTTTGTCCTGTGTGCCTCAGTGGTGTCCTGTGATGGACTGGCAATTTGTCCAGGTTGTATCCCCCCTCCTGCCCAATGACCGCTGGAGAAAGGCTCCCCCTCCGACCCTGCAAGGATATTTCGATATAGACGATGGATGGATGACTGTGCTGAATATGAATTCGTCTTGTAGTTCTTTCCAAAATGTGAGAACTATCCAAACCAGCATGTGTGACAAGTTAGTGGACTGAAAAGAAAAGGCGTATGAAAACAGTATTTTTCCCCAATTTCAAGCTTTCCATAAATTACTGTCATCAAAACGTGCGAGCAACATGCAGAGCCTGATTTATTACTGCCTTATTTCTAAGTTTGAATATATGTAAAAAAAAAAAAATAATAATAATAATAATATAAAAAAAAAACAGACCGAGTGAAGTTCTTTCTATCAATATTCCTTTGGTGTATGGTGGAGCGTTAATGAGCTAGACGCACTAAAAGCCAACAATGCTTGACAAGGCAAGCTGTTCAACGCCGCGTGGATCCTCTTATCAAGCCTATCACGGTTCTGCACCTCTATGTGCTTAGCCATGGCAGGGTCCGGGCTATTTTGAGTGCTTTCAGGTCCATGAAATTGGATGTGAATTTGCATTTTTGGGAGCTAGCTGTTCCGATGTGACTCGCAGTAATGAATGAGAGGCAAATGTGGGGAAGCAAAATGAGGCGATTCTGCTGGAATGTGAGTTTGAGGGCAATTTGTGATGTGGTTACATTTATCACCTCTCCACCGGACAAAAGGCAAGGAGAGGTTTTTCAGCGTTTTCTGAAGAGCTGTTAACATTCTGCGGCGTTCGTGTTATTTCTGACCATTAAGCTTCCACTGAATGAACAACTGTATGTTTTGGGTTGGAATAGAACATATTCAGGAAATACAATAAGCTACTTTTTGTTACTCTCTACTGCAACATGTGCACTATAAAGTAAAGTCGCCATCCCAATTTTACCTTTCAGAAGATCTTAACTTGTATACAGTCATGTCAAATGAAATCCTAGATGCTTTTGCCAAGAGCGATCATCATTATTTTAATTAGATGGGATCATAAAATATTGAAATTTGCTAAGAGGATCCTAATTCTCGTCTCGTTTATATGTTACCCAATTAAAAAGTATTATGCAGAGACTTACTTGATGTTAACTCTTATAATAAGATACACGTAAATTTGTATTTTTATTTAAAAATATCATTAACGAAAAGCCGGGTTCCCTGTGTGATGTATGTGAGCATGGACCATGAAACCAGCAAGTGACAGGATAAATGCCTTCAGTGTGTGGATTTATGCCGACACCGGCCCTTGAGATTCTTTTGTTCCAGTTTCTGACGGCTATTTAGACAAGTTATTTATAGCTATCTGTCTGTCACATGGTACTTAAGTTGTAGGACAGCATAAAAAAGTTCTTAGTATGCTGCAAATGTTCTTACTTGGAAAACACAAGCTGGAGACATGGCCTCTGATTAATTATAAATCATGAGATGGCGAAACCATAATAACTGACTATCAATGTTTGGTTGACAAGATCAAGTGACAGACCAAAATAAAGCAGAGCATTTTCTTTGAAACAAACAAAAAAAAATATTTTCAAATATTTTAACAAAGAAAGAGCTGAAAGGTGTGGAAATGTATTCAGTACCTTTCAGTTCCCAAAAATAATATCAACAGCGAGCCAACTAATTAGTAAGTGGAGTTAGAAAAACTGCTGTTTAACCTCTGCTTTTCTCAAACATCTCAGAAGGTTAGGCAGCAAACAGAATCATGATGATTAAGGATCACAGCACCCAGGTTGGAGATAGTTGCAGAGATGTTTAAAACAGGCTAGGCTATAAAAGCATAACATAAACTTACCATTCAAAAAGAGGAAGAGTGTACAAGAACAGCATGCAGGTGCATTTTGCACAACCTGAAGTTCACAATACTAACCCCATAATAAAGCATGTCGCTGCAATCAAGCCTAGATGTAATAAGTAGTCATCTGCATACCAATGGAAACCAATTCAATGTTTCTGACAAAAAAAAAAAAAAAAAAAGCCAAGGGCTAGGTTATGCAGGAAGAAAATAAGGGGGCCCAAAACTGAACCTTGAGGCATCCCACATTGAAGTAGTGGAGACACAATCCCAAAGTTTGAGAGAAAAAATTGACACTGCCAAATAAGATTTGAATCACTGCAATGCCGTAGTCCTGGCACACACCTACTGCTCTACAAGGCAGATATTGTGGTTCTAATTGTCAAACCACAATAATAATGCATTCACTATGATAAACTTGGGTACAATGTAAAACTTGGTAATAAGATTGAAAAGCATCTAAAATACAATGTTTTCTAAAAAAAAAAAAAAAACTATTAATTGCTTGTAAACTACCTTTTCAAAATGTTTTTTCTTCAATAAAAGGCAGGCTGGAGATTTGCAAGAATATCAGAATCAAGAGCAGGTTTCTGAAGCAGGGGCCGAATTAGAAGCCTCTACATTCATAGGCTGAAATAGCTGCAGTGAGCTATTTAAATTGATCTTGTTGGAGCCGTCCACTGCAAACAGTTGTTAGATAATAAAGCAAATTTGATGTTGGGCTTGAATAATTTTAGGTGCAGCTCTAAGTGCAAATACAAGGGCAAACTTAATCTCAATGGAAATCCATATACAGAGCTGTCACTATGCCAGATTTCTATCATAAATTCAGCTATTTCACTCATCATTTAACACTGTGATATCCTGATGGCTCCACATGCAGCACAAATCTCTCTTGTACTGGTGTTCTTCCTTAAAACTGGCTTTAACCATGCTTACAGGCCCTGCATTCAGCTGTATAACGTAACATCTCGCCTTACTGAAAATCCATTCACTCTCTGAAGAAAAAAAAAAAAAAAACAGAAAGCATTCCAACAAGATTAGGAAACTCAATCTGGCTCTATGCAAGATAAGCAACTAGATTATTCCTTCCAGCGTTCTCGGCAGGCGAAAAGAACCTTTTTAACTGTGTGTATTGTCGAGGGGATCAACAACCTTTATATGTTTAGAGGTTTAAGCCCACAACAGATGGTAATGGAAACGGTTATATCATCCATCTCTCGGAGGATTAAAAACGTAATCTTAATTCCCATTCATGCCGCACATGTTTACGCAATCCAATTTAGCAAAAAAGTGCACCTCATTAGATGTCGCAAAACTAAAGACTTTGATGTTGTTCGCCATCATTGAGGACTTGGATGGGAGAAAAAAATGGCGATTTCAGATGATACTGTTGAAGAATGTAAAGTTTTGCGGGTACGAACTGTAATTTAGTTTAAATAGCTATGTTTAAAAGCATTTATTTTTAGGGGGCCAGATGTGAGGAGATTACCAGTGAAGACATAACCTTTTAATCCTGGGTGTTCGCTTCATTAATGGCTCTTACCTTGGTCTATCACTCCCGGAGTCATTAAACCACATTGTGTTTGAAAGGGGATCCTGAGCCCCACAGAGTCAGATTCTGTTACAAATGACATGATACTGACTCATAACAGACTGCCTCACCATGAATTATTCCCTTGACCTGAGACCCGCTCAATCACACCGCACACTTAATTAAGTTAAACCAAGAGCAATAAATAAGACGTACGACGTGTCAGCTCTGATGCTTGTCCTCATCTGTTGACAAAAGCAGCGGGTCTCCAGCCAGGCCCGGGCAATGAATGAGTCCAATCACGGTGACATACAGCTGAGGACAGGCCTCAAAAATTTATAGGAAATGTGAATATCATCAGCAGCCCAACAGGCAGCTCGGAATACAGATTTGCTCTGTATGCTGATGATTTACCGCTGCTTTGCGACAAAGAAGCACCAAACAGCGGCGAGATGAACATCGCCGGTGCTCTCTCGCCAAGGATCACTGCCGAGTCGGCTGCGGCAGAGAAACAGACATCAGAATTCAATCAAGCTGGCCCATCTGTTCACAGATATCAGGAGTGTCATTTGATACAGGCTCGCCATATAGAGAGGAGGCCCGAAGTTCACCTTGCTAAAAGTGATGCCGCACAGACAATGTGGCATAAAAATATGATGTATGAATGTTGTGATGCATCATCTCTGCTACCTCAGAGAGCAGAAATAAGAAGGTTTCATCATTACCAATGTTTCATTCAGGGTCCAAAAGAAAACAAAACTAAACAAACAACAACAAAAAAAACATTTAAAAAAAAATCAGAGTTGGAAAATATTCATATAAACGTGGTAGCAATTTTCTCGGATATAAAACACACTACTGTAAAAACAATAATAATAATTAAACAGTAGATAGTAGAAACTCCAAATAAATACAACATATAAAACAAATAAAATAATTTTACCAGCAGCATTTTAACAGCTTGAAGCAGAAAGCTGTACAAATGCCTGTTGCAGTACGTTAACAGTGTGAACACTGATGCACCCAACCCTAATGTACCCCAGATCTCAGTGTGATGGAGTTGGAGACGGTTTTTGCCAATGCAAGTTGACTGTGGTTTCTCACAAAAAGTTCAGAATCCAGAGGCAAACATCCAGGAGAAGCTTCTCTACTTCGAAAAGATCAAATTAGATGTCAAACTGAATGTACAGGATTCTGGCGTAGGTGTCTTTAAAGCCAAGACGAGCGAGTTCTTTGCAGAGAGGTGGATGCTGCTTGCTCAGTGGCGCATAGGAAACGATTAGGAAAAGATTGAGCTGACAAAATGCAGGCTGAGGCGTCAAACCTTTAGTGGATAACGGCGTCTGATGAATTTCCCAGCAAAGCAAATGTTGAACTAAACTGAGGAATATCAAAGTGATTTACAAAACAGAAAAAAGAAAAGTCGCTAAAGAAAACAAACCTTGCAAGCAGTATATATATGCTGCTTTAAATGTAGCGCAAGCCTGCTGTAAATCTGTGGACCTGAAATTATATCTTGACTAAAGATGCTGAAGTTTCTAAGCTATCCTACAAATGTAGCCATTTTTTATCAGAAGCAAAAAAAAACTTCTAGTAGTTTTTTTTTTTATTATTATTATTTTTTTTTCAGACTTCCAAAGGATCCCTTGAGAACCAGAGACATATAAACAGACACTTATGAGTAAAATCACGAGTGAACTTACAAGCAACATGAAGACTGGCCTCTCTGCTGATGATTGTGCCAAAAGAGTTTGATGCGAAGCACTGATAGATGCCCACATCTTCGTCTTTATTCAGATTGGTGATGTGTAAGTTCCCACCCATGAGGGAGAAACGTGAGCCCGGCATGGGCAGGATGAAGGAGTCATTCAGCATCCACCTGTGAATGACAGCAGTCACACGCTTAACTGTTCGTCTCTGACTCTGATTTAGTACTCTCTCTACGCAATGTGGTGCCAAGAGTCTGATCAGTAATAACTCAGCAGAAAGGAGTGTCTCAAAAGTATTTAACAAATATATCGAACAGCTCATCATTACAATCAGGGCAATAAATCGTCTAAATAAGTTATAAATGTCATAATATGCTTTTATTTATCACTCTAATATTAACTAAACCCATAAAAATGTTTTTTTTTTCAAATACACATGGCCACAGTCTCATCAGTGCTCATTGTATTTTTAAATTTTGTCATTTTGTTGAGAAAAGTAGAAGAGAAGAAATGTAATCTGAGAAGCAGACTGACATACTGAAGGTTTGTGACTCTTTTAAACAAACAAAGAAAAAAATAATATGGAGGTTCATTATGAGAGCAACATTGTCTTAAATCAAGGGTGGGAAACAAGTCTGGTCTTATCTTTCCATAATGTTCAGGCATAAGGCGTAATATGAGAACAAAAGGACACTTCCCAAACCTGTAATCACAGTGTCACTGGTTATGCCTCTCAGCTGCTGTTTTGGGCCCAAAGTCGTTTTGCCTGCTTGGACTTGACTCAGACAAAAAGCCTTTTCATGGTTTTCATGGGATGTTAAGATGACATCCCAGATTTTAAATGTGTCATGGGAATTATGGGAAATCGTGGAGAATAATCAGAAATTGGAGGTAATTTAAACAAACCATATGAAGTCTATACATAATATAACCATTTATGTTGCTTTTTTTATTTTACATGCATGCAAGTAATACCATTTTACCAGGTTAACTGAAAAAAAAGTTCACACTATTTTGTTTATAAATAATAAACATATGACTGTGCTCCAAAAAGGGTCGTAGATTATTTTACACAATAAAATGATGCTTGGCTGATGTTCAGTAAGTGCAGCAAAATGAGAGTTAAAAATTAACTATAATACATTTACAACCTAAAAATAACTACATATGACTGACCAAGTACAGAAACAAAGTTAATGTTGTAGCTTCTTTTAGTATTGAATAATTACCTCCTTTACACTGAACCACAAATAACTGCTTTATCCAAAACAAGATTTAGATTTATCTGTAACTTAAATTTCAACTATACCATTTGCTATGGTTGGCTTACATTGCAAAGAGAGAAGAGCGATGCTGGCAAAGACAACAACAACCAAAAACAAAGTAACAAAAGATGCTCATCTATAAATGAATATGGATTGTCCCTCCTCTTGATGACATTATCGCCACCCTCTTTCAGCTGGTGGGATTTAAACAAAAACAGGCAGAGGGCTGAGTTGAAGAATAGTGGGAAGAGGAAGACATATGCAGTGCACCAGACTGGCTAATTAGACTGATTTAGTGATCACAGCTGGAAGTGGTCCAACAGCTCCAGATGAGACAAAACAAAGGGGGACACAGATCAGCTGGAGTGAAGGCTTTATGTTGCCTTACGATTGCTGGACCATAGAAAACAAATGGAAGTGTCCTTGGTGCCCCTGAAATACACCTGCCTGTAGCTGCAGGAGTTTAGAGCCACTCTGGAACTGCAGCAGAATTTTACAAGGGTCCAAGAGATTACAGCTGAAAAAACAACTAACTAAAGCTAATGGTGAGATTACTCAAATGTCAGATTGATCTGTAGTTTGAATGTTTGAATGAGAATGATATTGAAGGCATTACATACTGGGATCACTGAAGCATTAGTTATAAATCATTTGGACAAATTCAGACACTGAACTCAGAGAGGCAGCACAATATTTACACTTTCTGTTTTAATTTTTCTAAAACAGTAAAAAAAGAAACTACTTGAGTGCTTCAATTTCATTTTTATTGTTACTTTCTGCACATTAATCGTAAAACTGACCACATTAAAAATGCATTCACATTCACATTGTGATGCTCAAATTCAGCCTGTCGCACAATAAATGCCAACTTTTAAATTCAGCATTTAATTATACAGACAGGAAAGCAACAGCTACCTAGTCCAATGCGATGGATAATACTTTTATAGGTTACACAGATACTTATTTATTTATATTTTGTCAGAATTCCTCATTCGTCATTGCCATTGTTCTGGCAAAAGAAATCATTCATCTTTGAGGGTCACAGTGGCTGGAGGGCTTTAACGGCATGTCCAATGCACCAAACCAGGTCAACATTTTTTTTTTTCTGTACCATCATGACCCACCTCATTCGCATCATGTGGTATTGTTGATGTTCGTCACATCTCATCACATATTTAAGTGTGTTAATTTGAAATAAGCATTTTCATTCATCATCATTTATTTATTAAAGAGAAAAGGCAATCCAAATAAACCTAGAACTATGTGAAAAAATAGTTACCAGTGTTACTACTGTTGGCAGAATTGTGGAAATTGAACCATCCTGGAGAGTGTTCCAGTGTGAACAGCCTGTTTGCGGTTACACCACGGCATGCCAATTCAATTTAACTCTAGACTTTGATTAGCCCACTCCAAATCATTCATTTTCATTCATTTTCTTCTCTCTTTTTTAACCATATAGAGAAGATGGGGTGTTGTGAATCAGTGAATTTAGATTACAAACTAAGAGCTGCATGTTTTCATCCAGTTTTTGTTTCTGTCGGAGAGCAGAACGCATGGTTCCATCAACTCTCCAGCAAGTCATCCGGGTTCTGAAGAATCAAAAGTAGCCCCAAATTATCACATTGCCATGGAGATGTCAGACTCATCATGTCTGTGGTCATTTTTTTATTTTACTAGCCAATATTGGTATGTATCACAGAAAGCTCTCGGTAAACTATGTACATCAATGCCTCACTGCCATTGTAAATATGCAAGACAGCAATAACTAAGGGGGGGGATTGAATTAGTCATTCCTTTATTAACCATCACTGAGAGTGAATCTAAGCTCTGCAGGCGGAAAGCCATTGTGAGCCATATGGTACACAAATCCCCACTTTTCCTCAAGCAATAAATCCCATCTCTACAGGCCGTTAGTGCAAATGTTGCACTTGGTAGCCTTGAGGAATTACCTGAAGCCTCCATGTAACAACAAACACGATGCGTGCATGAAGCCATGTCTGCAGGCATTACCTGTAGAAGGGCGGCGGGTGTCCTTGGGCCTCACAGCTAAACACCACCTCTCTCCGATTCTCGCCAGGCTGAATGGGAAACACCACACTGCCTGGTTGCTTAGTGAATACGGGCCTTAGCAGGACTCCGCTTCCTGGGAGGAGAACAGACAAAGACTACGTCAGATTTGATTTCCAGCAGAGTCTGAAAAAGCACTGCAAACATCTCTCTGTTTGCAGACACTGGATGTTTAGAGAGGAAAGACGAGGAGAAAGAGGCTTGAAGAGGAAAAATGTGAATAACAATGCTGCAAGTTGACAACTGGTCCATTAGGAACGGGGTACAAAATATTAATAATAAATAATTGTTCCACATTGTGAACCAACCTGTGGATTTTGACCCTTTACATTTTTTCCATTTATCTTTTAAGTTTATTTGTGTAGCACATTTCATCAACAAGGCAGTTCAAGAAGCTTTACATCATAAAAACACAAAAATACAAAGTTCATCTACTACTATTATTATTTAATCTATGAAACAGGGTCATTTGGACACCACAAACCTTATACCCTGTGCATGGTATGGCGGGGTCATTTTTACAAGATTTGTGTGTGTGTGTGTGTGTGTGTGTGTGTGTGTGTGTGTGTGTGTGTGGTTTCGGGAACTGGCTCCCTTATGGGAAAACCTCTTACTTCTCCACCGTCCGACCGTGACATCTGCCGCACTCTTCCTGAGTGTTGCTAAGACCACGTGAAGATTAATCAAAATAATCTCCTTTTTCAGACAAAATCAAACATTTATCTCAAAAACATTATTTCTCAACTTAAAACACATCTTGGATGTTTTCATAATCTGTCTACATAGCATATCTAATGAAGCAATTCCATTTAATGTGCAGAATAGCGCTCGGCAAAAAAATTGCTTCAACTATTTTTGTTTTTCCATAAAGTCGTACATCGATGAAATTATCCAGCATTGGATGGTAAAAACTATTCAATAATTTTTGACTTCATTTAGCTTCTCAGCTGTAGTGTAGCTGCAGCAAAGTCTAACAATTTTAAGCAACCCAGTATTATAATATATTGAAACAACCAAAGTCAGAGCACTCAAAATTAAAGCAAGAGAAATAAGCATTGCAAACCAGTTTCAAGCTGTTCTATTCTTTATAGTGTAGAAAACAAACTTCAGTTCAGTTGTGCATTGAAATAAAGTTCTGATATATTTTCATTAATAGTAAAGGTTAATCCAATCTAGCTCAGAAATCCAAAATCTGACCCAGATTGTCTCCGGTGTTGTATGTACCAAAAGCTGAGGTAATCACCAAGCAGAAGGGAACACAGCACCAAAGATACAACATGACTATTCTACCAGATCCAAAAAAAAACACAAAAAAAAACATTAAATGCTTGCTCTGATGAGCATTTGTCAGGGCTACAATCAATTTCAATGTATTAAAACTTTATTGCAATTAATCACATTTTTTACATGCAAACTTTCCATCCGGAACCTTTTGCATTTGAGCGTCTGTGGTGCACTGACATGCACAAACAACAGCACTGATCGCTAAAACCTCCGTGATCTTTTAGATACTCACTGACCAGTTCTAAATTCAAAGTGAGAAGTCTCTGGACATCTCAAAAACCTGCACATAAAGATAGGCCAGTCCAATTTAGATTTTTGAAGTGATCTTTGGGCAAGCAGAACTGCTGTTGTTGCCAAGATGACTATCTGTCCAGCCAACAAAGACTAAAGTGCCAGCACCTCTTCTCACAGAACTTAGGTTCTGGTTTATTGTCCAATTCTTTAATCTCAGTCACAACTTGCTTTGTGCCCAGGAGGCTTCCAAATTGTTGAGCTCCTTTTGATCTCCTTTCAAGCTCTTTACACTTAAAGTTACATATTAGACACTTTGGGCTATTCAAATAAGACTGGAAGTAACCTTTCTCTAGACACCTGAGAACCAAGTGGGTTCTTCATAACTTAAAGCTTTATTTCATATAAAAGAAGCTTTCAGTCCATTCTTACATTTAGTTAATAAGAAGGATGGAGTCTATTAGAACATGAATCAGAAATATCATAGGGGGAAAATATCATCTATAATATTTATTATACTTATTTTAACTGTATTTTAATCACAACATTGTGAAAAATGTGCTCTTCTATTTCAGTGCAGTTATAACTCCTTTGAAACGTAAGATTTAAAATTTAGAGTACATTAATGCAATCTAAAGTAGGTGGTTATTGCTACAATTTCTACTAATTTCTAAAATCTACCACATCTTCGAAGCCCCAGAGTAGCCAACTGGTAACTAGGAAACTGTAACATAAAGATCTAAATATAAAGTTGTTGTTAAAAAGTTTTATGGAAGTATTTTCACAGACAATTCAAATTTATAACCCACAAGCGTGCAACCCAATTTTTGCAGGTCATGCACAAATGCCAGAGAGCAGTGGGCAAGATTTCAACTTTTTTTTTTTTTTCCATGCTTTCGAATACAATTAAATTTAGCTGTGTGCCTGACGGTCAGCTTCTGGATTATACAAATAAATGCATGTGCAGACACTGTGTAAGAGCTGCCTAAGGAGAAGTCAACAAATAAAAGCTATCCTTTCTGAAAAGGGAATTCATTTGGGTTAGTTAGAGAGTTTTTGCATTTATTAAATAGCCCAAAAGTAGAAATATTCAACAGTTAGAGAAAGTCATTTGTATGAGAGGCAGATATCATTTTCAAGTCTCGGGGGTGTAGGGTGTCTGTCTTTCACCTCAAAACTCAGATTAACTCCTTTTTTTTTTAAATCTGTGATGATGTCTGAGAAGGAGCCCTGAAAAAAGATTATTTCTCTCCACAAGGACAAATGGGGGGGAAAAAAATGTAAAAATAAGTATCCACCTAATTATCATCGTCTGTCATACAAAGCGTTTTTCTTCAAGCTGCAATAAGAAGTGACAGATCACCAGAAGAGAGAAGAGAGCACCTGCTATGCAAAAGCCTAAGGGGGGAGATAAAGCCTGTGGCAATTATGAGCTGGATCACAAATGTGTCATTGTAAACTGAGAAATTATTTCGTTTTAACAAAAAAAAAACCTTCATCACTGATGGAGGGAAGTACAAATTTAGCCATTCTGCTTTAATTTTCATTGGAGATGGATTGAGAAATTGGCTAAGGACAGGAGTCTGATCAATTTCAGCTCAATATGTCCTGATCAGTGATTTGATAGTTGAAAACCTCATTATCTAATAGTTGTCTGGTCAACGTACGCACTATATGCAAGAGCTACAAGGTTACAGTGACAACACTCATCTCCGTGGAGTTCTCTGTGATTAAGGAAAGATTTTTGTAAAGTTAGCTACTTACAGCAGTAGTAAGTTGACTACAATAAAATCAAGGGAAACTCAGATGAAGCTAATGAAGGATGCATGATTAAACTATTTGCTGTAGCATGTTGAGACCCCTCAGCAGTTCATTTCAGCTTTAAGAGAGTAAGAGAAAGACAAACTTTCAGTGGATAACAGGAAGGCTGAGCTGAATACGGCAAAGCTGTTTTGAGCGTTCAACCTTTGCATGTTTTCAGAACCTCTAGGATTAAAAAGTGTTGGTAGCCGATTCATTTATGGGGGTTTTTTTGTTTTGTTTTTTATAATAGTTCGAAGTTGCTATCAATGCTGAAATTCATCAGACTCCTGTCCTTAGCCAATTTCTCAATCCATCTCCAATGAAAATTAAAGCAGAATGGCTACACCTAGTTAATGGCTTCACAGTTGTGACAAAGATCAAGGCAAAAACATCCGTATTGGTTTACATAAGTCTAAGGTTATCAGAGAATTAGATTGGAAGTAAAAGCACTCCACTATTTTTTGTTTATTTGTGGGCTTTTTCAAAAACAAATTTTATTATGATGGACATAAATGAAAATAAAATGTATTCTGAAAAAAAAAAAAAACACATGGAAAAATCTGAAAACAGAACTCCAACTTTGACATCTGCAATTTAACTCAAAACCAACATTGATTCTTTGAACGACTTCGGACGTAGTAAAATATTTCTACCATGAAATTAAACAAGCACAAATAAATACAACATACTGTACAAATAAACTAAATAAACTTAGTAATATTTCAATCACTTATAACAACAAAAATATCTCACTTAATGTCTGTTAATTTTAATGTCAAGTGTTTAATTTTATATCCATGTATTTTGCTGGTCCTATTTTTTCATTCTGTTAATAAAATAATTGTGAATTTGAACACATCTTATTAAACACATGCTATTTTCTTTTTGTCTTTTATGTATACTATCTGGTATGTTTTCATTTTCCATTTCTTTACAGGTCTTTGATCTAAAAGACTTTTGGTTTTGTAATTTGTGGTAATTTTCTCCTTTTTATCGTGTCCATAAAGTCTTGTTGCATACTGGTTTTTGGGGGTTTTTTAATCTTCATTTCTGTATATCAGTTCATCATCTGCTTATTTATTCCTTGCTGTTCATTCCCCAGCTACCATGCCTGTTTGCTCCTGGACTCGTACTCTGTGTGCCTTCTTGCTTGGTTCCCTGCTGTTTTCTCTCCTTTCATCTTACCTCTAGTTTTTCATTGTAAGCTCATAAATAACTTAGTTTTCTTTATCTTTTTTTAAAAATTTACTCTCTAAATGTTCCCGACAACCTCCTCCCAGTGTTTTGGTCAAATTGTGTCTTCTTAGTTACTGTGCCACACCACATCATCTCTGCATTTTATGATACAGAAACAAGAAGGGAATCCACAATCAGGTTTTAGGAGTGCTGGGAATATCTGCTTATACCAAATAACAAATTTGTCTACTTTCCAAAATGTATTAGTACAAAATGACACTGAATTGGAGTGATCTGGAACCCTCAGTTGGTTGACGGCACAATGCCACAGGCCGGAAATGGAGGTCTTTGTGAAATAGTGTCTGAAGAGGGGAAAAAAAAGGCTAACTCTACCCTTATCTGTCCCCTGCTGCCAGATGGTGATATGTGCGTGCGTTCCAAGGCTCATCGGACAACAAGACTCGGCACCGAGGCAAGTTGTAGGCAGAGCGAGCTGTTTTAGAGGTCGAAATAAAAACTAATCTCAAATTCAATACCAGCTGACAGCAGATGGATTCCTTTAGCTTACCTTAGCATGAATAAACAGGCCCACGAGGAATCAGCTGAGGGGGAGGTACGGAGCACTTTTGAGTCCCTGAATCAATTCGTTTCAGCTTAAGGTTTTAGACATCAAATGAAAAAAGACAGTTTTGCCTTTTAAAGCATCTTTCTGCTCTGTCTAGTCCCGATAAGATTCACCTTGAAGGTCTCTTATTGGGTAGCACCAAACATGAATGTGGGGGCAGACCCAGTGTCCTGGTTGTTTCAAGAAAAGAAGGTTTAGATTTATCTGAACCCTTGATGCATTTGTGCAACTTGCTTCGCAAATTGACAGCATACATTTCAGTACAGAGATTGAGGGAGAAGGTCGCTGCATTTTTGTAATTCTAGAGTGATGGATACGAAACAATCACATGCAGGATTGTGTGTGGACTGGGCTTGCCCAAGCACTAGAAAACACTAACTATTCCCCTTGACAATCAGCTGGGATGTCAGAAACAGTACGAAGCTGCTTCCTAAATTTATGCCACCGGCTTTTAGCTACATGGCCATTATGAAGAAATATGTGAAACACTTAAAGCCAATATCCAATCATGTTCCACTGTTCTTGCTAATCAAAGCTATTGCTTCCCAACTGCAATAACAGCCTTTGCATCAGTAATATACAGTGCAATGACCACTGGGGAAACAGAAGTGATTCCACCCACTTCCCTTTATAGGAACAGCAAATTAAAGCAATTTTTATAGTTCTCTGTACAAAATGGCTTTATAAACCACAGAGCAGATTTGCTTGTGCAAATAACATGTATCATCTAGTTGCATTACAGCCAAAACACTTAAATATACATGTGATGTTCATAAAAATCGAATACAAAATAAAAATTTATTTTCTAAATTGTTTTCATGAATGTAATTTTAAAAAATGCATTTTGCCCTTTGTTCATTAAATACTACAAAAACTAATAAAAGGTCCAAAATACTTTGGTTTTTTTTAAATTATACAGCGATATTAAAATCAAATAATTTATTCCCCCCCCCCACCAGGTGTACCAGTGCTTGGGTACTTTTATGTGCTGAGATAATACAAGGAAATGAGTTTTACATATTTGCTTCAACAGCCTATTTTACTTACACATGGTGCACATACTTCATTTTTGTTTTCATTATGTTATTTTACATTTTGAGGGTTGTGCTGAGGAAACAAGAGCAAAGTGATGTTTGGCATTTGGCTGGAGCTAAGCTGGAGCTAAGTATGCCCTTTTTCTTTTTGTTGTTGCTTTTCCATTGATAAAAAAAATCTTATTTATTTTCATTTTAGTCATTAAAAACATTCATTAATAAATATCACAGAAAAATATAACTGAGAACAAACCAGTATCACTGGTTTATGATTAAGTGGTTAACTGTGATGATTGTTTCCGGTGGTTACATGAATTCACACACAAAAAAATAAATAAAAAAGCGCACCATGGCTCATCATCTGTTCACACATATCTGTTCTTGCTAAAGAAAACAAAAAAAAGAGTTGGAAGTGTCAAACTCCCAAATTTCTCTTGCATTAGATTCACAGCCATTTCTTAATAAGATGCATCCATATTACTGAAGCCAACGCGATGCGACACAGAAATAACATCATTTTTAAATTAGAACGTGATATATTTGGCCGACTGTCGTTTCACTCTGTGTGAACAACAATGTTTTCCCACACTGGACTCAAGAATGAAATTCTGAGCGTTGAATGAATCATCTTGCACCAGCTTTCTTGATCCTTATCTCTCAAGCAAAACTTTTTCCCATGGTATATGATATGATCTTAGTGTACAGTCTGCATTGAAAAACTGCCAAATTGTCTGCACAATAATCAAATGACCAGGCTTCATTCATCTTTATCTGTGTTAGCGCAAAAAAGAAGCTCATTAGCTGGTGTTGGAAATCTGTTTAAAGAAATCTACTTTGAAAATAGTGTTGGAAAAAGATGACGAAGGAATTTATTCTCCAGTAAATGTCCATTGATGGGTCTTTATGTTCCCAAAACCACTGATGAGGTCTTTAAATGTCTTTATTTTATTGCTAATTGTCTCTTAATAGAAATAATTACAAGGCTGTTAGGTCTACTCTCACAGGAAATGATATTAAGTTTTGCTTCATCACAATATTACGCTGGTGCCAAAAGGTTAAATGTATAATGTATATGTTTGCTATTCAATAAACCATTTGGTATGCAAGACCACATGTTTCGTTTTTTTTTTTTTTTTTCTTAATTTCTTTTATAATCTCATGATAAGTGGGAGCCTTCCTGATACATGGCACTCCCTGATCACTTTGTTTTCTTGTTAAAGTTTAGAAACTTAAGTTTCTAAAAGGCATTGACTGATTCAAATGTATGCCATTTTTTGATTAGTCTATGTTATTCATCCCTCTTTCCGACAAGTAAAAAACAAAAATCATCTCCAGTTGACCATTTTAGCCCTCTGTCAAATGACAGCATCTCTTTTTCCTTTATCAGTACGATTCCTGTCGTCTGTTCCGTTCAGTTTCACATTCCTGATGTTACAGGATATTCATTGCTACGGAATGTGTCATGATTAATCACCGGGAAAGGGCTGAAACATCTACAAAGTTGAACTGCTTTTATTGCTAGCTCCACAACTTCTCAGTGTCAAATGATTGGCGGAAATTACTCTGAAGTTGATGAATAAAGCGGAAACATGCTGCCTTCACTCTGAAACCACCGCTGCTGATATTAGCTCAGGCTGTGTATTGTTTATTTTTTTTACTTCAGTTTCTTGTCAAAGAAATGAGTAATTTCTTTCTGTGCTTTCAATTGAAAGCCTGATTTTCCCTTTAAGGGGAAAGACATCACTTTTTCCTTCAACCAGCACCGCTGCCTTTTGGATCACTTTTATCTAACTCATCCGGGTGCACAGGGATACGGGCCTCAGAGAACATTTTGCATAAACATGTTTGTTAATACAAAATTCACTCGCTCAGCCACTTAAAATAGCCCAGATGAATTTATTTCTGTCATTATTTCATTAGAATTTTATGAAAATCAACAAACGCAAACAAAAACAGTTTTCATTTCAGGTTTTTTGAGGACACCTCCCTGCTATGGGGCCTGGGTAAACAGTTGCTCTGTGCGCTTTAAGACATCAGATCAGGTTCTGCAGGATGTCTGATACAATTTAATTCATGCAAAACTTCAAAAACCTATTTAAAACGTCTTCACATCTGCCAAAACTAGTTGAGTTAAATCCATCATCAAGAAATGGAAGCAATATGTCACTTGTAAGTCTGCCTCGATCAGGCCGTCCTCGCAGTGACCCCACAAGAAGGAGGCCCGAGAGAGGACGGCAGGAGGTCTCTGACCACACTGAAGGAGTTACAGGCTTCAGCAGCCGAGATGAGAGAAACTCTGCAGACAATTGTTGCCCAGGTTCTTCACCTGTAAAAGTTTTATGGGAAAGTGGTTGGAAGAAACCTCAAATAAAACCTTGACTAGAGTTTGCCGAAAGGCAACAAAGAGAATGATCCGGAGCACAACCACACAACCTGACAAAACTTGAACAGTTTTGCAAGAAATAATGCTGGTAAATTGTAGCGTCTAGATGTGCAAGTCTATTTGAGATCTATCTACACAGATCCACGCTGTGATTTGCAGCCAAGGGTGCATCTACTAAATACTGACTTGAAGTGGCAGAAAAGTTTGTTAATCACGTATTTTGTGTTTCATATTTTTTAATTAATTGTCATCATTTTGCATAAAACAGTTTTTATTGTGACATTAAAGAGGATTTATTTGTAATTTTTTTTCCTCAAAAAGCCACATTTTATTGATCATGACTGATCTGTAAAAGCAAGAAAAGAAAAAGAGTGAGCGGCTTTCACAAGCACTGTACCCACTGTGTGGGAGAGAAAAAGTTAGACAGATAACAGTAAGGGTGAACAGAGTACAGCATTTTGTTCCGTTTTATCTATTTTATGCTTTTACGGTCTCAACCTTGACATGGAACATGCTGGATTTGAAAATGTTCGCAGTGTTTTGGAAATTTCGGAGTGAAAATCAAGATCTGCCTCCTCCAGAAAATCCACAGTTGTATATGCTAAGAATGAATGAATTACGCTGGCACTATAAGTTACGAAGCTGCAGTTCTTGCAGTAGATTCATGTCTACTTATATGATCGATAACGAAGGGTCAAGTGGACTTGCCGTGCATGTGTTCACGTTAAATATCAATTCACAAAATGGACTGAGAAAGAGGAACCTTGAATGCAATGAGGTCCAGAACGTAAGCGCAGTCAGCTCTCTCTTCTCAGTCGCTGTAGGTGGCTTAAGCCCAATATCTGATCCGAGAATAGACACTGATACTAATGTTTGATTGGACGGGGTCCATATCTACAGTGCATGCAAGTTTTACACTTCTACTTGGCTGGAATCACTCCTAACTCGACACACTTTTTGTCTCTAAATGATATTGGAGTGATATTGGAGTGTGAGTTTATTTAATTTTAATCAGGGATTTCCAATAATATTGTCATTCCACTGAAATAAGTGACATATATGCAACACCAAAACACCGAAAGGTTTTCAATCATAGAAATGAGTTGTTGTTTTCATTCTCATGGAAGGTAGGATAATATCTCCAAACACCTGAGCTCTGTGAGCTGTGATTCCCTTTTTTCTCTGACTAACCAAAAAAAATAAAAAAAATCACCTCATCACATAAGAGTAGTTTCATAAAATCATCTAATTATATCAGTCAACTTCTCAGGTTTCGTGTTCTTAAGATTTTTGTTTCCGCACATCAAAACACAGCGTAATTTAATTATACCCATTTCAGCAAATGTGAACTTTTTTCTCTTTTTTTTTCCACCGTTATTTATTCAGAGAGAAGAAAACTTTTGATTGCTGTTAAGAGCCTCAGCTGCAATTCTGGGTAATATGTTTATGTTTTTGTTTCCAATTTTGCCAGCCAAAATTGTACCCTTATGTGATTTCTTCCAATTATTTTACCCAACCGCTCGGAAAATTCACTGAGCCTTTAGAAAACAGCATTTAAATCAATGTCTTTCATTACAAGAAGGTTGGATACAATGTGCTGTATTTCTTTTACAGACTTTGCTCTATGCCTAAGATCAGATACCTGACATCTACACTGTTATAAGGAGTTACTCAAATGAAAATTCAAACTTGCAAAATTATTCACACCGCCCGGACTTACAAACACAAACTGAATCCAAAAGTTGGCATTCTTGCGCCATTTTTACACCGAAAATATTGCTGCGAAAATATTGTCCAGGTGTGTTATTTTATCTCGTCGTTAATACAGCTGTTTTTTTAAAGACCTCTGGGGTCGGTCAAAAAACACAGTAAATAAGGACCATCATGGAGACAAAGCAACACCAGAGAGGTCGGGGATCCAATTTTGGAAAACCTTAAATCAATGTTAGGATATAAAATCAATAATCCATGTTCTGGAGATGGAAAGTGCAATTTCAGAGCTACCAAGATATGACTATCATTAATCAGAAAAGCAGCCAAGAGGCCCACAGAAAAAGTGAAGCCGCTGCAGAGATCAACAGTTCAGGTAGAGAATTTGTTGACCAGACCACTGTTATGCATTATGGACGTTTTGGCAAAGTCCAAATGTCTTAAATCTAATTGAGAATCTATGGCATGAGTTGAAAATCAATGTTGCTGTCCATCCACTCTCACTGACATCAGCTGCTTTGCAAGGAAAAATGCTCTAATATTTCACAGCTATGCTCCTAAAGACGTGCAGCAAAAGCTATTTGTACCGTATTGACCAAAGAATAAAAAGCTTTGTAGTTTTTTATTTGCAAAATGTGTTTTTAAAGCCTTGTATCGATTTCCCCCCACTTCACAGTTGCACAGAACTTTGTGTTGCTCTACAACAAAGCCCAAACAATAAGGTTTTATAAGTGGTCAGAAACTGCAAGTGCTATAAATACTCCTGTAAGGTGCCACAAAATAATCTCACATTTTCATACATCATTTCTTTGACATAGACATTTGCAGATTAGTGTATTATTTTTCCAAATCCAAACAACCGATTCAGGGCTAGAAGACAGCAGCCTCTCTGCAGGTTAGTGATGCAGCATCTGTGGCTACAAACAGCATCCTCCCCTTTGCCCCAGTGCCATCTTGCTCCACTCACTCATTCACACACGTAGTAGACACCCCTGCCTCAGGCAGTTCAGACCCTCAGAGAGGAATTAGAGAAGAGGTGGTTAACTTTACATGAACTCGCTTTGGGAATGGTTTCCCCTCAACTCGAATGCCCACACACACAGCCAATGCCCACTGTCTGTAAAAAAAAAAAGAAAGAAAGAAAGAAAAAGAACAACACCTCACTCTGCGGATAAATAACCTAAAGCCAAGTTAAAAAACCTGACACGGTGGCCCTTTGCAAAATGCACACGGTAGAACATTTGACGTGTTTCATCATTTTTTTTCCCCCTTCTGCTGCAGACAGAGGCTTCAGACGTCTAGGGTTATACTGCGACATACTTCCTTGTAAGTAGAGCACATGTAATGGAAGCCCACACTGAATATTAATGCTCAGTAACTATGTGTTTCTGCTGAGCATCAGCCTCAAGAGCGAGACAAGGACTGGGCAGCACAATGCTTTGCAGAAACAATTTAACCTCTGTTCCACTGTCAAGCACCAAATTGCTATAAATTGATAACCACGGCATTGATTTGTGCCACTAATGACTGCAAGATTAGATTTTGTGGCTTAACACAGAAAGTAGGTGTGAATAGCCTTATGGAAGCAGTTCTTTTTTTCCTTTTTCTGAAACAAAAACAGGCAGGTTTATGGTATGTTTTGATCAACGTCCAGCGTCTGCGTAGTTAAAATAATCGCTAAGCTGGATAAAACTCGCTGATCTCGAATTGTAGTGCAGATGATAATCCAGCAGGCAGCAATTTCCAGAGGAAAGCCTCATCAGACATCTAGTGATGTGTTCAGATTTAGCGATAAGCTGTGCTAATTGCCACATATGCAGATTTAGGTGCCGCTTTAAGGAAAAAGAACGCATACAAAGCCAGCCACAGTCACCAGCTCTCACATGCACGCAGAGTAATTATTTTTTCGGTCCCAGCCACGAGGAGGAGTCGCCGATTTTGAACGAGGCAACATGAAAAGATAAGTCTTTCTTTCAAGACACTTTGCTCATGCAGTAAAGCTCTTATTCATCTCGTTCTCAACTCCAGGAGCTGGCGGTCTGAGGAGAACTCGTGTTTGACCCCGAACAGCTTCTAAAGGGAGGAAAATTAGGTCTCTCATTAAAACCCAGATCAATGACAAGATTTCTGTACCACGACCAGTACAGTCTCAATTAGGAAAACAATTGAGGCGCTCTTTAGAATTAATGGCTGCACAGTCCACTGCTGCATGGTGGTTGTCTCTCAGATACGGAGACTGGGCAGCTTTGCAATTCAGCAGAACTGACCTTCTAAAAAGGAGAGGCCCCCACCCAAGCCTCACACTTTAAGGGTGTTAACCTTTTTCAAAGTCTTTAATAGTTGCTTTCATCTCTGTTTTTTTTTTTGTGTGTGTGTAGAGATCAAATATTTCTTCTTTTATAAAAATTTCAAACCTGTAGGATTTAACAAAAAAAAAGGTGCATTGCCTTGCAAAAGAATTCCCACCTCTTGATTTTCGATATAGCTGACCAACAGAGAAAGTGGAACATAACTGTGAAGTGGAAGGAAAATTATTTATCTCGTTTTCAAAATTTTTATAAATAACAATCTGAAAATTGACACTGTAGTTCCTTTACTCTCATGCCCTTAAATAAAACCCATTGCAATAAACTGCCTTCATAAGTCACTTAATATATGCATATGGTCTAAGAGAGTTCATTAAAGTTTGTGGTTGTAATGTGACAAAATGTGAAGATTTTCTATCCCGAGGTTCTGCAAGCGTCCACAAAACAAACAACAGGACAAATAGTGTGCTTGGGAGGCTTACCTGTCAGATACTTCGCCAATGACAGCAGCACTATGAGTTTCCATAGCAACTCCATTTTAATGGTCTCAGGTCAGAGCAAGCTCAGATCCAATCACATGTGCATAGAATTCTGGCTTTGTCCTCCCCAGTAATGTTCACTGTTCATCTGTCAGACACAAAGAAAAGGAGCAGGGAAGTATTAGTGAGTCACAACCAGCGGCCTCATCAACAAGGACAGCAACGTGAATTCCTTGAAATAGGACGAACGTGAAGCGGATCGTGAAAACTTTGCGAGTAATAAGATGTTATATTCGCAGCCACATAACGCGATATTTCGTAGCGCTGGCTGCGAAGTTTGCTTATGTAAGTTTAATATTGCAGAATGGATATCCTGCCTTCAATAGAAGCATAAAGGGACTGCCCTCTTTAGCGTAAACCTGCTGAGACAAAACAAAAGTCAGCCCCGGCTGTCAGACACAACCCTAGCATGTAATAAAGCACTGCGCCGGCTCCTTGAATCCGTCTCAGCCGGATTATGTATTTTTGATATAAAGAGCTGACTGTATGTCGACCAAAACCATTTTCTAGTCTCCCTTGGAGACTTCCAATTGATTTTTTTATTTATCTTTTTTCCTCTCAAGGACCTTGCTGTAATTCATCTCGGCTTTACCTCGAACACAGCCCCCTCCCCAAACAAAAATGTTATTAAGTAATGAGAGCCGCTCCTACCCCGCTGAGTGATAAGCAGGGATCTGGTTGTATTTATCTAAATATTTCCAACATGTTGATAGCCAAGATTCTCTCCCTGGTAAAGATGCAGACAAATGTTTGGTTATGGGAAGCTGATTATAAAAGAGAGAAAGCGCGATGGGAGGAAATTAGGAATTGCCTTTGTTCAAACCGGCTCTCCTTGGTACATTTAACTGACTGATGGTGGAGCTGTCTCTGAACACACACCACCAGCACAGTGAAATGAATGAGAAGAAGGAATTAACAGGAACGCACAGCATAGTCTATCAAGAGGCCAGGGTCGGAAAACAGAGAGAAACAGGGGACAACTGAAAGATTATACCTTCATACTTTCCTAGTTATCTGCACGCCTCCTATCTTTGCACCACTGAAAGGCATGACAGAGCATACTGATGCCTATGTGAGTATATCAACACCCTCCCTTGACACGTTTGCACACACTACCCCTCTTTCCTGCCTGTAGCATTAAAAGTAGCAAAAAAAAATAATTTTTTTTCGCCTATAAATCTCATTATGGAGATTAGGTTTAGAGTGCCAACTTAGTTCCAACTTATCTTGCAGTTATTAGGATGCAAATGTCATGAGTAACTGTTGGCTTTTAATAATAAAACAGAAAGACTTCAAATCCCCCTCTTCTGCTCCTGGATATTTTTGGAGTTCTCCGCCTTTGAGGGAATCATTGTGAAACGCGCTGAATAAATTACTTTGCAAAATGCATTTAAGAGGAAAAAAAAAAATAATAATAATAATAATAATAATAATATATATATGGAAATCTGGAAATTCAGCAAAGCTTTATTTGTAACATCAAACATATGCATTTTTTTTAATGATGCCTGATATTTATATGTGTAGAAATTAAGTGAGATGCATTTCCTCTGGTAATGTAGATGCGTAGGTGTCACGTCGGTTTGCGCATTGAGCTGTCTCTGTGATTTGTTGCACACACACGTATATAAAAGCCGCGTCTTCAGGATCTGCTATAGTAATTGTTTTGTCAGGGATGTAAATGTTTTACCGTTTGGTCATCTAATATTAATTTATCCACTCTTGACACCAAAACAAGTGAACTCTGCCGGAATATGTGAACTGCCATGACACTTCATTCATATTTGCTGGCCTCTGACAGCAATCCCTTGATCTCTATTATTCAGCAAGTCCTGAGACAAGACATCAGGCTGCAGGGGCTGGCAGGCGGGTGGGGGAAGAGAAAGAAATCCTTTTGATCCAAGGAAGCTCAGCACTAAGATGATAGGGGAGTCTGGGAGTGTCCGCATCAGTATTTGACTTCCTATTCAATACAAATTAATTACCCCCGTGGCCCTAAGTGCTCGTGACAAGACCGATGGCTCACTTTTATCGCAGGCTGATTCTCCCATTTGTTTGCCGTGCGAGATGAAAGTTAATGATAGGGAAGGCTTTCAAACTTTGCCTTTCAAGTTCCAACCGCTTTCATGTCGCTGAAATAGTCCAAACTTGAGAAATGGGATATCAGTCAGGCTAAAGTGGCAGTCCAGGCTCGACTGTTTCCTCCCAGACTGAACAAACTATGCTGCATTTAAATGTGACGTTCAAAAAAATAAAAAAAATAAATTAAAAAATCTGCCTATCCACGAATGGATATGATGCACAGTATTTGCATGCACTGAATTCACCATGTGAGATTCAAGATTCAATCAGATCAAATTTTTATGTCTTGCACCAGTTGGGATTATCAGTGTTATTGCTATTTTCTAGGTCCAAGAATAATTAGAGGGACACGTTGTTATTAGCCATTTGCATACTACTAAGATTAGCATGGTTTTAGACAACTGGGGAAAACCCAAATTATGCTTGTAAATTACATCTGAAGAAAAAGATTTTTCTTTGTTATGGTGAATTGTTGGATAATGTTTCCATGAAAGTTTCCACAGCTTAAGTCACTCAATTTAAGTTTTAAAATATACTTCTCAGTAGTCACATGTTTTTGTTTCATGTATTTTTCTTTTAAAAGCAACAAATTTACATCCATATTTTGACAGTATAGTGCGAGACTGATCATTTTACCAATGACCAGCATTGTAAAGTGGCAGCTTCTTTGATTCAAGTTCTTGTCGTCAGGCATTTCAGTTTTGTTTACCAGCCATAACTTGGTACATAATGGAATGTTACATGACACGTTCACATGCTTAAGATATATATTTTTAAATAATTAACCCCATTTCCAACTCATCCTAAAATGAGATCCAGATTGTGGTCATAATGTCATAAAATGTGAAAAAATACAGAAAATATCAATCGTTTTGCAAGGCACTTTAAAAAAAAACCTCACTAGAGGCAGAGCAGGACTCAAGATTGTTCAGTTAAGATTACAAAAACATGAAATAAAAATGAATACAGACTCTATAAATTAATTACTAATTTACTTTCAATGAATAAATGAATCACTGCTATAGAGAAAACTATTGAGAGCATGCAGATAAAAACTACACATTGCATCCTTCTTCACCTTTTGAGGAAAGGCAAAAGCTGCTGCTCCTGCAGAAGCCTCTGATTCTTGGAGACAAAGAAAAATCTTTAAAGTGTCCCATGTTGTAAGAGTGATATCTCTTGCCCTCTATTCCTCTGACAGCACCAGCTGGAGCTGATAAACCACAGACTTTAATTCAGCCTGCCACAAAAGCTGAGAGCATTGTCAGCTGATTTGACCCTGATCACTACGCCCCGTCTTTCAGTCACCATCAATTGTGTCAGGGCTCAAAAGTGTATTAACAGGTCTTGTACTGCAGGTCCTATTTGCCTGCGGAGCCCAGATGAAGATAAAGTTCACACTGAGCACAAACGCATGAGCATCCCACTCACAATCACACCCACCCCGCCAGCTTTGAATCATGAATGAGGCCAGACTCCTACACTCTGCAAGAAACAAGACAAGAGCCAAAAAAAAAAAACAACCCAGAACACAATGCTGCATCTTTAATCAACGGTCCTGTAACTTCATTTGATCGCATGCTGGATCATGTTTTCCCACACATTCCTTTTCAATGATGAGTGATTTTTTTTTTTTTTCATTTTGTCTCAGGGACAAAAGACGTCTTCCTAATCCTGTATATTCTGATTTACCAAAAACATTGGAGCTGTTGCAATCTTTAAGACAAACACACAAAGACAGCAACAAAGAGGCTATTATGCTTCAGATTACATGTGTCTGCTATGGCTTTTCTTTTTTTTTTGTTTTTTTGCAAATCTGCACACAAATTCTGCCTGTAGTTTCAATTCAGTTAACCGATTTTAAAGATGCTTCCTTCTTCCAAGAATTCGTTTTTGTATAGTGCCGAATTCAAATACATTCTTAAGCTAAAGGTTTACTTAGTCAATATATTCGTTTTCCTTCCTCGCATGCAGAGCACCGGGGGAGCTGAGGCGGAGCCAATATATTCCTCAGCCAAAAGTCTTGCTCAAGTAGTGGCACAAGACAAAGAGACTAATAGTGTTTTGATGTAAGCACACAAGCCGGAGGCATGACATAACACATGCCAACTTCTTCATTTCTCCAGCCCACACCAGGGGCACGCCACCAAAGCGCTCTTCTCAATCTCCCCTGTGACAAGAGCAACAGAGATATATCGAGCAGCTCCTCCTGCTCTCTTGCTTCCTCCACAACATTTCAAACCTCAGTCTGGAAGGTTTTTGACAAGACTTCAGAAGTTATGCACAGGAGAGCTCATTCCGAACACTGAAATAAGAACATTTAAGTTAGCTGATAGACGGTTGCATCAAGCGTCACCATCTGAACACCTGTGATCCAAATGCAGAGAATAAAGTGGCATCAAACATATTAGGGAGCCTACAGTAAACAATATAAAGGAATAATTATCTCACCTTAAGCATTATTAGAACTTCTTAGGCACAGCAAATAATAGGCTATTAGACACCATCTAAAGCCAGTGGTGATATTACTGATCAGAAATTGCACTACTTGTAGCCTCTATAACAACCACCTGTCAACTCTGGTATGTGTTTCCACAGACATATGCCTGAGACTACATGTATTTAACTCTGCAGTTGCAGAACAGAGCAAGAGTGCACACATTTACTTAAAAAATGTAAACAAAGCAGCGATTGTATGAAGTCCGGATGCCGGTCGCTGATTTAGTTTTAAGGTTTCAGTTTGTAGAGGCTTGAAGAAGTTCTTTAATTTTACAAACACATTTATTTTGACTAGAAGTAATAGTAACTGTATCACGAAAAGGCCCAACTTAAACCTGATAGAGGATTTACAGAGGGAGATAAATATTTGCAAATGCAAGTTCGGGATGCAGCACTTGCTGGTTATAATAACCCAAGTAGGTCGCAATGCAATCAAATGAACAAATACTTGACATTTGTTCACAAATGGCATATTTCAGAAGTCTTATGTTACAAATGACTAACAGTTGTCTTGTGGGATCAAAACCCTTGAAATATATTCTAAAAAGCTAAGAGTATTGCTCTGTGTCTAGTGTGCATGATCTGGTCTCCAGTTTAAGGCTAATCAAGGTTTTAAAAAGTTATGGTTTCAAAAACTAACAATTTCTGCCAAACCATTCGTACAGGTCAAAGTCATTTTTAATTACAGACCAAAGAAAGCTGTGGAGTGAATTCAGGATTTTCAGATGATTGAGGAATAGAGTTATACAGCACTGCCTGTTGCTGTGCACTGGTGGACAGCTGGCTGAAAGAGGCCTTTTACAGTTTTCAATCCCTTACAAGAAATACAATGTCATAGACAAAATGCCACAATATTAGTAATAGATATGTTATGTAATGGTGCAGAAGTTGAAAATAATAAATGTCTTTTGGTTTTGAATAGCTAATTAGATCAAATAATACATTCATTTTAGGATTTTTCAGTATGACAATCGAAAAATTTTATTTTTACTTTACGGTTATCATACCATGAAAATATCATACTGGCCCAAGCCTTATATAAAGTTTATTTGGTCTAGATCGGTCAAAGTTTCATTTTTTTAAAAAGGTAAGCAATATCACTTACTGTTAACTATTGTTCATTTATTTAAAAGGAGATTTGTTTCTCCCCAGTATATCTCTTCACTTTTCTCTTCTGTTATTTCCCTGAAGACTACCAAATGGTGCCCATTCTTTCCACAACCCAAAATTGATTTTGTTTTTGTGGTGGCATTTTTTTCCCCCAAGGCATGTTTTCACTGCCATTTGTCTGTTTGTTTATCTGCCAACAAGATCACACAAGAGAAATACCAAGCACAAAGTCATGAAACTCAGCTGAGATAATCATACGCTCTCATTCAGCGAGCGCGCTAATTGTTTTCAATTGGTACTGTTTTTCTTATTGACCCAGTGCTCGCACACTAATTAGTTTACAATACGTAATCTAAATACAACTGAAAAATGGAAGTGTAAGTTAGCATTAGTGCGCTTAAGAGAAGAATGCACAGCTGGTCCTAAATGCCGAAAGACATGGATCAGCACCCGGCAATGTTTTCTGTTACATACGCTGTAAAGACAAAACCTTCTTTCTCACTGTCGGATATTAAATTAATCTAAACCTTTTCTGCTGGGTGACACATGGCTCAGAGGAAGAGCAGGGACATCATACACATAAGCTGTAATCCTTGATCCAGCTGTCCAGGGTTCAGTTTGCAACCCAGGCCATTTACCCACATACCTCCCACCCCTCTAGCCCCTACTTTTTCCTCTCATCCCTTCTTCCTTTCAAGAAGGGATCCTTCCTTTCAAGCTATTACTAAATGACCCACTACTGTAGCAAAGGCAATAGAATTGCCTTTTGAACTGTATGGCTTTAGTGTAATATTTTAGGTATCCTTCCAGAAATGTCTCAAAATAGGGATTTTAGTCCTTTACTAGTAAGAGAACTAGCATAACTGAGTCTGGTTTGTTAGCTGTCTACCTCAAACACCTTTTCCAGTTTTGCTAACATATTTTCTATTTAGACTGAGATCAGTTCTTTGTAGCTGCCACTCCATAACATTGACTTTGCCTTTAAGACATTTTTTTTTTTCAGCTATGGTAACTAATCCTGACCCAAACTTGTAGAGATCCACAAATGCTGGTTAATGTATGTAGATTTGCATGCATTACAAGGAATTAGTCTGGTTTGGGTGTTGCCTTAAAATAAATCCACAGGCATTTCACTCAAACATTGTGAATTAACCCATAACAAGCTTAGAGAGCCATGACACCAACATCATCTTCCAAACTGCTTGAAGACATTGTGATGGTAGTCTTCATAAACTTTTGAAGAGAAGTAAAACAAATTCTCAAAAAAGTCCTTCTCACATTGTTTTTGGAGTTAGCTAATTGAACTCCTCATTCAATGCACAAATTCTTTCCTCATCATTTCAACCGTCAGGCTGCAGTCGGTGAGGCACAATGAACTCCAAGTTCAGCCTCTGCCTCTCTCTGAGCGAGTGACATCGGAAACGTGTCCATTCATAATGAGTCTTTGGAGATGCGTCGCAGCGTGAATATTCCACCCAGTTTAAGAAAAATGAATTGTAATTTCACTGCAGAGCACATAGTCAAGCTAAGACATCAGACACCACGAGCCATGCTTACCTTACCAAACCTGCTTTTTTTTTCTCCAAAGCACTTAACAACATAACAGCTGACCAAAGTGCGGCGCAAATAATACAAACTTTCTTTGTTTGTTTGTTTACAGCCTTTTATAATAAAGACATTATGTCACAGTCAGAAATCCAGTTTCCTTTCAATTTACTTAATTGCAGAATTATAAGCTCCCTCTCAGACATCCCTCTTAGACATATGGACATTTGATTTTCAGGAGAGTCACTACTTGCAGGAGTCAAAAGGACTTTGGACAATCTGAAGCAATCAAGCTGGCTGCAATCAAAGAAAAGGAAGCGATGATGAGACTGGAGTGAATCGAATCCCCCATGGATTAGAGACGACAATGAGTTTTGCCAGAGGGGTTTTAAATGAGAAAAGACTTGGTAGGTGGATGTTACAGAGGGAAAAAAAAGGCTCCATGCTTTGAATGGTGGGCACAGCAATTAGGGTAGGCAGAGATTGTCATTATTACTAATGAGATATTGTGACACATTCAGATGGGAAGCAAAAAATGCTGGGATTTTAACCTGTTAGCATGACCATGAGGGCAATATTCACCAGTTACTCCATGTGCAGCTTGGCGTGTGATTTTAACTCAACAAAGCATAATAATATTAGCCGTTTCAATTCTACTGATGTTCAAAATATCAGGTTTGTAGGCAGGGGAAGTTGTAGCTGCTCTAGATAAATGCACACACGACACAACTGATAACATTGGAGCAGTAATGTTGAATTGAATAAGTGACATTGAATGTTTACCGGAATACATCTCCAGCGGTGCTTGCTGATGCTTATCCCCTTCAGTATATCCATGTTACTGTGCATCGTTCATCTCCTGTCAGCGCCAGCCCCGCAGCTCTCATCCAAAGCGATAGTTTTAAGTTTTTTTTGTTTCTGTTTTTTTTCTCTCGCAGACAAACGGCTCCCTCGAACTCTTCTCTCGTTTTAACTAAAAATGTTGGCTAGCATTTCTTTCCATTATCAAAAGAAAACTGTTCTTGAAGTCAAAACAGTTGCTTTCCAAGCTCTCCCTTCCAGTGCGCCCTGCTCGTCTCCTCCGACACACGCATTGGTTGCCCCGACGGTCCTGCTCGCATCGCCGGCAGGCAAGCAGGCAGGCGGGTTACCCACAAGCCAAACCCGCTGTGGCGGCTTCAGACGAGGACTTCCGCGCTTCCAAATGTCTTTACATTTCACCGTATAACATTTGTTTTTCTTTTATTTTGGACGGGGTTAGCAGTCTGACTTGCATCGGTCTCCGATCCGAGAGTGCCGCTCCGGCAGCAGGACGCAGCCGTAAGAACTGCGTGAGTGTGCGGCAGCTGGCGGCGCGGCACACGGGACATCAGAGGTGGATCCACAAGAGGGATCATACCACATTTTTCAGGCTACACCCAGACCCACTGATGCATTTTTTTTTTAACCCAGAAGAAAGTAATGGAAGAAATTTGGCAAAGTACTTTTCTTTAGAATACTAACAAACCAACAACAACATCATCAATAATAATAATAATAATAATAATAATAATAATAATAATAATAATAATAATAATAATAATAATCCAAAATTACAAACTAATATCCCCCCTTTATTAGTTTATACAATGTTTTGCAAAATTTTCACATCTATTGAACTTTTTTCACTTTTTATCACATTACAGCCAATTGCAGGTATTTCAGTAGGAATTTACATGACCCACCAACATTATGCATTGCAAAACTGTCCATTATTGTTCATTATTCTTTTTTGTTTTTTTACAAATAAAGTTCTGGTGAGTGTTAAGAGTATTTTTGTTAACCTCCTTCTAGTTTAATACTGAAAAACAAATTAAATCCAGGGCAACTTGTAGTTCACATGTGTGTAATTACATCTCACTCAATATATGTGTTATGTTTGGTGGTGGCTTTTAGATACCAACACTATCATGAAGATCAATGAATGACCTTGTGGAGTAGTTCAAAGCAGAGTTATTTTTGAATGATATTCAATTCTTTAAGTGGCCATCTGCGTGGTGTTCAATCTATTGTCTTAATATCGAAACAGCTTTTGACAACTTCAAACCTACCAAGACACGGCCACTCATTTCAGCTAACTGGACATTCAAGTAAAGTATCAATCAGAGGAAATTTCCAGGAGGCCATGGTGACTCTACAGAGATTCATAGCTTTTTAATGTGAAACATGGTAGTGGTAGTATCATTCTCGGGGAATGCATACAAAGAGCCCATAGAGAGAATCTAAGCATTGTGGTAATACGTAGGTGTGATTACCTTAAGAGTTTAAGTTTAATATTAACAGGTTTTAAAATAGCTCCAGATACAACTAGAAATATACAAAGGTAGAAGGAACAATTTGAATCTTTAAAAATGTAATAGTAAAATTTTTTGTGTAATTTTGTTTGTATGTGCATGAGAAAAGAATTACTACTTAATTAAGACAATGGTTTTATAAGCATATCGTCCTGAGCCATCTGTTAGTATATTGTTCATAGAATCAGTAAAATGCATCTTTTGGAAGGGAAGGGGGAAATCACAGTTTCTTTAGCATAACATTGCCAGCACTCTGCACTGAATGCATACTTTAAAGTTCATTACAGGAAACAAGTTTTCTCGAATAACATCTTTGTCAGTTGATCATGCAAATGATTCTCATTGCTGTAAAACAACCCCAGACAGACTGCAAGCTCATTAAGTTTAAATAGTCAGAACTTTTTATAGGCCTCTGGCTCATAATCCACTCATAATGTGAAGTGGGATTCAAGGGAATCTGCTTGTGTTTGAGCCAATGGTAGAGGGATAATTACAGAAGGAATTAATGAATACCCTACTAAGCTTTGGGAAAAAAGTGAAAAGGAAAAAAACAAAAACATATATTTGGATTAGCTCACTGAATTATCATTTAATGTTTCTAAGTATCCGCACACAAACCCAGTTCATAATTTCACATCAAAGGACATTTTTTTTGTATGTAGCCACCTCATATCTGGGTTTGGACTGGGCTTGAATATGTAATGGGTCCAGTTTATGAGTTTGTCTGGCTGGGATTTCTTCTACAAAATATTACTTTAAGCACTCTTTTTAAAAAGAAAATCAAGATACATCCTTCTCTGTTTTTTTCTTCTCTGCTTTCAAAATATATCCAGCTCTGTGTCACATGTTATCATTTACAATGTATTGTGTAAAACAACTTAGCTATCTTTTTTTTTTTTACAGAGTTACTAAATGACAAATAACAACCAGTCTACATTAACTGAAGTCAGGCATCTACTTTATTTTTAGGGCTATATTTGAGAGCAAGGGTTTATTTTTTTTTCTCCATGATGATGATTGATAAGTAAAACATTTGTATGTTCAAAAGTCGATCAGTCATGTTGTGTATATCTGGTCCAATGTGCATGGGTTCTGGTCTATGTCGTAAGTTACATCAATCAGAATTTCACATATGAACTATTATTTCCTGTTCTGATTTTGTAGTTTATGAGTGTGAAAGTAATAATTAGAAAGTTTCATGGTAACAAGATTTTGACTTTCCTGTCACTCTAAGTTTTGAGAATGTCTTCAGGTGCTGAGAGAGAAATCCTAGAGATCAAAGTCTTCAGTAAGAAGAAAAGCTTCCTCTAGTCATGCCTTCAACAGTTTCATAACAATAGACATTTCTAACAACTACAGCAAGAAAGACTAATGAAATACCTAAATAGCAGATATATATATATATATATATATATATATATATATATATATATATATATATATATATATATATATATATATATATATTTGGTATGTACAGAGAACAGAAACTTGTGCTTTAACATTTAATATTCTATGCATCATGTTGCTCCTTTACTCTGACTACATCAGGTGTCTGTGATTTTGTCAATTGTGATCTACTGAGATTATAACTCATGAAAACCCAAATTCAGTTTTTCACAAGATGAGAATATGATCAGAGAGAAATAAAGAAATAATTTAACTCAAAATGTGTATATCCATGTAGTTAAATGTGAATAAAGACAGTATTTCTTTGGGGCTATGTTTGCATGAATTACTGTGTTAGTGTTTGTGCCGTAGAGACATCAGTCTAGTTTGTTGGCTAGTCAAGCACAGTGACATCGTGCTCATTAAAAGCAGCTATTGGTACTTTTGGCAGTGTCACACGAGGTGCTGCTGGAAAATTAAATAATCATCTCCATAAAGCTTCTCAGCAGAAGGAAGCATGAAGTGCTCAAACGCTTCCCCAGTAGACAGCTCCACTGACTTTGGACTTTAAAAAACACAATAGACCAACACCAGCAGGTACCATGGCTTCCCAATTCATCACTGAATGCGGTAACTTCAAACAGAACTTAAAACGGCTCAGATTCTGTGCTTGCCCTTTTCTTTCAGACTATAGGAGCCCATCCAACTAAAACACAAAATTCACTTTCATCCGAAAAGAGGACTTTGAACCACCGAACAACCTTCCGGTGCTTTTTCTTCGTAGCCCAGCAAAGAAATTGGGTCAACATGAACGTGTCAATAACTCTCAACATGACATAATATTTCAAAATTAAAAATAATTTTTCAAACATACTGACCCTATCAAAAAAAAAAAAAAGACTAGTTCAAAAATCAGCATGGCAACACCAGCTTTTCTTTCTCCTTCCAGTGACAAATGATTACATCTTGACTTTATGATCATTTACTTATACAGACATTTATATAAAGGCTGTGTCATTAGAAAGGGAGACAAAATCTGCAACTCAAAAGGGAAATAAGAAGAAGAGTAGTCATATAATTCCAAGCCTTTCCAAGAAAAGGGACGTTATTGCACTGTGGGCTGAGGCAACTCTTACATGTCATTTTATTGAATTGGGCTGCCAAACTGTAATAATGTCTGTAAGTTCATGTGTCAGATAAACAGAACTGAGCTTTCGCCTCAATTAAGTGAGCTTAATTTAGGAATGTAAGTACTTTGACAGACACACCTCCTGCCTAATATCCTACTGCAAATCGGAACACTCCAGTGAGAACACACCCCAATTATTTTCTAATTAGAACAGTTAGTCTGAAATGGGTTAAGATCTGTGAGATAGAGTTGCCATTTCTCATTTCGAGGGCCAAATTGCCTTTGTGGCAGGTATCTTGCAAAAAATCAAGGGGTACTTTTTTTTTTTCCACCAACCCTTCTTGCTGCACACTAATAACTGTCTTGCTGGAGCATTTAACCTTGAGCCATTCTGTCATTTCACTTATAAATCTGAGTTTTTGAACCATGAAATAGAGGTAGTTGTCTGTCTGACAGGAGGATACCAGCCAGACTTCTTTAGGACCATTCAGTTATTTAGATTGCAGATGTCATCAGGTAAATTTGACGGGAGTCTTTTATCAGACATGTACTCATCACACTTTTGGTAAATTAAAAAAAAAAAAAAAAAAAAGGAACAAAGTATAACAAATTGTCTTCTGAAAATGTCGCTAAGTCAACTGTCTGTGAAGTTATCCCTAACAAAATGTATCTTTACAAGTCAGTATAATCTGGTCCTAAAAGGTGCGTAAAAGTAAAAGTTTTCATCTTTGAATACTATTAATCATCATCAATGGTCATGTTGTTCTGGATGAAACAATTCTGCAATCTCATTGGCATTGTGTAAAGGTAAACCTGAAAGCTGTAGCACTTGCCATTGGTCCGTTTCTACTCTATATGTATGATCATATAATCATATGTGTTTAGGAACATGCACTAGTGGTAAGAAAAACACGCATCCATGTTCAGGTATTTAAGTTTTTATTTCATAATTTTGTTTTTTGCTTGTTTTGTTTCTGTTCAAAGAGCTGAAAAACGAATTTGGATGAGAGTACTTTGACATGTCACACTTTTTCCAACGGATTTGTATAATACTCATCACCTAGAGGTTGTAGACACATTCGGGCTTTAGAGAGACTTTCTAAAAGAAAATGACAGTGACAAAGTGTCAGCTTCAAACTTTGAGAACTGAAAAAAAAAAAAAGAGGTTTTGGTGTGTGTTTGTTCAGGGAAAGAGCTGGTGCGGCTTGGTTGTGTGTAAACGGATGCCCTTGAGGTGTTTTTTCAGTAATCTGCATGTATTATGTGCTCTCCTGTCTATTTTTGTGTTTACGTGCCAATCTATCTGAGCAAAGGAAAACCACTTGAAGGAACGCATTTGTGTAGGAGCGACATGATTAATATGTTCACATATATAGCCTGAAGTTAATGAGCTTAGGTGATTTTAAAAACTGAATTTAAAATAGATTTGTCTTGTTTTATGATGAATGAGCTTCTCACAGCCCGTACACTAATCTTGATGCTTACAAATATTTATTTTCTTGTAGATTTACAAGCAAAAAAATTTCAAAGTTTTGTCATGATGCCACGCAACTATGGTGTCACTGGTTGTGCCAAGGGTGACACCTTGCGAAGGTATTATGCAGACAAGAGCAGATACTGTCAAATTTATAACAAGACAGTCTCTTATTAACCTTTTCCCTAAATAAGAGTTTTCATACTGGATGTTATCTTGTTTTCAAATGGTTTTCTTTTTTTTCTTTTTTTTTTTAAATAAAACTACTGGTTCATTCTACGTACTCAAAACAAGAGTCTGGGGTAGTAGGAATGGACTCACTCTGACTGAGGCTGAATATTTAATATTGTATGGGACGTCTATGGGCAAAACATCTCAATCTCGACCCAGAACACGAGGATCTTGTATTCCAGAAAATAACGTCGTCAGCATGTTCAAGGATTCATTGAGCTTACATGACTTACAGTAATCCTTTGGCATCAAACAGATGTTTTGAAAGCTGCGGTCCAGATCTGCTTGATATTGTATGACAAGCTCTATTAAATAATTGATTAAATCCATGATGCTTTCTTTTGTAATCTTTCCTCAATCCTTTGTCTGTTTACCGTAGGTTTAGAATCAGCAGCTCTAAACTTGTAGAGTTCAGTTTGGTGCCAACTCTTTTTTTTTTTTTCTTTTACCACATGAAACCACGAAAATCCCGCACAACTTCTGAATACAGACACTTATCCTGATGTTATTGTCACATAGGTAAACTTCAGAAGCCCTGTTTTTGTACCCTGAAACTGAGCACCAGGAATGACAATAATTCGGTTTGGGCTTTTCTTCCTTGTCTCAGGTACACCCCTGCAGAGGCAGCAGTTGTGACTCTGTCTCACCCATCTAATGAATAATGCACACTAAGACACCCCCCCAAGTTATCCAAAACCAAGTCCCACTTATCCCTGTTTGAGTGCATTGATTTCTCAGCCCTAACCATTATCTGCAGTGGCTTAAATGTTGCTCCCAGACTGTGGGACGGAGAGATAAAAGAACAAGCCAAGCATCACACTTTGTGGAGCTCTCATGGACGTTCTCTGGAGATCGTTACCTGGCTCACTCATGAAGGACGAGGCCGCGTTACCGCAGTGCTCGTAACATCTGTGATTAAAAAATTCGGCTGTAGATCTCTGGTGACTTTGTGTATTTTTTTTTTTTTTTTTTTTTTTTTGCTGTGATCAACTTCAGAACAGATAGCTGACATTTGGCCCCGGCGAGGCTTAACATATTTCAAGGTGAGGGCTTCCTGTAAATCCTTTGTAATTATCTGCTGGCACAAAGGGAGAGCATTTAATGAGCTTTGGACGATGACACTGAAATCGACTGAGCAGAGAATAACTGTCATTTATCACAGCCTTGAACATCACTTACCCAAATGATTAAAGGCACCATCTATTGAAGCCATGACTGTATATTATTAAGAAAAAGAAACATATAATTAGAAAATATTCAAACTGCAAACATTTGTATTTGTTCAAAGATTTTAACCTGCTTCATTGTTTACAGGAAACGGTTGAGCGCTTCCTATTTCAGTTAGAATAAATATGCTTTGTATATGTCCAAACTGCTTTGCAGAAACAGAATCAGACTAAATGTTTTCACAAGTCACAGTGTTTGCGAGAGAAATAATTGGGATCTAAAGAGAACAAGACTGTTTTTTTCCCCCCAAAGTTGAAATCCACAGTTCTGTAAATCTGTAAATTGATCTGAACAACTTTAATAGCCTGCAGTTGTTTCTCCTGTTGCGGAGAAAGGCAGATCTTTCATTGCCTTTCAAAACCTATTCATATTTTGTCATGTAACAACCACCAATTTTATTTATTTTTGGGAGGGGGGGCATTTTATGTGACAAACCAATACAGACTGTCCACAATTGTGAAATGGAAGGTAATGTTTTTTTTTCAGTTTTTAAACATGGAAGTACGCTGTGTATATATTTCACTAACACAAACCCTTCTACAACCACTTGTTGTTGCAATTATAGCTTTTGGATTGAACCTCCAGAGACTTAAATGCAGGATACTCTACTTAGCAAAGTAGCTGAATCTTAATGAGATTGGATTGAGATCTATGTACACCCAACGTCAAGTCTCGCAATGAAGTCTGCATTAGATTTAGAATTAGACTTTGACTGGGCCATTCCAGCCCTTGAATTTGACCTAAATTGTACCATTGTATTCCTCCCTGTAAGATTGTGATCATTGCCATGCTGAAAAATTAACTTCTGCCCCAGTCTGAGCTCTGGTCCAGCCTCTTATGAGTTTTTAAGCTTAATTTTTTTTTTTTTTTTTTTTGGTGGGGAACATTGCCCTGTATTTACATCAGTTTGTCTCTCCACCAATTCTGAGCAACTTTTCTCTCCAAATGAAGAAATGCAACCCCATCCACATGTGTGACAGTCACTATGTGACACAATAGCCAAGCCAACTGTATTTATAAAACTTTTTAAAAATATCAGTAGGGATTGTGTGTTCAGTGTAATATGCAGTAGTAGCTCCTCCAGAGATAGCATAGGCTTCTTGACAGCCTCTCTGAGTAAGACTGGCAAGTAAGGTTGAGGTAATCCTGCAAGTTATACCTTCCTATGTCTATTTTCAAATGGTGGATTGAACAGTGAGTGCAGAGAGCGTTTCAAAGCATATTTAATATTTAAATCTGATTACACCTTCACAAACTTTCTCTCTGACCTGCCCGATGTGTTTGTTGTTCTTCCGTCCATTCTCAAATGTTCTTTAACATCTTTTTGACAAAAAGGGACTTCAGTGCTTTCCAAATAAATTATGCCAATTTGATAAGGAGGACAGCTACTTGGACATGATAGCATGCAAATCAGAATCAGACACTTTCAACTGATTGTGTAGTTTTTTTTTGTTTTTTTTTTAAATATTGTACATTTTTATTTCCACAAGAAATCATACATTTATGCTAATCCATAAATAAATACATAAAAAAACAGAAGGAAGAAGTTTAAAGACATGATTCCACCTCTTGAGTCCAATTGTAAGAATCAGAAAAATGATGAGTGGCCTCCAGTAATTCAGCTCAAGGGAGTATTTTTCACTGTGTTCAAAAATGTATAGAAATCAATATTTAATCTGAGCCAAATATTGGAAAACACACAAAAGAGCCACAGATACAAAATGCCAGACAGATAGCTTGGTGTGGTGGGAATAGAAGACTAAGCTTTTAAAAAGAATCAGAAATAAACACCTGAAAAGATATCAGTGATGCAATGAATGGATTTTCTATAGCACAATTGATTAACCAACGTTCCCAGACTCTGAATTTAGAAAAATAAATAAATCAGCATTAAAAAAAATAAAAAATAAATGAATCACCAAGGTTTTAATCAAAAGAAATCACGGGCTAAAGAAATTCATTCAAGAGCGAGAACAAAGCGTTGCAGGTGCAGACAGCCTTACGCCACACTGACACTCGCCTTGGCTAAGGTGACCTCGGCAGCAGACAAAGCAATACGTTCGCATGACATCGCGTCTGGTGGGAGAATGATCAACATGGTAATTCATGCCTGCACGGTACTATGTCTTGTCTGTCTGAAATAAAGGCGTGCGTGTGTGTGTGTGTGTTTTGCTCACAGTCTGAAGAATATGTTTTCAGCTTGTTCTAATAGGCTTTGCATCAGTGAGTGTAGGGCTTACAGATGGACTGCTTCTTATCTGAACATGCACACACACACACACACACACACACATCCATGTAATTTACTCAAACAATACTTGAGTAAAAGGTGTATTTCATTTTGGTTCAACCTCCATGTGAGATAAGCTTTTTTAACTGAGGATATCTTATCAAGTTTTCAGCAGCCACAAGTATGCTAGATGCTCAAAAAGATGAATTTATGTGTGTATTAAATGCAATCTTTTATTTAATGGATGAATTAAAACCCCAAATTTACATGAAAAACAATTTAAAACAATTCAGATGCTTTAGTTACAAGTCCTCTGTCTGACCCAAAGCATGCTATTTGTTATGATTCTTCAGTGTCATTTATGTTTGTGTTCCTTCACTAGTGCTCCACAAGTCTTCCCATACTAAGTTTATCGTTGTTAATGAGATCTTGTTGCACATGTTCATACCTTTGTATTTAGTTTCTTCAGTTATTCCTGTGTTCTTTGCACATTTGATTTTGTTCCCTTCAATTAGTGTTATTCTTTTACTTTTGATTCATAACTTTCCTGAGCCCATCTGTGTTTTCCTATGGACTTTCCCTCAACCTGCCAGTTTGTTTCCTTTCTCAGCTGTTCCCAATCACCTGATTTCTATACCTGCATCCAATCTCATTCCCCACTCCTTTCTCTATGTATAAATAGTTCTCTGGTCTCATTGGTTGTGTTTCCATCAAGTTTTTTTATGCACATTTTAAAGTATCTCAAAATGTATCTCATTTAAAATGTGCCATCACTACTACAAATTTTTAAAAAAAAAAAAAAAAAGAAGAAAAAAAAAACGTCCTCAGTTTCTCAAAAACTTTTACACTTTATTGAGGTGGTTTGTGGCTTTTCCAGCAAGAGTTAATCTACAAGAGTCACGGTCTCTGCATGGTCAAGCCAAAGTGCTGAAATCAGTTTCTAGTTCTGTGTGACGAAAATCTTATCAATTAGTCTGACTTAATATTAACTTATTAGCATAAGTTAATATGGTTTAATTTAATTAATTTAAAGCCACCCATTCACAATAAATGTAATCTTAAATCATGTTACTAGGCAAAATAATTTAACCTCACCTTCAACCTTAACTTGTGTATAAATCTACAATCAAGTAAATCATGATTGGATCCAAGTTGTTCATATAATGTCAAATTCAATTTAAGATGCCAGCTGGTAAAAAATTACCAAGACAGTCGGCTCCACCAACGTCTGGGACGAGGTAATATGGATTTAACTATGTGGACACACTGAGAGAACAATCTACAGCAAGTAAAGCGCCGTAAGAACATGTAAGGCAGTAGCTGCTTATAACCTTTGAACAGATGCTCAATTTGAAGTTTTCCTTTCATGACTGGCCACCGGGAAAGCAGCCACATTTTTTTTTTTTTTTAATCATTTGGTAATGTGGAGGTGGGCATAAGTAACCTTTAAAGTGTTGGATACTTGCATGCAAAATTATTTATTAATTTCCTATTAATCCTGTAACAAGAGGGATTGTATGGCATCAAAGCAGCTGTTATAATAGGTATTTTATATTTGTATGTTTTTAGATGCTTCTCATTGGGATTAGAACAATGTGTTGGCAACCTTTTCCGGTTTGTCACCGAAGAAAATGACCAAGTGAGAGACGGACAGACGGCCTCACAGTTGGCTATTGCATCATCTTGCCAGGGTTAGGAAAGGTCAAAGAGACCACATGCTTCCTATGCAGAGTCATCTCACTGATCTGTCTCCAAAAATCTCCCATTGAGCCCTAAACTATAATAAGAAGGGCGCCGCTTGTTGTTTTACTCTTGCGATAAGGTTTTTTGCCATGTTACCTATGCTGTCAAATGTGGTGAAGAGAATTGAATACACAATAAAGGCAGGTTTTACAAGTTATAGCTAAAAAAAACAAATCTAATCCAAAAGGGGGGCGAGGGGTGCAGTTAAAATTTATTTGTATGAGATGTGCTGCATTAGCATTAGCAATTATTGGAATTTATGTCATACAAATTGCATCATATCATCAAGAAAAACTAAACTTTTTTTTTTTTTTTTTCATGAAATCGTTCCCAAAAACTGCTGATGCACTTACAAAAATAAATCTATCAGGTCTTATAATCCACACTGAGCGATCTGTCACGGCAGCTGTTTATCATAGACAAAATATGCACAGCATTGTTTTTGTTCTTTTTGTTATTGCTTTTTTTCCCCTGAACTTCATGGAAAATTCTGTCCTCTGACACTTCTGTTTTATAAAATAACAATGAACTTTTAGAAAAACAAAGACTGGAGACTGTGTCAAAAAGTCAGTCATTGTTGACTGACTCTTCATGGTGGGCTTTGATTTTGTAATATCACTTGATACAAGTATTTCTCATTCTCAGCTCTGTTGTCGCCCGATTTGTAATATAGAAACTAAAAACATCCCCTCATCATTCTCTTAGTATAACCAATCTTTTATTTAAGCTCTTCAGTCTCAATAATGCTGACAAGTACAAGACATTATTTTCCATCTTGTGGTTGTTATTGATACCTAGTGACCCCACGATGTCACTCTTTGTTACAATTCTCCACAGTGAAATTTGGTCATTTTATTACAGCTACCATCCTGATCACTATAGGCGAGAGAAATTAGTTATTTTCTAACTTTGTGGTCAGCGACTAAAACAAATTGTTCTGTGTCACATTAAATGTACACTCCAGGGAGCATAAAGTCATGGATTTCTAATAAATCACAAACAAAAAAATATATACACATATTTATTTTATAGGACTTTAGAGGTCACAGATTTTATTAATAAAAAAAAAATTTGTTTGTCCAAATTTGTCTGAGCATTAACTGGCAAAATATATTCTATGAAAAACTCTTTAATAACTTCATAAAACCTTTACAGTAAAGTGTATAAGTGTAGTACCACACATATAACATAAACATGAGGGAGTGGATGCTAAAAGGCAAAGCTTGCAGACATGGGTAAACACATATATCCCAGTTACCAGAAGAGCCCCCCCGTAGGCTAGAGAATCCAACTAAAGGTAGAGCACTCATTGAGGGGCGTTATAATAATATGTGTCAAAGCCAATGATTCTGCATGAGTTGATAACAAGAGTGGAATGAGTGTATTTGTATCCAACAGAGCAGAATAATGGCTGTTGGAGATGATGGTGTTGTTGGGTAGGGTGAGGGAAATGGGGGGGGCGAGAGAGACAGAAATGTCTGGGAAGGTTGCTGCCAGGAAGTTAGGCATATACAAAAGCTATGCACTTCGGTTTGGTCATTGCCCAAAATCGTGTTACTGTATGTTAACATCTGAAACTGACTTTTACGGTTGGTAATTACGCGATCCCAGTCTGCAACCTGTCCAGGGTGGAGCCTCTAACTCTTGCCTGATGACAGCTTGGAGAGCTTCCATCTACTGTTTATTGTCATCCCCCTAAACAGTAAAAAAGGGAGGTTTCAGAAAATGAATAAATGAGTAATTAAGCAGCTGTTGTTTAGAATCCTATAAAACATTGAAAACAAGGGAGATTAAGCTGTGTCTATAACTGGAGGTTGCTGATTTACTACTTGCTTTCAGGAATGCCTCTTCGCTGCAGAAACTACAAGGCGATGGATCAAGCTGCATTTTAAAGGAGCAAGTATTATTTTTCTCCCCCCAGTGCCGTCTCTGTTTGACCCTGTTCAGTCGAAACACAGATTTGCTGCATCGGGCGATGGGTGGCCCTGAAGCACTGTTGTGAGATAAAAGCGTTGACCTCTTTTGGACTACTAAAATCATCTGAATTAAAGCGTTTTTTTTTTTTCTATTATGAAGAGGCTAAAGTGAAATTCAAGTGGCAGCTGTTACTTTTCCTGCAGCAAATAACTTTTTTGTTTCATAAATCCAGACTTGATGGCTTCAGAGACAGAAACTAAGGGGCAAGTCAGAAAGCGACAACTACTGACTCAAATGCCATTGCAGTTTTTGACAAATTTACAGCCCTTTGATTAAGGAACCTTTAAAGCTTTGACACATTTCCATTGGGCAAATATTCACACAGAAGCTGATTAATATTTGCACAACAAGTGGAGGTAATTGGTAGTGTGTCGCCAATTATCTACCTGCGCTTCCTGTAAACTCTTTCCCTTAATAGCAGTCTTTTAAGTGAATAATTAAACCAAAATTCATTAGCAAAATAAAACGGGTGTATTACGTATTTTCCAGGCACGGTGACATTTTATAGCACAATCGAGTAAGTGGTGCCTTCAGTTGTGGTAAAAAATGCTCTATACATCAAAAATAACTTCAAAGAAATTTGCATCACAGCCGTATCCGAGGCCCTGAAATTGGTCTGCAACCAATTTCAGAAACTAACTCTTTCAGACACTCCTTCTGTCACGACAGTCCTCCTCCATCATGCCATTTACAACTCGGGAGTTCTTAGGAGTGCTGGACTGATAAGCTGAGCAGACACACAGTGCCACCAGATGTTTGCTAATTGCTGCTGCTGCCAGTCTGGTGGAGCTGTGTGTGAAAGGTGCACACTGAGGGGCAGGAGCTTGGCTGAGCTGGTAAGCTAGAACTTTTAATCTTTAGTTTGCGATGACTACAGCTGGCTGCAGCTACATTTGCCTGCCCAGGTGCACCAATGCATCTGAAAGAGACAGTAAAGATTTAGGTGGGAGGTATTATGCAAAATTGACCCTTGCATCATGTGCCCTCAATTTAATGTGATTTAATGAGTGTTGTTTTAAGAGTTCTCACATACCCTGAGTGTCCTTGAATTTCCTTTGTGCAACCATTTCGGAGATTCAAAGCCTTCATTGTCATCATACAGACTAAAAATATCCAGGTTATTAGTACATATATGAAGACCAGGCAGAGCAGCAAATCACTGTATTTAACCCCTGCAGCAAGCTTCAAAATTTCACAGAAGAACTTGGCAGCTGATTTCATTTTATTGTTCTTTTTGTAATGGAGTACAACAAAACATACAATTGGGTGCTTGGTGGGCAGTTCTGTGTTAGCTGGTGTGAAGAGGCAGCACCTGGCCACTTGAAATGGTCTGCTTGAGGATAGTCACGTTGAAAACTGAAGCGAGATCAAACAGCGAATGATTAAAAACATCAGAGAAGGTCACAGAGCCGTTCCTTCCCGGGGACAGAGGGCCGCACGAGGAACTGGCAAACGGCTGAAGTGTGTGTCGGTCCTAGTGAGAACGAACGTGTGTCTCAGCACTTACTTTTGAGGAAGTTTATTATCGCACGTCTGGAGGTATAAGTTAGGTTTGGCTTTATTCATGTGCAGCTGCACAATTCAGCTTAGCAACCAGTTAATCAGTTGTTTTTTTCCCTATGATAAAAGTGAGATGATTGTAGGAATTCATATCTTTACCCAACATTTATTGTTTACTGTTAACCACAATTAGACAAGGTGAAACGCTCTTGCTTAGGGCTGAAAAAACTGGATGCAAATCAGAAAAATCAGAAGTACTTTAAACTGGGAATGAGTTGGATACAATACATTGAACTTTGCGATTTAATGAGTGTTATTTTTAAGAGTTCTGGGAAGTTTTGTCCTCATTTTACTCTGTAATAAAAATATTAAGTTAACTATTAATAGTTATAGCATTGTCAAAATGTTTTACCTGTTTTGATTCAAAGAATTTTGAGTTCAGTTCTGGCTCTCCTGCTTTGAGATTTTCGAGTTTCGCCATTTAGCTCTCTCCTTTGATTCCTTTGTATTCATGTCCTTCCTTCTGTTCATACTCACTCAGTACCTCGGGTCATGCTCCCACTCAACCGCAGCGCTTTCAATTAATTAGACTAACCTGTTCATTGTTTCATCATCACTTCTCTCTGTATATAAGCTCTCGTTCATTCACTCATTGATGAATCTCCTTGTCATTGTCTTGTGCTCTCGGTCCCTCTTGTGTTCTCCTCCTTGTCTTTGTTCTCGGTTTAATACACTGTAGTTGTGTTTATCTCCTACACCACTTAAACATATATTTGCATGATAAAAAAAAGTGATGTAAAGGGCCTTGAAATGAGCAATTTTCTAAATAAATTCTTTACTTTCATTTGACCCTCTGTATGTAGTGATACCTCCAGTAAATCTATGTCCAAGCCCTTAATAAAATTTTACTGCAGAAGCTTCACAGGAACTTTTCTTTGAACTAGAACCAAGAAGACTAATAAATAAGGAGCCAAATTTATCCCTCCATTAACTGAGAAGGGCTAAAAATAATTTCCAGAGTTTACTTGTCAAGGACTGCAGGCAAAAAGTCTTGAGTGTAACAAATTCTTCAAAATGACCATTAATTTTGTGGCTGCTTGCCCTAGCAGTTCACTGAATGAAGAGCCTACTTTTATTATTATTTTAAACAGGATTGTCTTCATGTGATTTTATAGTATGTTCATTGTTGTCTCTGTTCCACAAAGCATATAAATAAAAATAAGTCATTAATGTCAGTGTCTACAAGACAACATGTTATGGAGGTCTAGCAAATTGCAAATTAAAAGAAAAAAATAAAATAAACCAGATGTAACTTTTATTCTGATTTATTTCCCAAATCTGAAATTTGCAGTCCTTTAATATTCTGTATCACACAAAAATAATATTGACATCAAGAATTTTAAAACAACACACATCATTTGAAGACAATATTTTAACACCAGTACCTGGTGAAATTGACAATTTCCATTAACCATCTTGTAAAGATGAACAAACAAGTAAAGCTGCATAATGGCATAATCAGCTTTTCAGTACGAAACTTACTCTTTCTTTCACTGTCTGTGCCCATTAAGGAGGACCCTCAGGAAGGCAAAAACAAAATTAATTTGTAAAGTGATAACTGACAGCCTCAGAGTAGCCAAGACTGCCAATAAGAACCATTTGGAATTACTTAAATCATTTGAATGATGATTGCTGCCAATAATGTTAAACTTACTCAGCATTTTCTTTTAAAAGGTCATAAAGATGATGAAGAATGATACTTCACCTGATTTATTATTGAGGCAGTCATTTGAGGAAAAAATTACTTATAGATATTAAATTTTATTTGTGTGATGGATTCCTCTTTACCAGCTAATGATTTTTTGATAAAGTAGTAAAGAACTGCTAAAAAAAAAAAAAAACCTAACTGGATTGAAAAAAGCATCATCATGGAGTCCAAAGCATCCTTACTGTATTCTGCAATTGTATATCCATAACACGATAATCATGCCATTTATAAAAATTACTAATTCAATTCAGTGGAAACAACAACAGAAAAAAACACTTGGTAATGTCAAGAACTTTTCTTACAGAACGTTCTAAGAAAGTAGAATCTCTGTTAAAAGTCACTACAATTTATATGCAGATATCACCTCATCTCTATGCTTTTTACATGCTGCTTGCCATCACTGACACAAATATTACTGTGTCAGAGGGAAAACTTCACATGGCATTTATTGACTGAAATAAAAGAACGCAAAGACTAACAAAACCATCAGTTTGAAATGACAGACTTTGTATTTAGTTCATTTAAGCCACTTAGCTTGTGACAGTAAAAAAAAAAAAACATGTATCTTTAAATGAGTGTAAAGTTAAATGTGGATGTATTACTGCTGCAGTTTTATCCATAACCTCATAAGTGCAGAGCTGTTGAAGACATTTAAGAATTCCCGCAAAACAGTAAAAGAGAATGAGGGCAGGAAATAGTATTTATAGTGCTGACAAGACAGTTTGGTTGCCTTCATCAGCTTTGAGAGTGGAAATAACTATTGCTGGTCCAGTGGACGTGATAAGACAAAAACAAAGAAAAAGACTGCACCAGGCTATACATTATACAAGCCCAGCTTTTATCTAGTGTTCTCAGATATTACTCTCAAACTGATAGAGAGGCCCTTGTGATTATGTGGGCAAGAGAAATATTTAATGTTTTCCTTTATGGAAAATACTTTTTTTAACGGTCACTGACTTTAAGTCCCTGGAATCTTAACTCACCAACTTCCACAGAGAGCTTGGAGGTTGCTGCCCTGCTGTTTTTAATATATTGAATAACTTGGATAACAGAACGCAAATTTCTATTCCTCTGTCACAGCTAGCCCAGTGCGCCATAATACCGCACCTCGATTTTTACTTAGAAATGGAGTTAATGTGCTCACTTAAGTTTGGGAGCAGGGCCACGCCCAAGCCACACCTCTAATTTTCTAGGCGGACTATTTATACTCTATTCACCCACTCATCTCAGTCTGTTACGTTTCGTCAACCACCAGACTCTTTACTCTTGCTACGATTACAAGCCTACAAATTCAACTCACCATTGAAAGCGACGTGTCTATTCAGCTCTACGCTTCTCATTCAGACGATGACCTTCAATGGACTCTTTGCACATACGGCGCTGACGCATGGTAAATAAAGGAGCCGTCCCTGTGTTATTTCATGGAATCACATCTGTATTCAGCCTGAAAGAACAAGTGTATGGTAACGAGTGAGCAGACCAGAGCCAAATCGCCAAGTAACTGATCCGCCTGTACACACTGCTGTAAACGCCATCCTATTTGAGCTCTTCACAAGAAGCATGCAAAAGTGACAAAACAAAATAACACGGAGACCTTAAGGAACACGGCCATATTTTTCTAAAACTTTGAAACTGAACCTTCAGCTGAACTCACCAGAGCTGCGCTACTTTTAAGCAATGGGGCTTGTTGTGCTTCATCATGCTTCAGAAGCAAAAAAACCCGAACCGTAACCTCTCCCGTTACTTGGTCCCTGACACTAATAACAACCACACATAATATACTTGAATATAATACAAAATAAGGTAAAAAAACATTGTCCGTTAGAATGGATTAAAATGTTTAGATACTTAAATAGCACATTTTTATAAGAAAAACGTCCGAGAATATTGGACTAATGTTAGCCACAAAGTTTAAAGGAAGTAAAACTCGCCTTCGTATTTGTGAATGCATAACTAGGTGTACATCTTATAACCTTTCTCCAGCTTACTTATTGGAGCTTCGTATCGATGTACATCATTAATTGTTAGCGTCAGGCTCCTCCCGGATGCCCGCGGACTTCCAGAGTCCCTCAGCCAAGCAACACCAAAATATGCACATCTCAGCGTTCCTCCTCAGAAGCTCAACAAACAGCACAACAGAAGTCCAAACATTTCGGGCTTCCGCTTCCTTCTCAGTGTCCGCTTCCTCCTCCAGCAACACTTGTGACGTAATTTCCGCCTCCAGTCGCACCAATTCCAGACCTCTACTCGCACCGATAGCTCCCCTAGTGGGAGCCAGGTTGTATTACACTTTCTGCCTCTGAACTTCAAAGCTCTTTTCTGTACAGTTCATCCCCATCCTCCCAAGCTTCACAAAGTATGAACATTTAAACATGTTTGTTTTACTGTATTGTACCTCAGCAGGACAATGGTACATCTTCACTTGTCTTAAAGAGCACAGATAGTCTGAACAGTAGAGATTTACATTAGGTTTCACTTTATTTTACAAAACCTGCTAACCATCTCTCTTTCGTCCTCTTCTTCTTCTCTCTACATACAGCATATTTTACATAATCATCTCAGAATCCTGAAGTCCAGCCACTTGAGTCTGGTTCTCCAGTCATCTCAGCCTAGCCCTGTTAAGATCAGGCATCTCTCTTGAACATTATTCTGTCCATTCTTCTTCACAGAGGAGCCGCATCTTCAGCATCCAGTCAGGCTATCTCCGATCAGACGAGTCAAGTTTTAGGTTGTTGGTCATCCCAGGTGTACAGTTCATGCATCCACAACAAGCTCAACGATTTATTACAAGCTCCTTCTCTTCTCCGTTCAATTTAAATCAGACTTTTTTGGGGATCCTATGCTGGCTTGGAAAATAAGAGGAACCATTTTCTGAAGACCAAACCTCCACGCAGAGTCTTCACCTTCCAAGACCTCCGTCATTCTCCCCAGATAACCAAATCAAAATAATTCATCCCTTCATCTCATCATCCCCTCATCCATTCATCCCTCCATCCCCTCAATAAATCATGAAGTTTTTCTAATTTTGTCATCTTGTGTCCACAAACATTTGCACATTTTAAGGTCAAACCAACACAAAACAATCCCTAACTCATTTACATGCTTATTATTATTTGTTTTACTGAACAAAAAGACGAGAAATGTGGTTTGACCATAAGTCAATTATTTTGTAGGATCAGTTTTTAATTTACTAACAGCAGCTAGTCACTTACGCTACGTCCGTCACAGTGACACATTCTTCTTTGCAAAATATCTCCACCATGGCTGAAGAGCATCAATGAACAACAAGCTCGAGGCCTATTTCATGTAGCGTAAAGGGCTGTGGGGAGTGTAGTGGCGTGTGAGTTATTTTGTAGTTATTTTTGTTTAGAAGAAGAACAACCATCCATGCAAGGACAACAAGTTAATATAAGCAGAAGCCTCCCTGTCGCAGTGACCCTTGGAAAGACTTACCCCAGTTTCAATGAAAAAATCTACTCAAGTCCTAAACACACATTCTAATTTTTCCATTTCATGTCTTCACTTCTATTAGTAAAATATCAGACACGGAAATATGGAAGAGCTTCATTGTAAACTAATGCTGACCCACTGCCTTCAGCAAGTTGCATATATTCAACTTGCTGTAGCATTTCCTCAGAGCTACTGCCATTAAAACCTTAAACCAAGTTCACATGAGACCACTTGCATTAGATTGAGACAGTAATGGCAGTTTTGATTTCAAGGGAGAACACTTTGACTTCTTGTAGGGCAAATTGCAGTCAGTGTGGGTGGGGAAGGGGGGGGGGAAAGTAGAAGAGTCTCCTGATGCATTCTTGAGTGGCAGTGAGTGGACCTGCATCTATTATTTATCTCCCCTACCCACCATTATGTTTGTAATGAGCTGGTTTAATTCACTGGGCAAACAGGCTTACAGCAGTCATGTATCAATAAATGTTAATTATCCTGGCTCCTGGTTGTGTCTCACAGTGCCTCAGCACTGCAGCACTGGCCTGATTGCTCCAGCGTGCAATCCAATATGTTAGTCGTCGATGCTGCCTCAACCCAGGAACGTGTTGTGTGTTGTTAAGACAATTAGGGCTGCCCTTTCTAGGTTTGGGTTTCACATTATGGAGTGCACCCTCTGCTGCTAGAACAATGCTGGGTCGTCTGAACTGTCTGTAAATAAGAGAAATGGATCAGCATCAAACCATTGTCGTTTAGTGCTCATGGTTCTAGTATTCTCACATTACTAATGCAGGAAAAAAATTACTGAATATAAATTGAGTTCTTCAGATTGGTTCTGTAATTAGTCATGTATTTGAATGGACGCGTCCCTTGCCTACTTACTGTCCTTCATGATATTCTGCATGGTAAAATAAGATTTTACTGTCCATCCATTATCTAATCCTGCTTATCCTAGCAGGGCTGCGAGGGGGCTGGCGCCTATCTCTGCAGTCACTGGAAAAGACACGACCTGGCTCCTGTGTGTAAGTGTGTGTGTGCATGTGCATGACATGCACACACTCCTATTTAGAGAAACTAATTGACCGAACAGTCATGTATTTGGACTGTTGGAGGAAGCCGGTATACTCAGAGAGAACATGCAAACTCTATCCAGAAATCTGGCATCCCAGGATGGGATTTGAATCAATCACCTTAAACGGTGCTAAGATTTTACCACTTAAACATTTTTTTTTGTTTTTTACTTTGAAAAAAAACTTTAAGATCAGTTTATGTTTTATATAGTATCAGTCCTTGCTTCGGAAGGTGCAAATTAATCTTTCTGAAGCTGCTTCTATTTTAACTTATTCTAAACAGACAAACATTAAAAATAACTACCTTATAATGTGTGCATTCATGTTGAATTGTTCTCTAAAACAAATTCACAGATGAAAGAAAGTTTTGAACGATTTCAACTGACTCAGTGGATCAATGTCTGTGAAGTAATGATGTGAGCACCATCCAAAGTATTCACACGGAACTTGTTTTGGTTTATTTTGCCTGTTATTACAAATTTTGTAGCAGGTCACAACAAATAATCATTAAAAAACCAAAAAAAACAACAACAACATTGTTCTGTCAAAATATGGTTGAGATGCCTTTGCCCGCTTGGCTGCTCGTGGCTGCTCGTCTGATTAATGTTCACTTTTAGACAATGCAGGACTACATTTAGGGTTACTGAAGTAAAAGGAGCTGATTACAAAATCCATGCCACACTTTTCAGTTGTCCCTTCACTTTTATACGCCACGAAATTAAAGATTGTGGCTGCAATGTAACAAAATGAAAAAAATCTAAGGGCATGAATAGTTATTAAATGCTCTGCATATCACAGTTGACAAAACCGTTAACTGTGATATGCAGTTTTTCTGTAGGAAACATTTCAGTATTCCCTACTAGAATATGAAAAAAAACAAGAATAATGTTATTTAGATTGACTTTTTCTGCTCAAGGATTTGTGTTTGTAAGATTTGTTTTCATAAGCACTTTTGTAGAAGTGCAACATACAGAAAAATACAGAAGTTAAGGCAAAACAACCCAAAACACCCAGTTTGAAGCACAGGAGACATAGTGATTATGTGAGCAAGAATTGGTGCTCTGAAAGGGGATGATGGCATGAATTCAGGATTACAATAAGAGAAAATGCCTTACTGTGAAAAGGGTCACTGTTGTATTCAGGAAAAGTAGAAATTGAGTCCTATTGTTATTTTTCCAGGTAACACCAAGCTGCAGAAAACATATACTTTTCTAGCACTGACACGGTATTTTGGGAAATGAAACATCTAAAGAAAAGAGCTGATGGAACAATAATTCCACTCCCAGAACCAAAGTGTCTGTGTCTTACATCCTCATGTTGGTGCTGCGTGCTGCTATTCTATAAAAATGTTTTTTTTCTTTTCCTTGTGGATCTGTGTACCGCTTCAGCTGACAAACTTTGAATCCACTATCAGAAATAAATTAGCATAATATTGTAAGCTAAGACTTTCTTCCACGCTGACAAATTTTATTTTCATCAGATTAACATTACTTAGCATTAATTTTAGATAAATCAGTTCATCCATCCATCTCATTAATGTGACAAGATCGTTTATTTTTCTTTAGAAAGACGTGATCCCTGGAAGGATCCTGGGAAGAATTTAGAAGACAAAACGTGAGTAGGTCTCATAAAGAGATTTTCTAGCAGTGCTTCTTAAGACCCCTTTCAACATCAACTTTAGTAGCATGATCCTTTTAGTTTTTTTTTTTTTTTTTTTTTTTTTTACAAAATTTGTTTCAAGAAGCGAAACTTAAAAAAAACAAACAAACAAAAAAAAAAACATTCAGGTCCAGACATAATCTCACGAACCCGGCACTTGAGGAAAACCGAGAACAACTTTGAGAGGGTAGAAATTCTGTAAGAACAAACATCATATTTATTTTTATTGACTTGTGTTCACCCTCTGGTTAAGAGAATGTTCTCTGCTGAAAACAACAGGAACTTTGATATTCCTTATCTGTTTGTTTGACTTTGAAAATCGGACTCATTGTTGTTTCTTCCACTGGTCCAAAAACTGCAAAGAGTGTGGCACTACTGCAAACCTACAAGAACCTGCATATCTCTAACCTGATGGTCTACAGCCAAGAGGCCCATGAATTCATTTTTTGGCACAGACACGTTTTTTTTTTTTAATTATCATTTTACGTCACGATGGTCTATCATGCAGAATCTCCATAACATACACTGAAGTTCATTGTAATATAACTACATACAACAATGGTTCGGCGCATGAACAAATTTGCAAGGTGCCATTTACAAGCTTTGGAGCATGTTTCTCCAAAATGGCAGCTCAATATCAAGCCACCCCAAACAACCGTTGGCATAATGGCAGAAATGGGCTTGCAGGTAATTTAATGCCTTCCTGTGTATGCTGCTTACTCTGCACCCTTCGAATGGCACTGCTTTATCGTCCGTGCACTTATGTATGTGTGTGTTGTATTATGGAGCGAAAGACACAAGGGTAGACTAAATTTGCCCCTCTAGCCTTTGTAATTATCTGCCAATTTTCTGCCCGTCAGTTGCCTTTATCTTTCCTCTCAGATCTCACCTGGGGGTCGGGGACTGTCACACCGTGGCACATCCGTCTCTCAAAGCGTGCCGGATGAAATGTAGGAGTCCTCCCACTGACCTCTGCCTGCCAGCTCCCTCTTCCCTCTCCCCTTATTTGTTGCCTTGTAACCGGAGACATTTGGAGATACAGATAATTATCAATCAGCAAACTTTGCAGCTATTTATGCAGCCTGTGTGGAGGAGGAAGTAGATGGGTGTTACTTTCTGGAGCTGACTCAAGGTGGTATGAAATGCAGCTTTTCTTTCTCTACAAATGTTCTCTCCTCGGATTTTGTTTTTGGTACATGATTGTGAAAAACGGTGCCAAAAAGGAAATAGGCAGCGACGGTTACTGTGCTACAAGATGAGATGTTGAAAATTGACTGTGTAATATGCATGCCTTTGATGAGGCTTCTTCACACAGGTGGAAGTGGGTCCCCTTTTCTGCCAAGTAACCTGACATTTACAGACTGACTGTAAATGTTAAACTGTTGCAGTTGACCTTGACGTTCAGCGTGCAACAGTCAAACAAACAAAAGCGGGATAAAACTCATGCTTGAAGCGGCCTTTCACAGCTTTCAATCTAAGTCAGGGTCACGTATGAAATGATGAACCTTACGGTAAGCCGTAACTGCCTGGCATCGCTCAATTTAAAATGTCACAACTTTATTGCTCTCAAAGTATCTCTGTCAGCCAAAGGGGACAGGCGATAATTAGAAAATATGTTCCGGCCAAAGAAAGCACGACGAACCTCTCATGGTATTTAGAAAGACGCTTGTGGGTAAGTGGTTGAAAGGGCCTCTGGTGCATTTTCTTTGGTCTTTCTGTTGAACTGAAGGGGAACACAAGTGAAACATCTCAGCCTTTTAAGACCTTCACTTTTTCTCTCAGCTCAGACGAAAAGTTTTTTGTTGTTGTCTTTTTTTTTTTATTACAGCGAACATTGAGATGCTTGTTGGATCAAACAATTTTTTCATGCTTCAGATTGTCACATTATGTTCCAAAAACAATTATTCTTTGTTAAACCAGATCGGCTAAGTTTTTCTGCATTATGTTTTTTAGACTGCAAATATCTTTGTCCAGGTTAATCTTTTTTTTTTTTAATGACTGTAGCATTAAACAATGCTTCCAAGGTTTCAAAGAGTGCCAAGAAACTATTTCCCCCATCATAATACCCCCACCACCTGCTTGAATCGTTTAGACAAGGCCAGATAGACCAGATGTACGTTCCTGTGTTGCTATAAAATTTGACCTTACAGCTGAGATCCTGACCCTGCTGTGTTTCAAATTCAGATTCAGTTTTTCATGTTACTGTGCATTTAAAGCGTATGCTTATTTTTTTTAAAGTGGTAGTTAATTTATGCCTTGTTTCCACTGAGAAGTGCAACGCATGTTGATGCAGTTCGGTACGCTGTTTCTCAAGTAGTGGCCAATACCGCACCAGTCCAGGGCCTCCTTCAGATGTAGGTTAAGATTCTGGTGTCACAGTTGACCACCACCAACTTTTTTTTTAATCATAGATTTATGTCAACAATTGTTGCTCAACTCCCTCTACAATCTGTCATTGTTCAGTGTCATTGGTGACCCCATGTGCTTTGTACCCCCAGTTTCCTATCCTCAATTGACAGGAGGGGTACCTGTGTGGTCTTCTATTGCTGTAGCCCTTCAACTTCAAGCTTGGACACGTTGCACGTTCAGAGATTCTCTCCTACAACTGTGAGGCATCATTACATGTATATTAAACAGGGCTAAAGTCAGCCAGTGTTGACATTCATTTTCATCACGACCCTCTTATCAGAACCTTGTAACCTCTAGATTAATTGCTCCTGCAAGTCAGTTCTGAATTTCAAAAGAATCTACTAAACATCAAAATTCATGAGTTTGGAACTTTTACCTGGGAAGAATTTAAAAAACGTTTTTATTTTAAAGATGTGAGCATATAGCGATGTTTGGAATTTTAAGAATCATTTAGTAATGACTTTATACTTGTACGAATAAAACATAAGGCAGAAAAATAAAAGAAAGAAATGTTGGAAATTTTCACCTCATGCTCTGTCGGTTTATTTCCACAGCACAATTTAATTCTTGGTGCAAACATCAAGTTCTGAAAGTTGCCCTGAAACGCCCCGGGAGCTATAAAAATTAACAAGAATAATTCAAACGATGACATGGAAATCCCTAAACAGCGGAGTTTAAGCGCTTTTTCAAAATCAACAACTTGAAAACACTCAGGGGCCATCCTTCTTTTCCAATTAAAAAAACTAAAGCTAATTGTTATTGCTAACAATAACAAAACGTGGAGCTCTTCATTTGTTGGAGGGTCAGATTTCTACGTTTCTTGATCTACCGTCAGGGAGCCACAAAGATTATTGCTGCAAATTGGTTTAATAATGTTGGCATTTTGCCACTTTTGGATGATTTACCCTTTAAATTTGTTAAAAAATAACTAAAATCCGAGCACAAGTGTATTTTTAACACTTATTTTTAACATAAAACACCATCACAAGCCATTTTAAAAGTGACTTCTATGTAAATAACCTTGCATGGTCTTTGTTGCAGCGCCATTTATTGGTACTTCTGCTAAAGATGCACAAAAGGGCTCAATTTTAAATTTATGTCAAATCAGAAAGTACTCTTGTTTACTAAAATTGCCAGTGTCCAAATGAAAGTGATCTTTAACTATGTATGCCAAATATCTGTGTGAATCATTACATATATTTTTTTCATTATTTGATCAGAGCGGTAAGAATATTTATCAGTAATCAATGGCATAATGTTTTTCTGAGCGATAAATGGCTGATGCAGAGCCCCAGGCCATTTCTATGACATATGTAAACAAGAAGCACAAGAGAAGGTATGATTCAAACATATGATTCCATTACCTGCAAAAAAAGAGGATTCATTTAATTCAGACTTCTAAAATTTCTTGCCTCTTTAGTCTTCCTGTTTAAAAGGATGCGTGACAGTTACTGAATTGCTCCACTCCTGATGAAACATTTATGTCTCCCTTTTTTTGTTTTGCTTTATTCCTGACTGTGATTTGTAGTGCTTGTGCGGTGCTTTCAGAAGCAGTTTGACAAAATACAAAAGAATGTGTTGAAAACAAAGTCTTCGTCATTTATAAATATTAGTTCTCTCTTTTTTTGAGGGGTATTTTGACATTCCAAATGGCCATGTGTGAAAGTGAAAATTGTGAGACCAAATTGAATCAGAACTCGGGGTGGTGGGGTGGAGGGTGGAGTTTGGGGGAAATGAACCAAACTAAGTACAAAAATAAAATAAACATACTTTCTCATTCAGTTTGTAGAAGCACTGAATGGTTGCTTTCAGATTCCAAGTCATGTTGACTGTTACGGTCACTAAGTTCAAACGTTTTGGAAGTGGATGAGAAATGCAGCTGGTAGACTTTGAAAAGCATAAAACAATAATTTATACCAGCACTGGTTTCACGGTAGAATTTATTGTTCCTTTAACCTGTCTTAGAAAAAAACACTGCTGTCTGAAGGTCAGACATTGTAAAAACACTTTACAGTCTGCAAGACTCCACGGAGTCAGAACAGGGTTGGAGAAAGCAGCTGCATTGTCTGCTGCACCAGTTCTCACATACTGTAAAAGCCAAAAATTTTATTTTGTAACATTGTTTATTATTGTGTATGATTATTGTATACCTTTTGTGTATTTAAATATTTCAAAGCGAGGCTAAAACTGAAACACTGATGCACAAAGAAAAGATTTTATTAGACAATATTAAAAAAAACAAACAAAAAAAACAACAATCAAATAATCAATGTGAAGAATGCATAGTTTTCATGCTATCTTGAAAAGTTGCAAAACAAAATAGTTATACTATTGCAGCCATCCTCGGTGTGTACAATTTCTTTTTTTAATTGGTGCACAACACACACCCACCATCAGGCATAATAAGAATACATAAAAATTAAATATGTCTATATAATACACGATAAGTGCGCATCGACATGAAGTTAATGCATGACACCTTTTTTGGAAGTTTTTATCATCTATTTATCCATCCATCCATTCATTTACCCACCTATAAATGCAGGATGTTCTGGGAGAATGGTGTCTTTCTCTAAGACTCATTGGTGGAAATGTGAGATACACACATTTCAGGGCGCCAGTCCATCTCAGAACTTCTAACACGTCGATGCAGCGGCGCAACTGCACATTATTCAGGTGGATGCGAAAACCTCACCCCCCCCCCCCCCCCCGAGGCGAGGATACGTTAAGGGTAAGGGTGAAACTCGCGCTAGATTTACCTCATAATGTGCGTGAGGTGAAGGAGCGTAAGGCGCGCTGAAGTGTATGGGAAAACATAATCGGCCCCCTTCAGACGGGGTTTTGGCGCCCCCTCTGGTGCTGCGCCCCTATGCGTTGCATGCGCTGCATACCCACTTTTTGCGCCACTACGTCAATGTAAACACACACAACAAAATACTTTCACATTCTCCTGATGGCATATTTGTTTTCACGGTTCTTCTTGTTACGTTTCCTTAAGTTCAGTTTTATGTAGTTCTGATTTGTTACCAAAGCCAAGCTATCCATCTATTATCCAACACGGTTGTCAACAGGGGGGGGCTGTTTGCCTATGTCCACTGAGAGGCGGTCAACACCTTTGTGTGTAGAGTTTCAGCATAACCCCTGTCGCAAGAGTATGACTTTCGACGCCCTGATGCAGCACTTTATGAGAAACTGTCATACAACCACAATCAATACAGCCACTTAGCCTCTGGAGTAGTTTGGAGGATCTTTGTCACTCAACACGATTTTGATCTGAAGCGATGTACGTAACCCGAGAATGCATTATGCAAAGAGCAAGCCAAATCAACTCTGAGCAAGTGACATCTCTGGGCTCACACTCTTCTTAGGTAAACAGAAATAGAGCAGAAATGTGTATGACCAGAAGGGTCAGGTTTTCAGTTTACATTTGAGAAAAAGTATGTGCTCTTAAATGTGCAGAGAAGGGGACTAAAAGTGTCAACAATTTGGTTTAATCCTTCATACATGCAGTTTTCAAACTAAATTTTTAAAGGATAATAGATATATTATACAGTGTTTTCCAAAATAACTAATACCTCTTAAACCTATTCACATTGTATTACATTGCAAAAAGCATTGCAATGTAATACAAAACCATTGGATTTTACAAAATAGAATAACACAAAGCATAATTTACTGTAAAGTGGAGGAGAGAAATATTGCATTGTTTTCTACATTTCACAAAACGAGGTCTCACAAAGTCAGAAATTCAAAGGGTTCTGGTTTTACTCTTCTGGTGTGTGGGAGAGGGCTGACAATCTCATAATATGAAGTCAGTGCTTGAAGTATTGAGGAAATTATTTAAAAACTGATTAAAAAGTTTTTGATTACCCTTTTGAAGCAAGGTCAGTTTATTGGTCACATTGGTCAGTGTTTCAAGTGTTGCTGGAGAGAGGAGACGTTATAGTACCAAATCTTTTGCTAGCTGTATGCAACTTAATGTCACTGTAGGCTCCTCTGTTCATTGAAGGCCTTAGAGGTTTGCTAGAGAACCTTAGCAGACAAGCAGCATCATGAATACCAAATACCACATCAGTATTCAAGCTTTGATCATTGCACTGAGCACTGCTCAATCCGTCATATGAAAATGGAAAGAGTCTGACACAAGTACAAACCTACAACAGAAGTAGGCAAGAAGCCCATGAAACTCTGGAAGAGCTTCAGAGAGCCACAGCTTAGAGGCGAGACTCTACTGACAGCTATTTGTCATGCACTTCACAAATCTGGGCTTCACGGAAGAGTTGCAAGAAGAAAGCCGTTTCTTGGAGACACCCGTCAGACATTTTGTTTGCATTGTGAAATGGCAAATGTGAAGGAAAATAATATGCTGAGATAAGATGGTTTTTGGTATACATGTGGATGAAAAGCAACACTGCGCATTCCCCTAACAGGAAATTTTGCATCTTGTTCCTTTAGCGGGAACAAGATGCTGGTAGGAGTTAATTGGAAGACAGATGGAGCTCTATACAATTTGACCCTGGAAGAAAACCAGACTCCACGAGAGGTTCACCTGCCAGCAGGACACTGGTCCTAAACCAAAAGCCATGATTCCATACCAACACGTTGAGCTAGAATGACAAAGTCAAAGGCTACAACTAAGTCTAATTTGGCAGGAATTGAGCGGAAAATGTGACTCACTCTAAATCCAATCTGAGCTCGAGGTACTTTGCAAAGAGGAATGGAAAGAAATTTCAGTCTCCAGATGTTCCAAACTGTTCACTTCTTTGACAAACGACTTGCAAGTGTAACTGGAGTGATAAGTGGTTTTACAAAGCATTGAACGACTCCGGGGGTCTGTTGTGGGTGCCGCACTTTTCAATTTGTTTTTGCTTGCAATAATATTTTCAACCATGTATCCTTTTTTTTCCCTTCAACTGCGTGGTTATGTTCGACTTTGTGTTAGACTGATGCACACAATCTCAATAAAACACCTTGGAGTTGGAGGTTGCGGTGTGAATGAATAGGTTTAAAAGGCACTGGATCTTTTATGCTTCTAGGTGAGACATTTTGATTATGTATGGCTTTTTAAATTAATTCCTCTATAATTCATTTTAAGTTATTAATTTAAATTCCCTCTGTTTTGAAAGACTTCAACAAACTTGCCCTTGCCCTGCCTTGCTGATAGCTTATTGCATAGATAAAAGGAAAAAAAGAAAAAAGCGGAAAGCAGTGGTGGGAGCAGCAGACAGTTGGAGGTGCCTGAAATTCCTCCATTACAAAAACAATAATGTTCATACTTTTACCTACCTCGTTAAGAAAAACAAAGCTGCTTCCATTCTGCGGGCAAAATACTGTGCAGATCAATTGGCATAAGGCCATGAAATGCATGAAATTCAATTCATACAAAACTGTGGGTTCTTGTAGGGAAAAAGTCAATATGTTTGTGGTGGATAGCTAAAAGGTTCCCATTGGTTTGTTAATCTATAGACTATAATTGACGTGTGTTGTTGGAGTGTTTTTCTTTTTTCTTTTTTTTTTTTCGGCCACTCACCTCATGCTGCTTTTAATAAATTGTCATTTAAAATCCATATCCTGTCCCTCCATACACATATCTGGAAGCTATCAAAATTGCTACTTTCTATAAATGGCAACCAACCCTCAATCTGGGGATATAGATCAAAAGTAAAAAAAAAAAAAACTTAAAAAAAAAAAACCCACAAAGGTGCACCGAAGAAAAATGGCGGGAGAAAAGCGATACATTTAGCAACGAATCTGAACGAGTGTAGAGGAAAGTTGTACAGGTTAATAACAAGGATAAATCACATTTTTCTTGTCGCTTGAGGCTGCGGCTTGTCGATCTTTCTTTGTCGTTAGTCATCTCCTCTGAAAGAGCTGGCAAAAATACAAAAACTTGAAAAGAGGAGATGAAAATCTGTGGCAGCAATTCTGACCTTGCTTTTCTGAAAATCGTATAAAAGAAGTGATTTGAAATTAAAAGGAAATGGAACAAAGTACTCCTGTCTATAAATCATACATTTATAGTCTAGCATTTTTCATTTATTTTTTGTTCAAAACAAACAGCAGTACAAAAATTTGTCTTGGTAACGAATACATTGCTCTGGGAATGTTTTTGTCAAATTAAAAAAAGAAGGAAAATCATATATATCACTGTTGTTAATGTGAAACTATCAGTTTGTGAAGACACTTTGAGTTGTATGATTAGTTTTTTTACACAGTTTTGTCATGACATTCTATATTTAGATGTAAACTAAGTTCTCAACTCATCTATTAATTTTTCATGTTGAAGGATTTACAGGTAGCAAATTTCACAGCTCACTGTTGCAAAGATTGTGTTTCCAGCAGAAGCTGGTTGGAAACACAATAGCCTCAGGGGAGAACAAGCTCTTCTCTAGGGTGAGCTGAAGTTAATTATTATTTGCAGTGTCTTAATTTTCAAAAGCTTTTTTTTATGCTAAGTTTTCATTTCACACAATAATAACAAAGAAAAGAAAGAGACAATGATACTTTTTCCTTTTCAGGGAAATTTGTGTTGAAAGAATATCATACTTTTATTCACAGGAGATCTTATACAGAGCATACAGTTGCTAGCTCTCCAAATAAAGACGAGAAAAACAATCAACAGCCGGCCAGAACAAAATAATCCTTCCGGTGATCAAGATAACAGTCAATTTGGGATTTATTTGCTCTAAAATAACACATAACCTTTTGTTAGTTTGTCTTACTATCTCACCACTAACAAGGTTTATGCATTTTAGAAGTATTTCTTAAATTCATGCTCACAGTTTCTAGGGCCTCCTGGCTAGTAAAGTCTATATTTCTGTTTCTCTTGTGTTTAAATATTAAATTTGCACTAAGGAAAAGTTCTTTAATTATCGCTTTAAAATGGAAAATAAAAGTGAAATGTGCCATAAAAATAAAAACATTTCTAAAAAAAAAAAAGAAAAGAAAGGAAATATGAATCAAAAGGCTTTGAGGAGGAACAAAGTTCATTCTATTGACAAGCATGAAATGCTACTCATTGGAATAATATTTAGCAAATGTTGCTCATTTACTAAATGTTACTAGTCTATTAACATTTAGAGAAAGTCTATATCAGTGCTAAATAGTTATTTGCCAGACATCAATCCACTATCTACACTGGCTTATCGTTGCAGAAACAAGTGGGCAGCCACGTTTCTATCTCCAGCAGTCATTAGTCGAGAGGCAAGGTGAATCCTTGACAGGTCACCAATCCATCACAGGGCAACACAGAGACAAACAACGATGCATGCACACACTAATACCCAAGGACATTTGAAGAGGTCATTTGACCTAACAGCCATGTGTCTGGACTGTGGGAGAAGTACCCAGAGTACCCAGAGACAACCCACGCACACAAAGGGAGAACATGCAAACTCCACACAGAAAAACCTCAGGCTGGTATTTGAATCAACTGTATTTTATTTGTAAAGCTGAGTTCAGTTCAACTGGTCACATTCAGATGACATAACTAGCTAACTTGGACAATTGCCTTAACAGAACTTGCCTGACAATGTGGTTGGGAGATCTAAGGGATGTAAAAACACAGCACAGCATTCCCCATAGAACAGATAAACAAAACCAACTCGGGAAACGAAAAACATCCATTCTTAACTGTTCGAGACTCCAGTTAACAAAAGTGAGAGCTACAACATGCAAATGAAGAAACCACGGAGCATGAGCGTATCGACACCTCAGATGTCACAAAAGAACTGAGAACGACATCGAAAGCAATACGGGCGTCACTTTCCTCAGTTAAGGTCAGAGTACATGATTCAACCACAAGAAACAGACTGAATAAAACGGGTATCCTAAAGTAAGTTCAAAGGCAAAAAGCACTGTTGATCAAAAAGAACGTAAAGGCTGGACTCACGTTTTCCAAAAATAATTTGTGGACACGAATGAGACGGAACTGGAAGTTTTTGAAGGAAATCAGTTCAGGTTTTTTTGAGGGTGAAAAACAAAAAAACAAAAAAAAAAAACATCATACCTGGTGGGGATAGCATGGGACTGCGCTGTTATTTCCCTTGATGAGTTCCAATGATTGATGTTCATTTTTTTATTTTTAAAAAGAAGAATCTAAAGGAGAATATTAGACCATCAACGTTTAGCCCAACTCCTTTGGGTTGTGAAACAGGATAACGATCCAAAGAACACCAGAAAGTCTAACTGGTAAGAAAAAAAGGACATTTTGGAGTGGTCAAGTCAAAGTGTTACCAACAAAAATATTAACACAGTTATATATAAATATAAAAGAAAGCTAAGTAAACACATACATCTTAGCCTAAAAGTCTCACTAAACTGCCCTGCATAGAAATATAATCAGCAGGACCAGCAAATTAACAGAGAAAAAAATATTGAAACAAGCTGTATATGTGTGTTTCAAGAAAACCTTTTTAAGACAAAAACAGATTTCATAAGTACTGTTCAGTTTACATGACGATCTAACAAGAAGAAGAAAGGAAGGACTGCCTGACTTTGACACAGTGATGTTGGATTTGAGAAATTAAATTAAAAACAGGCTGTGCACAGAGTGCCAGTTCTTCTCAAAGCTACCATTTCACTTCATGAATGTCAATGTGTTGGGAGGTTATTTATAGTCAAAGACTGAATGCAGGAGTCTATCCCTCCGTCTGATAATGCCCCTCTGTTTGTCTTGATGTGCCGATGGAGAGACGTTGGCACTCACAGCCACAGAGAGAACTCCACCATGACGGCCAACACCCGGGACAATGAAAGTAAGAAGGGAAGGGAAAGAAGAAGAGAAAAAGCTGCACACGACGAACGCCTGTAGCACGGATTCACAAATTTATGAGGGAAACACTGTGTGTAGTAATTTAGAGTGTAGGCCCTGCCCCTTCAATGATGCCAGCTCAGTGGACACACAGCATGCAGGAGTCATCACTGGCTGCCATGGGTAATTACCATAATGAATGTAAAACTCCCAACATGCAGACCCCAAACAAAAATAGCCTGCTGCAATGTGCCACTTCGCGTGACGGCCGACATCTTAAAATAAACTTAAGGCAAGGCAGTATCTGACGTCGGATGATCGCTTCGCCACATATTTTGTCGTGTGATTTGAGCTGCCTCAAATTCGCTGATTTGTTTTTCTCAAGCGCTGGAAGTATTGCGCCCGTGCCCCTGTCCGACTGCTTCAAAGTTTAAATAATCACCCACGACGCTGAGTAATGCTCGCTCGCAATTGCAGTTGCTGTGATGGCCTGGCTGCGTTGATGTCGACGCACGTTGTCTCTCCTCTGGGGGTCACAACCCAGAGGACCTTCTGTAAATAAATAAATAAATAAATAAAATACTGGGTATCAAAGTGAAGACTTGAACAGGACGCTCTGCTTGGTCAGCCTTAAAAAAAAAAAAAAAAAAAAACCTGCTTGTTATTGCACTGCAAGTAAAAGCTGCACACTCCAGTAGCCCCACAGCTTCATAAGCAATTGTTTTGTAAAACAATCAGCTGGCCTACATGGACAATACTTTGCTCACTTATTTCCTGCTGCTGATCCTCTATGCAAATCCAGAAACCCTCTTCTATCTGTAAAAAAACCCAAAAACATATCTGTCAGTTATGAATGATAGGAGATTATGTTTTTGTAAACAGGATCAAGAAAGACTAAAGCTTAAGTTAACTAAAACTTATTTTCCAATCTTAAAAACAAGATTGGAAAATAAGGGGAACTAAGAGAGTTCTAAGGTATTTATTGTTCCTTCTACCATGACTGTGCTCGGCATGCAAGAGATATTATAATTGATTTAGTGTCAGAGTAATTTATGGTTTGCACTGGCTGCAACCCTTATTTTTGCTTAAATAAACTGCTTTCTGGATTTATTAAATAAGTGACACTATGACAAGCACATTTTTCTTCAAGCCATATGCCTTGATTAGTAAATGTGTCCCCCACAACTCTCTGCGAAACAAAAGGTGCCTGCGGACCAGTTGTTAGAGTTTAACCAATCAAAGCTTTATCCAATATGTAATTTACTGCTTTGACTGTGTGGCAATGGCTTTTTGCTTTTTATATATTTATATACCTCTACAGTTTTGGTCTTCTCATACATCAAAGTTTATGGGTGATAATGAACCATATTTTCCTGCATATTTCATACCAGCAGTGTAATGTTTTGTAACATCCTTGCTGATCTGCACCGGCTTCAAGAACAAATCATTTAAGGTGATTTAACAATTAACTGAATGTGAGTGGGTCAGCAGCAGGAGGTCACTTACTCCTCTTTTGTTGTGATCAAGTGCAGATTTAGGCTGATAGAATAAAAAAAAATGTTGAGAAGATAGTATAATACATTTTACATGACATTTGAGCATTTTTTGGGGGATATTAACTAATTCGCTCATTAACATAATATGCTAATCAACATATGGATTATGCCATTGGCTGACATCTTTTTTATTCTTCCCTGTTGTCTTGTTTCACATTCATTTTGATTCATGACCAATAAAACTACAAAACAGAAACTCTTCTTCACATAAATTTCATTCACGCTGTACATAATTTCGGTCATATTGTTGTCAACTCACATTGAGATTCTTCTTTTTTTTTTAAATCTTGCAAAGCTTTCATCTCATCCAGAAGAAAACACCTCTGTTGTTTTCTCAGTTATTTACAACATGGTCAGACAAAAGCTCAATAGACACGAAAGCCTAAATGTACAATATTAGCACCTAACAAAAGCTGAACTGCTTCTCTTCCGTCCACAAACACCCCGAGACACTCGGCATACACTCAGTGCACACTTTCGAAGGACATGCTGCAGCAACACTTTTCCTTCCATACAGCACAACTGCCAGTTAGCTTAATATGTAGCAGTTATGTTGATCCTTGAGCACAAGGCTACATGCTAATGATTAAAACTGCCAATGAAGATTTAACAAAGAATTAAGACGTCCTGTGTGAAAATGGTTATGATTGATGTGCAAATCCACGCTTAAAATAAAAGTGCTATTTGAATTGCTTTTATTAAAGTGCAGAGATGCTCTTAAAGTGCTGCGCCAGTTCATTAAATATGCATTCTAGCACCTCTTCATTAGAAGCTTTGCCTAACACAACGGGATTCAGTCCCACTTAATGACCTAAATCCATTTTTTTTGCTTTAATTTTTTAACGTGACCGCACCAACTTGTTAAAAGTGAGACGTTGAGTGGAGCTCTGTCAAAATGTGTGAAAGTGCAAAAGACTTTTCCTCCACCTTATGAAGCAGATGGAAGCACAAAGGCACAGGATGCACATTTGTGTTGTTTTATGGTTTGCCTGTGTTATTTTCTGTGTACCGTGGATGCTTTCCATAAACTACAGCTGAGCTACCTGCTGTGTTGGGGTGGGGGAAGGAGAAGGCAAGGTTGACAATGAGATTTACCACCTTCATTCATCTGCTTCATTACTGTCTTCGGCATACTGGTGGAAAAGGCCCATCCACAATCCTCCAGATTCTACTTATGTAAGCAAGCTGGTAATTTATTACAATTAATAAGATGCTTCCCAGCAGTTGGGCTTTGTCGTTACTGCTGTTTGCGTTTTTAAGGAGTTATAAACTTCTCCCTGTGAAGAAAAAAATCACAAAGAAAAACCAATGAAGAAGCTCCCAGAGAGGACGCTTTACAATAACACCATATATATCTCATAGCATACTATATATATATATATATATATATATATATATATATATATATATATATATATATATATATATATATATATATATATATATATATATATATATATATATATATATTGCTTTAAGTAATGCCTTGCAACTTTTTTAGTTACTATCTTTACATAAGAATGGTTCATCATATGTTCTGTTACACACGGCAGCAGTCATAAGCAAATCGCAGAGAACAAAAACAGCATTACAGAAGCGTAAGCAGTGTAGAACGTGTTCATTGTCTGTGTGCAACACCACACCGATGTGTAAGTGTACCCTCATAAATGTCAAGTAAGCGTCATTTAATGGTTAAAACATGCTGCCTCTATCAAGGAATCATCAGAAATTTATGATTAAACCACCTCCTTTAATTGGAGCGAGACGCCTCTCAGCTTGGTGCCACTGATTTGCCATCTTTCCCCAAACACAACGACTGAGTCATTGACCATCTGACTGACTGATTGGGGAAAAAAAAAAAAAAAAAAGTAGTGCTCTCAAGCAAATATCCTACTGCACACAAGGAAAAAAAAGACATAGATAATAACGAATTTCACACTCCATCTTCCATTGAGCTAAATTAGGCTCCATCACAGCTGAGTAAGTATGATGGGAAAGGACATTGAAAGGCTTTCTTGTAATCACGCATGTCGGAAGAGATTTCTCTCGGGCAGAAAATATGGAATTAAGACGAGGAGTGAAGAGCAGACAAACGAGGTAGGAGGCAGAACTTGATGGATTCAGGCAGGGGGATGCCTGACTGCTAATTGAGGGAAGGTACCTGCATTGTGGCTGACAGGGTGTCTCCGGATAAAATAGAGGACGATTCAGGATTCTTAAACCTGCGCGGAAGATCTTGTGATAGAGTGTAATGTAGTCAAATGGGATGAGGCGATTTAGGCTCAAAGATTCAGAGGACTCAGCTCCTTTGGGGAGCCTGCAGTCGCTGGAGTGTGAAAAGTTATATGAACTTGGGTATTATGAGCTCAGACAAGTCAAACTAAATGTACCTAATGTTCCATCATGGAAAGTAGAGACATCAACGCCAACATTGGAGGTAAAGTTTGACAAGGAGTCCAGTTTCATCCTGTCAGCATAAGGGGTAGTGAGCAATGAATACATCGCTGGCTCCTTTATGAGTGTGCAGTGGTTTTGTGTTGTTGTGTGAAGGGTATGTAGACGATGCATGGATCCTCTATATGCATCCAATTTTTTTATGGCACTTTTATGTTTAGACCAGGGTTTCAGAATCTATACTTCTTTGGATTTTTTTTTGTCTCTTTCCTCACTATCATTAAAACAGCTGCATTCGTACGTTTGTAGATGTATGAATAACATGGTAAAAATACAACTTTGAAAAATGAATGGGTAACTTTACAAACAGCATCCAATCAGAAACAGCCTTTAATGATCCACAATGGGGGAATTCAGGCCTGATGGCAGCATCAGACTATAGGTTCACACATAAAGTTCTTAAAGTGCTGAAACAAAAATAAATAATAATAATTATAATAACAATAATAGTTGTTGGAACTAGGAATATCAAATTCACAATCCAAGGGAAATGCAACTGAGTCTTATTAGTTTTTCAAGATTATACATAAAGTAGATGTGTAAAAACAGACTATTTACAATACAGTATATCAGTGCAGAAAAACAGATGTGCAATGACATTTTTACTCATGTTTAAAAATGAGTAAGAACAGAGTAGATGAATGTGCAAATGGCAGCAGATATTGAAACTATCTCTCTATCATTTTTGACCAGCAATGGTATTAAAATCTAAGTGCTGTTGGGACGATGGATCTACGTTAACGCTCCTTTGTGCGTTTAGGATGCAGCAGTCTGTCACAGAAAGAATTCTCCAGTTCAGCAACAGTTTTATGCTTGAGGTATCGTCCAAACGTGACGTTATTTTAGCCGGAGTCTGTCTACCTCCCACCACCTGCACTGGCTCTGGGGGGCAGGGGGGTCGTCCTCGTAGAGAGCCGCTTCGATTAGCCTTCTGAGCTAATTGAACTGCTTCCTCTCAGCTGTAGATGTGCTGCAGCTCCAACATTTTCTCACATGTCCATTAGCTGCTTATATTGGTTCCTTTCCTATTATGCACATGTTATTTTCATCATTTCTCTTGGAAAAACAGCATTCAGCCTGCATTATTTGCTTCTTTTTACCCCTTAATGCGGCCTCATCAGTCTTATTGAAGCCGTCAAAGTGAATAAAATATAAAGCATTCTGAGCCGTGTGGGTGTGATTAAATTGGTCTGCGACAGCGACAATTACAAGATGCATCTGAGTTGAGATGCTGAGCAAAACCTAGTTACTTCCATCAAATAAAACGTCTTGTAATGTCTTCACAAATCACAAATCCTTCATCATACTTCATCTGATTTGTGGCACCAAAGGGAATGAAATTGACCCACATACCACATTTCATGTAAATGTCACAGTTTTAAACCAAAGCTGACTAAGGTTTATAATCTTTTTAAAGAAATTTCCAGCTTTCTATGTTCCACGGCTCCTCGGTGGTCCATATCTGTGTTAAATTATTTGACATGTACACCAGGATCAAAAGCCCTAATGTTTCCTATGCGGCCCTGTGTGTTATGCAAATTGAGGTGTTTTAATGAAGGTTGCATGAATAATTCAGGAACGATGTTTCACAGCAGACACACCGCAGGAACACACTCAAAGAAGAAGAAAAAAAAGAATTACTTTAGAAAAATAGGAACTGGTGTTAAGAGTGTCTTTCTTTTCTCTTTGATATACAGAGCTGCTCATCGCTTGCTAATTAACAAACGGCAATAAAGAGAAAAAAGTGTTTTTAATTACCATGTGAAGCACAGGAAGTGCACTAGTTCTGTCCGCTCAGCTTGTCTTATGCTGCTACCTATTATTTTAACTTTGAAAGGAAACAAATATCAGAATATGTTTCTACTTGGGCTGCATGCGTGTGCGTGTGTGTGTGCGTGTGTGTGTGTGTTGGGGGTGGCAATAATTAGCAATGCTGGCTTCCTGCAAAAAGTTGCTGGTTTAAATCCCCTTCATTTTAGGTTCAATATCCCCTCTCAGTCAAACTTCCAACCCTTTAAAAACACTGGAAGAGACTTCTGGTCTTTCCTATCAGTTGACCACAAAAACAATGTCACCACTACTTGTTTATGTCAGTGACGTGATTAACTGCCCTTTATATTGTTTTTTTCAAATAAATAAGCAAGAATAAAAACAGTGAGATTTCTATTTGCACTAGTAGTTAATGTAAGCACTGCAACATTACATAAAAGCAGTAATATGCCACTAAGATGAAGGGCACTTTCTGTTTTTCCCCTCCCTGGTTTGAATTAAAAAAATCTTATATGTGTGTAGAACGGAGCAATTAGTTACTATTTTCTTTTCTTTTGCCAACAGGATTATCTTAGATTAAATGCAAAATAAATAAACATCCAAGTGTTAACCACTAATATGGGCCCGCAGATAGGAAGGAAACAGTTTTAAGCCTGTCGTGTGAAAAGAAACGTGTTCACAGAATCTTATCTGGCAGGTCAACAAAACAAATTTACAAAAGCACTAAACATTCCTCCACCCTATTAAAATTGTTTGCAGCATTTTTGGGAGGAATAAAATAATTGTGACATGACAACAGATGAGATACAAATACTTCGTAAATCCCATTGAAATACCACCACTGTTCCCTGCTGATGGTGCTTAAGTTGGCATTTGTTTTGAGGATTGCTAATGGTGCCTAGATGAAGGGCTGCTTTATGGTTTCCAATCATTCTTGATTGCAATTGATCATATTTTAGGGTGAAAATAGATTATAAAACAGTGTCTCAAACCTTTATTCTGTTTGGAAACATTAAATAGAGCACTTTTGAAATATGGTTTTGGCATTAGGATTACCTTAGAACCAGACAAACAGAAATACCACAAAATATGGACTAATCCAGGGGTTCTCGACGTGGGCGGTACCGCCCCCCGCGGGGGGCGTTCAGAGGACGGCAGGGTGCGCTGGCGGAAATCTTTACAAAAGGGGGGCGCTGGGATTCCTTTGGGGGGCGTTTGGTCGAAGGTAAACTTTACATCTTAAATGCACAACAATACCAGTTTAGACTTTGAGCAACTTGGTAAAACTGTATTGTGTAACATTAAATCATGCTTGGCTGCAACTGTATCGATGGGAGCTTTTCTTCTTCTTCTGTTCAGTGTTTGTAGCTTCTTGGCGCAGCTCCGCCCTCCTGCTACTGGTAGCTTCACCGCATCAGTTCAGCTTTACACCGGCTGATGACGTTGTTGTGATTCACTTCGTCTGGTATTTTTGTACATATGTTTTGGCAGTTTTCTGATCATGTCAAAGCAGCAACTTATATTAAAAAGTGTTTTTTTTTTTCCGTTTGACAGCTGCCCGCTTCCATGGAAGGACAACAGAAAATCGTTCTTATAAACAAAAATCACGATACCCTGACTTTGTATCCCTCTGAAAAATGAACCCATTTAAATAAAGAAATCCCTCCATGGTGATACCTCGACAGAGAGCGTTCATTTTATAGCGTTAACCGGAGCTGTAAGTGGTCCGGTATAAAACGGGGGGTGATGGAACAACGGTACCACAGCACTTTTAAATTTCAATAATCACAATACCGAAATTGTTTCCGTGACGATTATTCGGCGCAGCAGGTGATGAGTGAAGATTACTGATGGTGAGCGACAATAAATGATCAAATAAATCTAGCAACAGGAAAGAAACTAAAGTGGACATAGCAATAAACCAAGACAGGATAATACTAATCAAAGGAAACTAAATGACACTCCATGACACTTTCAATTGGAGTCATTAGGATTTCATTAACAACCAGATTTGTTCTTTGTAATTTCTGTCCAGTAAAACTATTAATCTGTAAATCAATAGACACATCTATATAAAGATATAATCCATGTTTCTGTCTCATATTTCTATGGCATTAAAGGACCTGGAACTTTAGTTTTTCCACTGAAAGCTCTGGTTTGCACAATAAATGCCATGTGGGTGAAATTTTATGAACTCTGATGTCCCATTCTCCTGAAGGCAGCACAGAGCTGCACCACCAGAAACCGACAGAAACACTGAAGAGAAGAAGAGCTATGATTAATGTAGTTACAGTTCTATCGTTGTTTTAATCTTGCAGAGCTCAGTTGTTTTGCAAATAGTTCAAAGTTTAAACTGGCATGTTGTACATCTTAAATCTGGTCATTTTGTGGAATATTTAACAAATAGAAAATGGCACAGAACAAGAATATTTTTTCCACTCTGATTGGCTGCTGTTAGGCCTACTAATTTTTACTTGAATATCCACTCATTGCATTTTTTGTAGACACCTGTGAAAATAATTTCTATTCCCATGGTTTTTTTGTTCTCTGGGAAATTATTTTGATGATAAATATAGAAACAAGCATAAAAATCAAAACATCTACAATAGTGATAGTAACATTAATAATAAAATAATAGTCAGTGCAAAGTAGCCTACAAATTCTTTGGTGGGGGGCGGTGAGGGACCTGGTTAAAGGCTAGGGGGGCGCTGGACTAATCAAACAATTCTGACCCGAATACACCCCCCCCCCCCCACAGATACTAATAAAGTCTAATTTTGAGAGAACACAATATAGTGAAATGTATATATATAAAAAAAAAACGTTTGTAGAGGAAAGAAAAAGTAAAACTATCCCGATCAACTCAATCAGTAAAAAAAGAAAAAAGTCCAATGTTCTCTCTGTGAGCAGGTGGAGCATTTAAACAGTTTCTGCTTTAACCGTGCAAAGTTAGGCATGCCACTTGCCACGCGGTGACGAGTTTGATCAAACACTTGTGTACGGATTGTGCTTGGTGCCAAGATGTTGCTTTGACAGCTCTGAGCTAAGTAACGAAGGTGAGAATAATTTTCCACCCACGCAGCACTTACGAGTCCCTTATCTAATTCTGCAGCAGTAGTCTTAGATGAAATCTTTTGTTGGATCAAACCCAGAACGTGTTGACCTTAAAAATAACACAAAAGCGCCACTCTTTAATGAAATGCACACCCCGAACAGTCTCATATTGTCATTTATCAAGCTCTTTAGGGTTGCTCTAAGTATTTATCATTAGCTTAACCAAAGCAACCCGCGACTCGTCTTTATCTGCACCTGCTGTCCACTCACCTACCGGCAGAGCATGCAGTCTTGTGCAGATATCTCTGCCAAAGGAGACCTCTGTTCAGTGGCACAGCCATGCTGACTTGGTAATCATATTACAGATGCACGTCTCATTAGTTTCTGTCACGGCTGAATGTCCCTGCTTCCTCCTGCTCAAGCACACACACACACACACACACACACACACACACACACGCGCACACACACACACACACAAAAAGCGACACACATGCACACAAACATTCACTCAGTCTCTGGCTGGCATTTGAGAGTGTCTGGGCTTGCATCTAAAACAGTTTACTGGGGGAAATAATAGCCCTCTAAAAGGATTCTCTGTATGCAGAATCATTCTATTCTATTTGAACTCTGGTGAGACAAATTAAATTTCAGCAGAGGGGGGAGTGTTGCACCATGTCGAGATGAAAAGAGAATGAGCAGAAACGGGAAACGAACACAAACTAAATGGGATTTTTATTTTTTTTCCAGGTGTGAAGACAGCTTTTGCTGGAGAAATTTTTCATTTTGCTTTTTATTTATTTTTTTTATTTTAAAGATGGAATCAATATGTGTTGGGAAATTTGAATCTGAATATGTATTTGTGACAGTTTCAGGAATAGGGCTTGTTTTGGGGGGGAAGGGGCTGCAAAACGATACAATTATCTCCATTTTTTTTTAAAGCACAACATCCTGCCAGTGAAAGAAAGTTTTGTTTTCTCTCCCACCAGAAACAGAGACAGTGAAAAAAAAAGTGTTTTCTATCAATATTTCAATTAGCAGATAACAACGTGAGGATCTCACCTAAAGACGCACTTCTTAAATCTATTGAGACAAAAATCTCATAGGACGAAGCTCATAACATTTCTGCCTCGACGTGATTTGTAACATCTACTCCATACAAATGTTTGAAAATATTGTCATGCACAATGTATGCGACAGACAGGCCAAAACCTTTAAGGATAAACACATCATACAATATATTTGGTTAGAGTTTGTTTGACAGATTATCAGATCCAGTTCATCATCTGTTCATCAAGTCATGTAATTAAGTTTCTTCCATTTTGTCTTTCAGCTGGAGTTTCCTGTCTTTTTTTTTCGTATTCATTTGGTCCTTCCTGGTTTGTGTTATCTCTACTTCCTGTTTTCTCCCCTCCCCCCCTTGTTTCTGACATCCCCCTCCCTGCTGTGAGGTTTGTGTTGAGCCTTTGTTTGAATTGAGTTATCTTTTGTTTGTGTGCCGTTCTCTGGTTTCTGGTCTCTGTGTGTTTCTGTTCTTTGATTTATTTTGTGAGTTTTTCCTCTGTCTCTGTTCCCTGATCTCTTCACCCAGATGCTCCCACTTCAGTGGGAGACTAATTAACCAGATTGGTTCTCCTCCTGTCCCTGTATTTTTGGAATTGTCTCATGATTTTGACTTTTCTCTTTTTTTTCCTGTTTTCCTTTCTATTTCTAGTGTTTGACTTTGCACAGAAGTTTGTTCTTCCTTAATCTAGGAAAATATGAATGAATAAGCGTGGGCTCCTCCCTCGATGAAAGAGTAATACTTTATGTAACTGTGGGCAAATTGTATCAGCTAGAGAGATGCTATTTGCTTGTGGGAGTTTTTTAATCTTTTGCAACTACCTTTGGCATCAAAAGCACATACTTTTTGACAGGTTTGGACATATTTAACACCTGGAAATACTTTTCTGAAAATACGTCCTGGTGTTTTGCAACAAAAGCAAGATGGGTAAACAAAATTGCCCCAGAGGATAAGATAAATGGAGTGTTCTTCTCATATTCATTTCTACAGTGTAAAACTGATTTTAAGAAAAGTAAGCACTTGGACGTCAGGGTCATATGTTGCTTTTTACAACTGCTGAAACATGTTTTAACTTAAAACCTGCTTATGCAAAGTTTAATCCTCAGCCCTCCCTCCCTTTTTCACCTGCTCCTCAACCCCCCTTTTTTTTGTTTTTTCCAGCGATACATTTGCAGACTAGTCAAACGCTGAAATATTTAAAAGGCTAAATGAGACAATCTTTGTTTATCTCAGGTTCGTCAGCAAAACGCTGCTTAAAAGCAAGACTTTGAGACGGCGAAGGAGGAGAGGGATTTCCCGAAGAGCATACCTCCAGACACACCTGTCACAATTCCCCTCTCTGTGAACCCGAGGATGTTTAATATTGATGAGATCTTCATGGCCAAAGTTGTTACCATCCACCTCTCTGGGGTGTAAACGCAGCGTGCAGCACCCTGAGAAAACCCCAGACCTCCCTCTGCGCGTCTGCACAGCGTCCTGCCCTCGTAGCCTCGGTGCCTTTAAAAATTTATCCAGAGCCGACGCGAGCTCCCAGCGTGTGCGAGCATGTTATCGATTTCCTCCCACCAGGCAATTTCCAGGGCACTTGGCCTAAATATCAGCTCCAATCACATCGAATGGAAGGGATTGATTGCGCTCAGATTTAAGCTGTGTTTTTGTTGCGCCATCCGGCACGACGACATGAGCAGAAGAAGCGCAGCGAGCAGGGACCGTTCTGCTGGATGCGGCTAGCGGCCTGGTGATTGTTCTGAAAGCTGACCTCCAAAATAGCCAACTTTACATGTCCTCAAAATAGATGTAATTGAGAGAAATAGAAGGGGTGCATGGTGAGGGAGGGAGGGGGAATTAATCACGTTGCTTAGAGGATTTAACATTGTGAAGAGAAAGCAACTTTAAACCGGATGAGGGCATAATCCCTGACAATACAGGGATCATCTCTTTAAATGACCTTTGTGTTGCCACGAGGCCCCTTCGAGCTTTTAGCGTCTCTATAGCATGTTGACTTATAGCAAGAATGTCAGTCGGGTGATGGGTGAGCTAAACAGCTGATTTAAAGGAAACTAAAGGAGGCTGGGATGTGTTTTTAGGATATTAAAAAAGATTCAGGGGAAAGAAAAGCTGCAAAACGTCATTCTGACAACAAATAGCTAGAAACTAAGGAGCAAAATCCATCATCATTCTGGTTGTGCTTCTGTTTGTAAAGCCAATGAGAGTTTAGCTGCACAAATGGTCAAAAAATTAATGCATTGTTTTGTTCTACAAATGTGTGTGTGTGTGTGTTTTATCATATACTGCACAAGCTTTTTAAGACTGGTGTGTTCTACATTTTGATGAGTTATTTTTGCTGTTACTGATACTGTTATGACTATAAAAATAATTTTGTATAAAATAATGTCGTAATAGAGATGTAAATATTTTAGGCACAAGTGGAAACAATTGTCAGTTTTTTTATTTTAACTTCTGGTGTCCGAAAAATTGTTGTATTTGTGCAACACAGACATATTCCCCGTCTCCGCTGAAGAAAAGCCTTCCCTAAGCATGATGGTGCCACCACTGAGTTTCACAGTGCCAGTCTGTTCAGTGTGATAGTACACTCTTAGTTTTTTTTATCCTCACACATTTCATTTTGCACATTGGCCAAAAAGTTAAATTTTGATCTCATTTACCCTTATTTCCTAATGTGTGTTTTTTTCTTTTTTGCCTCACTGAATAAACGTACTCAAAATGAAGAATGGATTAAATTATCTTGAGGCTTGTCAAACATAATTTCCAGGGACGCCGATAAACCTGCAGGGCACTGTAAATGCAATTTGGTTTTTTAAGCATGTCTGGCATGTGCTTGTAAAAGCCAAGTAGCCTCTTTCGGAAATATCAAAATAATTTGATGTGATTTACTTAAAAGCTGTCTTGTACTTCTAAACAGTCCTTGAAATTTAAAGAGTTATCTGGTGAATCCAGACGACACATAAATGAGCCTCTCACCAGTGGTGCAGCGTTGCAGCTGGAACCACTGGTGTTCTTTTATTGGTTTCCTTTTTTCATGTGTTTAATTCAATCACATGAATGGCCTCAATGTGGTTTGAATAATACGCCACACCTTAACATCAAACTTTAAAGCAGAGATGAGAGACAAAATTTGTAACCGGATCATTATATTGTGTAGGAGCAAAAAATGTTTTTGTCCATAATTTGCTTCATTTGTTTGACACAGGTTGGTAGAGAAGGATATTTTTGTTCACAATAGGTGAAAGGAGCTTTGAACGTGAACCTGAGCGCTCTGAATATGTGAACAAGAGGCAATTTGAAAAGAAATCCATTAAATAGCGAGGAGATAAAACACAGTATCTGATTCATCCTGCCACACTCTCCACAGTAAAGTCAGAGAAACAGAATCCTTCCCATGCACAAGGACTCTAAATAGGATTGTGAAGAACTGCTGCAAAATCACAGTTGCTAAGGTAAAAAAAAAAAAAAAAAAGTCAAAGCCTTGTTCATCATTTAACTTTGACAAGTTCCCTGAACATCTCATTTAACCACATTTGAATTCAGTCGGTTTTGGGACGTACAACTTGCTGAAGCATAGAGTGTGGATCAAAATCTGGAGAAAATGGCATTTAATTGTCTTTGAAAGCAGTTTGGCTCCAGACAGACCGGTCTGAGTATTAACATTTTTATGCGCAGCCATGACTCTTCAGTGAGTGGCAGTTGTTTTGACAGAAATAGCTCGTCTATGCCTGCCTAGTCGAACCAAACAAAGTTGCTATTTGAGCAAAAAGAAGTTGCTCAAACGGCAACTTATTGCAACCAGCTAAGCTATAATATAGATTGTGTGAATGGTCAAGTGGAATTTCAAAGCAGGTGGTCAAAGCTACACAGACTAAAATAAGCTCAATTTTACCAAACCAATAGGAGATTTATAAAACAATTTCATCAGTCAGTATTATCCCCCAAAGAACATTTCTGAAACTTTTTTGAATAAAAGCAAATACCAATTAAGTTCAGATTAGGTACAACCTGCAGCAAGAAATGTGTACTCAATAAAGTGGTTCGTATATTTATGTTTCTTCTTTCTTGTCACAAGCTGATATAATGAAATTGAAAAAAGTAATGCTCTGGAGACTTTTAGAAATAACTTTATTTTTGAGTTCACATTTTCTTCATATTTCTGTTTCCCGTCTCCCATCTATTTGGACAGTAGAAAATTGCACGTCGTGCATATTAAAAATCAAATTTCAAACGTTCAGAAAGGACAAATAAAAGGAATGAAAAGGAAGGGAAAGAAAAGCATTTGTGGCAATACAAGAACACATTCTGTATAAAAATACAAAAATTTTATTTTTTTGTATATTTTTTTTTTTTTTTTACTTCACTTAAAACTTTTTATGACCCTTCTTTTTCCAAGACAGTATAAAGTTGTAAAAAGAAATGTGCTTTATATAGGCTGGTTGGTATAAAAGCAATATTGCAAATGTCAAAATTAATCAACTCTAATATAATATAGCAAATTTTTTTCTTTTAGAATATGTACAGAGTCGCATGAGACATCGCACCTATGTTCACACCAGAAATATTCACTTTCTTTAAAACAAAACGTGGACAAAAACTCTCCCAACAGTAAAGTAGTACAAGCAGAAATGAAAATGTTTTCGTCACAGGAATCGACGGAGGCCGTTTGATGGTGGATCCTGGCTTTACGCAGTGGCGGTGCTGGGTCCGCTGGGCTCACTGATGAAATCCCGGTGCCTGGGTCCGGAATATTCTCCGATAAATGAGCCATCCTCGCTGAATTCTCCGTCTCCATCGGCGTAATCGACCAAGCTGTCTCTGCTGATGCTGTCCTGAACCTTTTCGTCTGTGCAATCCAGGATAGGTTCCTTCATTTGTTTTTCGTCGCTGCTGCGGTCATGGGTAACAAAAGAAGGCGGGTCGGGGTCAGTGTCGCATTGAAAATGTCAGAACATCTCAAAGCAAGCAATGACAAAAAAAAAATAAAAAAATAAAAAATCTCCTGTTCTTGACATAATCTTAGGCACTCTTCTCATATATTGCCGCCTTTGGTAAAAATTTGAAAAACAAAAGTTCTTAGAATAAATTAATCTTTTATGGCAGTAGTGTAATCTCACATTGTACAATGTATTTAAATGTAAATGCATTTAAGTTAAAATTGCACAGTGGGAAAAAAATGGAATCCTGTATAATAAGTGGCATAACTAAACTCCAACGAAAGGAAAAAAAAAAAGAAAAGAAAAAACTAAAAGTATTGTCAGCAGTGGTGTCAACCTGTGTATCAAAGACGATTTCGGTTAAAAACTTTTAACGCGCTGAATAAATGTACTCAAATTAAAGGTTGAATAAGAAAATTATTCAACGTGAGATTGTGCCACAGCAAACTCATGCTAAGCCTTTTCACACGTCTCTACCAGGGGTTCCATTAAATATGGAAACTAGACGGAGAAACCCGAGAAAACATTTTGCATTAGCGGCACCGAATGCGAAGCCACACCAGCCCACTAACGAACAACAAAATACAGTATATGACTACATGCAGAAGGCGGAGGAAGATGCACAGCAGGAAGGAAAGCACGCGGGGGGGCAGGGAGGACTTTCTACAATCACTCCACTAATTGCTAATTGCCAAAGCTCCAAGACCAAAGGCAATTTCAAATCTCTTTAGAGTCAGCGATGTAAATTGCCAGACTGCAGTGAGAAAGATGCCAAGTGGAAGGTTTGTGTCTGGTGGCGGAGGAGAAGACGACCGAGTTGGTGGAGGGCAGAAGGGGAGGGGGATGAGGGGGAAGAAGTGGTGCGTATGCAATCCCAGACAAACAGCCTGTCATTCCTGGTATTCCTGGGGGCTCGCGCACGAGCCGAGGAGATTAGATGCCAATTTAACGCAGGGCGAATGGCCGACTCGCAGGTGTCTGTCTTTAAAACACAGGGTCACCTCAAAACACCGACATCCTTCCGCCTTTGCCTAAACTATCAATTTTAGTAACACCTCTCTTCCACTTTGATTTTCTATTCACAACACAAAGCCCTGACGCTCACAAAAACTCAGGTGTTTCGTACATGATAGTGCTTACTGAAGCACATTGCGGTTGACACCTGAGTCGAAGAGAAGCAAAATTGCGAGCGGGGATTCAAGCACAAGAGCCGAGCCCAAGACAAAGATTATACTTTGAGTCTCCTTCAACTGGGACTTTTAATAACCAATCTTATCTCGGCCACTTTGCCAAGCCGTTTATGATGCAAGCCACATAAGGTCCACATTACAACCTTCTTTTTCCCAGGCTTTCTCCTTATCAAACCTTCTTTCTCTGACGTCTCCAGAGCGCCGAAGATAAGTGGCTGTTATCTAAGAGCGGAGAAATGCCACTGCCGCCGCCGCCCGCCCACAGTGACTTTGAATACTGAGATAAAATGGGGCTGAGAGCAGTTGAGCCCCAGCTTACTCAGAGCCTCTATTTGGTGTATCCTGCTCCTGTTTCAGTACAAAAGTTGTTTCACAAACAGCAAAAAAGGGAGGCACCAGATTAACATCGCCAGACATAAAGTAATCCTTTATGTCTTGCCTGCGATAAATATCGACCCAATTTGGATCCATGGAGACGTTCAGATGCATTTTCTTTGTCTCGCGTTTGAATTTTTTTGATTAAAGTTGTACATAGAAAGCATCGAGAAAAACATTTCCGCATGTTTACTATTATTTTTTTTCCCCTCCCCCTAATTGTACATTAAGTAGAAACATATTTATTCAAAGGTGAGGGTAAAAACCCCCCAAAATAAAACAATTATATGAGTCAAATAACCTGGCGCAACTATGATACCTGCTGTTCTCACAGAGGACGGAGGGGGGAAAAGGCATAGATGGCGTTCTCAAAAGAGAAAGCATCAGAAGCATAATTACCACTTGTCAGCTCCCCAGACACATGGGATCCCAGTGGGTGGTCTATTGCCTTCAGAGATTCAAAGGGCATAAGAGAGCCCTGAAACCAGCTCTGAAGGCAGCCAAACAACATCACAGCAAAGCTAAGGGCACTCTGGGGGGACGGGACTGCAAGCAGCCTCATGAAACCAACCATGAGGAGCATTCTAAGCAGTTTGTAGGAGACAAAAAAATCTGCACACGGTCACTAACAAATGCTGTGGCTTCTTTTGTGCAGAGGCTCGTTTTCGTGCATTGTCACACTTCGAGAGACGCTTCTTCGAACACAAAGTATTGATATGAAACCTTTTCACATTTTGCCGCCGCAAATTTCGATTTATTTGGATTTTGTGTCATAGGGCAACATAACATGGGATGAACAGTTTTAAAAATCTTTTTCAGATAAGCAATCTGCACAGTGTGATGGACAGCTGCGTTGAGTGATATTCACTGGTGTAAAGTTGAATCAAAAGTTATCTACTTGGTAAAAATGGTTCATCTTTTTGTAAATACAAAAAAAATTGCCTCTTGACTACATCAATAGCACAAGCCCCTACTAATGTTATTATTGTTTTTGTATTTAAGATAGCTTATTAATGCAAGTTTATTTACATTATGAAAGTGTTATCTTATTTAAGGCACTAGGTATTTTATGTATTTTATTGATTTTGAATCAGGCAAATTCAGCCATATTTGTTCTCATCCAATTCTGAACAACTTCCCATGAATGTTATTGCGAACAACAAGAGCGTGAGCTAAAAAAACATAAAAATAACAAAAACCCAAAACCATCAGTCAAAATCATATTAGCGTCTCTTGACATCTGGGTTTAGAGCACAATGGAAAAGTGATTAGGAAGTCTGACTCATTTCAGATGATTCTCCAGAAGTTCCTGGAATTAATTTGCTCTGGTTCCAATCAGGATTTGCAGGTGCACATGCTAATTTGCACTCAGGGGGTTCTGAGAGTTGAAGCAAACTCGCTTTTATTAGAAACACATTTGCAGACCACAGAATTTGGTGTGCAAATCTATCGTTTCTAACCGAGAGCCAAAACTCATCAGCAAAATAAGAAATAGGCAGATTTCACCCATTAGAACAATAATTCTTGTCACACGACGGCGGATTAAATGTGATACACAAAGAGTTTTGGCTAACTGTGTTTTTCTCTGGAAGTGAGACAGTTTTCATATTCTCTAATATAAATGTGGAGTTATTACCTTTTTTATATCTTCTGATCAAACAGATCTGGTTTGCAATGTTTGAATTATGCTGTAACTAAGAACCTCAATAAATATACCTTGAAAAAAATGCCAAATACACACACACACACACACACACACACACACACACACACACATAGGCTCACATACTAACATTAAAATAGCCTACAACCGTAACACGGGTCACAAGGTCTGAAAAGCATGAACACGCACACAACCCAAATCTAACTACTGAGTGAAAACACATAATTCCAGCTAAAAGGGAACAAAGCTTAAGCTGAGGGTTATCCACTACTCTTAAGCACACTTTGTGATTACCTAGCCCATTAAATGATGAGTGCACTGGCTTTCAGGTTGATCCTGGTAAACGTCATGAGTGCGAGGTTTGCTTTTAGGACGGGAAGGGGAAAAAAGCATATCTGTAATTTGTGAGTACTTCTTCATCCTATTCACATTTGAGGTTATTTAAAGCTGCCAACTGTTGCTAGAACATAAAGCGATGTCGATGAGATTAATTAACTTCACGCAGCTCACCTGTATTCATAGGCGTCGTCATTCATTGCTTGTGACTCTGCATCGGGAAAGAGATCTTCTTTCTCTTTCACTGAAAGAGGGAAGGAAGACAGAGTTGCTGTTTCACTTTTATAATTGGAGTGAATGATGTTCATAATTAGTGCTACAAACATACAAGATACTCTAAAATGTATGCAGAACATTGTGCTAAGAGAAACAAAATAAATGTGGTACATGGAGTTACACTTGGAGTTAGACCAGACATGTTTTTAACTGTTCAAAGATCTATTGACATGTGTCCACATTACATAAAGTGAACATGTAGAGCATCTCTTCAGCATGTGTGCACCAAGTGCTGCCTGCCCCTTGTGTAAACACCCTCTGAAAATAACAGCTGCTTTTGAGGCAGACAAAAGAAGGGATTTTTGTGAAAAGAGCTAGATGGACAAAGGGGCAATCCAACGAAGCTGATGAAATATTCAGTGCTTCTTGTCAAACACTACTTCAGGCAAAGAAGCACAGTAGCGATAGTGGGGAAGAAGTAGGGAACGAAGGTCGGAATGGGAAAGACAGTTTACAGGGACAAAACGCTGTGAGATGGAAACCAGCTTTGATACAGAGCAGGAAGAAGGGTACAAGGAAAGAGCCACAGAAGATTGCATAGGTGAGGAGAAGGGAGCAGGGGAACAAAGACTGCTCATTCTCACTTCCCACGCTGGACAAAAAAATGCAATCATTTTTGTCAAGCAGAACTAACAAGGATCGTGCAAACTTCCAGAGTTCAATTTACAAGTAAACTACAGCAGATGCATGTGGATGATCCTGGGCTTGGAACCGCTAGGAAAAAGGGTGACGCACCACAGTGCCTTGTAAAAGTACTAAAATCTCTAGATTGTTTTTTTTTTTTTTGTTTGTTTTTTTCACCTGACCACTACAAACGTCTGAATATTTTTGTGTTATTTACTACAACTCAATAAGTGTTGAGTGGAGGAAAATTACGTGTTTTAAATGTTTTAATAAAATCAGAAAAGTGTAATTTTTTTTAAGTCTTGCTACAGATATGAACCAGAGTATGGCTATGATTTATTTCCTAACCCCGCTTTAAACTTCTCTGTCACTTTACAGAACATATTGTGATTGAATTACAAACAGACTGATAAGATCACTTCTTAAGGCAACTGGCTGCACTATGAACAAATAAAAGGAACTGAATACTAACCAATGCCACACTTTTAAATGTCTTTTTTTAAAGTATTTTGAAAACAATTTAATTTTTTTTTTTCTATTTCATAATTTTGTAAGTTTGTGGTAATAAAGTGACAAAAACTAAAACAACAAAAACAAATGAAAAACAAAAAGACCTTCAATGTTAATACTTTTCCAAGGCACTGAATAGCAAGCATTTCCAAACAGGGTTGGGGAAGGACTGAACAACTCCCTATAGCAGACTGGAATGTCTTCCTGCAGGATTTTTCATTTACTTTCCTGAGCAACATGACGAGGGGAACCTTTTCTGATCGAGGCTGACTGACCTTTTCCCAAGGAGAGAGAGTGTCTTGTATCCAGCATGGCTGCATACCTGCATATTTGCCACCCTTGGTTTTCATCACAAAGCACACGATCACTGCCAGAAGCGTGACTAATGCCACCGCACACAGAGTCCCGATGAACCAGCGCTGCGTTGAATTGCTGGCCTCCGTTCCGACTTTTTCTGGTAGTAAGAAGAACAGAGATACAGAGATCAACAATCTTTCAATCACACCGATTTGTCTGAATAATTCTCAGACAACTTTGTCTTTAAGCGTAAGCAGGGCTCACTGCGAGGATACTTTCACACTGCATTAAGCTCACATTTCCTTCCTCTATATTATGCTGTCACTTCTGATAGGATATTAAACAGGAAAAAGGCAAAACAAACACGTATGCCTGAACGAAACCAGCCACTGCATTGCATTCACTGGAGTCAATGAGCCGCAGAGCGAGTCTGTCATTGAAGTGCAGAAAGCATCTGATCTACTGACAACTTTTTTTAACTAAACAGGTCACACAGCGGCAAAATCTGCCCATGGTTATTTATGAATCCTCCACCAATCCACCGATACCCTATGGACATGTGAGCTTTCATAAATGAAGCAGTGATCACAGAACTACAGGAAATGTGGAGTGAAATGCAACTAGGGAAATGGTGACCACTAGGCATAAAATATACTAAATGTCAGATATCTTCCTTTCTAAGATATCTGATATTTAGATATTCCTAAAAAACTGAGGCATGTGACATGAAAAATTATAACTCTACTATTTTTTTTTTATTTAGAAGAACAAGCAGCCACCTGGAAGCTGAGCACCGCTAACTATAACAGCCTAATGATTTCTTATATGCAAATAACAATTGATAAGTGTGTACGACAATATCTCAGTGTGTTTTCACCTTAAATGGAGAGTTTAACTTTTTTTTTTTAAGATATTTTGTTGAAACATGACAAGTGAATAATCTCTAAACTCTCTTAGCAGAAATACAGATTAATTGATCAGAGGCTTAGGCTAAATGCTATAGCAGCTCAAAGACCAAAGCAGACTTCTGATAGTGTGAAGCAATCAGTATTTCAGGAAGATACGATTATAAACTACCGACATGTTTTAATTAGATAGTTAATTCAGGAAGGAGGTGGTCGAATCTCTTTCTGTTTTAACTTGTAGAAAGTATTTTGAGTAATCTATACATGTTGAGAAAGAAACATGCACTCCTTTGATTTGCAGCTGAATGTCAATTTGAAATATTTTATGAAAGAGGCAAATTATGCTTCTTTGTATTCCTGCCCTCACCTTTGTCACTTGTTTGGTTAATGCCTTCTTGGGTGGAAGGCTTTGTCAACAATCACTTCGTCTTAATTTCAATATATCTAAACACATTTGGAAATAGCTATGGAAAGGAGTAAAGTCGAAACATGTACATATATTTAGTTGCTAAGCATACCTACATATGATATGCCATAAGCCTCCTATCAATGTTTACCAAAGGTTGGGACAGGAAAAGTAGCTTACAGTTATTCACGTAAGCCAAATAAAGCTGCGAGACGCCCTGCTTCTCTCGAGCAGACCAGCTGATTTTGGCAAAGGTGTCACTCACATAAGAGCTTATGTTGAACAGCGTCGAAACTGATAAAGCAGAGAAGAAACAGGAGGAGGAATGGAAACGAGGCAGGCACAGAGAAAAGGAGAGAGATGGCAGGAAAAGAGGATTAGCGAAGGGAAACAGGATCCCCCATAGCTTGAAACCAGTGCATCTCGCAGAAACCCTTCAAGAAGACAGTTCAAAAGCTAAGTCTGGCCCTCAAACGTAATTGAGAAAAGATGGATTTACTCTGATGAAGAGCAGATTTACAGATCAGAAGAGTGCATCGCATCTGGTCTTCAGCCTGCATTAAGCAAAAACGTCATTTCCTGACACCGCTCACCAAGGACATGATATGAGAACGGGTGGAAATTACTCTGTGTCTATCAAAAGTGCAATCATATGAACATCGGTGGGAGAGCGCAAGTTTTCTATCAGAAGGCGAATAAAATTGTTCACAGTAGATCGCTGCAATGAAAGTGAAGCCTCAAATTTCTGCTGCGATACTGCCAGGCAGCACACTCAACGAGGGAGCACTAGAAACTATATTAAGTCAGAGTGGTTAGAACAAGTGGGACACCTGTGTTAAGTCGAGCTTTTAGGCAGCAGCTACAGCGAAGTCTGATCAGTAAATCAGGATCTCTTATATTAAGTCACAGGTATTGCTGTTGGTCCCCAACCTTTCTGTTGCTTTTTTTTTCTGAACAGTTAGAAACAGGAGTTCATCTCTGAGATTTTATTAGTACAGCCTTAAAGGACAAACTGTTGCTCAGGCTATGACCGGCTCTACTCTACAAGAACAGCACGCCTACAACCTGGTCTGTCTCTATACCAGCATATGTCTATGTGGACTAGCTACATCAGCTGCAGGCGGTGGTACATACTGTTCAGACCAGGAACCGCAGCTGGAGAAAAGGAAAAATCTTAAGGGGAAAAAAAAAGGAGAGATAAAATGAAATACAGCAGAAAGCTGGCTTCAAGGTTTTCAGAGCAGGCTGGCTCAGCCACACAGTCTGACACAGCTGTAGGAACAAAGCAGTCTTACAAACAGCAGCAGGAGCAATCTCTGTTTTAGTGACTTGTGGGAAGTCGGACTTAAAGTGGAAATTAATAGACAATAGCAACTCAAATCAAAATAAAATGGTTATGCTAATTATTAAAAATAGTTTCTTTTTTTTAAGCAAGCTTTCATTTTAACCTCTCAATAAAACTGCATTAAATTTGGGTTTTTAGTGAGATTAGTGATATCTTTGATTCTTTTCAAGATTCTAGCTTTTATCCAAAAGTCGATCTTTCATAGAACGTAATGCTTATCACAAGATCAAAGTCATCAGATAATTATAGACAGTTTTAATATTCAAACATCAGCCTTGACATGCAAAGTTTGGCTTTAACGCTGCCATCGTTTAAAAAGTCCTGTGACATCACGGTGCAACTTAAATTACTTTGCACTAGTGATCTGTGTTTTATTTAGGTTTTTTTTTGTGTGTAGCATTGCTTTCTGCTCATGGTTGCACAAACCAGGTTGCAAAGAAGCAAAAGCATTACTATTTACAGTTTAGCCCAAAAGCTATTAAAAATATTTTTCTTTGATCAAGAAGTTTGTTTCTGAACGAAAACGAGCTTGGAATCTCTCTACAGACATTAAAAATATTTAAAGATCTTAAAGCAGTTGAACCGTTTTTACAATTGCTGGTCAGCTTTTTTGCATGTTTCCCCTGGTATTTTTGCTTAAGCAGAAGATCTGCCTTATGTTTGGTGATGAGACAGGTGGTTGGAAGGCTTCAAAGCCACTGGACCAGTCTAAATGTTATCATCGTTCCCAGTCAAAGCAAACACTTCAGTAACATATAATAAAAGTTTATTTTAAACCTTGATTTTCCAGGCAAATGAATAATTTTGGCGCCAACTTGCACGTTGAACCACTTAAATGGGAGCCCTCCTGTGGTGTGCACATTGTACGAAAACGGTAATGTACACAGCAGGTGGGTGATGACACTAACGTTTATCTCATTCACAGCTTATGATTCGATGAAATAAATGAAATGGTACTGTCAGTCACATTTAACCCTCTGGTTACAAATTTTATATATTTCTACAAATACTGAATCTTTAAGATATAGTTTGCAGTTTATTCAATTTGAAATAAAGGGGGGGGGTTTTTGTGTCTTAGCAGCAGAGTCAATGTTTTATTTCTGTTGAACTCTCCAGGATGTTTTGAAAATAATACTTGTTTCTTTAATGTGGGAATAGGGATAAAGAAAATACTTTAAACTGTATGTTAAAACAACTAGGTGGTAATAACAGCATCAAAATTCAAAGGATATATATAAATATATATATTTAAATATTCAAATTTAACAAGAACAGTCAAGACAAATGTGAAAAAGATTTATAAAAATGGCAACACGATGTAGTTTTTTTAGCTCAGGAGGCAAAAGTGTGACCTGAGCATCGTCTTACATAGCAATCTCTGGGTATCCAGTCTACACCATAAACAAAGCTTTTAAAAATGCTTTTCTCACCATAAACTCCGTTTCCTTGCGGATGAGAAGTGCGAACGGAGGAAAAAAAATATCCCCTTACAGAAGCAAGGGCTCATCCAGGATGCCATTCAAGGCACAGACATTTTACATCACAGATATTGGTCAGGGAAAAGAACTGGTGCATCTGCATCTTTCCTGTTAATGTTTTTAATTGACATTTTTTATGTCGTCACTTGTCAAGCGTAAATATATCCTCAATCTGATCTCCCATTTTAATAAAACCCACTGCTGTTTTTCACACCGACGCATGAATCATGTTGCTGATTAATGTGAAGGGGAAATCAGGCCTTGGCTAATGCAGTTACATCTCAACTTTTAGATTTAACGTCCTATATTTTTATTTGTGAAAACTGCTGTGTTTGAATGCTCCGCTAGGAAGCGAGTTATTTTATCTGTTGAGAAGCGAGTTATTTTTCTGTGACTTTCCAGGCATGTGCTTCTCTGTGCTTTCCGTGTTTTTTTTTTTTTTTTGCAGCCTGCTGAATTTCTCTAGCTTTCTTATCTCATGAGATTTTTCTCTTTGTTCCATGCCGGCTGTTAGAAATTCTCTCGTTTTTGTTGTTGTTTTTTTTCTGTTTTTTTTTTGTTTCCTGGGTGTTTGCAAATGTTTCTATACTTTCATCTCATTTTTGTGACATTCCTTTTGCATCATAAAGATTTGCAAAGGAAGACCTCTGCTTGTAAAGAAAGATTTTTATATCCAGATTATTTTTCAGATAAGGCCAGAAATGCCCATCCAGGAGCTCCTCTCACTTAAAGAACACAGACACTATTTTATAAAGAAGCTCCCTCATTCATATGCATTCATTTTGTAACTGTGTCACATGTTCCTCCCATTTATGTGCCTGGATTCAGGGAGCCCTAGCCCTAGCCCCATCCTACTGGCATCCATAAATCTCTCCTCTGCATTGTGACTAACATACCCTCAGGACAACTCTTTCAAACAGAAGTATTTCATCTTCCCATCAAGCCTCTGCTCAACCACATTTACAAACAATTCATGCGGTGGCTTTCAGGCTGGACATCTACTAATGCAAGGAAGGCATCTCATGTACAGATATTTACAAAACTATAAAATACTTTTCTCTCTCTCTCTCTCTCTTGTTTTTGTTTACGGCTTACTAACATTTTCTCGTGCTCTCTTTTTGTCCTTATCCTTCCGCTCGCTCTGCAAGGTAATGGCTGGAAGACTCTGCACGGCTTGATTTATCAGGACCATTACTCATTTCACAATTCAGAGAAAATCTATACAAATTACACCTCCTCTCGCCCACCACAGCCATTGGCTTGAGAGAATCCATTCACCTGCAGGTCATGTGACTCACAATATTCAAGATATAGCTTCCTGTGGATGTATCTGTGCACAGTGAAGCAACATTTCAAGATTACCAATAACATGCAAGCGTGTCTTAGTGGCATTTATTTAACCAGCTTTCATGCATTTGAATAAACTAGAATGTCCTCAATAAGTGAATTTATTTCAATAATTACATTTTTCAATTTTACATGTAAACAGATATATGTACTTTTTGATTCTGATCATTAGTGTCAGCTAGTAAAGAAAAACACAAGTTCAGTAAAACAAGGGTTTAATTATGGGAATGTTACTGTATAGAAATGTTAGGTTATATGCTGTAATGGCACAAATATTATTGGAAAATTGAGTGGAAGGAAAAATATAGTGGACAATTTTGCCCAAACCAAGATAGCTAACTGCAACCTCTAGAAGATTGTGAAACCCAGTCTATTCATGAGTTTGAAAGAGATTCACAAGACATGAACTCTGTGCAGAAAGAGGCACTGAGTGAAACAAATTGCCTTGTTGATGACAAATGTAAGTAGTTCTTATCAGTAAAATTGTTTCATCCATCTACATGGGCAATTATTTTGTCCTTACATACATGAATGAAGTTCCTTCCACTTTGTGTGCAGATTATATTTGCATCTAGCTTTACAGCTCCAAATTCAACCAGCCTGTTGACTGCAGCTACTTTCAAAGTCAGAACCTTTTCTTTCTGTTTCGACCACCAAAGCACTCGCCTTCAGCCAGCAAAACCGATGCAACAGTTAATCCTTGCTTTTAGCTGCTGCAGGGCAAAGCACCACTTACATCACTGCATGGAGGTTATGGTATATTTAATATACCAAAGGTTTGTGTTTGCCACGTTAAAAAAACAGTGTGGATTTAAGAGGGGAAAAAAATGCTAATGTGTAGCTACAGATAAAGCTGGAGATAAAACACAATTTCTTTTTCTCCCTCATTTTCCTGAAAGTCAAATATCAAAGGGAAATTAAAGTCTTAGTTATTTGATGTGGGTAAAATAAATGAAGTAAATGCTTTTAGTCTTTTCTTCTGGTTTACTCGATGGCTGGTAGTAGAGTGTGTAGGCTGGGAGAAAGAGAATGGTGCAATCATTTCAGACAACGATTGCTAAATTTCCTGAAACTTTCCTTGACCTCTAGGCCAAATCTCAGTTTCTAGTTCTAAGGACTGAACTGTTTTGATACTGTGGGTGGAAAGGGAAGAAACGGTACCTGGACAAAACCCAAGCGTGCATATGGAGAGGAAAACTGATAAACTGCAGACCTTTTTTCTGGGGGGCAGTAATTCTAATCACCACATCACTTTTCACAGCATTTAACATGTTTTCTTCCACTATTGCCCTGTGCCTCATCTCAATCCCCGTAAACACTGACCAGTTTCACTGTCATTACTGGAGAAAAGCATCACTACATCACAAAGATAGTTAGTTTTCCACCACATTTTTGCATGTAGAACAAAAAAAGTCCAACTTTTGACTTATCTGAGTAAAGCCCCTTCTTCAACATGGTTGTTTTATCCCTTAAACGATTTGGGACACACTGCAAATGATGTTTTCCTTTCAAATGTGTGTTTGAGTCAGGTCTAGAGAGAGTTAGACTAACAGTTATTCTCTTTTTGAGTCTTTGCAAACAATATTTTCATGTCTTGCCACAAATTTCCAACTGGTCTGAGCTTGGATTTGTCTCCATTGAAGAAAAGTAGCAAAATGCTGCTATCACCATGTTTAACATTGGGAAGAGTGTGTTCAGTGTTAAGTGTTCCTTCTCTGACACACATATCGTTTTGCATGTTGGTCAGATTATTCACTCTTAGGAAAATGTATATGATTGCTACGATTAAACAGTGTTTAGAAATCTATATCTTTCAAATTTTTATTTCTTAAAGATTTTGATTTTAAAAACACATATTTCTCCTCCCACTTTGTTCAAGCAGTATGGATATGTTTTGTGCACCTCTACTCCAAACCCCAAAGGCTGAGTTTCCTTCCACCCAAACATTAACTCCAGTACGTGCAGGGATTTTATCTACTCACCTGGAGGACTGTGATTTTCAGCCAGTTGCGCAGGCCCGCAACCTGCTCGAGTGCACGCGCTCAGATAGAAGCGGAAGAGGCTGCCCTTGTCCGGTCTCACAATCTGGTGTTGAGTGACGTCAGGCAAAGTGATGGTCAGCTCAAAGGAATCAATCTCCTCCAGCGAAGTCTTATCTACTGCAGAGGAGGCAAGAAAGATGTCAGGTCAGTTTAGATCACACGGTGCCCGAGATGGACCACTGCCAAAAAAACTATCATTGGTGAGTCATGTTGTAATGGAACATAGCTATAATGGGGGTCAATGTTTGAGGGAGAAGGAAGATGAAGAGATGTCATACTGGATCATACATAAAGCGAATATGGGAGATACAAGTGGTGACAGGTAAGCCGAGGAGGAATACATTAAGACGAAAGGCAAGGAGATGAAAGGTGGAACTGGAGAGCTCAAGAGGACGGGGTTGTAAACAAGTGGCGATGAATAAAAAGAGGAAGATGCGATGAAAAAAGATGGAATGAAAGAAATGCAAAAAAAAAAAGTAAAGATTTAAAGTTAGGGTAAAATGTTTGAAAACTGTTAAACGTGGAAGAACGAGAACAGATGAAAGGCAACGAAACAAAGAGACAAGGGAAAGTGCGGAAAATAAATTACGAGGCTTGGCAATTACAAGTACAGTAGTGCAGCTTATCACCAAACATGCATTATACATCAAAGTAAAGTGTGTGTGCAGACTGGTGAAAGCAGCAGTCTAATATCCTCCTGAAAGCCTCCTCAGTGATGTCACCGCTGTGCAAATGTTGGACGGCAGGTGAGAGCTTGGCGTGCCAGATGTTTTTGTGACTCTTCAGCGGTGCACAACGCTGCATTATTATAATTATTATTATTTCTTTTTTGTTGTTGTTGTTTCTGGTGACAACAGATTACTCATTTATTAATCAAACAACTGCTTTTGTGAACCAGCTGGACATGCAGACTGCGCATATACTGTTGCACCACAAATCCTATTTTATTTAGCTCATTAGCAGCAAACTGGATTTTAAGCAGTCTTCAGTTACATGTTGAATCAATTCAGCTGAAAAGAAACATTCAGACGCCCACAGATTGCACAGTGTGAGTATATCTGTGTAAAGTCGGACATCTGATACTGGAAAAATAAGCAAAGAGGAGGGGAATGGGAGGGGGGGTGGAGCAGAGTGTATTGAAGAGCTGGCCAGACTCCGTGGGTGCAGATGGAGGCGGCGGAGGGCTGTCTCTGCATTCACATTTTACACAAAAGACTTCAGAAATGTCAGCAAACGAGGGTGTAGGCTTTGAAAATAGAGATCATAATAAAAGCTCCTGACTCGCTCATTCACCCTATGCTGTACTACAGCAGAAAGGCACTTTCTCACATGAAGAAGCGCTTGGACGAGGAGTGATAAATGTCAGTGGAATTTACACAAGAGGCACCACCAGCACTGGCTTAAACATTTCTACCAGAAACTAAAAGAAGAAGAGAGAGAGGAAAAAAGCTGGTGTCCAAGCAGAAATGTGATCAGGAACAACAAGGGAGCTGTTAGAACTGAGTCTTAGAGAGAACGTGGTGGAGGGTATAGAGTTAAACAGCGCCCCCAACTGTCTGATGAAATAACACACATGAAAAGAGGAAGGCTGGGAAGTGGTGGAAATCAGATTCTCAGACGGAAATTATGGAAAATGTTTTCATTGTAAAGGAAAACTGTAGGGTTAAAGGCCCAAAGCCCCAACATCTGTCCTTTTAAATTTCAAACTTTTATAGTCTTACATTTCAAAATAGTACAGATATATGCTAGAAATGTTATCACACAATCTTTTACAGAGGTGGAATTTATCATCTGTGTACCATAAAAGTCTAAACCATAAAAATTACACCAATTCTGAAATTCAGATCAGGCTTATTTCACTGCTTTTTAAAATCAGGACTGGATCCTCCTTTGAATTCAAATCCTTATATCCACTATACATGAGTTTATTTTCTTTGTCAATATTCAACAAATACTTTTCAGTGCTTAGCTTGTTTGACATCTAAACAGGATTCCACAAGTCTAACTTAAAATCCTGATCCATGCAGGTAAATGTTTTTATTATAACTGCTTTAAGAGAGTGTGCACAGATTTGTTTGTTCTGTCAAGGACCCTTAAACAAAACAATCAACTAGTTGGACTCACATGTATTAAAATGGCAAATAAAAGACAAGGGGCACAATCTAAATAAAAATGAAGGCCTTTATATTGTGGATTTTTAAACTTAGTTAATCAAATAAGGGGTGATCTCTAGAAACTTAAACACAGGTAACCTGTTGCCACATTTTGGAGTTAAACTTTTAAAAAAATTTTTTATATATATATATATATATATATATATATATATATATATATATATATATATATATATATGAGGCTAAGATATATATATATATATATATATATATATATATATATATATATATATATATATAGGCAACCCCGACGCCAATTACAACGGCTGAGTGAAGTACCATCAGAAAGTCTCATTCAAGATGTGAATGCAGCATTGAGAACAATCCCTACCAACACCATAACAGAAACCAATGAGCTGATATACAACTCAGCATCAGTGATCCTTGAAATGCTTGGCTATAAGAGCAACCATGAGACCCAATATCCATCATGGAAAAGACGGTTAGAGGCTAAGATCAAGATAACAAGGAGGGAAGTGAGCCAGCTGTCAGAGCTAAGGGGTGCAATGAAAAGATCAGTACCCAAGAAGTACAGCCAGATGTCCATACCTGAAGCACTCGAAACTCCAAGCCTTGGCCAGCCGCCTAAAGAGATACACAAGAGAGAATGAAGCCAGGAGGATTAACCGGCTCTTCTCCACCCAACCAGCTAAAGTGTACTCTCAATGGCAGGGTACTAACAACAGAGCAGACCCACCAAGGCTGGAGACTGAACAATACTGGAAAGGCATATGGGAAAGGGAGGCGTCCCACAACAGCAATGCACAGTGGCTAACCTCTCTACGAGAGGACCACAGCAACCTCCCTGAACAAGCCCCAGTAACCATCACTGTGGCAAATGTCCAAGAAAGAGTCTCAGGTATGAAAAACTGGACAGCACCAGGGCCTGACATGATCCATGCCTACTGGCTAAAGAAACTCACTGCCCTCCATGAGCGACTGGCAGCTCAACTGAACCAGCTGCTACAAAATGGGACTCACCCTGAATGGTTAACTGAAGGGCGTACAATCCTGATCCAGAAGGACCCCTCAAAGGATTCAGTCCCATCCAACTATCGGCCTATAACCTGTCTCTCTACAACATGGAAGCTCATGTCAGGCATCATAGCGGCTAAGATAAGCGGACACATGGATAAATACATGAGCACGGCACAGAAGGGCATCGGCATAAATAGTAGAGGAGCCAAACACCAACTCCTTGTAGACCACACAGTCGCCCGAGACTGCAAAACCCGACACACCAACCTGTGCACCGCTTGGATTGATTACAAGAAAGCCTATGACTCAATGCCACACACCTGGATCATTGAATGCTTAGAAATGTACAACATCAATAGGACTCTAAGAGCCTTCATTGCAAACTCGATGGGGCTGTGGAAAACCACCCTTGAAGCCAACTGCAAACCGCTTGCACAAGTGTCCATCAAATGTGGCATATACCAAGGAGATGCTCTGTCCCCACTGCTGTTCTGCATAGGTCTGAACCCCCTCAGCCAAATCATCAACAAGACTGGCTACGGATACCGACTTAAGAATGGGGCCACAATCAGTCACCTCCTCTACATGGATGACATCAAGCTGTACGCCAAGAGCGAGCGAGACATCGACTCACTGATCCACACCACCAGGATCTACAGCACTGACATTGGGATGTCATTCGGACTAGAGAAATGTGGCCGGATGGTTACAAAGAGAGGGAAGGTCGTCCACACAGAAGGGGTATCACTCCCAGAAGGAACAATAGCAGACATAGAGCACAGCTACAAGTACCTGGGAATACAGCAAGCAAATGGCAACATCGATGAGGTCACAAGGAAAGGAGCCACAGCCAAATACCTCCAACGAATAAGGCAAGTCCTGAGAAGCCAGCTCAATGGCAAGAACAAGATCCGTGCAATAAACAGCTATGCCTTGCCAGTAATCAGATACCCTGCCGGAATAATTAGCTGGCCAATGGAAGAGATGAAGGCTACGGATGTTAAGACTCGGAAGCTACTAACCATGCATGGAGGGTTCCACCCCAAATCCAGCACCCTGAGACTGTACACGAGCCGTAAGGAAGGAGGCAGAGGACTAGTGAGTGTGAGAACCACTGTCCAGGATGAGACATCCAAGATCCATAAATACATCAAGGACAAAGCCTCAACGGACGATGTGCTCAACGAATGTCTCAGGCAATGGGGAACAGAGGACAAGGTGCTGGAGGAACCATCATGGGAGGACAAGCCCCTACATGGGATGTACCACCGACAAATAACTGAAGTGGCTGATATCAGGAAATCCTACCAATGGCTGGAGAAAGCTGGACTCAAGGACAGCACAGAGGCCCTCATCCTGGCCGCCCAGGAACAGGCCCTGAACACCAGAGCAATAGAGGCTCAGATCTACCACACCAGACAAGACCCAAGGTGTAGGTTGTGCAAGGAGGCCTCTGAGACAGTCCAGCACATAACAGCAGGGTGCAAGATGCTGGCAGGGAAAGCGTACATGGAACGACATAACCAAGTGGCGGGCATAGTATACAGGAACATCTGTGCAGAATATGGACTGGAAGCCCCGAGATCAAAGTGGGGAACACCCCCAAAGGTGGTGGAGAATGACCGAGCTAAGATCCTGTGGGACTTCCAGATCCAGACAGACAAGATGGTAATGGCGAACCAACCGGACATTGTGGTGGTGGATAAAGAACAGAGGAAAGCCGTTGTGGTGGATGTAGCAATACCAAGTGACCACAACATCAGGAAAAAGGAGCATGAGAAACTGGAGAAATACCAGGGCCTCAGAGAGGAACTGGAGAAGGCCTGGAAGGTGAAGACCACAGTGGTGCCTGTGGTCATCGGGGCCCTCGGGGCAGTCACCCCCAAACTGGAGCAGTGGCTCAAACAGATCCCAGGAACAACATCAGACATCTCAGTCCAGAAATGTGCAGTTCTAGGCACAGCCAAGATACTCGAGGAGAACCTCAAGCTCCCAGGCCTCTGGTAGAGGACCCGAGCTCAGAGGATGAAAGAGACCACCCACAGAGGGTGAGAGGGGAATTTTTAATTTTTTTATATATATATATATATATATATATATATATATATATATATATATATATATATATATATATATATATATGTTTTTTACGCAGAAATGACATTTCTTCACATAAGTAAAAAACGTTGAAACCTTTTACCGTATTTTCCGCACTATAAGGCGCACCTTCAATGAATGGCCTATTTTAGGACTTTTTTCATACATTAGGCGCACCGCATTATAAGGCGCATAGAATAGACGCTTCATACTCTATTATTACACATCCACATTAATAAAGAAATGGTCCCCGAGTACTTTATATAGTAGGCTGGCCCAGCCGTTGTTTCACTCACGTGTTGGTGTTGCGATATTATGCCCAACTGCTTTCTGGGTAACACAGACCAACCGACACGCTGCCGCTGCAGTCTCTGTCTCTCTTCCCCTGCCCCTCCCCCCCTTTAAATGTATTATCAAACTTTATTAACAAACCAGTGTTCTGACAACTATCCCAGCATGCACCGCGCACTACTTCTTCTACGGGGGAAAAAGAAGTTGGCGGCTGCTTACCGTAGTGGACCAACTACGTAAGCAGCCTACTGCATGTCTGTGTAAACATGACGTCTTTCATTTCGATCTGAGTTAATTAGCGTAGCATTTCTGCCGGATTTTCACAACATATCAGCCACGACAATGGACAGGGGAACCAACAAGTTCATGTCATCTTTTTTGGACGACATCAAGGTGTTTGAGCCACTGGATGCCTCCAACATTGTGCGCGTCACAGCTAAAAGCTACCGATAGATGAGGAAAACAGCAGATCCTCACACCCTCAGCATAAATATAGCTGTGGACAAGATCACTGATGCCTATTGTTCTTGCAAGGCTGGGTAAGTCGGCATTCATGGTTTTGATGGTCCACAATGTACATTAGCATATGTTTACTACTGTAGCTTGTGTTTGTGAGACGGTCACGCACGTGGTAGCTGCACTGTGACCTAAAATGGGCATTAGCCAATGAAACGCGGCCCCTGTGGTAAGGTCCGTTGCTGGACCTGTTGTGGCTCAATATTGGTCCATATATAAGGCGCACCGGATTATAAGGCGCACTGTTGGCTTTTGAGGAAATTGAAGGTTTTTAGGTGCGTCTTATAGTGCGGAAAATACGGTACATCAATTATCAGAAAGTGTGTTTTATGTGTTTACATACAGATGTTACACTTTAGAAGATAACCAATGAGGATGCCATTCGTTACTGCTGGTGGTCCCCATTCCAGCAGAACCGTGTCATCATCCTGAATTCTGGGAATCAGCACCGGCACTTTCTCTGGAACTGTTACACAGAAAACATTTAAATATGTAAATAAAAAAAATACATAAACTGAAGCTACCATTCAGGCAATTTAGCCAAATGACAATTCAGAATGATGTCAAAAAATAAATAAAAATAAAAACTAACTCCAAATTTTTCTGGATTTCTCTGATAAATCCCTCAATTCATGTTCATTTTAGTTTATCCCGAAGCATGAGTCAGAGCAGAAGAGCATGTCAAATTTTAAAACTGCAACCATATGGATCTTACTGTCAACAGGAGTGAATTCATGGACATACTTGCCTTGCCTTGGTCTGAAGAGCCAATAGTCCTGACGGGGAACATGTTTACGGCTGGTGTTCTGTGTTTGTCTCACATTGTTTGCACACATTTATATTCATGATACATTATTTATAAAGGTGTTGTTTCATTCTCTTGTTGTGAGACTTCTGTGAAAGCTTTTTTTTTTCTTGTAAGATGTTATTTCAAGCATTATTTATCTTTCTTGTGGCAGATATTTAAATTGTGAAAAAAATAGCAAACAGGAAGAGTTTTGTAGAACAACAAAATCAATAGTCGGAGGAAATATATATATTTTTGGTTTACTTTAGTTCAGATCTGTTTTATCACTAATAACCACACAGAGGCTGACAAAAGATGGCGGGGCTCTCTATCTTAGAAGTTAAGTGAACTGCAGAACAAACAGCAGATCTCAGACTAATGACATTCAAACTTTAAGCTGTAGCATTAAACGTACACTGTATGAAAAGGGAATTTCTTTCCTGCTGTCTGACATCAAAACTGATTAGGTTCAATAAGAAATTTTCTCTGCACAAGACACAAGCACATCATGGTGCTGCCATCACCGTAAGTTGTTGTGCGGATGGTGTTCGCAGGCTTTATCCTTTAATCTTCTACATCTAACAATGGTCTTTATGGCCAAACATGCTACTGTTAGTTTTACCATAGCACATCTCTCCAGAAATTAAGGTCTTTGTCTCTGAGCAAATGTGCTAAGTGTGATCTAGCCTATAAAATTGCTTTTGCAGTAGTGGCTTCTTCCTCATTGAGTGGCCTTTTGTTTCACTGACAGTTTCATCTTCAGCTAATTCAGCTTTTACTTTCATTTTGGGATTGATTTTAGGCCAAAACATGTTCATCTCTGAAACACAGAAACCACCTTCTGTCTCCACAGCATTACGGCTAAACATTTCCAAGGTGTTAATATGTTAGTATTGTTTGATCAAATAAACAGAGTACCTCCAAGACGCTGGAAAATGTACCTAAGAATGAACCAGACTTGTTCAATTTTCTCCCCTTGATTTTGCTTAATTGTTTCATCGTGCCAATCAAGAATGCGCTTCTGTCTTGAAATACATCCACGGCAAAATCAAATTTCCCAAATGTTTTAAATGAATGGAAATCGTAGTGTATGTAAACGTTTTGGATTGAGCAAGGTAATAAAAATAACATCTCAGGAAGAATATTATCTATGTGAATGCAAAAGGAGGATGGATGACTTGTTGCATGGCTGTGCCAACTTACCGCCTTCTGGAGTATCAAAGTTGACTGGATCGCTCTTTGGTCCTTTTCCCTTCTTGTTAAAAACGTTCACTGTGAGTCTGTACTCAGAGAAAGGTTTCAACCCTGACACAATGACATGACTCCTGTTTCCAGGGAAAGACTTGGAGTTATGCTCCTCTAAAATCTTGTCTGGACTCAGGAAGCTTTTCAGTCTCTCCCAGTGAACCTGCGACATGAAAGATGTAAAGAATAAGAAGTGCAGAGAAATAGTTTGGATAATGAAACAACATCTTTGAAAACAATCTTTTGCAACCCACCAATCTCTAGTCTTACACTGCCAAGAGCATGTTTCTTAAGGGCGTGTGAAAACAACTTTAAAACAAATTCATTCACTAAATAAAACATGTACATCAACTGTTTATTATATGTTGAATATTTGAAACATTGTGAAGATGTCAGGCGCAAGAACCTCAAAAATTTGAGCAAGAAAGATTGTGTCACAAGAACACAGACTGAGAAAAAGCTTGATAACCACAAGAAAAGGCAAATTTAAATCTTTATTTATCCTTAAAGAAAGGTGTAATATTGTCTCTTCCTGATTTGAAAAAGACACAAACATTCATCTGGATTCACTGCTGTAATTTCATATATCAAGCCATTATTTGCTCTTGTATTAACATTCATTGTATTATAATCTACATTTATTTATTTTTTTAAAGGTACACAAAAATAACTTTTGCTACAACAGCCTTTTCTCAACTGTAATAATGACTGAAACTTAATTTCAGTTGCAAACTAAAAATGGGCAGAAGAAAAATAAAGTAAAGTTACCATGTAGCCTCCCAAATGACCTCGCACAGTGGCTGGGAGAACTGGGCTCCAGCTGACTCTGAGAGCGGTGCTGTTGATCACCTCCACTGCTACATTGTGTGGAGCTGCAGTCGGAACTTAAAAGGAAGTAAAAAAAAAAAGTTACAAATCCCAATATATAGTGATTTTGACATTACAAGATATCTAAAAATTGAATACAACAAATTCAACATAAAACAAAATGATTTAAGATTAAGTAAATGATTTCAACATCAAATTTAAAATAACAAAACATCCATAGGTGTCATTTAAGAAAATGTTAAAAGATTTTTTTCTCACAGAGATGTAAGAAATAGTTTTTTTTTTTTTCTTCTACTGGATTCACGGTAAACTAAATTATAATAAAATTAGTACAGTGGAAAAACATTTGAAAGGTCTTTGTTTGGAGTGTGTATTGTAGAGCTACTGTAATTCTGGTTAGAGTCACAAATAAAAATGTGCATCCCATAAAAAAACAATAAAAACAAACTACTTAACTTGATAGCAACTAAAGTTGCATTCAAAGCTAAATAATTCTAAATGCTATTACTGCAGTTTCTAAAAAGTTAAATAAAAGCAGGGCAGATGTTAGGGAATGGTGGAAAGCCCTCAACAGGCCAATCGTGTTTTTTGATCTGTCAATTCTCCCAAAGTTTCTGGCTCAGAGGTGGAAATTTGACTTTCTTCTCTTATACAAAGGTTATCTGCCACCTGCTAGAAATAACAATAGTTTTTCTCTTGTATTTGTCAGAAAGGTCAGAGGGGAGGAGAAGTCACACATGCACATGGTGAAAACCTTTGAGTAAAGGGGGGGAAATAAGAAAAGAACTCAACCTGACACATTTTCCTGGAGACAGTGCCAAAAGACAACTGAGGAAGCAGATGGAAAAGATATCACAGGAAGTTCAAAATACAGAATGAGGACAATAGCCTGGTGTGAAGACTTAGGCTTCAGGGTTTATTAAGTTCTCAAATATTAGAAAACACAAACTGAGCAGACAAGATCATAGGACTCACTATCTTCTCCAGAGTAACCGGTTATGGGTTTTGGTTCTGGACCCCAGCCGAGGCTGTTCCTGCTCTGGATTTTGATCTCGTACGGTGCAAAGGTGGATGTGTTCCTGACGATAAAGGAGGGTCTTGTGACCAGGTGCTCATGCCATTTATCTTCCACCTCCAGTTTTCTGTAGGAGACCTTATACTCAAGTCCTGGACCGTTGTACTCAGTAGGTAACAGTGGCTACAAAATAAAAGAGGAAAAATTAAATAAAGATAGTTACCATACTCTGTGGCCAAGCCAGTTTTCAGGCCCATCAAGAATATTGACACCGTGTTCTAAAGCAGGTCTTGTTATATCCTGACTGATTAATGCTTATTAATGAAATCAAGCCCTAATTTGATGAAAAACTTCCATCTGAAAAGAACAACAGTCCAGTCCTTTCTCTCCTTATTCAAGGCAAGACTGTTGATGTAGTCTCTTGTTTAAGACTGGCTTAACACAAAGGATGGAGCAGCTGTAGACTTTGTCCTGGATATGGACCAAATGACATTCTAGCTTTCCGAGAAACTGAATTTTGGCTTTTCATTATCTGCAAACAGCAGCCATAAAAAGTAACAGAATTAGACACTTTTAACAGATCACTGTGCATGTAACAAATCAAAATAAATGAGTTTCACTTTTATTATTTAAATGTTTCAATAATATTCTAATTTATTAAGATGAACTTGCATTAGAACAACTCTAGAATCTTAGAAAGTTTTTTTCCCATTATTATTATTATTATTATTATTAAAATGAGACATTAACATAAAAAACCCTCTTACGTCCCAGCTGATGTCCATTTCATGGGGAAGGTGGCCATGAATCCTGATGTTTTCCGGGTTTCTGTCTGGTGCTTCAAGGAGAGAAATAAATGGGTAAATAATCATGCTGTTGCAAAGAAGAGGATCAGTGGTTGACATCCTTATTTATGTCTGCTGTAATTTACTTGAATTACACTAAACCGAAAGGCAAGAATTCATATTTAATGATGGAGATATTTTATCTTGCTGTAAATAATGCTTTCAGAGCCACAGTGACATGAGGCTTTTCTCTCCCCTGACTGGTACAAAGTCATATAGCTCCAGGCTGACTTTTACACCGATACCTTAGGAAAGGAAGGTTCAAAGTCAGACGCTTTCTGAAACCCACAGATAACCTCACCAAAACATGCTAATAAAATAGAGGAATCATACCAGCAGGGGGTGTTTTGAGTCTCTCTGTGGGCTCACTAGGTGGTCCAGGTCCAATGGCATTAACAGCATAAACTCTGAACTGATAGTTAAGGTCTCCATGAAGAAAGAGCTCGGCTGTTGCCTGGTTACCGGCGACTTTCTGCAGCTCCTTCCACCTTCCAGGCTCCCAGTGGCTCTCCTCATACTCCACCACAAATTCTGCACAACAGATGAGTGAGGATCAGACATATTTAATCAGTGCCTTACTACTGAAACAAAACAAATAATGGATGGTCTCAGTTAAAACTATAATTGTTATTAACAGAGAAACAGAGAGGGTTTGTTCCAGTCAGAAGCTCAAAAATAATCACTTAGAGCTGGGTACCCTTTCTGTGCAGCTTATTAAGAATAGCATGATTAAAGACGGTCTGTCTGGGTCTATTTATTGTGCAACTATTTTTTCATGAACTCCACAGTGTTGATCTCATTTTCCAAACCAAAGAAATAGCATCTGTCATCAACTTTTTATGGAAAGGGTTTTGTTAAGTTAATCCAAAACCACATTAATTGTCATTGCTTATCCAGGTGGCAGCAATGTGTTAAGAAATAAGTAATCATCAGAGGTGCTTCTTGAATGAATGGTACCCTGAGCAAACCAACAAGGCTTCTGCCTCATTCAAAACACACACACACACACACAACTGTAGCCCTTTCTGCAAAAAGTCCAAAACATTGACTTTTTATATTGAGAAGACATTAATCAAAAACATTAGGAACTAGAAGATTTTTGTGTTTTTGCAAAAGGAGTTAAATTTCTTCAGTTTCATATTTAACTGTCTTTAATATGAAATTATTCATTTGAGGTCCAAGCAGGCTTAAAATTGTAAGATTTAGAACCAGAGATGGTCAATTGCAGCCCAGACTCATTAAAAGTTGTGAAAAAACCCTTTAATTTAGCCTCAAACCAGGATGCCAACAGAAGTTCATAATATAAATCAAAATAAGGATGGAAAACATGAATCAGAGAAGCAGACCACCTTATGCTGCTTGCTGGATATGAAATAAATCAGAAACACTTTGGTCTCTCTTTACGTTTAACACAAAACAGTCAAATGATATGAAATGCATTAGGTCTGCCTTGAAATAGCTGCATATATGAGGGCTTACATTATGCTCTTAAAGAAAACAAAACGTTGAATAAGAAAAAACGAGCCTTGGGAACAAGTTGAAAAGTAGAAGGAAAAAAAACAATAAGATTTTATTTCTCTTAAGACAGTTGGGAATATTTTTCATCATCCATTAGGAAACATATCAGACCTACTAATTTTGAAAGTCTGCAAGAAAAATTTGCCCATTTAAATTCTTATGATCCCTGTAATTTTCAGAACTAAATTAGCCGTTTCTGAAAGCATTAATGAGAAACAAGCTTTGCTGCTGAGTTTTATTTGCACAGCTGTTTCCAATCTTCACTTATTAAACAATTTTATTTAGACTCCAATGACAGTCAAAGGGCTTGAATTTTCCCGTATTTTGAAGAAGAAAAAAGAAAAAAGAAGAAAACAGAAAACATTTAGAGACATTAACAAATGCATTATATTCCCATTAAGTATAAAAATGCCTCCAACAGTGGTTTGCACATTTTACATAATAAGTCAGCTTGCTGGCAAACTTTTTTTTTTTTAATCAAAGCATACCACTGCAGTAACAAGCTCCCAATAAAAATCAGTAAATCTGCGAAAAGCTAAAAATAATGATTTCATATTCTGAGTCATATTATCTGTCGGAGTTCTCTTAAGCTAAGTTGTTGTGAGTGGAGGCTCTATTTCGAGTACAGCTGTGTGGGAGAAAGTTTTATTCTTTTTTCCTTGCTTTACTTATTTGCTTGTTCAGTCAATAGAGTGGGTATCACCCTGTGTCGAGCGCAGAACTACAGTATGGCAATACATAGCATGTGGCTGAAACGGTAAAGGTTGCTGTGTGGTTGTCAATTGAGAATAAGGGCTAATTCTCAGTTTATGTATTTATTCCTTACTGTGCTAAAGAATTTTGAATTATAAAACAACTACAGGCATTATTATGTAAATACCATCTGTATTTTATTAAAATCAAAAGCAGTCGGAGGCAAATTTGCATCAACATTCTGCAAGGTGTTAATGTTTCTAATAACTTGCTGGATATGATGGGGTTCTTTGCACAATGGGCTTTGGTCAGAGAGCAAATGTGCAATTGATTGTGTGACAAGCAGCAGAATGATATGTTTGCTTAATGAGACATTCATGCAAGAACTGGTTGTGTGCTTGGAAGAAATAGGCTGGCACAAAAATATCTTCATATTAACTTTTCATAAAGTGTGGAGCATAAAAACACTTTGTAGATTACTTCTGCCATCTACAGTAACACTCAGACGACTCTGCAGTTGTCAGGCGTAACAGAGATGGACAAGAATCTGAGAACAGAGAGCTGGTGGTCCACTTTGTGGCAGGGCGAGGGAACAATCGTCTCTTTTTTAAACATAAACAAAACAAAGGAAATGATTGTCAATTTCAGGAGAAACAGGATTAGATCAAACCCTATTTCTATTTCCGTCATGGGTGAAGAAGTGGAGGTGGTTGAGGAATATAAATATCTCAGTGCTGGACAACAGACTGGACTGGAGAAGCAAGAGTGAAGCCGTCTATAAGAAAGGACAAAGCAGGATGCACTTCTTGAGGAAGTTAAGATCCTTCAAGGTTTGCAGCAAGATGCTGCAGATCTTCCATTTATCTGTTGTAGAGAGCTTCAACTCTTCTGCTTCAACTCATCTGTGGGGGCAGCAGCAGCATCAGAGGCAGGGACATTAAAAGGCGCAACAGCCTGATAAAGAAGGCTGGTTCTGTTCTGGGGACGGACTGAGGAACCTCTGGAGATTACGATGCAAAGAAGGATTCTTTATAAAATCAAGAAAATTATGGACCAGCCTGACCATCCTCTCCAGAACAGAGTGTCTTCAGTCAGGGGCTTCTTCAAATTCACTGCAACACAGACCCCCCAACAAGAGATCTTTCCTGCCAACAGCCGTCACTATCTGCAATAACTCTCTGAAGGATTTGAATTAATATAAGTTACAGCAGCATTTAATTTCCCTTAGGAGTTAATAAAGTGTTTTTGAATTTGAATTTTTTGATATAATGGAAATTGTACAAAGAACTTGTACAATATTTTACAAAATGAACACAAGAAAGACAATGTTGATAATATATTCAAAGTGTGGATTTTATTATTTTATTCTATGCAACAGATGCGCTCCCAGTTAGTGTGCTCAAGTGTGAAATATGCACATGTGCTCCTTCTATAGACCATCTTCTGTATTTCCTTTTGAAAGATTTAGAATGTGTTTTGCTCTTTATGTGTGTTTAGGAACATGTTTATAGCAAGGGAAATGCTGATTTTGGATCCGTTCAAAATCATTTTAAGAGGACAGACTATTTATAAAAGCCTAATTGTCTCATAATTATTTATTGATGACATCACTGTGTGACCTAAAATGTAATATCAAACAGAATTGGAAAAAGTAAGGCTACATGAGCAGCTGCTGATGATCCCTGGGTAAAATGTTGCTAGGTATTAAATTATTCAGCAAAACTCCCACTCCTTCCCCTATACCCGACTTCAGATGCTCTGCTTTATTCTGTTTAAAGTTTTACCTGTCACAGAGCTGTTGTGATCACTCCCTGGTATCCAGGACAGAGTTACATTCCTTGATTCCTGATCCGATATCTTTAAACTCATAGGAGCATCAGGAGTATCTGGGAATATGCAGTAAAATCAGTACAGAAACCTAAAATGATTATTTAATTTAAAAAATTTAAGGAATTTCCAATATGATATCGTACCCAGTACAGTTAGAAAGGCAGTGGCAGTATCCTCATCAAGACTTGTTCGAGCGATGCATGTATAGCTCCCCTGATCACTGATATTCACGTGCCTAATCTGCAACTGGTCACCTTCCATTTTGTACCTGCAAAAATAAGAACATTTGTTACAGCACAGAAGAAAAGTTTAAAAGATATCAGAAGAACTACAGTTAACAAAAAGCGTATTTTGCAGTAATAACCAAAACAGAAGAAAAGTGCAAATGGGTTGTAGTTTAGGCATATTTACTGGCATCCATGATGAAGATGTGTAAATCAGACTTGATATTGACACATTTTTGTTTCAGTAGCATAAACTCACAGCCAACCTTTAATTTTAGTACAGTTACTTGGTATACTTGGAAAGTATACCATCTTTAGAAATGATACTTGTCACTGAAGTAGTACTGCCAAAAACTCTACTAATTTAAATCTACTTAAGCCTTTATTCTTTACGTATGATGCAAATGACATTTTTTCAAGTTGGTTGGAACATTTACTAACATTAATTAGTAATCCACAATTTTAAGTATGGTGGACGACCTGTAGTGGGGTTCTTTCTCTTCCTTGTTTGGCATCCAGAACTACCTGAAATATCAGGGAATTTCAATAAATCTGGCCTCCAGTAAACTGAAAAGTAGTCATCAGTCGCAAAGAACCAAGGTCTCCCTCTGACTCTAAACATTTTTGGTGGACTAGACAATATTTGCTGTGGTAAATACAGTTTGCCATCAAAATCAAATCCATTTTATTTCACAAATCTTAGCATAAAGAGAGAAAATTTTAGGATAGTTTAACAATGTGTACATGTTTGGTTTTCTAAAATGGATGCCTCTTGAAAAGGCCAAAGGGACATTGAAATGGAAATCAGAATTCATCTAGAGGTACTTATCACATTGTTTGGCCATTGTATTAGCACAGTAAAAATTTACATTTAGATCAATCATGTGTGGAGAGATGTGGAAAAATGTTCTCAGTGCATCTGGACAGAACAGATTTAGATTTCCTCTTTCTGTTGCTGCACAGCACAAGCCTGCAGCAGAGTATTGGGGCTACTGTAGATAAATAAAAGAAAAATGGCCATGGAGGTGTAAAAAAAAAATAAATGTTAGACTTAATTCCACACATTTTTCAAGACAACTTGGATATTCTCTGATGTCGAAAAGCTGTAAATTTGCGAGAAAAATTACCATGTTTCATTATTAAAAGCATAAATTTGCTATGTTAAAATTAGGATATCCTCTGACAATGTATTGTCAAAAAACTATAGCTCTGTGCATTTCAGACATTTGCAGCAAAAAGTGACAAATCATAGCCTCTGACTGACAGTGGTGGAAGGTCCTTCAAAATTAGGAAAACCAGGTGCAGGGCTGTTATTTATTTATCTTATTTGTCATTATTCTGCATCAGAAAAGGGTTTCTGACAAGGCTGCACATTGATGCCCAAATGGCCCTTTCAGCTGTTGGCGCCCTATGCAGCCATCTGTATAGCTCTTTCTCTCCCTCTATATATTAACCAACCTGTTGAGCTGCCATCTGGGGATAAGTGTGTGACTGGCAATATAATGACTGAAATATTGGAGAATCAATAATTGTGGCACTTAAGATTTTATTAGAAATAAATACTACTTAACATTAGATGTTTTAGAAAGATGGAACTGCATAAAAAAATTATTTGTTCTATTATTATGTCATTGCACTAAAAGAACAATTTCTTTTAAGGGTTAATACACATTTCTAAAAATAAATAAATACAAATGTTGCTGATTCTGTGTCCAGTCCCTGGCTAAGAAAAGCAATCCCTTTATTAAAAAACAAAAGAGGAGTAAAAGATTTTGAGTGTGAGATGCCTTTAATGTGATGATTTCTGTGTGTCTATGCTGTTGCTTTGACATATACCAACCAACACAAACACAGCCAAAGCAAAGGCAGTTACCTGAAACTATTCGCAGAAGAGGGGAAGATCTCCTCCCCATCCTTCCTCCAGATCACCTCAAAGGTGCCCTGCAGACTTCTGTCATATTCTGACCGGCACATCAATCGGGCCAAATTCCCACTGCTGATCTGCGCATCCTGAGGAGGAGCCACAATTTTTGTTGGGTCTGAAGAAAAAAAAGCATAATTTTCGGGAGAGACAAACAGAAAAATGTGATGACTTGAAGACAATGAAATAAACGTTTCTAACTCCAGCCTGCTTCAAATTAATTAGGGCAAATAATTTGGCCTAAATTATTTCAGTGCAAAAATGGGTCTCACAGTAACCGTTTCTGTGATTTAGATGACTAAGCAGTCAAATGTTAATCATCTTGCATTGTAAAAATTAGATTATGATTGTATGATGATTGTGGTAATCTTTTTTCCAGGCAAGCATCTTTTATTAAGGCCAGTAGAAGTAAGCTACCCTGTTCAAATATATTTAATAGCAACAAATAAATTCTACTTTTAATTTTAAATAATAAACATGCAAGAACAACATATACAGATGATCTTCCTAACTCTGCACTGTTCAGCTAACCTAATCTTTAAGTACTTTACTAAATAGCTCCGCACACATACTGTAACTGTCTAAGACATGCGTATCAAATGTAACTCGAAATAAGAAATGCCTTTGAGAAACTGTTTTTCGGTTCATTGACCAAAGATGAATGCAAAGATTTTGCTGACATACCTTTCACCTCCAGCAGAGCTGTGAGACTTGACATGCCTTCTCTGTTGCTAGCCATGCAAGCATATTTCCCCGTGTCACCTTTTTCTGCGCGGATGATTTCCAAGAATTGCCCATCTTCCAAAACATGAAATCGTTCTCCTTCAACAGCTGTCCCCTCCTTGGTCCTAGATGGAAAGATTTTGAAAATATCAATCAAAGAGACTGTTCACGTTTGTTTTAATCTTTCTTTTTTATTATTATTTCAAACTGATTTCAAAGTTGAAAAATGTTGTGTTGGTATGGGGTTTGTGTCCTGGGCACAGTGTCAGCTTTCTCATATAAAGCCATATGAAGGCATCAAATAAGTTCTCTGCAGAACAGAAGATGTACTGAGATTATGTAATCATTCCCAGAGAAGCAAAATAAATGTCTTTAATTGCCAACAGGTTAGTATGGAAACAAAATTGCTATGTAAATTTTATAAACTTTCTGCAATAGAATTATTAATCGTAGTTCATGTTTTGTTTTATTCTCCTGAACATTTTAATTCCTTTCTAGTTATTGGAATGTCTTTCTTGTGTTTTATTATACCTGCCACTGAATCTGCAGATGAAAATGTTCTGGGGAAAAAAGCACAAGTTGGTGATTTGTGTATTTGCTCTTTGAGCTCAATCGTTTTTCTATACGGTCCCAGATGAATAAACAAATAAAGGAAAAGGAGATGGTAAGTTCATTCTAAAGATGCATTTAATAAAAACCTTTTCGCAACTTAGAGTTCTGCAGAAAATGACAGTATTTCTAAGAAGAAATTTGAGTTGTTTGGTCCACATATAGTTACCAGAATTTACTTAGATCAATCTCAATAGAAACTTTTTCTAAAACCAGACTCTTTTGCATCTGACATGTAAATATACTCAAATCAGAATAATTTATTTGCTGCTTTGCTGTATTAGCTTAAATATAGTCTGTTTTATATGTAGATAAAGGGGACATGATAGAGGTTTTTATTATTTTAACACAAAAAAAGATAGAAAACGAGCCTTGTGAGAAGTATGGCAGATTGTTCTCTACTTACCAAGAGATATTGGATTGAGGGGAGCTGAAAACACTGCAGTTCATGACAATGGCCCCTCCTTCTATCACTGCATACTCTTGGAAGTCCTTTGTCAGCATAAGAGGTGCAATATCTAAGAGCACGTTGAGGGAAGAGAGATTATAATAGCTTAAATATATAATAGCAGAATACATAGACCCACTCTTTAGAACCCCCTATCTAACCACATTTCCTTTCCACAGAGTATGCTAAAAGGAATAGGCCTCTGTGTTTCTGTGTTTGCAGCAAGAGACCTGGCAGGCTGCTCATGGTTGAAATCTTGCGATCTTACTCACTCATGACTAAGACATTAATGTTGGCAAGAACACTGCCATGACGATTGGAGGCCTCGCACTGGTAGACGCCGCTGTCCTCCGGTCCGGCCTTGTGGAGCATCACAGTTTCGTCAAGCACTCGTCTGTTGTTCTCTCTGTCATCTGACAACAACAAAATGTCAAAGCCATCAGGACCAAAGGCACAATTAGTTTTTGTCAGTAGAAAATCTGAATGTGTTTATTTTTTCTCCTTCAAATGGATTCTTTGTACCAAAAAGCATTTTTTAATCCCCAAAGAACAAATCTTTGATTAGAACATTTTCTGTAATTATCAAGAAAACAATTTTCAGTGATTATTTTTGGGGTTTTGAAGTGATTTTCAGATTGAAGCTCCAACTGTAGTTTTTAATAAGAAGAAACTTTTGATGACATATTTTGAGTTGCAGAATATGAAGTAATCAAATAAAGAATGCAGTCTGCGGACAAACTAATAATGTTGAAAATATTTTTGATATGATTTAACCATTTGTTAAGCCATTTGCTTTTCTACAAAATGTATTCAGTAATGATGCTTAGCAAGGTTAGCTTTAGTAAAATAAGTTTATAAAATCAACTCTTATTTGATAATTCATGAAGCCATTTAAAATCCAAAGGTAACCAAAGTGCTGAACAGGTCAATGAAATACAAAGTTGACAAATAAACAATAAAAATCACCAGTAAAAGATATAAAAGATAAAAAGGTGACCTGATGCTCCCTGGGATTAAAAGCCAATTTGAAAAGATTTTAATTCATTTAAAGCTCCAGCAGACCTCACAGCAGCCTGGGAGCTGCGGCTGAAAAGACTCTGTCTCCCGTGGCAACAAGCCAGGTTCTGGGAACAGCCAAGAGGTTGAGATCTTAGAGTTTTACTGGGGATGTGAGGATGTAAAAGCTCAGAAAGATAAAGAGGTGACAAACCATTAAGACATTCAAAAACTAAAAGCAAGATCTTAAAATCAATTCTAAAAGGAGCAGACAGCCAATGGAGGGAATGCATGCACAGGTATCTCCCCAGTCATTAATTATACATACGCTCTTTGTGGAGAAATTAAAACTGAGTACCCCTTAGCAAGATGCAATGAAGACAGTACTCCAAGAAAATTCAATAGTTTCACTGTACATCTAAAATCGGTATGCTTTTGCAACAAAGTCTCTCTAATTAACCCTGTACAACACTTAAAGCAGTGAAATAACGCAATGAACTCCAGGTTCTGTGGTTTAAATGATGCTGGACATGTTTTAAGTGTCCTCCTTAAAGTGATGAGCAACAGAAACAAAGCACCACAGCCACGATTATTGTTTCTGACCTTGGAGTATTTTTCCATTTTTTCTCCACGTTATCACTGGGGTTGGTTTTCCATCCACTGAGCACTTAATGAAAACGTCTGACCCGTTCACAGACAGCTGGTTCTGGGGAGGCTTTGCACGCCATCTCGGTGGCTCTGGAAGATGTCAAGAAGAACTATGTTTGTCTCAGCGAAAAACAATGCGTCATTGGTTCTGTCAGTAAAGACTAACCTTCTACAATCACATCAAAGTAATGGTCTGCCTTTCCGGCTGAATTTTCAGCCATACACATGTATTTCCCCTCATCCTTCTCATCCACAGTACTGATGGTCAACTGCTTCTTAAAGTTATCCAGTTTTATCCGATCAGTTAGAGTTTCTCCCATTTTCATCCATGTTATTTTAGGAATGGGACTACAACATAAAAGAGCAAAATGTTAGAAAACACAACGTTAAACAAGACATAATGGTGAATATGCATGAGGCTGCTAGCAACAACAATGTATACTAAGTTTTAGAAAGTGGTTACTAGTTTCAAACTGCTAAAATATTATTTCATACCAGCTCCAAAAGTTTAATTCATCTTGTTCATGTTTTTCTTTTTTTTTTTTAGTACTGTTATCAAACTAAGCAGCATGCTATTTCAACAGCTGACTGCAGCCTCTCAACCCAAACAAATTTAATCCATAATAAAGCCACCCTTGTTATATCTTAATATCACAACGTCTCTGTAAAAATATTAGAACCCTTGGTGAAGAAAATTATTTGCAGTGCACTTCCTCTTAAAGTTGTTGTCTGCAGTGACGTAATTAGACAAATTTTCTTCTTTTTGTTGAAAAAAAAACACTATATGTGATACAATCATAATAATATTATCAAAATCGGAGAATCTCATACCAGCCCATGCTTACAAATGATAGTGATACAGTAAGATGAACATACTATCCTCCTGGTATACACTCAAGGTGCAGATCCTGTCCTTTCAGCAACAGCTTCTCTGATTGGACACCAGAGGGCAGCAGTAGGCTGGGTGCTCGAACTGGTAGCGCTATGGATGCATTTGACAAACAACAATCTTCCTCATTTGTGGGCAAAATTAAATCAAGTACCGGTAAAAGTTGGCTATCAGTACATTTTAGCAAAACACAAATCAACTTCCTGATTAGTTAGTCACACACCAAGTCTTTCACTATCACTTACTGGGACTGACATTCTCAGAAGAGTTGTTCTGCGGTTCCACTGAAACGAAAAATCATGACATTAATAGTGCTAAGGACAGATGTGCTTTGGTTTCCTAATATGCATTTGCCAGATTTAAACATGACGTAAATCCCTCCTGCTTAGAATTAAAACCATTGAAAATGAGCAGAAACACTTTTGTAATAGTGAATTTAAAATGAGCGTCAGGGTTTTGGTTAAACCTACGTCTCTCCACCTTGACGGACAAGGGCATTTTCTGGACAATAGTGCGTATCCTTTGGAAGACAGCGTTGCAGCCGTAGTCCTTGCGACTGTCTTCTGGTAAGGCATAAGCAAAGTACAGGTTTCCATCGGTTCCCATGGAGACCCTCTCATCCAGCTTTATGTGCTGCAGACCTAGAAAACAGCATATCTGAATCATTAAAGACGTCAATATCAAAAATGTCTGTTTCCTGACATTTCTTTTTTTGCATTTGAAAATCACTTATGAGGTTTAATAAGAAAGTAGAATACACAGGAGTATAATATGTGATAAATGAAATGGAAACACCCGTAAGCGATTCCTCATCTAATCGTGCTCCATGAAAGCAAATTTGTTTCATATAGATTTACAGTTCAGTGAATTATCAACCCATGAGCCGAGTTTAACAGATATAGCCATCAGTCACTTGTGGTTTTATTAGTGTGAATAAAGAAACCTTATTTAAATTTACAAATGATATATAGATGAACAAACACAACTTCACTCAGACGCACATCATCATGGCAATGTTTTGAGATTACCTAAGAAAAAAGAAAGCTCTTCAACACACAACTGTTTCACCATGTTCAGGGCATGCAGTCATTGTCGACTCTGGACACATACATCTGCCAAGTCATAACAACACTGGAGCTGAATTTGTCCCCAAACGTTTTCATTCAGTGCATCAGTAAGCGTCTCCTCCTGAGCACCTGAAGAACTCTTGTAGTTTTTTTTTTTTTTTTCAGACATTCGTCTGGTTTGTCAGAGACAGATGAGAACTTGTAAGAGGTTCCAACAGAAGCAGGATTCCCCCTCCCATTGCAGGAGCACTTCAGACAAAGTCTGAGGTTACTTTTTATACAGTAAATCACTTTGTTCTTGAAGATGGCAGGGAAAGGCTCCTGATTGGAGACGAACGTCTGCGTCTCAAGTGGGAAGCTTTAATGCCATTCAACTTAAATGTAGCCACTACTTCACAGGGCTTGTAGGGAGTCATCCAAGACGGTGCAAACATTTGAAAAACCCTGGATGGTGCATTTTGTAGAAAATAAAAACGTCAACAATGGCAGATCTCAGATAATTAAACATTCATCTAATTCAGCCCAGTCTGTGTTCTTCAGGAGTAAATCACATCAAGCTTGTGAAATGATCATTCAGGTGTGAACAGAGGTGAAACATGCCGAGATTTGAATTCTAGTGTTCATTCCTTTCGTGCACCTGAATATTTGAGTGCAAGAAGCAAGAGAGAGCAAAGACATACAGAGCATATCTCTGTAATTCCAGGTGCTTTACGAGTCCTTTAAGTTCGTTTTGTATCACGCTAGAAGTTTCTGACGGGCATCTGCTGAACTTACGAGCTGCTTTATCCCTAATTATCTCTTTTTTTTTTTAGTATTTTGTTTTTATTTTTTGTAGATGTACAACTTTGGGTTTAAAACCAGATGTTTACATTCACTACCCATAATCTTTATTTCTCTATATCGGACATTGAATCAGATGCTTATAGGCCTAAATAATTAGAGAAGTCTTTCTGACTTATTTCAAAGTCAGAGCTTTAAAGACCACCAGATTGTTTAGCTGTTTTGTAAGCTGAAAGTTAAATCACCGTTCCACACAGCATTCCTATGTGGTTTTATGGAAAATCAAAACAAGTCACTCAAGATGTAAAGAAGAAAACTGAGGATGTCAATAGTTATTTTCCATATATAAGTTGCGCGTTTTACCCCTGCACCACCGCCACAACCATTTAATTTGATTTTTTTTAAAACTTACCATAAAAGAAAAAGAGTGTTTGGCTTTTATTGTGAAATTTTAACTAGACAGCTATTAAAGCCTAAAAGGTTCGTTGCAAAGGTTATAAACACTTGCCTAATACCTAACCACAACATTTTTTTCTAAAGGACAAGAAGTTCCAGTAATTTTCATTCACTGTGAATTGCTGTCTCTACTACAATGTCCACAAGTACTTTGATCCCAGACCGTAAATCCCTTCAAGATATAAACAGGTTCATGGTGCATCAGGATTTTAAAAGGTGAAAGCACACATGTTTTGCATCTATTTTGAAAGGCATATGCATGCAAATAATGTCTCTAGTCTGGAAGAATTACACACGTACATCACTAATACAGCAGAGTAGCAAAAGTCAAAGAGGACACAAGAGTCCGTCATCTCGCTGCGCTCTCTCATTGAGTTTGAGCCAGAATACAACAACACACTATAGAATATTTTCAGTTTAAAGTATGGCACAGAACTGACTGCAGAGGCTGAAAAATATGTTTGTTCAGATTCAGTTCTTAAAATGCTTTACCCAGTAAATCAACTGATCACAACTGATTCAAACGTTAGAAGGTTTTTAACAAGCTTCACGTGACTCTCTTATAAACATGTTGGATTTCAATGATCCAACATCTGTATAAAGTCCAAAAGACCCATCAGAATTTAAACATTTTTATTACTGTTAGTTTTAAGATGACAAACGTCACCCCTTGAGCTCCTCAGACTGCCTGACTTTGAATTTTATAATATCCCAAAACTGTGCATGCTCAGCATACTTTGCTACACAGATGTTGGAGATGGTTTAACAAATTGGCTGAAAAGCTTTTAATAAAATGAAGGATAATAAAGTTGAAAGAGTTAATGTTTCATAACACAACTGTTATGAAACAACTAATTTCATCCAAACTAATTTAATTTTACTTGTTCTTTCCACACCTTTGTTTTCTACAGATATGAAACTCCTGCAACATGCACAAACTTGAATTTCTATATGCAGACTTGTTTCACAGTGTGGCAATACTGAATGATTTACAACTTCAAACCCTGGAATAAGTGATGATCATGAAAATACAAACTAAAAACCTTGTATACCCATGGTACCTGAGTAAGCATCATGTACTGCCAGCATTTAGCAGCACAGCCAAAAAGGAATTTGATTATGACCAAACAGAGGAGAGTCAAAGTCAAAAACAGGGTTAAGCTGAAAAAGCTTGATGAGACTTGAAAACTGCTGCTCATAGACACTGTCTTATTGAGTTTGAGCTAATTTACAAGCATTAAAAATGTTTGATCTTTAAATGTGCAGAGCTGGTAGAAACATTTTTTTTTTAAATCACAGCTATAATTGCAGCAAAAAGTGGTTGAAAAAAGTCTTGGCAAAGGGAACTGAACAATTTTACAACACACTCCTCAGATTTTTCTTTCACTTCAAAAATTATACAGTATTTGCTCCTGGTCTACCATTTCAAATTGTGAAAACAAACATTGAGGTTTGTTGCCGCAAATCTCAATGTTTAGTGAAAATACTTTCACCAAATTAGAAAAATAATTCCAGGGGTATTATTTGACGTACATGGCACACCAACATTGCATCAGAAGCTAAACAAAAATTTAAATAACTTGAATCTTAAAAGAAAAATATTTTTGTGAGTATTAATTTGTTTTCAACATGAGATAAAACAGGAGCGTGGGGCTTACTCTGAGTCATCCAGTAGATCTCACGTGGGGCCACACCTTCTGGGGGGTTACAGTGAAGAGTAATTGGATAGCCCTCCTTAACGACGATGGTATCCAATGTTTCCTTTGGGAACTTTGGTGGAGCTAATAAATACAAACATTGAAAAAAAAAAAAATGAGATTTTATGACAATCGTAACAATTTGTTATTTTTCTCATGTTCGTATGTAGCCTTCACTTACTGGAAACTACGATTTCAATCTCCTCCGTCATGGCAGTTCCCAGCTTATTGGAAGCGAAGCATCTGTATTTACCCCTGAACAGGCCAAAGTGCTTGTTGTGAAACATGAATGTCCCATTTCTGTTGTCTGTTTTGACTGTCGGGATGTTTGGCAGGTTTAGCTCCTGGCCATCTTTTGTCCATGTGTATCTGTTGGAGTAAAATATGTACCCAGATTCTATCAGTATGTTTTTACCAAGACTTCTCTGATTTATCTAATCTGTGCAAACTGCTATTACTTACTCTGGTGGTGGGTTACCCCTGGCTTCACATCTTATAGTCAGTGTATTGTCAAAAGGAAGTGCAATAACAGGACCTGCTGTATGGTTGATTATAGTTGGAGGTTGCTCCACTTTAAAATAAAAACACAAAAGGAGAAGTGTTAAATCGAAGCAGCGAGAATTAAATTGCAACTCACACATTTGTTTAGTCTGTCTGTTTTTGTTTGTTTTCAGCCGTTTCTTTCTGCTTCATGTGACGCTGAGAGAAAAACCCTGTGTAATCTGAGCAAACGCTAACCTAAAATAGCACAGGAATGCTTGATTGCCATGTATTTGTCACTTTAAAACAAGCCTTCAACCTTTGCCACATAAACAATTTACCTTAACCTTTCCATTGTTTGTTAAGAGTTTTTAAAAGCAGTTAACATTCTTGCTCTGGAAAGGTAAACAAATGTGTTTCGACATCAAAAAGGGAATGCCATATTGTAGGAATCTTCCATTTCAATGAAGTGTTGTAAGTCAACATGACATAACAGGACTGTCAGCAAGAACTACTAAATATAATTTCAGTTTGCTTTGTGTCAGTCCTACCTTCGAAAGGTATATTAAGGCTTCTGGCTCCGGATGTAAAGCTCCAAAGCAGAACTAGTAGCAGGTCGCCAGGCCTCCTCATGATTCTTAATGAAGAAAATCAGGAAATATGTGTGGATCAGCTGTTTTCACTTGAAATTCGCAAGGCACAGTGGACCTGCAAAGGTAGAAATTGGAAAGCAGAAATCCTGTGTTGAGCAATGTGATGTATCAGGGGATGCTCACAGATTAGTGTGCAAGACTTGTTCTCCTAGGATATGATGAGATTGTAGGTTTCAACATTAAAACACAAAAACATTTGTTATCAAAGTGGAATCTGTCACATGGAGCGCCATGCTGCTGCTGTCAACATGAGCTGCTGCCATAATGAACCATGGGTTTCAGGTGAGTGTTTTAAGCTTGAGACGTTACTCCATAGAGATGATTGTCTCCATGCTTAAGGCTCTTACTTAAGAAATGAAGTAGTATTTACATTACCCTGGTGTGTGAACATAGTCAACAAATCAAAACTAAAATTCTGGATTTCATTAGTCTATTCCTGGGTTGCTTTTGTTTGTTTCTTTTTCCAGGGTTATGGTTTTATTCCTTTATTTGTTTTGCCTGAGAGCTATTCTTGTTTTGATGTAGATCTCCCAGGTTTCTCTCTTACTTTAGGCTGATCTATTCTCAGTGATTTTGGTTAGATAATTTTTCTCACTAAACCAAGAAAATAGAGAGCATCACACTTTACTTAACATACATTTATAAAAACCTCTCTTATATTTGTACAAGTAAAAAAAGATAACACTTTTAGTGTTATGTATTTATTACACATGCATGTCTTTTTGCTTAACAGATATGCTAAATTGCTGGAATATTTCACTAAGATATTTAAACTGGCTGACGTAACTTTTAGTCGTTTGCTGTGTACATTTTTCTACTGTGGAAATTAACACGTCGATTTCTGACACCTACTAGAATGAATATGTGATCAATTGCAATGTAAAAGTAAAACAGGTGTAATGGCACTTTAATAACCTGACCAAAACAATGCCTGTTCAATTTTGATGAACATTTTTGATGAGGTCAATTGATTTGAGACAATTTAACACAGGAGACAACTTGTCATGCGATAACCATTTATTTGAACTGTTAAGCCGACTGGTGGTGGTGGCATCCCCATGACATGCTTACTGTAAACTCAAATGGGACAAAGGAAAGGCTTAGCTGTCGTCTGCTACGATCACTAGATTCAAGATGGCAGTCTATAAATTGGACTAAGTCAGTCAGTGTTTCACAGCTTAGCTCTCACAGCTCTGAGACTGTGGCGGCAGGGGTGCCTGTGCCAAATGGGTTCACCCTGCAGCTAATCCCACTATCAGGAGAATAAAGGCAGGGACCTCCAGCAGTCATACAGTGTAATGCAGCAGAACGGCTGCGAACTACCCCGAGCTCTACAGACAACACAATTGTTTTGGACTAGATTTGGGATTAAGCTTCTTTAATTTAGTATCAATTAAACCAAATTAAGAGATTGGGGATTATTTGCAGTAGGGGTTGGGGATTATCTATGGTGGTTTAGAATAAAAACTAATCTGGTCCAGTGTTTATTTCACAGCAATGTCATAATCTTCCTTTTTTCTTAACAATTAGGCGACCCATGCAAAATTGGTTAATGCGTGAAATATACAGCTGTCTATTCAATTTCGTAACAAGTGCACCTCTCTCTGATGAGTGAGGTATGGATTTGGTGATCACCTGAATCCAACTGAGATGTAAAAGACTTGGGAAAGCATGAAAACTGTCATCAAACATTATTGAACTTAGAAAGTTTTATTTGTGTTGGTCTGAAAACCCCACATTATTGTGATGTTAATAATTTATCATTTTCTGCAAATAAACAGCTATATTTTTATTGGTAGCTTGGTCAAAGTCATTAGTTTAGAGTATAAAACAAAAACTATACTTTTACTCAAACCCATACCTATCAATCTGTGACCTCAAAACATTTTTGAACAGGTGCCAAAATCATCAAGTTGAATGTATTCGCAGGTGAAAAAAATGATTTTTTTTCTTCCTTTGGGTGTTTTTTGTATTGTAACCTGCTCCACAGCAAACTGAACATAAAACAGAATTATGATCTGTAAATAATTGTAGATCTGAAACAACAGAATGGTCTTGTGTGCTTGTTCTGTTAAAAATAAAATAACTTTGATTTTCTAAATTTTGGAGGCCCAGTGTCTTTTTTTTGTCTCAGCTGTGCTGGCCAGCCAAATCTGTATCATCTTTGAATGACACATAAGAGTTGCACTTTAGGCACCTCTGCTATGGTAAAATTAGAAGACAAAAAAATTTGCTGTAGTATTTAAAAGATTTTGTGGTGTGTATATGCATTGAGAAAAGAGCTGGTTAGAAGAACTTGATCAGCCTTAGCAGGTGACCAAAAACCTAAAAAAATCTAAACTTTTTTGATCACACACAAGTGTGTCCATGTTGCAGTAAAATTTGGATCCTAAGAAGAGAGACATAATTCAAAATCAGCTATTTTTAGCATCAGTAAGGTGAGTATATAAAGTCAGGAAATGTAAAGGAATGTAAAAAAAAAAAGAGTGTAAAGGAAAACTGCATCTTCTACAACATGTTGGAAAATATCCATGGTTCATTCAGGCTACAAGAGAGCAAGGCAGATCTGAGCTTAGAGCAGATAAAGGGATACCTGATCAGAGTGTAGGAAAGTTACTTTGTTTTATGCTTTTGATTTTTCAACCTACATGTTGGCAACTTTCTAGAAATCCAGAAAGCGTTAAAGTCTACATTATGTTTGGTTCATAACATGCATTATGAACCAAAAACACCTGGAGTGCTACCATGCTAGTCTCTAACATTTTGTCTTGGTTTAAATATATAAGTAAAAGATTTTGGATGGACATTGCCTCTGACACTCTGAAAGTACTGCACAGGCATGAGAGAAACGATAGAGGCAGTGAGTTTCGATTTAGATCAAATCAAGCAGACTAGATCAGACCTGCAATGTCTGTTAGGAGCCCCACAGCCCTTAAGAGACATGAAAAGTGTTGTCTTCTGCTGATGTTCACAACACAGCAACAACCCAAGGCAGTTTTATTCACCAGCAGCAAATCTACTAATTTACTGCTGCACAATCAAAGAACATTGTGAAGAAGGCAAATTACTAGACCTGCAAACCAGCCTCTTCAAAGGTAAGCCAAACAAACCCAACACCATTCATTTTAAAAGAATAAATCCTTGGAGTGCAGAGCAGCGTGGGGTGCCTATGTAAACACATAACAAAGCATTTGTTTTTGGAGCCAAGGGATCCATTACCTGAACACATGGCAGATCACAGTCACAAATCCGCAGGGATTGTATTACCTAAGCCATTAGTCGGCCAAAGGCATGAAGAGTGTCAGTACTACACGGCTAATCCAAGCAAACACATGCTGTACACAGTGAACCCCACACCTCCTTTCTTCCCTCCGATAAGTCTCAGTTGAGGACAGACGCAACTTCAGCACACATTCCAAATTCAAGCAGTCACAGTCTTACATGTGAATCCGCTCAAGTTCACTGGGAGGAAACAGACTTTCAACAGAAAAATCAAAGTTTTCTCAAAGTAACCGATACTCACAGTTCTTGAATCATTTTACATCTTCCACCTTTGCCAGGGGCCTGAGGCAAACATGTCCATATAAGAGTAAAAAAACAATGAGTAGTTCACTCAAGCAACTCTTTCACTCTCTGTCTGTTTGAACAAACATCTCTGACTTGTCTTTCCTCTTTCACCTCACACTGCTCCTCTCCTGCTGCACAGACACGCCTCACTCCCCACCATTCTACTCAAGCTGCTAAAGAAGCGACAGGAGACTCACTGAAGTGACATATGTCGCCAAAGCCTCTCACTTGGCAGAGAAGCTCTCAAATCCCGCGACAATGACCGGGACTAAGGCTGCACAGCGGGGGGGATGCTTGGATGGCGTTTAAAAAACGAGTGTAAAGGAAGTACAGGCATGCCTTATGCTCTCTGTCTCATTCTTTCTCTTGATTTCCTAGATCCTTCCAATATCCCCTCCGCAAATCATGAAAGGCCATTTTAACTCAGCTTGTTCCCAGTGATTTTAATGCAATGAGTCTTACAGTCCTATTGACAAGAGGGCAAAGTCATCTGGTTCTACTGAGCCCAACATCTTCTGTGCTTTAATTTCCATGCATCAGTTTAGGCTGTGTTGATAGATGGAACATTGGGAAAAACTTTCAGAGAGAGACTGAATGCTATGGATACAAATCAAGTCTTTTCTTCCTCTTAATATTCTTTTACAAATGTTATTTACATTTAAGCTTTTTATCTCTAGAAAACCAATTTAGTTTTCATCAGCATCTCTTTTCGAGCTTTTCCAAACAATTTATATCTGTGGTTTTACGTAAAGTCCCCCAAGAGACATAATACCAGACAATACAGTATAAAGCATTGAAATTGGACAACCAGGTAGATCAGTTATTTTTACAAGTGCAACTTGTACAAAATAATTTGTTAAATCAAATGAAGACATTACTAAAGTAGGATTTTTTTTTTCCTGTTGCATTGCTTAAGTCATAAATCAATAGTTATCTGTGCATTAAATTTTCTATATCCAAGTATGTTTCATTTTTATTTATGACATAGCATACAAAAAACCTTGTCTCATCTTGGTGTAAATATTTATCTTGTAGGAAAAAACTGCTGTCAAATTATATTTTCAAATTTGTGTATCAAGGCTGTAGCCCCTTGCTGGGTAATGTTAAACCAAACAAACAGGACAAACCAGTGTACAAATTGAGCATCCACCCACACACTACTAACTGTGTATTTTCTCTAATAATAATAATTTAAGCCGTAATTGCTGATAACAGCTGGGTGTTATCCACTAACAGAGCCACTTTACCTTTAAATTTTGTAATACAAAAACGAGGTAGGGCTGTCCAGAGTAGGGCTGCACAACATTTGAATTGCTCTTCTACTTTATTATGGCTTCCAACTGTGACATGCTGCATTTTTAGTACTATCATCCATATCAGCTGTGCACAATGAGACTCCATCAATAGACTGACTCTGTTATTGGCATGCAAAGTGTTTATTCACAACTGGAAATAACCTTTGTTATTTGCCTTCCAAACAATCGATTGCAACATTGGTAATGTGCACACTGCTATAGCAATGGTACAGACTTTACTTGGAGGTATATACAGTTAAAAGCTCTCCATTCTGGATCAGTCTGTCTTTTGATTGAGAGTCAACTTTTGTGCACACTCAGGGCTGCTAATGTCCCCTTCACAATGAAGGCCTGATTTTCAAATTAAAGTGAACACTTGTTTATAGCTCATTGACAATGTCCTGGCAAAATTTCATTAGCAGCCATAAACTGCTTAATATGCTACATCACACAAGATAAATACGATTAATGTGTGAACTTTAAAATTGGTGAGCAAATTTAGAAGGAAGGCATTTGTAACCATAAATATATAAATTCACTAATAGACATTCCCATGTAAGGGCTTACATTTTTCATGGTAAAAATGCAGCATCATTTGACATGTTATAAATTTAGACCTGCGAGTCTAGATGAAAAATATTTCCGGCCTTTTCTGCAGCCCAGACTAAACTCTGTGTAACCGCTAAAGGAAAGTCTGGACATAATTACACACTTCATTTAAGACCTTTTTCACCGCATCACACAGACCTAGTTTATGTCTAATGAAGCGTGGTTTGTATAAGCTCAGGAAAAAGAACTTTAAAGCTTAGACTCAAATGTAGATGCACATTAACTAAAAGCTTTCAAGGTGGTTTTCAAAATGTACTTTTATTCTGACAAATGAAACTCGTCAGGACATAAATTCTAATTTACTATCAGCACATATGAAGTAAGACAACACACCTGAATCAGTACACCACAGGTTTTTCGTCCTTGAAAATATGTCTCAATTGTCTACACTGTTCTTTGGTCTAAATGTAAATCCTATGTAAACATCAGTATGATGTTTCAGAAATTCAAAACACATCTAAGTGTCATTAAATAACACCACAGGAACTGAGGCCCTCTTAACAGCTGGCAATACCATGGCCTTGCTTATTCAGATACAACAGACATCTTTGAGTACAACTCTTCACACAAGGCATCAAAATAAATATTGAGTGATACACCTGAGGTTCCTGCTCTACATGGAAATAAAGGATTTATCTTAATGGGCTGTTCAGCATTATTCAGCTTACTTAAAAAGAAATGAAATTAGCTTAATTATAATGCCTCAAAAATATTTAGAATGCTTTGATTTTTTTTTTTTTTTTGCATTTTCTCACTATACATCACAAACTTTTATGTATTTTGTGAAATGGAAGAAAAATGGTACATGCTTTTCAAAACTATTTTACAAACATAAATCTAAAAAGTGTGGTGTGCATTTGTAATCCTCTTTATTCTCGCTCACTGAAAATAATGCAGAACCTTCAGAAGTAACAACAACAGCACAACAACCCTCAACATGCAGCCAGAGCTATAAATCAAAGCATAGTCATAGGTGGAATGGTCTAATCAAAGTTCAGATCTAGGTGCAAATGGAAATCTGCAGCAGGACTTGAAAGTTGCTGTTTACAGACACTCTCCATCTAAGCTAAATGAACTAGAACTGTTTCACAAAAAAAGACTGGCAAAAATTTAGGTCAAATGCACACAACCCTTTCTAGATCAGAATTTGTTTTGGAACAAATCAATAACATTTCAAGACACTGAATCTGAAAATGTTAATATATGCTTCAGTACAAATGACTCAGTGAACTGGCTACATGGAAACTGTTACATAATGACACAAAACAATGTCCAAACCAGTACATAAGGGACGCTTGTAAAAGAAATGAGAGGCATATGTCTTTTGTGCAACAGAGTTGCCCCTCCTCCAAATCTTTGTCATGTGGTATTTCTGTCCCAGCTTCATGGGCCTCAAATATTTCCCACAAGACAATAGAAACAAATAACAAAAGGGTATTTTGTTTCTCTCTTCAATTAAAGCTCGCTAAGGGCAAGTACAGTAGTAATGACAGAAATCGGGAGAACAAAAAAAGGAGGGAAAAGCTTAACCTAAAAGATCGACAAGTAAATTTATCTGAATATGTAAAACAGAGTGAAATCTATGGCTGGGACTATGCAGATGGAAAGCAGAAATCATTGTTCTATCAATCATGGCAGGTCATCTAATGCTGAACCAGTAAAGAAGTCCAAATCATCACACTACCTCCACCATGTCTGACTACATATTTCGGATTTTCTTTTTCTGAACTGCAGTGTTAGTTGTACATTAGATACAACTGGAAACACAAGTTCCAGGAAGTTCCAGTTTTGTCTCATTAGTCCATATAATTTATTTTCAAACGTCTTTGGGGTCATCAAGATGTTCTGTGGGAAATCTTCTTGTTTCTTTTGGCCACATTCATTTTGGCCTTAGAGCTCTCCAATGGATGCCAATTTTGTCCAAACTATTTCTTCAATTTGTTTTTCTGTTCTTTGGTTTTGATGCTTAAAATAAATATGATTAAAATCAGTTTTTGATTATCTGATATGTGAATCTTGATCTTAGATAATCAAGATTTTTAAAAAATGATAAATTTCAATCTCTGGTCTATTGGCTGGTTTCCATATGCATGGAGCTAACTACGAGTCAGAGAGAAATCTGGATTCAATGGAAAAATGTCCTGACAAATAAAAACGGCTACACAAGCATTAGTGACATGTCATAAGGCCTTAGCTGTTTAAAGCCAGACTTCACTTTAAACAACACTCCTTCCTTAACCTCTTCCAAAACCGTCAGTGCCCTAACATGCAGCTTATTTGTATTTCAGCACTCTATGTTCTTAGGAAAAATGCTAACTGTGCATGCCTGGAGTTTGCCCAAACAACTCTCTGACACATCAAACACAAGCTTAGCAAACCTGCGTTTCCAGTATAATAAAAAAGAAACAGTAGCAGTGTTGACAGGCACGACAGGTTTGAAGCAAATGAACATAGTTCATATTCCACAACATAAACACAGTTCAACAGAAACATCTTAAAACTTACGTCGGCATGTAAAACATGACATATACTTGTTTTTAGGGTCTCCTTGTGCTCGTTTTACTAAACGTTCATCATTTCTGAAATGCTACTCCGATTCGTCCTCCTTAACCCTGATCATTCTCCCCTGGCAATCCAATTTCACAAGCACACAGATTTTTAAATGATTACTGGTTAGTTTCATGCAGAATCACTCCTTCATTGTTTGTAATGAATGGCTTTCTCAGTGTGCTTTAGGTGTGTATCGGTTTGTGTGTGTGTGTGTGTGTGTGTGTGTGTGTGTGTGTGTGTGTGTGTGTGTGTGTGTGTGTGTGTGTGTGTGTGTGTGTGTGTGTGTGTGTGTGTGTGTGTGTGTGTGTGTGGCTCATCAACGTTCACTCAGTCGGGGTTTAAATGCTTCCTGCGCTGGAACACTGTGATTAGTGGAGTGACATGTAGAGAGCTGCCTCCTGAAAAGGAGCTGGCCTTGCACGCAAATACATAACACGCTATGACAACCATAGATTCCTCAGTCAAAGGTTTGGTATTTCACTCATGCACATTTCATTTAACTACTACTCCTTCTGTCTTTTGTAAATACTAAACTCCTGAAGGAAATGCAGAGCTTTTACAGTGAATATAAAGAAAATAGTTGTGGCAAATAATTTAAGACCTCTCATTAACATGGATTTCAAAACAACAAAGTAAATTGCCATGGAAATATGTCCCTTGCTGTTCTGGAGTGACAAAGAGTGTTATTCAGGAGCTAAATCAGTTCCCTGTGGTCAACAGCACAGAAAAGATTCAAAGATAGGCTTCCTCCCATCACACGCTGGAGCTATGAGAGGATCTCGTCACTCTTTCCACAACCGACATATTTGTTCTTCACTTCTGCAAAGAAGAAAACAAGAGAAACATTGCAGTCTGGTCTGAGCTACGCTGGTAATTAGTTTATGAGATCATCTTGAAGGCCTGAAGTGGTATTTTAATAGAGTTTGTAAAATGGCCAACATATTCTATCCGTTTTATCTCAACATTGCCATTTGCATACAAAGAGTCCCTTTTATTAGCAAAGTTTGAAAAAGCCAGAGAAGAGAGGAGATACTTTTAACGGCATACAAACCCGTCTCTTTAATAAATCCTCCATGTGCACTAGTTCAATTTGCTCTCATATAATTTGATCATTTTCCAATCCTGTGGTTTCTGCAGTGCATATTTTCTAAGAAGAAGGCATCCCCTAAGCCGCTTCCTGGATTTTGTTACATACCTTCCTTTTTTAATAGCATTGAATACAACACACACCTTTGTAGTCTAAAAAGTAATAAGAGAAAAATCCTTCACAAAGTTGAGAGCGAAGGTGATGCTTCTCCTCTGGTAAAACATATTTTTGCACATTAACTGAAACTTTAAATTGAAAAAAGGATTTATCTTCATGTTTTATCCAGTGTTTGTAAAAGTCTGTTTTCATTAGCCAGAAGTTATCACAGGGACCTACATTGTGTGGAGTATTGTTTTCTCAGTACTTGGCACCTTTAAGTCAAATTCCTTGTTTCTGGGATCAAACATGACTGGACTTGTGTGCACCCATCACTCTGACTTTTCTATTGATTATCTCTCACTGTCCCCATCAAATGTTCAAATGCACAGTTTCTGGATGTCTAAATTGAAATTTTTGTGTAATTTTCCCAAGACAAACGTTGGGTTTACCTGCAGTCAGAACAAGCAAAGGATAAAAAGTAATCTTTCTGACTTAACTTCTGTTTGCCTGGATGAAAAGATTTTGAGAGCAGAGTTGGGTCCCATATGCATGACTTTTAAAGTTGTTGCACATAATCCAGAAATACTCCCAAGTTTACAAGCTAGTGAAAGCCAGTGAAAGCAATTTAGCTTTCTGTTTCTACAAAACCATTAAAGTCACTTATCAATCCACTCTTGCTTCACTGGCATTTAACTAGTGGCATTTGATTCTCAAAGATTTCTTGAAATATAGTAACATTTTGAACGAGGTTTTAATAGAGCAAATAACAGAAGTTCAACAGTTAAAAGAAATGATTGAACTTGTAAAAGAACTCTCACTTTACATTATAGTTTAAAACAGAAACAGTGAGACAGTGGGGAGAGTCATCACCAGGTTTGAACAATAGAAACTCACTTTCTTTTTTAAATGCTAAATTAATCCTGTAATCTGGAATTATAAGGTGATCCACAGACAGCTTTGAATTATTTTAAATTAGGTTAAAACAATGTTTTAATCTGCTGCACCAATAACCTTGTCTTTCAGTTTCTTCATCACTAAGTAGCAGTAAGATTTTTTCCAAACAGCAATCACATAAGTCTGATGAATAAAGGACTATGGACATATCCAGTCCTAAATGATCTGCACAGCACAGAACAGAAACCCCAAGAGAACAAAGCATGTAGTCAGAGGAAAAACTGTGTTAACTAACAAGGCGGTGACCCCCTACTGCTAATGATTCAGGTTTCATAGAACAGACATTAATAAATCTGAAATCTGAAGCCTGAGTCCACAGCAAACAACCAATACTTAACGTTTTGGCCAGTTTCGAATCGAGCCAAAGACAAAGTGACTCTTTTATATTACCTGAATTTTAAGCCTTTGTTCAAGTAACACCATGGTTAAGAGCTTGTGGCCCGAATGGAAACGTATTGCTTAGGTAAGTACCTAGGTAACTCCTGGAACAACAAGCATAGAGTTGAACCTTGTGAGTGCAGCAGCATCACTGCTGTCTGACACAGGCTCCTGAAAGGGGGAACCCTGTGAAAGTGTCAGTGCCTTTCTGCATTTGCATATTTGGAACACCATGAATTAACAAGATTGTTCCTGCCCGGGTGCCAAATTGAAAGGGTCCATTAAAGAGCGTTCTAGTGGCTTTACTGCATTTGGTTGGAAGTTTGGATCTTAGTGTATAAAAAGGGGATAAAATGTTATTAGATCGAATCGATCCACATGCAAATGACTCACTCGACAACTTCTAACAAGTCAAGAGGCGTGCCTCATAAAAAATAAGTTACAAGTCATAATTATGTCATGTTTTGGCACAAGTACAAAAAAGGCAGATAGGTAGCAATGTGGTTGGTCTTACATTCAAAGCCAAGTATCAGGGAAAGCCTGTTTATTGTAAACCAGAGATGCAACCTGCCCTGGAGCAATTCCCAAGCAGAGTAACTCAATTTCTCACACTAAGGTACTGCTGGAGTCAGAATAAGTAAAACAGTCGATAGTAACACTGTTGTTATACTGTTCTGGGAGTTGCTTTTAGGTTTTCTTTCCATTTCTAAAGATTTTTACCTCTTATACAACGGTGAAAGGGAATAACAACTGAAGCATTGTCAAAAAAACTGAGACAGGATTATCTTCTTCTTCTTCAGAGCGCTGACAAAATATACATTGAAACAAATGCACACAATTGGCTTGTTTATGCCAATTTAAATTTAAGACAGAATAGTGAATTTGATAGGATAAAATATTTTGCTTGAGAGATCGTATTCATTAAGTTACACATTTTCTAGATCCAAAGGCTGTTGCACTATTCAAATCAGTCAACATAACTTCAATATCTGATTTATGCTTTTTTACTCTTTTTAAAATAGTTTAGTAGATTAATGCTGTCAGGTCAAAATACTCTGGTCTATTTTTTCCCAGTCCAACCCTGGTATGCGGTAGAATTTGATCATTTGACTGAAAATAAAATAAAATAAAAAACATTTCTCAAACTAACTTTATTTCTAGCACCTGAGCAAATCAGAAAGAACAAACATCTGTCTCCAGCCTGTCTCCCACGCTCATGGCACCAACACAAAAACAACATGAAATCTGAACAGTCTAACAAAACAAAACTTAGACATGAAAAACAGCAGCATGCATGGACGACAGCATGGAATTACACAATCCAAACCTTCGGTAAGGTCTAGGTTGGTCTCCATGTGCTCTCTGTCAAGTTGGCTTTATACCACACATATTAAACTCAAGACCCATGGGGCAAATCCGGCATGCCATGAACAGAAGAAGAACTTTCAAGAGACCAGTATTGTGGATAAATATTATTTTATCAATCAAATCAAAACAATTTTTATCTGGATAGTGGCAAATACCATCAATATGAAAAGTTGTTCAATAGTTTTTCATTTCAAGAAATACAGATTGAATGTAGAGACAGCTATTTACTAATATTTTAATAGTTTGTTGATGAGTAGTTTCATGACTGTCTTTACTTTGCATTCAGTCCTGACCAGACCAAACATTGCAAATTGTATTAGCATTGTTGTGAATATTTGAGTTGGTGGACTCCAACCAGCTGATTAAAAAAAGATGGTGCATGATGATAACTTTAAAAATGCTAAATCTGTATATAAATCAGACTTTCATATTATGATATTCCCACTGGTCATAGCCCCCTGATGGCACAGACACAAAGGCTTTTTGTCTTTGAACCTGTCAAGATTAAGTTCTACAAGAAAAGCCTCTCACAATGTTTCAACTCTCCTGATGTTGAATGCAATCTTCCCAGTGTTACTGTGAAGATCAGGAGATTACACTGAAGATGTTTTCTACGTGGCTCAGTGGAGGATGTGCCATCACGCTTGTGAGAGACTGTGTGCATCTAACATGTGCTAACTGCAGATTGCTCATAAACCGAATCTTCCTCGGTCAGTAACGTAGTCCTACGTGAGGGCACAGACCTTCAGCAGTGCTGTTCGGATCTTGTTGTCTCTACAGAACAATGAAGTTTCACAGGAGGAGTCAAATCAGAGTTGAATATGTAAAAAAAATGTTGTAGAGGGCATTTCTCTTGACTGAGGGCCCTCGTCTGTGCTGCGATAACTGAATCTTTCAACAGGACACCACAAAATTTCACAACAAGGATCTGATAAAGACTTCTTCCAGGTCAATGATGCCCTTCAAATTTTGATCTAGATAATAAAATTGTTTGGGGATTGGGGGATTTATGAAAACGGGGATCACTTCCAAAACATTTATGGCCTTTGGAAAACCATCTTCATCACAGTGAGCAACATTTCTACCAGCCTATTAGAAACACTCACATCACGCACAAGTAAGCTAAATTTGGAAGTGATTAATCTCAAACTATAGAACAACTCACTATTCCCTTCTAAATGTGTTTATCAGCTGATGAATGTCCTGTTGAATTTTAAATGTAATTTTCAATAAATTACCCTATTTGTCTTCCTCTGGCTTGTTTCGCCTCTTTTTGTGTGCTAAGGATTAATTTACAACCTGATTGTGATTGTGTAGCCTGAAATGCAAATATATAAGCCTTTTTCCACAGTTCTTAGATGTGCAATCAGGAGAGGACTTAAAGGTAGTTATTCAGTTTTTTTAAATACCATTTTAATCTTTGTTACGGTGTTTCAAAGCATTTCGTATTGAAACAAAACCAAGTACAATTAAAACAAGAATCAACAAAGGAATTTCAGATTGAGGTAATTCTGATGACATTCCACAAAGCAATTCATGGATCAATATTCTCCTAAATAAAAGCCTGTTGTTAACAGCACTGCTGGAAATCAAGTTCAGAAGAAATTCAAGCCCCAAAATGTTTTTATATTTATTGATTGCTGTTGCACCACTTTCAACTAAGCCAATAACTGTGCCCCATTTCAAATGTTCTTTCTGATAAGTCCAATGAAACAAAAACATCCACAAGAGAGTAATTTCAAAGTATAGCCAGTGGCGTCAGCTTGTGATCGACACTTCAGCTAAAACGATCCGAGCTTTTATGTCCACGGGCTAAAAAATCCAATGAAACTCAGTGTTGCAAGAAAGTTCATTCTGTCATGTATACTCTGAATTAGCTGTTAACCAGAAAGAAAAAAAAAGATTAAATGCTCAAAAGATAAAACAGATTGGCCAGGACTATTCTGCTCTGCAGGCTTTATGTGCTCAAGACATAAAGTCTCTACATTTAGAGACGCACAGAACTTTCTTTCAGGGATAAAACAAAATCCACAGACACTGTCTACAGTTCAATTACTTGTTAACATAAATAATGATTCTGCCAATCACATGGCAGCAACTCAATGAAATTAGCTATTTACACATGGTGAAGATGACTCACTGAAGTCCATAAGCAATTAAAGGGGGAAGAAAAGAAAAGTATCTTGTAACGGGAATGATTGCTGGTGCCAGATGAGCCTTTTGAGAGTATTTTAGAAACTTCCATTGCCTTGTTGGCATCAGAGGTCAGAGGGTAATGGCCAGATTGATCTGACATGACAAAAAGGCATCAGTGGCTAAAATAAACAGTTGTTGAAACAAAGATCTGCAGAACGTCACCGCTAAACACAAAACATGGGCTACACAACCACAAAAAGCAGCACAACAGGTCAGGTGCAACTCGTGTCAGCTAATAATAGCTCCAATTCACAAAGGCTTAACAAGTTAGCCTACAACAAACAGGAAAAGCATTTCCTGGTCTGACAAGTCGATTTCTGCAGCAACATTCAGATGGTATGGTCAGAATTTGGCATAAACATCAGAAGAGGATGGACCCATCTTGTCTTGAACCAGCAGTTCAGGCTGCTGCTGATGTGGATAATGGAGTCTGAACACTTTGGGTCCCTCAGTAATAAAGGATTGTTGTTGTAATAACTAATGTTGTGGACCATGTCCATCTCTTTATGCTCAAAGTGCACCCATCTTTTAATGGCAGCTTCTAATACAGCAATGCACCATGTCAAAACCTCAAATTATGAACATGATATTGAGTTCACAGTCATAAGATCTCAATCCAGTAGAGTACCTTTCAGATGGGGTGGAACCGGAGAATTACAATGTGAATGAGCAGCTGACATACCAAAAGGTGTGTCTAGGAAACATAGAAATATGAGTTCAATATTGATTTTTAGATCAATATTGGAGCTTGCCTTCACTGAGATTTTTAAACTCATAAGCCACTCTTCAGCGCCATTGCTCTCAAAGTTTACGGAAATCTTGGTGAAATTGTTCTGGTAAAAACTTATTTATATTTTATAGTTTGCAACTGTATTCATCTACATATCTACCTGTTCATATGACAACAATTTAAAATCAAGTAATCAGATAATTTGTTTTTCTTTACTTATGACTTTTATAGATAATGAGGAAGTCTGGTTCTATTAAGGAAATGTTTTGTTTACTATTCATGTAGATCCAGGCAAAAAGCGAGATTCACAGCTGTGTTGAGTTAGACTAAGGATGCCACTAAAAAGTATTTTAAGTTGTCAAATTATTGAGTTATATATTTAAAACAATACAAATCTGATGCTCTCAGAATAATTTTGCATGATTATTACATGATGAAGGAAAATGTCTTAATATGCAGCAGGCAGCAAAGGATCTTATCTGGATTATCTAAACAACAAGCCAAGGAACAAGTTACCCAGATCATGTTTATCTCAAATAGTTGTTATCGACTTTCTTTATATTCATTTAAATCAGATTTTGAAAAAGATGCAATCTGATTTTTTCTTTCCAGATGCAGTGCATGTCCTGCTGCATATCAATAATTTCTCAGAGGGCAACATTGCTACCGTCCTGTGGCGAACAAGGGCAGAGCTACTGATACAAAGAATAAAGGGTGAGAAAACTAAAAAGAGTCAAAAAGCAGGGGAGCAGAGTTTGGATGGAGGGGTGATATCTGTGGTGCAGGAGAGAGAAATCCATGGGAATGCAACTCATTAGCACATGAATCAAATTCCAGTAGACCTGATTTTAGAGCGCGTAGTCCAGAATACCAGCAGTAGGTGAGCAAAATTATGAGTGCTGGTGTCAACCCTAATCCCCTGAATAGTGTGCCAAAATTGTAATGCCCACAACTTTGTGAGGAGAAACATTATAAACATAAAAACTATCACAACACCATCTGGATATACTGTATAACATTTTCATGTTAGACAAGATTTGTAGGACTCATTTCACACAGTCAAAGCACTCATGATTATCTTCAGACCCTTCAACGATTTTTTTCTTGTATAGTATTTATATCCTGTAAAAGAGACAAATATTGATTTTGTCTGTTGAACCATTTCTGTTTTCATTGCCATATCTTTCCCAGCGATCCTACACCCCATATCCATCATATGTGTGTGTGTATATATATATATATATATATATATATATATATATATATATATATATATATATATATATATATATATATATATATATTATCCTGCTGTTTCATAGAAATTATTATATCACGTGATCTAAGAACATCCCCAGAGACTTTTAAAGAGAACTAATCCATAGTCTCATAGGTCCTCCACTATGTTCATCAGTAGCTAATTAGTTCTTTCCTATATTTATTCTTTTTGTTCACACAAAACCCACCCATACTCAACAGCAGTCTTTCATTCTTCCTCATATTCGCTGTGCCCCCTTCATGGTTAGTAACTGCATTTGGGACTTTTGAAACTTCCTTTCGTCAAGAGATTTCGCCAAGTTCTCTTTGCCATTCCTGTCAGGTCAGGTGGGCTGATGGTTTGCATCTTTGAAATATTCATTTTGGATGGATTTAACAGTGCTTGAGAATTGGGATAATGTTTTCAAATCAAACTTTGCTTTAACTTCTCCACATGTTTGTCCCTGGCCATTTTAGTGTGGGTTTTGCTCCTCATAAACTTTGTCCAGTAATGTTTTCTAGCAAACCTCAGTGGCCTTCACATGGAAGCTGAATACAAATGCAGTCAACAGCTTTCAATTTTTAATCTGAAAACCATGTATTATTTTCCTTCTATTTCACAATTTCGCATAACTCTGACTTATCACATAAAATCCAAATGAAATGCACAAATAGGTATTTTTAAATTCACCAAGAGTAAATAACTTCTACAGGAATGAATACTTTTGCATGGTGCTGTATTTTGGAGATTGATCATGTCAGGAGGGAAACTTTGACGAGACAAAGGAGCCAGTTTTATGCCTTTATCAGTTGTGGGAACAGCAAGTGCCGTTATAATCCCAACAAGAAGGAACGTGTAGGAACAAGACTGTGCATCATAGCAATGTCCTTATCTTCTCTTCAACAGAGAAACCTATCATAAGCTTTCATCGAACGTCTGGAACTGCTACGTTCTGTTTTCGTTGTTTGACACAGCAAAGTAAATGTTCACTGAGTCATTGACGAATTAACAGGAGGTGCCCACATATAGAGAGGATGTTTACTTCCAAATCTAGCGAAAGGGACATGCTGTCACAGTAAACAGGGTGATAGATCACAGATGTCACAACTTATTTCTGTATCTCTGACTCAATACGAGTGTTTGTCCCGAGTCTTAACAGTGAGGGCCCTGTTCAAAAGCAAGAGTCGAGATGAATGTTGGGGGAATAGCATTTTCAGAGCCAACAAACTATGATCCTCACTCTCCAGGAGGAATGCAGTCTACTGACCGTCAAACCTGCTCAAACGTTCCAGAAAATTAAGCACATGTGGGGAGTAAAGAGGAGTTTGGGCCAGCATAGGTGACCGCAGTTAAACTGCATCACCCAACTCAGACAGGATTCCATTATTTGTGCCTCCTGCGTGAGGCGCTGATTCCTCCAAACATTTGTCGCCCAGAGTGGTCACGACCTTTGCTCTTCGTAGTTAGGAAGAACTGGGTCTGAAAGAGCAAAACGTCAGGCTCCATGGTAACCAGAATCCTGGTATCTAACCTGACAGAGTTAACTGGAAAGTTTTTCTCAGAGCAGAAGCCTTCATCCCCTCAACAGGGTGAAACACTGAAGCTAGCAAATATACCAACAAGTGTTTTAAAAGGCAGCCGAGATTGGAGGCAATCAGTTTTTTGATTAAAATAGAGTGGTGCCTCTATTTTAAAACACGGTGTTGAGGACTTGCGAGTTCCTGTGTGTCAGTGACTGCAGTAAATATTTCCCAGGCATTCCAAATGTGGACTGACTGTCCTCAGAGTGCAGCAATAAATTCTCCAGACAAATGCACACATCCGAGCTTTAGTTTCTCTTTCATGGTCATCTTCTCGTGGCATCTTCTGCGTAAGATGCTGGATGTCTTTTTAAGGCCAGAATCCAAGCTGGGAGTTGCCTGATAAGAATTGTTTTACATTTCAGTCAACGTCACACATAAACAAATGAGAGAAGTGCCAGAAAGATTGGTTTCAGGTTTTCTTTGAGGTCTGAGCTGCCAATTTTATATATTTTTTTTCCCTGAACAATGCTTTATAAAAACAACTACGTAAATAACTAAACGGAATATGATTAAAGGCCAACATACTCCATAAGATCAGAAAATTGTGTTCCCTCTTCCAGAAATTTTGACAATCTTCGCTACAACACTGATTTTGATATCTACAGGTCACTTTGATTTGCTTTGAGAACTTATTTAAAAGTACCTCTGCAGTACATTTAGTTGATTCAACATGATTGTAACACGATGTAACACATTGGTGCATATCAGGGCAGAAACTTAGCAATGAAGTAAAATGATTTGTCGTTAGACATTCAAAGCCAGATTGTGCAAAGTGGTCTGTGTTATTTGGAAGTGGAAGAAGTTCAGTACCCTCTCTTGATTACCCCCTGCCCTCTTAAATAATAATCAGATGCGTCAGTGTTTAACCAATATAATTTCTTCAGAGCCTCATGGATAAGAATAAATCTGCATATGGAATCTAACATATAAAGATTAAACAAAATTGACCTACTACGTCCTCATGGACCCATTTTGTGCTGACAGTTAAGGTGTTATTAAAGGCAGAATTCAGTTGTAATGTTTCTGACAGTGGTAGCATTCATTCTCAAGGCCAGATTGCAGAGTACAAAGAGTGTTTAATTAATTCATGCATGTAATACTGTCAGATTATCATGCTAAACAGCATTTAAATGGCTAATCCACATGAAGGCTTTCTCTCCGACCACTGATATGCAAAAGATGCGATTATTGTGCATCTCAGAGAAAACCAAACACTTACTCCTTCTTCTCTGCAGGGAGCAAGAGATAATTTGGAGCCCTCACCATCCACTTAAAAGCTCCCCTGCATTCAGCTTAACAAGCACATCATTTGCTGTGATTTGTCAGTGATTTTACATTTAAAACACAGCGTATAATTCAAAATTTGCTAGGATTTAAACCTTTACATGAGATTAATTTAAGAATCTCTCAGCGATGCAGTGATGAGCAATGTTCACACGAGACAGCTGACTGTTTTCTCTGATTTTCTTAGCTTTTTTTTTTTTTTTTTTTGGTCTTTGTCTTTTTCTAATTAACAATGTTTCCAACTGTGTATGCCTCATAAACAAAGTTTTAACACTGAAATCAATTCCAAGCAACAAACAACAAATTACAGCCCATGAGAGCTCTGAAGAGCAAAGTTAATTCGCAATCAGCTTTCTTTGCCCACTAAATAAGATTATTAGGTTATGCTCTGCTACTACATGCAGTGGTTTCACGTTGATACCATAACTTTGTTGACTATATGTGACTGTCGTGGAGTTTTGCTCTTCCCAGCGCAGCACTGATTAAGTGGCTAAGAGACTCACCCCCTGCCTGGTAAGGCTCTTACGCTGCACGAGCCGATCTTAATGGATAACAACGAGCTGCTCAGATGCTGACAGCATCTAAATATACTTCATCCTGTCACGGCATATCTATTATATTTAACATTTTTGATCCATCAAATGTGCTAAATAAAAAAATAGGATTGTTGTGTGCATGTTTCTGAATCATAATGTATGGAATGTTCACTATGTAAAGGCATTGATGAGGTTAGATCTCCACCCTGCAAATTTAGGGTTTAACGGAGCACTGCAGCAGCATGCACTAATTATACAATTACAGAATTTGCTGAGGGGCAGTTATCTCCAAACGTCTTTGACAGGGAGAGAGAGAAGCGAGCTGGAGACAACATGCCTAGCATGTTGCGACATATGCTGTATCTACTTATCCGTGGGTGTAGGATCGCTGAAAAACTATGAATGACTTACTGAGGCAGCATTACGTCTTCTGTCTGTGTTCCCACTGGGGACTGAGAGTTGGTGACTTTCCATGTTATTTTTTTTAACTCTGAAATGTTGAAATACTTATAAAATAGGGCTGTTGTAAATGATTACTTTAGTAATCGAGTAATCTATTGATTATTCTGACAATTAATTGAGTAATCGAATAAAAAAATGTGATAAAATAATAATAATAATAATAATAATAATAATAATAATAAAATCAACTTCGGCCCAAATTTTCATATCCGTGAATCCCTATAATTACTTTTCTCTAGTTCAGAAAATTAACTTGTAACAATAATAGCTTACATTTAAAGTTAACTTGGACAAAAATTATGCAAAAATCTGAAATTACATTCAATCTAATAATAAAGCAGCAGGCTCACAAATACAAAAACTCTATACTCCAGTTTTTATATTCTTCAGTGAATTTAATTAATAGATGAGCTCTCACTTTGCCCAGCCAGCTATAGCTTTTGAGTCCGTGTTAGCGACGGGATCTTCGGCACCTACGTCACACACAGAAACGCATCTGCCTGCCACAGTGCGCTCAGCCACCCAGTTGTTGTGGCCAGGATGGTGGTACGTTTATTTTCCGGTTTGTCCGTAAAGCTACACTCATGCTAAGCATCAACAGCTGTCCGCAGTGTTCCATCTATCCGCGCCACCTGTATAAATACTTTTGCCACACTCATCACCGCTGTTTGCTGCTAACCGGCTAACTAACAGGCAGCAGTTTTAGGAGTTGTATTCCTTGGATTGCACCCGTCATTCTAAGGATACTTATTGGTCCCTTGACAAACAATAAAAACCTGAACAGTGTCATCAATCAAAGAAATCCCCTCAGACCGAACTTGAAAATTATGCTGTTAGCAAGTAGCATCATAACGTCTAATAACTCAGGCGGAAGTGAGAGCGTTGCGCAACACAAATAATATCTGGCTGGGGACATACTTGGCACAGATAATTTGCCTCAAATTTGCCTCAATTTGAGGCAGATCAATTTCACTTCAAGGAATTTCAATAATCAAGGTACTCGAATCATTTGAGTTATCACTGCAGCCCTAGAATGAATGTATAACTTCTAATAAAATATTTTCTCTTAAACAATGTAATTCCACATAAGTATGCTCAAAATTAAAATATTTACACAGCCCTTGTGAATGATTCAACTAATATTGACCTTTTTGTTTCATTTATTGTATGAATTTTTTAAAGAATTACAAAGTCTGCTAATGTGACACAGTAGCCTGAAGCTTTGACCAAATGGACTGTGTTGTGTCAGATGGAGTCTCGATCTCACTCACTCTTTCTTTTCTAAGCACATCAATTTCTAGGTAAGTTCTTTTTAATCAGTATTTTAATTTAGGTGCATCAGACCTTTAATCTTTAAAAGAGGCTTACCATTGTAAATAACTTTTGAGTCCTCAAGTGTTTGAGATTTTACTACTACCTTTTATATTGCCAGTAAATCCATTTGCAACTAGATGTATGGGTTCCCCTGTTGACTGCTCAGGCTGTTGTGTTATTTCCTGTGTGAATTCATTCTCTAACTTCAGGAAAGTGCACTCAGACAATTCACCTTCTGACATTTAGAATGTTCTCATTCTTTCTCTGCATCTAATAAACCAGAAAATGCAGGTTCTAAAGGGTTCAGATCACTTTTTACTTATTATTGTTTACACAGGGAAACCTGAATATCTGGGTTTTTCAAGAAATAAATTATTACTTTGACAAAACCACTCCTACTTGAGTAATTCCCATGGCTTTATGATCCAAGTAAAGCTGTAATATTTGGGAAACTACAAGCTTCTTCAGTGTGTTATCTGGTAATTGCCACTTTGACATTTTCATGTGGGTCTACATCTGTAATTTATTCAGTAAAAATGAAGCTGTCAAAAACCCTCGCAATACTCTCCTTCAAAGAGCAAATTGTTCATGGCTCCAGAAAGGTGATCTATGGGCAGTACTGGCAAATCAGAAATGTTTTTATTAGCTCAGCAGAATATAATTCAGTCTCTCAAGCTCTAATTAAACAATTTATTTTCCATAACTTTGAACCAAGTTACGGAAATGAAACAGAGCTAATAAATCAAACTTGGCTCTTTGTCATTTTCCACAACCAGCTTTTCAGTTAAACATTTTGCACCCACATAAACATTTAAGCTCTAACCTTTGCAGTCTTGTTTATAACAGAGGTGCAGATTATTTGGAAATGTGCTGGTACAAGACTATTGTTCACTTCTGTGATGATGGTATCAACTCTGATTAACCTTCATTTTCCTCAAACTTCTTTTGCTTGTTCATGGCCCTGGAGCTTTAGCCTCTCAATCTAAAGCCAGCGTAAGGTGTGGAAGGGCAGAGAGAGTCCATCCAGCCACCAAAAGATATTACGGACAGCTAGAGCACAAATGCAGTGAAATACAAAAACCTACTAAATACTGCATCTCTGCTAAGGCTGTACAATACATAGATCACTAACATATTGTCATCCTAGTATCAGCGTGTCTGTTTTCATCCTGCACTTTCATAAAACGGCGATGTCATGAACCTTAAAAGTGGAGCCCTCGCCTAAGCTACTTCTGGCCATTCAAATATCAAACCTGCACTGAAGAACCATACATGGTGTGGAGATGAGTTTGGTTGATAAGTGTTATAGAGAATCTGGGTGTTGAAAATCTACTATTTTAAAGCTTTAAACATATTGTTGGTGTGTGATGTCTGTTTCTTAACTTTGGCAGAGGTCAGATCTGTTCTTCTTGGTGCATTTCACAGCAAACTGTCCAATTTGTGTTTATGGAAAGAAATGATGCACATTAAATGCATACAACATGATGGTGATCTCTGTTTTCAGCTGATACAAGGCAGTAACTAACTCATTTGGCCAATTAGTCTGTTCGACTTCAGTCTCCCTCACCTTTTACAAAACACACGTAAACGGCAAAAATGCACCCACGTCCTGCCATGAAGTGTTTTGTAAACAGTCATTGATGCTTTGGGTATTCCAACATTTTTCTATCAGAAACTTTAATTTCCTCTCTACATTGAGCGATAGTAGTCCATCTTATGACTAGCCTCATTTCCCTTGTGCGTCAACAAACTGATAGCTCATGGGCCTGTCACCACCATTGTTCATTGACTGGTCTCCTGTTGATAAATAAACTGACCACTACAACGCAGGAACACATCACAAAAACTGCAGATTTGCTCTGACCCAGTCATCTAGACATCACAATTTGATCCTTGTCAAATCTGTTTGGATCTTTTTGTATGCATATTCTTTCTGCTTTTAATACATCAACTTTGGAGGACAAAGCGTTCACTTCCTGCTCTATTAATCCTACCTGCTATTCCTGTGTCTGGTCACAACGGTGTCGCTAATTGGTGAACACTATGTTTTTTTAATGGTTTAAAATAAAGAAAAATAAAACGTACACCACTTTCTTTTTTCATGCAGTGAAATTAATGTCCATGATATCAAATGAATAATGCGTCAGATTTTCAACTGATGGTATCAGTTGAGTAAATTAAAGTTAATTTAAACTTAACTTAAATTAAGTTTAAAGTACACCATCCAACGCCTCAATCTTTTTCTACAGTTAAAGGAATTAAAATCTTAATTTTCTAAGTTTTGTGGTTTTATGATTTTTCTGCACATTTCTGCTTTATTCTCCAATGTGGCAAAACAAGACCCTGTTTGTTGAATGTGAAGGGGATCTCACAACAATCCCAGCACAGGATGCGTTTCAAGATTTATCCTGATCTCATGTGACAGTCGGCTCTCCTGTCTATTAATCTGCTGGAAGCTCAAACTAAACATCACAGCAGGGAGCAAGATTCCCTGCAATTATCACATTTGAGTCAAGCTGGGCCACTCACAGAAAATCACTGGGACATATTTTGCCCAGAGCTTCAGACAGCTGAACAGCTCTGGCCAAATACTCGTGTCACCTAAACCACCAGCACTTCCTTTCACTCACAACAGGAACAGAAAAGAGAGTCGTACCATAAACTCAGAGTGTCAATGGTAAAACATAAGTTCTGCTGCAAGCACCGTGCTGCAAGTGAAGTTTTAAGCCCTAAGCAGAATTTATTTTCGAGGTTCACCTTTTCGCTTTTCAATATTTACTGTCCACCATTTCCTGTACAGTTTTAGCTCAGAACAATAACAAAAAAATACCGTCCAGTGAAATATTTGCCTCTTGGCAGATTTCCTCTACTTTGGCTTTTTTTTCCGTCACAATGAAATATATTTTAGAAGATCTAATACATTTTAATGACCTGTGTTATTTAGTGTGATATTAAAATCCTTAGAGCAGGATTTTATTTAGTATGGGAAAAAAATGGGCTTGTGAAAGCAAACTGGCTTTATGTGAAAATGTAAGGCATGAATAGACTTAGCCACAAAACAACCCAGAGAAGCATTTAAATCATGGAAGACCTCAGCTGAGGTCAGCGTTTAGATCAATCAATCAAATTTTATTTGTACAGCACATTTCAGCAGCAAGGCATTTCAAAGTGCTTTACATAATTAAAATAAAAACAGCATGTGAGAAAGAGATTTAAAAAACATAATTAAAACGTAAACAGTGAGAAAGAGAAATAAAAAGCTGTAGAACTTTAGTTGAGATGCCGTCAACTGGGACTCCAACCCTTTGGACTTTAGTCAAACGCCGTTTGACAAGCACTCTAACCTCTCGGACTTTAGTCAAAACGACGTTTGACAAGGACTCTAACCTCTCAGACTTTAGTCAAACGCCGTTTGACAAGGACTCTAACCTCTCAGACTTTAGTCAAAACGCCGTTTGACAAGGACTCTAACCTCTTGGACTTTAGTCAAAACGCCGTTTGACAAGGACTCTAACCTTTTGGACTTTAGTCAAAACGCCGTTTGACAAGGACTCTAACCTTTTGGACTTTAGTCAAAACGCCGTTTGACAAGCACTCTAACCTCTCGGACTTTAGTCAAAACGCCGTTTGACAAGCACTCTAACCTCTCGGACTTTAGTCAAAACGCCGTTTGACAAGCACTCTAACCTCTCGGACTTTAGTCAAAACGACGTTTGACAAGGACTCTAACCTCTCAGACTTTAGTCAAACGCCGTTTGACAAGGACTCTAACCTCTCAGACTTTAGTCAAAACGCCGTTTGACAAGGACTCTAACCTTTTGGACTTTAGTCAAAACGCCGTTTGACAAGGACTCTAACCTCTCAGACTTTAGTCAAAACGCCATTTGACAAGGACTCTAACCTCTTGGACTTTAGTCAAAACGCCATTTGACAAGGACTCTAACCTCTCAGACTTTAGTCAAACGCCGTTTGACAAGGACTCTAACCTCTCAGACTTTAGTCAAAACGCCGTTTGACAAGGACTCTAACCTTTTGGACTTTAGTCAAAACGCCGTTTGACAAGGACTCTAACCTCTCAGACTTTAGTCAAAACGCCATTTGACAAGGACTCTAACCTTTTGGACTTTAGTCAAAACGCCGTTTGACAAGGACTCTAACCTCTCAGACTTTAGTCAAAACGCCGTTTGACAAGGACTCTAACCTCTTGGACTTTAGTCAAAACGCCGTTTGACAAGGACTCTAACCTTTTGGACTTTAGTCAAACGCCGTTTGACAAGGACTCTAACCTCTCGGACTTTAGTCAAAACGCCGTTTGACAAGCACTCTAACCTCTCGGACTTTAGTCAAAACGCCGTTTGACAAGCACTCTAACCTCTCGGACTTTAGTCAAAACGACGTTTGACAAGGACTCTAACCTCTCAGACTTTAGTCAAACGCCGTTTGACAAGGACTCTAACCTCTTGGACTTTAGTCAAAACGCCGTTTGACAAGGACTCTAACCTTTTGGACTTTAGTCAAAACGCCGTTTGACAAGGACTCTAACCTCTCAGACTTTAGTCAAAACGCCATTTGACAAGGACTCTAACCTCTTGGACTTTAGTCAAAACGCCGTTTGACAAGGACTCTAACCTCTCAGACTTTAGTCAAAATGCCGTTTGACAAGGACTCTAACCTCTCAGACTTTAGTCAAAACGCCGTTTGACAAGGACTCTAACCTCTTGGACTTTAGTCAAAACGCTGTTTGACAAGGAATTTAGAATTTAATAAAAAGATAATAATGACTTTCAACAGAGACATCCATTGTGAAAATCATTGCTTACCTAAAAGAACACAAAAGCTCCTCTAAACTTACTCTCCTATATTCTGTGGACTGGAGAGAAAAATTTAATTTTTTTTTTTTTAAAGACGTACATCCCATCACATCTGAACAGCCATTCAGAAAAACAAAATCATACTGACAACCAAACTTAAGGACCAAGGTGATTTGTCTTTATGAATAGAACCATGAATTCACCTTCCCCGAGTGTCCAGCCATTAGTTTCCAAACTTAGGCTCAAGCAGAAGGTTTTAGAGTTGATCAATTTACATCCGGATTTAAACCTGATTCAGTTTCTGTGGCATGACCTTCATGCTCAAAAATCTTCAAGTCTGGCTTAATAAAAACGATTCTGTGAAAACTGGGGCCAACATACCTCCCTATTAGTATAAATGTCTCAGTCCTTATCAGAAATATTTGATAACAGTTGTTGATGCCAAGAGGGACACGACCGGGTCATTAGTTTTAGAGAGCAATTATTTGTCAGGTTCAGGGTTTTGTTTGATCAGAGATGCGAGACAAAAACAGAAAAACGTATAAGCCTTTAAACACTTTTTCATGGTACTGTGGGTGGCTTAACACTTAGCTAAAATTATAATACTGGGTTTTTCAAATAGTGAATTCAAGCAACTTTCAGGTCTTGTTTTTGATCTTTTTCAGTTCTTGACACATTTCTGAGTAGTTTGCCATAACCTCTAGTTAAATGAAAAAGTGCATGCAAAAATAAAAAGTAATTATAGCACGGAATGTAAAGCTATGGTATGTAAAGCCTTATCAGCAACAGCTGAAAAGAAATGCAATTTGTTTTTGTTTTGTTTTTTATTAAAACAACTCATTTCTTTGGGCCAGAACATAATCAGCCTCAAACTCTGTAACTTGGGCTGGTCCTGGATGCCCGTTTCAACTTTTTTAATTTGTGATAAATTCAATAGCTAATCCCCTTCGAAATCTTTGACAAGTTTTTTTTTTTTTTTTTTTTTTAATCATTGCGATGCAAATTTAACACTAAAAAAATAAAATATTCAACAGTGTGTGTACGGTATTTGTTTCTCTGACTCTGCAATAAGATTTTGCACTCCTCCACGTCTTCACAGCTGATATTTTTATGTACTGTCTCTGAGCTCCACGTACTTAACTGAATGTTTTGACTTGGCGTTCTGCAGTTGCGTTTGTAAATGATGAGGTTTACCAAAGCAAAGTGCCTAACCCGGAATAGAGGTAGGAAAATATAAAACTCACCCACAAGCAGAGCAGCTTTAGAGCAGGACCTCTCTTGGCTTCCGAAGAAATGTTTAGAGAAGAAAAAGTCCACTCCGCAGTGGGAGAACTAACAAACGCCACTGCCGTGTAAACTTTACCACAAGTTTTATAACCTCCGCTGTTGACCGCCCGAAAGTCTGCTGAGTGACGGGCAACACAGAGAGTTGTTAACAACTGCCGCTCTGACTCAAGTCTCCGCAAGGTTGTTCCTCTATTTTGGAAGCTTGTGGGGTCAAAGGACAAGGAGCGACTCTGTATGCGCTGAGTGTCTCTTGTCACAGAACATGATAGGTACGTATGGGCTTGGGGTGAAAAGTGGGTAAATGGTTTCTGGTGCGCGCTCGTGCGTAACAGCAGCGTGTGCCCTCGAGCACATCCATCACCTCTGACGAAGCGTAGAGGCTAATATGGAAAACAGCAGCCAGCTACGAATCTCGAAAAACATTATCAGTGACCTGAATGTGTGCACGTTTGCTGCCGAGATCCCTCACTCCTGTCTAAAATTCACCAAATTTCCATACTATGATATGATTCCATATTATGATTATGATTATTTCAATGAGAATGCCCTGCTGCCTTTACTGTATGTTGCATTAGGTGACTGTAAAGCGCAGGTGCATCTGTTTGCTCTCTATTAGTCCACCGCACCCGTCTGAGTTTACGCAAACACGTCACCTCCTTAAAGCAACGAGTCCCATTCAAAGAATGAAAACAAAGCTCTGTGTATTTTATCCACCAAAAGCTGAAACATCCTGTCGCCGATGCGCTTTTGTCACTTTTGTCACTTCTTTTAGCAAAACGGAAATGTTTACATGCGTATGGATCAAACTTTAAAGTAGACACAAGGAGACTTAAACCTGAAGGAGGGTGTGGTTATTATGGCACTAATGCGGGTTAAACTACCAGAGGCCAAGTGTCACCATTTAATAACCACGCCTTGTGTCATAAATATGTCACACTTTTTCCTGATGACTTACCCACGCTGTAAAAATGCCTGTGAAATTCCCGCCCAGGCACTGTGATTCACGAATGCACCCCTTCACCTTTACCACTGTACTTAAATCTCCTGAGTCAATATTTTACTGAAATACCGTTTGGCTTTTGGCTTATATCTCTAAGATTTGCACATATATAGACTGAAACGTTTGTCAATTATTCTTTGCAAATTGCTCAAACTCAGGCCGATTGGCTAGGCAGTCTCTGAGCAAGTCCTGGAACATTTTCATTTGGATTCAGGTTTGGACATGAACAAGGTCATTTTTAACACACACATGTGCTTTGAATTAAAAACTGTTCTATTTTCGACCTCACGTGACATTATTCCTAAATGGTTTGCAGTCTTTTGCAGCTCATGTTTCTTTTCTGTTTAAATAGAGAAACACTTAAAGTGTGGAAAATAACACAAGATGTGTTTACTCAATGGTAACAGAAAATGTGTTGGAAAAACATCACATTTTGTTTTAAAATGCTTTCAACCCCACCCATCTTCTCACCAGCGCCGATCTGTCTTGAAATAATTATTATTATCCTGCCACCACCGTGTTTCACCACGGAGATGATGTGTTCAGTGTGTGCTGGTTTTACATCAAACACATAGTGTACAGGGTGCCTTTTCTGTTTTGCTCTAGTCTAAAAACAGCATCTTCATCCACACGTTTTCTTGTGTTATCCACTTGGCATGTGGCAAACTGATAACAGCACTTTATGGCTTTCTTCTTGCCAGGACAGATTTGTAAAATACACAGCTAATTGTCCTGTGAATGGATTCTCCCACCTGGGCGGTGGATCTCCGCAGCTCCTCAGAGTTGATCGTTTTCCTCTTGGTCGCTTCTCCGAAGTAATGCTCTCCTTCCGCAGCCCGTCACTGTTGGCTAAAGGTCAAGGCTTGGTAGGCTGCAGTTGTGCCATTCTTCAATTTCAGATGATTGTTTGAACAGTGCTCTGGTGTTCAAAGCTTTGGATATTATTTCATAAGCCTGACCAATCTGCTGTGTTGGAGAATATTAGCATCATGGGAAGACTAAGTCCTCTGATTCCTCCATAAAATAGCTGGATTTATACTGAAGTTGAGTTGGACGCAGGTGGACTCTATTTAAAAGCTGAGTGACGTCTGGGGGGGAAATTAGTTGCACTAGATTTTCTGAAGGACGATCAGAGTAAAGAAAGCTGAATAGATGCATGCTTCCTTGAATTGTGTTTGTGAAAAATTCAAAAAAGCTTTGAAACTTTTCTTGTATTTCCACTTAGCAATTATTACAGTACCACTGTGTTAGTCATAAAATTCCAATCAACTATGCTTGTGGCTATAATGTGAAATTTAAGCATGATGGTTACTTTTTCAAGGTACTGTGCACTAAATGCAGCACATAATGAAAATTTAGCATTAATATATAGAATATTGGATCATAGCTGTAATCAGAGAACACACACACACACACACAAAATCCATAGAAAGAGTTTGAATGATATCCTAATTATTTAAAAGGTTTTAGAGGCCTTTATTTGAGAGTGGTCAGACAGGAAGGTGGGTAGTGAGAGAGGTGGAGGACATGCAGCAAAGGTGATGAGGCTGAGACTTGAACCTGCGACAGCCACATTGAGGACTAAAGCCTCTGTACCGGTGCGTTACTTCTGTGCCACTGCAGCACCCCATACCCTCATATTTTATGTTGATATTTAAAATTGTGTTCATTTACAGACACATTTCTTGGTTTCAAGGGTAACTAAACTGTCCATTTATTGCCTGTGACCGCTTATCCTTATGGGATCACTGGTGGGCTGGTGCCTATTTCCAAGCGCTTATTGAGAAGGGGGCCTGTCCACTACAGGCCAACATAGAAATACACAAGACAGACAAACATGCACATACGCCCTCTCTCACCTGAGGACACTTTAGAGAGAGCAATTAACCCAACAGCCGTGTTATTGGACCGTGGGAGGAAGTCGAAATACATAGTGAACCCACGCAAAAAATCAAATCAGGATGCTCACCACTGTGCCACTGTCAGTACGTAATAGCCATTGTATCTATTTTATATTGTGTGGTCCTCTATTTTTATTCTTCTTTCCTGATTAGACATTTATATAACATTTCACTCACTTTCTCCAAAATAAAAACTAAAGCATGCAATTATCTGTTGCATTCTACATGCTCCTATAAATCCAGATGTGACTGCAGATCACCACAGTGAGGATTCAATCCAATTGTTACAAACAGCAATGAATGCAGAATCCTGGAGATTGATGTAACCTTCTTATTGTAGGAGGAACAAATCACTGTAGGAGTTCACAGATTCTCAGGATAAGAGGCCCATAATGAGGCGGTTGCCTCATAATGGGCCTCTTATCTTGACCCTGAGTTTTGCTTTCTGTCTGGCTCGAGGCGTCTCACTGACTTTAGGTACGATTTGTCCATTTCTGACCACATATGCTCTTCTGCACAAGACCAATTACAGTGGAAAAAAACAAACTTTTGGCCTAAAGTGAAACCTCTCAATTTATCTTTAGCAGTTTTTACCCCTACTTTATATATGCCAACTGTACAGTAGAAGAAAAGAAGAGGGGAGAATGCTGTTGCTATGGTAATGTATGTATATTTTATTGGCAGTCCTTCCTCCTGAGGTGTAACAATGCCACCTAGTGATATGTGAGATTATTGTGCCCCCTAGGGATGCAGCGTCACAGAACAGAGATATCATTTCCACTAAATTACTTGAGGAGACACTGAAAATTAAAAAAGAAAAAAACTGATCAGGGTTTATTTTTCATCTATAATCAGGGATGTTGGAACTCTACATAGACATATTGTCTTCTGATTCTGATTCTATATGTTCTCTACTCAGTGCTAAGCATCTAATGCATGTTTTCCCTGTTTGTTAACCTATCTGTGATGAACATGTTATGTTTTGTTCATATTAATAGATCACAGAGATCCCTTTCATTAATAGGGTATATGAGTATATTTTACAGTCATCCACATATGGATATTTCATATAGTAGTATTTACTCATATTGATTATTTAACAAAGTGTGATGCATAAAAAATAAGAACACTTGTTGAAACATTTTGTCACATTATAGCCACTACCTTATGTGAAAGTTCAACATAAGCTTCATAATTGTTAAGTGTAACTAAAATAACCTATAATTTACATATAGCTAAAAATACATCAAAATCTACAAAAACTACTGAGGGACACATTTGTATTCAGTCCCTAAGGTGTCAATATGTCGTAGAACCACCTTTCATTGCAATTACTTTCACACATTAGGTGTGTGTTTACCAGCTTTACACATCTGGAAACTAAAAATGCTACTCACTTGGATTTAGGAGTCCACTTTGATGGGGCTATAACATGAGGGTGAGTCGATCTAAACCTTTCTGTCTGTAGGCTCAGGAGAGTCGTCCTGCTGAAAGGTGAACCTCTGCCCCAGTCTCAAGTTATTTGAAGCTTCTAATGGGTTTTCTTTCAGGATAGTTTTGTATTTAGCTCCGTCTTGTCGTCATTTCTGATTTTCTTCTAAGAAAAGCAGCCTCTCTGCATGATGCTGCCACCACCATGTGTCACCAGGGACAGGGTCTGATTGGGGTCTTATGCAGTGCAAATCTCCCCCTCACATAGTTTTTTGCTTGAAGGCAGGTCAATTTTGTCTCGTCGGACCTCCTGCTTGCTCTATCACCCACGTGATTTGTGGCATAAGCAAGTAGAATTTATTTTGGCTTTCCTCTTAATGGACCTATTTGTGGCATGGAGATCCGTGTATTCTGGAGCTCTGTCGCTCCTCCAGATTTACCATTTGCCTCTTTGGTGCTTATTTGATTAATGCTCACCTTCAGGTGGAATGTCATGTCTCGGTAGGCTTGCAGTTGTGCAACACTCTTTCCACTCTCAGATGATGGATTGGACATTGTTTTCTAAACTAACCCTACTTTAAACTTCTCTACAAATTTATCACTGACCTATCTCCTATCTGCTACGTTTTTTTTTTTTTTTTAGTAATGTCGTTTCCTTCGCTCTTTTCAAACATTTTCTGAGGCCTTTACACAACAGCTACATTTACGCAAAGATAGAATTCTTCGCAGATGAATTATTTTCTAATTACAGTAGCTGAAATACGAAGATAAGTGACTTCACTGGATTTTATTTAGAGGTATCACAAGAAACACTGTTTTCTTTCCACTTCACAACTGCTATATCTGCTGCTTCATTAAGACATTGAGAGGCTTGCAACAGGGACATGTGCTGTGAATGATACTTTGTTGTTTACTTGAATTTCTTTATACTAGCCAGGAGATTTCCAAGGTCTTTTTTTCTTATCCGTCCAATTCGGCTTGGTGAGTCTCTCTGCCGTGTTTGCAGGTAAAGCATCTGATTCACTCAACTATTAAACTGTCATGCTGACTGACAAAAGCCAGCCACAGACAAAGTTATGGTGGATAAAAAAAAAAAAGGAGATGATGCAGTTCAGAGCAACACTCCTTCTGAAGACGAAAGCTTTAGAGAATAAAGAACATGTTCCAATATTTAAAAAAAATTATAATTACACTCCGTTCAATTACTTTCTTATTGACTGCATTGGGGCCATCAAGCTTCATGCATCATCTTTTTTTTTTCTTTTTTTTTATGGTTGAGGCGACGGTTTATCTCGTGAAGTTTCAGCAGGATAATCCCTGTGCAATGTGTGCTAAATGGAGATGGACGGGGATTGAATGTGAACTGATAAGTGCAATCACAGCCAGCTGCCTTCAGTTATTGACTCAAGACCCAGGGGTGTGTGAGAACGCGTGTAATATCAGTGTTGCAGTAGAATACTGGGAGTTACATCATCGACACTTAACACTATAACAGGCCCCTCACAAGATGATGGCAGCCCCATGAGAAAACTGAAAGAGAAGTGCTAAATTACTTTAATATAAATGCACACTGGGAATATGTGATGAAGAGATGCTTTTGAGCTTCAGTTTGTTGATCTCTGCTTGTTGCTCAATCTCACTGTGCAGTTTTATCGACACCGAGCCCCTCCCCTCTTTGTGTAGGTATGTCGGGCTGGTGCTGAGAAAGGTTTCTGGATTCAGGCAAGTGTGATCATGTCAGGAAGGGGAAGTAAAAGTAAGTATTACTTCACCCTGAAACAAAGGAAAATAAATATGTGCAAGTATGTGCGTGTGTGTGCTTGCTGTGTGTGTGTGTGTGGGTGGCTTGGTTTGATGTGTGTGACAGACGGATCGATACGAGCAAACAAGGAGGGAAAATGTGTGTACAGTTTCAAATAGAGCTGGCCGACATCACGGGTTGCGTCTCGGACAGCAACCCGACTGTCTGAGACGTATGCAAATCCAGATTTAATTAAAATAATTTACAAATCAGTGGAAGAAAAAAAAGATTAACTGTTGTCAATTAAGAGCTGAAGCCAACATCATTGTCACTACGCAGAACTATAAAATCATTGTGCACCCCTACCCCCAGAGTTTCTTCTTTATTATGTCAACCTTAATGGTTTCAGGTCATCAAATAAATTCTGATATTAAACAAATATTACCAGAGTGAACAGAAAATGCTGATTACATTTATTAAGGGGAAAAAAAGCTATCTAAATCAACCTATTCTTATATGAATAGTAATTGCACATCTTGATTAATTATAATTCAAATATGCATTAACAGTATGAAGTAGACTAAACGTCATGTCCCTATCTGCAGAAGTTTAAGAACAGAGTTCAAGTTCAAAGAAAGTCAGTGCCATCTGTCAGTCCAGAGACGGTTACAAAGTCACTTTTTAAGCTGTGGGCCTACAGCAAACCACAGTAAGAGCTGTTATGCATAAATGAAAAAAAAAAAACATGGAGCATTAGGGAAACTTCCCAGGAGTGGCTGGTCTTCCTAAATTATTCAAAGAGAGCGTTGATGACTCATCCAAAAGGTCACAAAAGAACCCGAAACAACGTCCGAAGCACTGCAGGTCTCCGTTGAGTTCGATGTTCGTAATTCAAAAAATAAGAAATCGAAACTGAGTAAAAAAAAATGCCATCCCTGGGAGAATTTGAAGGTTAAAACCACTGTTGACCCAAAAGGACACAAAGATCCGTCTCACATTTACCAAGCATGATGATCCCCAAACCCTTTTAGGGAAAATATGACAAGACAGACTGTGGAGGGTTATAAGGGATGTGCCTCCAGTTACATCAGGCATATCAGCATTTCAGAAACAGAACATCATACCAATCGTCAGACATGGTGATGGTGATGATGGAGGGTCCGCTGCTGCTTCTGCTTCTTGCTGTAATTGATAGCACCATAACTTTTGATCTCCGGTAGAAAACTTAAAAGGAAGCAACTGGACACCATTTTTGATGCTGTTGTTGTTTTTGACCTTACTTAAATAATGAAACCATTATTTACAAAAGAAAAACAAAAATTATATTTGATCAGCTCATCTCTGCTTCATATAAAAATTTGTTCTAACATGTGGAACAATTAAATGTCGCAAAAACAAAATAATAAAGAAAGGAGTCTGTTTGGGAGCAAATATCTTTTCACGGCCTTATACTGTATTATTTGTTACATATCCAAATCTTCAAAGTTACAGTTGCATTTGCACTTACTGACGTCTCTTCTTCAAACACAGATTCGGTTAATCTATTTGCAGGATACTTGTAAATACTCTGTAAAAAGACTTTGTAGGACATTGTTAAGCATTTTGGTGTGGAGTTTAACATACACCTACCAATGTCTAAATATTCCTTGGTTAAAATGCATTTTAACTCACAACTTGCAACAGCACTTTAATTTAATTTAAAATCTGTAACTGTTAGAAACAAGTTTGTAAATATTTGGCAGGGACAAAGAAAATATCTGGCTGATTTTTCTTTAAAATCCTGACTATTAGTGCATTCCTTTATTTGTTCATGGGACAAAATTAAAATAATAAACAAATAAGAATGTCAGAATCATATTAATCAATTTTAATATTGCTTTAGCAGCAGCTGGAATATGTATTACTTTTATTTATTTTTTTAAAAAGTGATTTTACCATGATTTTTGTTTTATGTATTTCATAAACATTATGAAGCCATGCAAAACCAGACCTCTGCCATGTTAAAGTAACTCCAATCTCAAACTGTCACATCACATCATGCAAACCCCTTTGAACGGCTGTCATATTTGGATTAGAGATTGTTGTCTCTGTTGAGTTCTGTGGTTATTTACACTGGGATTCATGGTTGGCTGCGATCTGTAACAACAATGACCTTCCTCTGCGATGCAAGTACAGCAAAACGGGACAGGTTAAGAATTTGCCTGCACAGCAACTCTTGTTATGAAATGCTGTGCAAATGACAAAAATATTAAAGCGATTCAAGTGAACACCATTTTATTACTTTTTACTTTGCCTTTCCTTTCCTTCAGATAGTCATTCAGTTTCAAAGTTAATGTTTTATTCAGGCGAGTGGGAATAAAATGGACCAACCAAAGTGCTTCAGTGTAAATAAGTTTAGACTTGAACCATCAGGAAATGGTCTCTCTTATATTAAGGTAAATGGATGAACTCTTGCTCTTTCTTGAAAAACGAAATGCACGGGAAAGAGATTGTTTGATTACGTTTATGTCCCAAACCCTTACTGTTATAAGTTTAAATCTGTTTCTTAGAACGCTTTTTGTTTTTTCTGGGATTGTTGGGTGGGAGTTTTATTTTTGTTTATTAAAACAGCTATGATATTTTTATGAAGTTCCTGGGTTAAAAGTTTTTGAATAATAGCTCGTTTCACTCAGATTAGCTATAATCCACTGAAGGAAACAAATCTGTATATAGACAAAAGGAAAATAATTTGTTTACTCTGGGTGAAATACTAACTACATAAAACCTCTCCAACAAACCATGCTCTAAAAACATGGGCTCTAATACAATTAGATTGGACATCAAGTAATTTAGTAGTGTAGGATAGTGGTAAAAACCAAAACTGAGACTCAACAGAATTAATATGGTACTTTAGCAAAAATAAAAGGAATACATGAAAATAAATGTCCTATTCCAAAGAAGCTGCATTTTTGCAGATGACCATATTTATCCTTATAAGAACATTCATTGCATCGATATGCATTTTTTATGTACATGTCAGCATGTTGACCATTAATTGATCCTTTATGTTAATCTAGTTTTCTGAATAATTCATAAGTCTGACATTGAAGGCATTTAGCAACAGATGTGTCCATCCTTAACCAGCTAATGACGCGCCGTAAAAACCTCGGAGCCTAGTGGAAGCGATGTGTTTTTTGTGTTTATGGTGGTGAAACTTTTCCTTTTTTTCCCTTTTCTTCTGTGTCATTTGTCACCTAAAATTGCTCAAGTAAACACTCAGGAACTGCAGAGTAGTTGCTTGTTACCAGCTGTTTGAGATTAATTGCAGCCTTCCAATTTACTTGAACTTGCTGAAGAGATTTGTTTTTTAGGCTACAACTTAGAGTTTGTGTCTAATTGGAACCAAACTACATCGTAAGAAAATAACAGAGGTAATTTTTGTTTTACACCCCGGCTAGTTGGCTTGTTTGCTTTGTAATGCATGTTAAGTGCATTTATTGACATTATGAAAAGTGTATTGAAAATCTCTAAATTGATCTGCTCCCTGGACCAATGCATACCTGAAACCCAATCACATGAGATGGATGTTTTTATTGAACTAGGAGCAGAGTGTGAAAGCAGAAGCATTTGCACAGACGTTGACTCTACATCCATGAACCTACTCCTAAAGGCCATGGTAGTGGAATCCCCCATTGTTTGTTCCATTACGCTGCAGGATTCATTTAGTTTAAGCCTGCATTGCTCTCACAGTGAAAGCAAACACAACTTCCAGCTCCCTTTGTTTGTCATGAAGGAGGCAAAGTAGTCACTTGAGGTGACACAAAGTGAAGTTATAAAGTTATTTCATTTTTCTTTCATAAAATTAGATTATGATGCCACCCAGTACACGAAGCATCCGGACCTGGCTGGCCTCGAGGAACTTAAGGCAAACTGTTAAACAATTACACAGCAATGATATTACTTAATTTCACCCTAAACTATGCAGATACTTCACTTACCCCAGGATGCTGAATGCTTGAAGTGAAAGTGAGGCGGATCCCAGTGTTTAATTTTTGATTTTATGTACAACTGTGGGAAAAAAATTAAGAGACCACTTCACTAAATCTGATTGAAAACCTCATGGTTATTCCACCAAGTATTGATTTCTGAACTCTTCCTGGGTTAAAATATTACTATTGTTGTTTCTAAATGAATATGGACTTGTTCTCTTTGCATTAGTTGAGGTCTGAAAGCACGGCAACATTTTTGTGATTTTGACCATTTCTCATTTTCTGCAAATAAATACAAAATTTTTGCTTGGAGTTTCAGAGACATGTTATCAGTAGTTCATAGAAAAAAAAGAACAATGTTCATTTTACTCAAACATGTACCTATGAAAAGTAAAATCTGAAAACCTGATCAATTTAAGTGGTCTCTTTTTCCAGACCTGTATGTTCAAAACAAAAACAAAAAATTGTCATGTCTATATTTTTAGAACCAAACAACACATGATATTCAATGTACTAACAATACATGACAAAATAGGAAACTGTGCCAGCAGCTTTAGATCTGCAAATTTCAGGCATGTGGTCATTGGGGTCCAGTCAGAATCAGTAAGTACGTTAATATGAGGATCTCTCTTTTGGCCTTGAAACACCTTTGGATTCCCCCTGAATAAGCTGCAGAGTGTTGGTTGGTTGGATGAATGGATGTTATTAAACAGTGCAGATTCAGTGACATTTTTGCTAAGGAAATTAACTCCAGTTTTATGGTTTTTCATGAGAAGCAGGCTGACTCTATTGCTCTTTTGACTGATTACATGAGAGAAGACACAGTTAGGCATATTAGAACGTAGTGTGAACGACACTCTGTTACATTGTGTTACATTTGGTTTTAGCCATACAGCATTATAGACAAACTTGTCTCAAGATGTTTTGCACTGAGCGTGAATTCCCCCGCCGCCCCCCCAACACCCCTACGAGAAGGCACTAAGGCAACACATAAGATGAGTCAATGGGAAAAGGCGAAATGAGAACTAAAATATTTATAGGTAATGAATATTCTGCTGAGAGTACTTTTGTACCCAGAGCCTCCTGCAACAGTTTCACTCTTTTAAATATTCATAACTGCTTAAACAAATAGAACTGCCACACAACGTGTGTACGAAAGTATAAACATGCCACATTGTCCCCAAGGGTGTGAAGACTTTTTCCGGCTTAAATTTGTACCACTTTTTTATATGGTCAAAGAAAAAGATGTCACCGTATAAGAACTGGACTAACCTCCTGTCAGAAAATGTAACACATTTCCAAGTAGCTTAAATTTATTTGCTAATCTTCTCTTTCCACCCTTTAGTGGACTTACAATCTCGCTTTTCCTCCGAGAAACAAAAGCATTATTGCGATTTTGATTCATTTATTGGCTTATATGTTGCCATTGGCAGATTTTATGTCCAAATCAGCTATGCAAGAAATGTCTGCTCCGATTTGGCATGAGGACGTTGTCAGTAAAATCTGCAGCCACCTGCCACTTTTCCAATGTTCCCTGCCCTAAAGTGCAAAACTACCAGCTTTAGCTCTAATTCTTTCTGCACTGTGAGTTTGGGTTTTAGGGACCTCTTCCCAGCATCATAAAGCCATCACAAGATGATGATGTCAAGAACTCAAGGGATGGCCCAGAGGCAGAAATAGCGACTTCTAATAAGCTACTGGGAGGAATTAGAATAAGATAATCTGTTGAGTTGCAGTGTAAGGCATGAACTGCTCAGTGTCTGTTGTTACAGATCACAAAAAGTACTAAAGGGTCCTTGAGTAATTCGCATAAAACCCCAAATTACTGCAGGGGTAATGTTCTGCTTTAGAGACCTCCTGTTCATTCTGAGCTACTTTATTTGACTTTCACTTTGTATCTTACTCTAAAATGTATATTTTTCAGATATGTACTGCTATACTTCGGCACAGAAAACTGAAATATCCAATGTATTACTAAACATTTCTTTCCCCAGAGGTGAACATATTTTATCTGGATTTTATATAATGGCTAGAGCAAAAAGAGTTGTGTAAGATTGAAAAGCAGATGAAAGAAGATGCATGGTTTTCTTTTTTTTTAATAGAAATCTAAGCTACAAGTTCTTTGGGTTATGTCTCCTCCAATTTGAACTGTATACCGTTGTTCTTTGCAAAGAAAAACTGAAGTTTAGTCAGATTAGATAGAGAGTCTTTCAAAATCAATTAAATATAGTTGTGGATTTGACAGGGTCACTGACATGAAGATGCTTTGGTCTAAACCACTCCATTGCAGTTTTGACTGTAAATTTAAGCTTTTTAATCCAGGACTTTAATCCTAATTTCTTTCCCAAGATTCTCCTGTATTGTATTTATTTTTATCCATCTTCCTATTAATTCTGACCAATTTTTAAATGCCCGTTAAGGATCTGTGGCTATATCTTGCCTGGGTTTGCGGATGTGGGATGCTCATTATAAGTTGACTGATGCCTGAACAGTGCTGCATGAGATTTTCAGAGTTTGGGATGTTGTTCCCTGACTTCAACATGCTTTAAAGTTCTCTATAACAACATCTAGATCATTGATTGAGTTTTGTTTCTTTATTTTTTTTTATTCGGTGACTTCTGCAGATGGGTTGTTGCACTAGATTTTCTTTACAGGTGTCCGAATGAAGGTGGTTGGATGCAAATGCATGTCTTTTTTTTTTTCTTTTTTTTTTTTAAACCACACGCTACTTTATTTATATAGCACAGGGGTGTCAAACTCCTGGTCATTTTGGGTCACATCAAGACCCCAAATGTCCTCATTTTATTTTGTAAAGAGTTTTGCAAACTTTGTCTGATTTCTGCTTCACAATCACATGTTGATTTGTGTTAGTCTGTCACACAAGACCTCTATGAAATTAATTTAGGTTTGTGGAACATAATTAACTGTAAAAAAACAAAAAAAAAAACTAAGGAACTACTATTACTGCAAGATGCTAAACTTATCTATGATAACATTAATGGTCTAGCAGTTAGAAGGAAAATGGTTTGATACTTCTAAATTGTGCAACTGTGTGAAGAAAGAAAACATCATGCTTGTGTACAAGTAGACATGGAACATAAATGTGGAGTGAAAGCACCATTTACTGTAAAGTGCACTGTAATAATGCTTATATAAATCTATTTACCTTTTTGAAATGACTCACTTGTTTGAAGCGACCTTTTTTTGTTGTTTCCGCTGTTTCCCTGATTACAATTACATGTGCATTAATGACGCTGTAAAATTACATAACGCTCCACGTGATGCATCTCCACAGATACCATGCACACAGTTGAATAATGCTAAACTGGTCACAAGCAGAGCATCAATAATACTGATGGAGAAACAATCACATTTTTTCTGAAACGCCACTGAGTTTACACAAACCCGGAGTACGGTTGACAAAAGATGTCTTTTCATTTTTTCATTTTTTATTTTTAGGTCAGTGGCAGATGCCTCAGAATGAGGAACAAATACCCAATGCCCCTGCACAAGATTATCAAAAGCAAACCTCCAAATGCTAACAGTAAATAAGACACTAAATCTATAGACAAATTCAAGAATATGTTTCAAATTCTAAACAGGCTTACACCATCTTTCTTGGTCTCTGCTCTACACCTAGAAGGAATCAAATCTTGAAGAACTCAAAATTTAATCTTAGATCTGTTAGAGAAATTTGTTCGATAAAAAGATCCACCCAAGACGGAAATCACAAGGGCGAGAGAGCCTCTGTTATATATTTAATTACACTTGCCAGAGAGGAGAAAATGCAATGTTACAGAACACTCTGGAGAAACAAAAAGAAAATCCTGCTGATAATCACTTCCGATCAACGTAGCACAAATGCAGGGTGGGGGCTGGGCGAAATCTCAGCTCTGCAAAAACCCCCTTGAACAATGTGTTTCTTACCTTTGCAAACAGCCCCCTCTCACAACATGAAATGAACTTATAAACTTGGCTTCTCCACACACCGTAAGAACTGCCATGTGCAAGCTCCACCTCAACCATCCATACATGTCACATTTATTCTGAAGCCATTTTTAGTAGATAACACAAAGTAATGATAGTGAACAAACAGCTTTCCAACACGGTCATACTGTCAAATGGCAAAGTACCAGATGAGAGTGTCTGCAGAGGCAGGCACTCTTATCTGCTTTTGCAGCCTCTCACTTAGGATTTTATGAATAAATGTACTGAAAACAATCGTGAGACTTATTAAAACCAAGACAGAAATTTAAACATGTCATTCCAGAACAGTTGTAATTGCTGTAATTTGGTTTTCAGAAAATATTTCAAATCCAGCATCAGTAGAAACACAGTATCCACATCCTCTGGTAAAACACTGAAAACTGGCTTCCAATTGCAAAAGACATTGCTACTGTTTAAGTGGGGGGGTTTTTTCCCAGAGAAGTGAAATATTGCCATATGCATTTCAGCGCTCTACACAAACAGATTGATGGATTTCTCCCTTCTGAAAGTACTGGATTTCACCCCAGGTCAAACCTCACAAACTGGTTTTATTTGCAAGCATCTTCTGCAGCCAAGCGAATTTCTTATTGACCAAAAACAGGATTTATATTAAAGTAGATATTTTACTTTTGCATCCCTAGCTCTGCCCTCGTAATCAGCAAAGGTGGAAGGTGCACCCTTGATGTCCCACACCCATGAAATTGCAGACTGCAATAAAAAATGTATGCTGGGGAGATGTTGAGGAAATAAGTTAGTGAACCACAAAGTTCCCTTTGAAAAACGACACAAAAGAAAGCTTAATGTGTTAGCTAATACTGAAGTGAAAAAGATATTTAACTCCCAGGAGAGCTTCGGTGACACATTTTAATTTAAGTGCAAGAAACAACAACAATGCAATAGGTGAGAATGGAAACTATAAGCTAAGAAAGTGAAGGTGAGGATGAATATGATGTACTTTCTGCATGGGGAGCATGGTTGCCATGACACAAACAAATGCCATATTCTGCTTTTAATTTATAAGTTACGTTTAATCTGATCCTCTTTTTGTGTCTTCTCTTGGAAGAGCGTAACCTCAGACTCTTTCAGCTGCAGTCCTGAAAGATTTCTGTCAGGTGCGCACTTGAGGTTTGAGCAACAGTCTCTGCAAAAAAAAAAAAAAAAAAGCCCCATACTATAATTAACATCTTAAATCCCAGCTGAAGAGTGCACATTTGAGATAGCCTCCTTTATGCTGGGGGTGAGAAATAGCTGTGTTTCACTGCCTATTAACCAACCCACAGAGTGAGGGAGCAAATTAGGTGGTGATGTTTTCCTCCACAAAACTAGGTTAAGCAAGGGGGTCGTCACGTTGTGCAATAAGTGCACATCTTGCAACCGTTTGCTCTTTTCTTTCTGCTTTCCGAATTAACCCAGGCAGGAATAAAATGAGGGAATTTGAAAGTGAGCAATCAGAAGGTTTGAGAAATAAGACCTAATGACTTTTACAGCTTAACTGAAGAATTAGAAGCACAATGTCTGTTGCCGCCGTACACACGAACGCCACAAGGGCGCAAAAACGTACGCAGAGACTCAATCACACACACGGTGAAGGAAGTAATACCTTTCGGGGTTTGCTATTAAGTCGGGTAATCCATGGGCCTCGGGAGAAGCAGGATAATATATTCCTCAAAGAATCTTTTCACAACAAGCGTCTAGGATGAAGAGCATGAATAAATTACAGGCATAATTAAAGGAAATGTCAAACGGGCCGCTGTAAAGAACATTATTAACGATGTTGTGTCCATGTTGGGGAAACCTGGGATTGAATCAGGGATGATGATCAATGTAAGTTTAATGTATTTTCTCTTTGATAGAGGCAGTACTGCTGCTAATAAAGTTAAGCTTCACTGTGGATATTGACCCATGTCTCTATATGTGTATTTGGCAGGAAGAGCAGCATGAAGACAGATTCAGTGCTTGTATTTTTAGGGGTGGGGGGGGGGAACTAAGAGCTAAAAGAAACAAGCTGGAAAAGAGAGACAGGTGGAGCGATAAGAGGATAGTTTATCTGAAAGAGCAAGCAAGTGGGACTTGAAAAGGTAGAAGAGAATTGCAAGTGAAAGCAAAAACTGTTGATAGTCTCAAAAAATATGTGGTTCTACTATGAACTGAAGCACTCAGTATGTGGTTATCAAATGGGGGGGGGAATCTGCTTTAAGCACTTCTTCACTTATGACTGCTCAATTTGTTTCATTTGGCTTTTGTCATGATTTTTCTCTCAAGTCTCCGTAACTCGAAGCAGGGGTCACACCCAGAGCCGGTTTCTGATATGAGCGACATGGGCAACGACCCAACTTCCCCCCAACCCCCATTTTCTATACTAGGTGGGGGAGGTGCTGGCATTTCCAAACCATGATTAGTTTGGAAATGTCTAGGGAGTTTTAACAGAGTGGGTAGGATTCTAAATTCAAGATGGCCACACAGTTGAAGTCAGATATTTACTTACTTTAATATTAATATCTGATGATAAATCATATTAAAAACCCATTTTTTCTGACCAGACTTACCAAAAATAATTCATATTTAATTAACTCCAGATGCACAAGAAGAGTTTTAGAGGATTATTTAATAATTTGCTAAATTTAAAGGTTTAGATACACTGAGATTACTATGAATTTGGGAAAGGTGATTATGTTGCAATAGCCAAATAGCTTCGTCTCTGTTATTGTTTATAACTGAAAAGGCTTAGGTATTACAATAATAATAAATGAAGGGATAAGCAATGAACACACACAAAAAAAACCCTCTCTTCAATATACAACAAAAAGAATTCTTTGAGTCAAAATACTTTCATCAGCAAACTTTTTCTTTTCACTTGTGACCTCTTCAGGGAAATACAAATGTGTGTGGCTCTGGGCCAGTTTTCCCTGGCAGTGCCTGGATATTTTCTCAGTAATCCCAAAAGAACCCATATTCTTGATGCTCACAAGGTTCACATGTTACGCCTCAACAATCCCATATGCTGAGGTACAAAGGCATATTCCTCGTACCACCTTTTTACCAGTTGTATACAAGCTCATTTCCCCTGACAACAAGAATCTTTTTTTTTCTTAGTGACTAGTACAGTGGAAAACAGGTTCAGTTGTGCAAGCGCTCCAAACATACAAGCAAACAAAAAAAAAAAAAAAATCACTCATTTTTGAGTGTATTTAACTCCCTACTTTGCAGCTCTACGTTCTGAACCTCTTGCAGATCATCCGCATTGTGTTTTTGGCTGCATGCATACTCAACAGATAATGGCTCTCATCAACCCTACATATTGTTAATGGCAGCCACTCTTGCCATTTACCAAAGCTTGCACATATCCATCCAGTTTTATGCTCCTGTATGGTGTAAAATCAAGCTGTTAGCAAATACATTACTGGTAGAAAAAAAAAAGAAAATAGTGAAAGGTGTATCCAGTAATAACAGGATTTTAATAAGACTATTTGTTTTAACTTTGACTAGAATATCTATGTAAGAATGTTGCAAAGCATAATAGTGACATGCAGAAAAAAATCAGCCCTTAAATCTTATCATATATAGATGTCTAAAAGTTATTTATACTGTGGTTAAAACAAGAAGAAAACAAAGGAAAAATTATTTTACTTTTTGATGAAATGATTTTTGAAGAGACCAGACTCAGGTCTTGCACAAAGACTGACAAAGCGTGCAACGTTAAATGTGATGTTTAGATAAACTCCCACGTTCTACCCGCGCCGCTTCTCAGAGGTTTTGCTCTGTATATGCATTGAGATACATTAATCAGCACTTCATATTAACACGTTCAATCAAGTGACAGAAAACGCACAGGTGGAACTAATAACATTACGGGGTGTTCATGCAATAAATCACTGCGGTGAGCCATCATGCAAAATAACTCATTCAGCCAGTTTTATTATTAACCACTCGTGTGCTCTTCCAGAGATAATATGGCTAAATGTCTGGAAAGAAGCTATTTTGTCTTGTCAGTAGATCTGATTCCATGTTTCATGGGAATGTTATCCTTATAGCAGGATTTGTGCACATTTCGAAGCGAGTTTGTGTTTCACTTGCTTTTCATTTATGTTTTTGCAAAACATAAATGAGAAAAAAATTAGCCAATTCTCAACATCAGAATCAGCACAGAATCATCTATATAAAGTTTTTCATGTCTTCCTCCTGTCTTTAAACAACTGCAAATCAATCTCAAGTGCAGTTTTCTTTCCTTACCCAATTTATAATTGCTCTTTTTTATTTTCCATTTGTTTTCTTACTACTCTTTTATTTCTGTTTTAGATATTTATTCCACTTATTTAACTTATTTTAAGTTTTTGTCATGTTTTTGCAACATTTGTAAAGCATTTTTAAAGTTTTTCTTTAATTTTCTGTTTGGGGTGGACACTTATTGCGCAGTACTTCATTATAAAGTTGAATTAACTTTGTTTTACTATTCTTACTCTATTCTTATTGCCAATAAAAAGACCTGCAATATCACATGAAAAGCTCAGAATAGTTACCAATGTTCATTAGGACGGAAAATGTTGAAAACTTCAATTCAATTCAGTAAAGGAAAAGACAATATTTTAGGCACACATGCTTTATTTTTGTGAATCTGTACCAGAACTACCTTTTTTTTTCTTTTCTTTTTTTTTTGCTCTGCAAATTCAAGCGATTTCTAAGCGCAATAAAGAAATGTAAGTTCTGTGTTCAGACAGACATAAGTCCAGAAATAATCACCAATGACAAATAAATTTTAATATTTGGAAATGGTTGGGACCGTCTCCATAGAAACGTTCCTAGAGAAATTAAAGACATGAACAACAGATCCTTGAAACCGAATGCTTTTTGCATATAGGTATCACTCCAAACTTATACAGTGAAATATCACATATGTTTTAGAAAAGAAAGTGGAAAAAGGACAGCTGAAATAAAAAGAAAAAAAAATTAACACTGTTTTATGAAAATACTGCCAGCAGGCTTTTGGCTTGGTTTAGCACAAAAACTCAACTGCCATCTTCAGAGCTCACTAATTAACACTTTCTTATCTCCTGTGCTAAATCTGCACAAAAAGCAAAGTGTAAAAAGCTGTTCCTGCATGACTTACAGTGACAACAAGAATAGTGAGATGCTGCATGTACCGAAGATTCGTGTTTAATTGGTGGGTACGTACCAGATCATCTATCTCCCAGCTTCAAAACAGTTTCTCAAAATGTTCGACTTTACTGCAAACTGTCATTTTCTTAATTGTAACTGGCATAAAGCTTGAATGTCTCCTTCCAAATAAGACGTGCTTGTAAGCTGAGTGAAACCTTTGTCGCTGAAACAATATAACGAGCCTGTTAGGATTTGACACTTTCTCATAAAGTTTGGAGAAAAAAAAACAAAAAAAAACGCTCTCCACATCTGATTAAAGTCAAATCCACATTGAACATCATTTATAATATTTTAACAATCGTTTTCTTATCATGCATTATGTCAAATGATTTTTAGTCAGATGTTGCTAATTTCACTCCATTATAGCTCCAGGCTATTTTTCTACAGCAAGGTGAATCTCTGTCCCAGTCTCATCTTTTACATTATTTAACAGGTTTTATGAAAAGAAATTCCACATCTGTGTCCCCAATGGCTTGCAGCAATCTAAAGATGAACTTCTCATGTTCTGGCATATTTTTTAATTGTTTTAACAGCTCTGTTCTTGCCATAACTATTTGTGAGTTTTGTCAACGTGTTATTAGCTTCAAATGTCTTCAACTCCTCCAGAGTTACCATGAATCTCTTGGCTGCTTCTCTAAATAATTCTCTTGATTCTCAGCCTGTCAGTTTAGGAGGATGACAGTGTCTTTGGAGGGGGTTTTTTGTGCCTGGTTTCTGGATCAGGGATTGAATTGAGCAGTGGACCATGAGGCCTTCAAAGATTTTGTTCTATAACATTTAACCTTTACTTAATAAACTTAATCTCTGACCTGCCTGCTCTGTTCCTTGGTCTTTACGATGCTTTTTGGTCACTAATATTCTCAAACCTCTGAGGCTTTTTCAGAACAGTCTTATTTATTACATATCAGATTATAAAGGGCTGAATGAAAAGGTCTGTCCTACATTTACATTTTTTTTTTCATCATCATTATTTATCACATGAAATCCCTACCAAAATACACTGGAATTTGTTGCTATAATGGGGGGGGGAGGTAAAAACGTTGAAGGTGTACGATTTCTTCTGAATGTAAAGCCCCTAAGTGGTAAATGAACTGAACGCTGATTTCTCAATCTGCTGACCATGTAAAGCACTTTTATGGTAGAGTCTCTCTGACCCAGCTGCACAACCAAGACGCACAAATACAAACACTGGTACAAAGGTCAGTAGGCAACTTTAGGGTGCTTTTTTGAGACGGGAGAGAGAGGAGGTTGGAAGCACACCCTCAACTTTCCAAACGGCAAGAAGAGCACTTTTCCTGCTGAGCCACCATCATATAAGAAAAGGAAGCTGGCGTCTGCTGACTGCCTTTTAAATTTGCTATAAAAAAAAGATCAAATTAAGCCGCACAGACAGAAATCTGTGAAATGCGATGGTTCATAAAACCCCACAGTTCATCATAAGAGGCTGTTTGAGAAACAGGCTTACAGGGGCTGTTAAACAATTTGATGTTAACTGGCATAAAAATAGTAATTAGGCGATAATTCTTATTAATTGAACTTGAGAGCAAAGAAATTATGTTTTTCTGCTGCCAATTCTTTGCACCATGGGCTCCTGCTGGTGCTGCTCTGACTCAAAATGAAAGTGATTCCTGTAGATCTCATTAGCTTTCAAAGAGCCCCCAGTGATTGAAAGTCTTTTTAGAGCGTTTGACCTCTTACGTCTTCTGCCGCAACGCAGGCCTATACGTTTTTTACGTTTTAATCAAAGAATGACATTTTTTTTTTCTAATGGAAGTGAGAAAATTTGTGCTGAAGATATTTCGTCCTTTGAAGCCACTGAGGCGCTGCTGATCCAAACACAGGAGCCTGGGAATTATGAATTTTGCTCATGGTGGTCTTGAAGATAGCACTTTGAGAAACTATTCATACCCGTGGACCTTTTCACGTTTTGTCACAAACGTCAATGTGCTTTGATATGATTATATGTGCCAGACAAAATAGTACATGATTAGCTCAAAAGAAAATGATTCATAGATCTCAAATTTAAAGAAGAAATTACAGGTAAATAAGGTCCAATTTTGTAATTTAACCTAATATGGATGTAAAACCAGCTGTTCTGTGAAGGACTCAGAGGTTTGTTGGCGAAAATTAAAGGACAAGTAGCAACATAAAGACCAAGGAACACAGCAGGTGGATCATGAAGAAATTTGTGGAGACAACTGCAACTAAACCGGAGTGGTTAGGTTATAAAACAAAATTTTACAACTTCAAAATCTCACAGGCCATTATCTGAAAATGGGAAAAGGACAGCACATCTGCAAACCCACCAAGACACAACTGTGCACTTGAACTGGTTGAGTGAGGACATTAAACTCTATGTGGGTGATAAAACCTGACATGACTAAACCTTTAGCACACTGAAACACGGTGATCGGTTAGAATGGTCACTTCAAGCACAAATATGAAGGCAATCGAAAATTTGTAGCAAGCAGCGGCAGTTGTTGTGGGGAAGATATGCAGACATAGCTGTTTGACGTCTTTAGTGAAACTAAATCTAGACAGCAAATTAACCTGTGACAGCTGAAGAGCCACGTCAGGCAAGGGTCAACCGAAATGCATTTCTGTGGATGTTTCAAGCACAAAAGCATGAAGAGAGAGGGGGAGAAAATGTAACGATGAACAACATGGCCGACCTTACAGGTCTCTCGATAAATGAGGCGATTTGGTTTGGAGATGGTTTTGTTATGAAGGCCTTAGAAGGTTCTGCTAGAGTAGAATACCTTCAGTACAAAAACCCAAACAGGTGCTCACCGGGGGGAACCATTCAAGTAACGATCTGCACGGGCTGCAAGCCTCCAACATTGCTCTTCACAGATGATGTGCATCCAGTTGGATTATCGCAGATCTTAATTGCCTTTGGATGTGTAAAACTCTAAGTGTAATCACAGCAGAATGTGACTAAACAAAGTATTGATTGAGGGTGCAAAGAATAATTTCTCCTTGCTCAGTTTCCCTTCTAGTTTATAATTATGCACAATGTTGGTCAAAATAAATTAAAACTAAACGGCTTTAGCCGCACCTTTCCTTCTTTCCTTAAAATCCCCATGGCTCACCCATAGTTTGCTTAAATATGGGAACAGCCTGCGGCACTGGCGAAAATAGTCCCTACCACGATCCTCGGCTGAACCACAGATGCGCAGCAGCAATGGTGGTCTGACGCAGAGGGGCGCACTTCTCCCTCCAGGTGCGTCCGCCTCCCCATCCCCGCGCACCTTCCCCACATCCCAATCGCTGCTGCTGGTTGTGGCCGCTACCAGCCCACCGCCACCACTCCTCCTCCTCCTCTTCCTCCTCCTCCTCCTCTTACTCCTCCCTCTTCTTCTTCGCAGCGGAGAGCCGACTTGATGCGCATAATAAATCATCTCTGCAAGATCCCTCTGCGAGCCCGGCTTCAGAAAGACGCGTGTTGGATTTGGGAGCGTAAACAGAGGGGCGAGACTCGTAGCTACAGCGGGCGCGAGGATATGCTTTAAACGCGATTCAGTGCTGCGAACAACGTGGGTGTCGCGTGCGTGCGTGTGTGTGTGTGAGAGAATGAGCGAGTGAGTGCCTCTGAATTCTTCTTATTTATTTTTTTATTTTTCGTGTAGGGAGTGGAGGAGAGGAGGCAGAGCAGCGATATGAGCCGCATGTGTTTGAGCCTCCTCGCCACCGGCCAGCACAGACTCACTTTCACCTGTATGAACGACCTTGCAATTGTGACCGAAATTTTCTCGACCACGTTATTTCCATGGAGGATCAATTTGTCGTTTTTTTCTGCGAGGGCTGAATTTAACTCCCGCTGGTCTCGAGACACTTCTGAGCAGGAGGTAAGACAAAACAGCCTCAGTGCGTGCTTGTGTGTGTGTGCGTGTGCGTGTCTGTGTGGAAATTAGTAAGAAATCATTAGTTATTTGGGCATTTTAAACGTCGGCTCTGGACCGCATGTTTAAAACTGATTCACTGATGAAATGCCTCGAATTTGATCAGAATTGTGTGTTAATTTTGGAACAGCGTCATGTACCCTCCTATCCGCAGCCTTTTCCTGATCCGTAAAGGAAAAAGCTTTTAGAAATAACATATATTAAAAAAAATAAAATAAAATAAAAATCTCTATTTGTTAGTAGCTAGCTGCGTGTGTCTCAAACATGCTTTTTCTTTGTCAGAGTGACGAAGGGATGCTAGGATTTCAGCCTCTCACCGCTCCTGGTGTGATGCCACACTGCAGCCAGGCTTCCACATCAAGTCTGAAGCATATGAACCCACTGGACATTTCAAATTGATTGGATTGCAATAAAAGGGAGTTGAGCCTCAGGTTGAAATGAATACATGATGTCTGTATGTAGTGGGAGAAATCGATAATGTTTTGTCAATGATGCTCCTTCTGATGTGTTTTGAAGCAAAAGCACTTTCAGTGAATCTTTGTGAAGTATGCATTACTAAACTAAAAAAAAAAAAAAAAAAATGGAGGTGCTGCTGACACACACGCACATACACGCATGCAGGCAACAGTTCCACCTTTGCAACATTCTCAAGTTAATTACATACTTGTGTGTCCCAGTGCCTGCTTGGATACAGCTTTGATGAATGGATCCCAGGCCTTCAAAAGAATAAAAAAATAAAAAATGCACACCCACTCTTCCTGCTGGGCTATTTTCTTCAAGCAGATGTGGTGTTTGTGCATTACTGTGTCTGAATCAGTTAAACCCCGAGTTGGTTCCTCCTCATTGATCGAGAGTTGGAGGGATTCACCCCATGAGGCAAACTGCAACCATTAACATTATCTAGGAGTGAAAGCTGAAAGTGAGCATGTGTGCGTGTGTGTGTGTAAATAATATAATTGGTTGGACACCTGTGTGCTTGTTTCAGAATGTGTTGAGCTTTGTACCCATGTGTGATAAATCCATGATGACCATAGTAGAATTATCAAGGTTTTTAAAGATTTTGAAACAGGAAATTAAATGGGCTGTTGGAGCCCATCAGTTTTGAAACAGGTTGACTATCCCAAAGCAAATCTGCCCCAATACAATAAGGCAACCAGACCCACCACATCCATCACAGGACATGTAAATAAAACCCAAAAGAAATAATAACCACCTTCAGACTTGTCAACTTTAGTTTTAAAGCAGCGTTTACGTGAAGCTTTTGGAGTTCCACTAAACATTTATCTCTGTATCCGTGAACTCAAGTTTCTTGGAACTGGTGAACAAACACATTCTTGTATTCATATAGAAATGTGAATACAGAAAGAGCTCCATTAAGATTAACCCAGATTTTCCTCACTTTTTTCATTTCTTCATGCATTGTGTAATGTCTCCCTCAATCTCTGTGAGCCTTTTAACATCACAGCTACTAGAATTGTGCATCAAATGTGGACATTCTCATTCTGCTGACTGCTTGGCGCTTCCCTCTGACCTGGAGTGTTATGTTCGCTGTCGGTGTGTACAGTTTGCGCAATCACCAAAATCTGGGCCGCTTGTAAAATTCAGCAGAGACCGCCGGCGGACCCTAGAGGGTAGATGCAGAGGATGAAATTTAGGTCACACAGGGTTAACTGTTGAGTGAAAAATAGAAAACAGCCAAGCAGCTGGGAAGTGTTTTTACTCTTAGTGTAAGAAAAATGTGGCCCGTTAAATGCTAGTGTTCATCAACAGGTGGGAGTGGGGCCATCAAGCAGGTGAAAACTGAAAACTCTGGTCATTGTGGCAGTTTCCCCAGCATCTTGTATGCTTAAAAGAAAAGACTTGACTGAGAATTGTAATACATTTTAAATTGTAAGCTTTTCAAAACCTTGGCTTGCTATTGCACTGGTAGCCAAGCCTGTAGTTTGTCATAATGTCAGCATATTTTATATTATTTATTACATTGACCATAAGAGTTGGAAGAGAAGGCATTTAATATTGATTACCACCTTTCAGAGTCTCACAAAAACAAATACTGAGCTTATGCATTCTGAAACTACTACTCCACGGTGGAAATACAGAATCCACAGGTGGATTCTGTATTTCATCTCTACTTCAAACAGTGCAGTAGTGGCACAGCCTTAGCCTGCACACAGTTTACTGTTAACCTTTTAAATTGCCATAAATGATCTCACAGTGAATCAACTCGTAAAACATGTGTCTGCAAATCATTTTTCTGTATTACTTTCTTTGGTGAACTCTAATGCTGAATCATTTATATTTAAGATATAATAAAACTGAAACTAATTCTTTGAACAATTTGTGGAGCAAAAAGACATTTTAATGGTTTTCTTGACATGTACAGTAGATCACCTCAGATCAGGTAAAGCAGGGAAGCTATATGAAACTGATCCTGATTATTTCACACTTAACAGACAAATGATATATTTTCACAAAGAAAATAAAAAGATTGCATAAGGACCAGTAGGTAAGAGATTAGGTTTGTTACCAAGTCCAGGTTTGATTAAAATATGTACTTTACATTGTGAACCAGAGCTGAACAAAAGTGGAACAGAATCCCTAAAAGTAATGAAACACCAGTTTAATCAAGCATTGAACTGGAATTGTTCACTTTTTCACTACTGCTATTACAGTGTTAGCAAACATCACAGAAATATTATTTGTCTGTTAACCATCATTCTTTATTTGTTATGGTGAGGTGATCCTTCTCAGCTTTGTTGTATTTTCAGTCATCACTGCTTCAGAAAAAAAAAACTATGAACAGCTGATGATGACTATTAATCTGTTTGTTTCTGCACACTTTTAGCACAATATTTACACTTTATGCTGGACCAAAAAATAAAAAATAAACAGAAAAATGGTGTGAGCAAAAGTACACGTTAACTCCCTGAAATCTAAGGCCTCTGCAAAATTAAATCAACTGAAACTGAGAGGGAAAGAAATGTGTAAAAGAAGAAATCTCCAAATCTTGCAAATCTCCCAATTTTAGTTCCATAAAAAAAAAATTTGATTTTTTTCTTCAACATTTGTCCAACATTTGATTCATAGTTCTCTGTATCTACCGTGTGCACCTTCACCCTTTGAACAGTGATGTTATTGTATCTGTCAACTTGCACAGTCAGCACGGTCACAATAATCCTGACTGCAGAAGGACATCTGTGGAGAGTCCTGGTGGACCCCAGTTGGTTGGTACAGATGACGAAATTGATGTCACACAGACTTTGTGGTGTAGCAGACAGTAGAGAGGACTGGGAGGTGTGAATAAGCAGCACAGGACTTGCGCTTTTACAGTAGTACCACTATAAAAGTGGGGGGTTGGGGGCGCTGTCTGCATTTATCCTGCTGCTAGACTAATATTGACCGATCAGATGTGCTTTAAAAAGTGGCACCATCTGTTCCTGATAAAAAACCCCTTTTCAAATCCAAACCGTAACATGCAAAGTTGACAGGAGAGCGATACCAACTGCATCCCCACCAATCTGTAGCGCTGGAGGTGCCAGCAGTTTGCACAGTGTGCATGGGCCTATCACTGAGGTAAGGCATCCAGGACTCTTCTGAAGAGAAAGCGTACCAATCCAATTTTGCAGACTTTTGGGGGAAGGAAAAAAAAAAAAGCCTGAGCAAACATGAAAGGTAGGGAGGAAAATCCTGGCTGAGACCCCACATGTCTGATTTGACATCCGGGCAGCTGACAAACAATTAGGCCTTCCATAAGTAGTACTCTGAACCAGACTTGCCTCAGGATTAGGCCACAAATGAGCTGCACATCATGGATTATGTCTTCTAAATGGAAAGGGAGAAAGAGCAAGTAAGAGAGAGTGTGTGTGTGTGTGTGTGTGGGGAGAGAGGTACTAGCTCCTATACTGTATGTGGTACACATGGTTAGAAAGCAAGTTGAGTGTGTAGGTGTGTGTGGGCTGTGTGACATTCAGCAGATGGATGTTATTATCTGTCCCTGGCCTATCTTGAACACCTCTACAGGAGACTCGGTCCTGTGCACAGATGAGCTTTATTCATGCACACTGCTTCATGAAGGTGCAGACTAATGTACTCAAATCTCCATATACTCCGCACATGCTGCACCGCTCACTTAACTGCTGCGTTATTGCCTGTTCTCCATTGTGTGTACGTTTGACATTTCATAATTGCATCATTACTTGCTCAGTGCATCGCAATTTGCAACACGCGCTTCAAGCAGACAGACTCTTGCCCTTGATTATGGACCTGAGTGGAATGGGGTTCCTCATCAGGCTGTCTTGATTCGCCCCAGCATGTGGGGAGACACATGCTGCTGTGGGTGAATCTAATTGATTGGATGGCACCCAATTCCCAGGTCCAAGTCTCCTCAGGCAGCCGGCATGGATCCGTCCAAGTGAAGGATGAGCCGAGGCATCGGTTTCCCCGCTAATAGATTGGCATGTTCTACCCCCCATATGCCTCAAATGTCTCTGAGGGCAGCTTGGCCACAATGCAGGGCACAAAGTGGCATTGTCACTGATTAGAAAAGTGAGAATGCGTTGACGTTTGGAGCATTTGACACCAAACCTCAGCTTTCGGTTTGTCCCAGGTACGTCGTACAAACAGTACAAACAGTAACGTTGAACACAGTCTCCGCTTTGCGTCAAAATTGTATTGACGTTGCTAATTCGAAGAGGAACGATACTTAAGCTTACTGCACCTTTTGACAGAGCATGGAAGAAAATGTAATCTCACACAAACTTCCCACAAGCCTTGTGCAACTTAAACAAAATGAATAACGCTGACAAATGGAACATTAAATACAGCCAGATGTTGGGGTACACAGCCAATAATGGCTGATGAGGTTGAGTTCTCTGAAATCAGAAAGAGTTTGTTTATAGGGGAACTTGTCAGGTGGAAGTTGGCAAACCAGTCTAGGGCTGAAACGATTCCTCGAATGATTCGAGTACCTCGATTACTAAAATTCCTCGAGGAAAATTTTCCTGCCTCGAAGCTTCGTTAATTTATGTTTTATTAGTTAGCGCACCGTGTTCCGGCCGGGACTTCATTTGCGTTGCGCGGAGCTCTCACTTCCGCCTCTGAGTTGTTGACAAAAGCTAAGTCTCAGCGGCATAAAGTCCAATCTTCAAGATTGGCCCGTGGGGATTTTATTGATTGATGATAATGCCCGACTTTTTATCGTTTTTGGGGAACCAATAAGCATCCTTAAAATGACTGGGGGGAATGCCTGGAGTACGGCAGCATTTCTCCTCCGGGGCTGCTGGTTGAAAGCGAACGGCGGGAAGAGCGCTGAGGTGAGCGGATAGACTGAACAGGGCGGGCGGCTGAGTAGCTGATGCTTACCGTGTAAATGTAGCTTTACCGACGAACCGCACAATAAATTTCATATCCCGGTCTGAAGAAACGGGTGGCGGAGCGCATCGTACATGGCTGGTAGATGAGTTTCTGAGTGTGACCAGTGAAGGTGTCGTAAATATCCCGTATTGCTTCCCCCCGTGTTCGTCCCCCGGTCTAACGGTTCGTCAGTCCGCTGGTCTATTTCCTCCCCTCCATCTTACGTTCGTTCATTCGCCCTCTCCTCCCACTCCAGGCACATTTCCCGTATTTTCAAACCCAAAGCGTGACAGGTTAGGTGGCAAGGTGAGTTTAATTAATCTATTAAACTCACTGAAGATGAATACATAAACTAAAAGCTGGATTGTAGACATTTTTTATAAGCATATTTGTGAGCCTGCCTCTTTATTAAATTCAATATAATTTCAGATTTTTCTATAACTTTTCTTCTGGTTAACTTAGAAAGTGAGCTATTATTGTTACAGGTTAGTTTTCTAAACTACAAAAAAAGCAACTGTTAGGGATGCTCAAATATGAAAAATTGGACTGATATTGATATCTGATAGTAACACCGGTATTATGCCAGATTTACCAATATTTCATTTTAGAATTTTTTTTAATCCGATTACTCGATTAATCGTAAGAATAATCGATAGATTACTCGATTACTAAAATATTCGTTTACAACAGCCCTACCAGTCAGATGGGAAGTTGGGGTAATCTTGAGGAATAGCTCACATTCACAGTCAGTTTATCCACACATCTTTACAATGTTGCCTTTGTTGAGTTGCCTTGATTAAAAAAAAAATCCAACTAAATGCTACTACCATAGAGATACACTTTTAAATTATTTAGTAAAGCTCAGAAAAACATGGAAGACAGCTGTATGTCATTTTGGTTATTGTCTGAATCACGTAAGTAGTTTAATTCAGCCATTTAGGTCAAAAGATAACTTGGGAATGTTTCTTAATGGACTTATTTGTACAGTGAGCTGGAAATTATGAACAAGAATCTGGTCTGTGCGAAATGTATTCAGCAGCACCTCTGTTCAGTTCTTGAATCTCTGCTAATTTTGTGTCATATTTTCATTGTGAACAGTGAACAGCTGGAGTCAGTGAGACTAGTTTCTGGTCAACTTTTGTTTGTTTCAATTTGGGTCTTCAAAAAATAATGTTTGAAGACCCAAACCTATTAACTTCTTTAATATAAAGAGTTTTCTAACATTGATATATGAGTACGTCAAATATAAATTTGATTGTATGAAATGGTGCCTGCTGCTATACTCTTTCATATGTTAATCATATGTTAATGTGATGGAGCCATAACTCTGCAGGTTGCTAATATTTAAACAAAAAAAATTTTAACTTTTCAATCTGGCATGTTTGCTGTAGGAGCTTCACTGATGTTTTCTGAGTGTCGACCTTTAAGATGCTTCTCCCAAGTTTTTGTGCCACTTGACTTTTAACTGCTTGATGTAGCACGGCTTGCATTAAGTCTTATCAACGTCCTTCAGCTTCACTTGTTCATCTGCCTTGTAGGCAAAACACCTCAAGACAATGCTGTTGCTTTTACCTTTTTATCTGAAGAGGCTGTTCTCCAGAAATACTTAAATAAATTTACAGCGCTTGTTTGCTGTTTTGTCAGCCATCCCTGTTCATTTGAGCGGCTGGAAGACTGAGCATCTGCGCCATTGTAGCGACATTATGCTTCACCTTTGGAAGATGAATATGACTCAGTTTATTTTGATTATGATACAATTGTTTTATTTTCATTTTTTTAGTATTATTTAAATAGAAATGTACTGCAAATGGTTTTGAACTCCATATTCCTCGAGTGTCCATTTTTGAGTTAGAGCTGTATAAAGTCTGATGTCTCTATTTCATCAGAGCAACTGTCAACTGAATCATAACTTCAGTCATCACCCTGTAAACTCAGGCATCACTTCAATAAGACAGCATTCTCATTTAAAATTTTTATACAACAGACATTCAATTTGTGGCTAAATGTATTATTTTTAAAACAATCTGGATTTCTAAGCTAAAATAATTCTCAACCCTAGAAAAACTCTTTACACAGTTTAATTTAATAGAAGTTTAACACAGTCAAGGCTTCAGTTAAAGAAACTGGACAGTAGTAACCTGGAAAGAGGGTAAAATCATTTCCCCTTGCCTAGATAAAAGTTTGCTTTCAATAAATCCGTGGCCTCACGAGGTCATTTGAAGGGACCTGCAGAAGCAGGGCCCCACACACCACAGTTGGCATCCTGCATATCTGTTTGTGTGCTTTGGTTCAACTTGCTTGATCCTTTTTTTTTTTAAGACTTATTATATAGAACAGCTGGCATTTAGAGGATTTTAACTCGAAAATGCTTGTTTCAACAGGTCACGCTTTTTTCTCTCTGAGAACGCAAGTGCCATTTTAAAGCTTATTGGATGAAAGTCTCATTTACCCCTGGCTGCCAAAGATGACGCTGCCATGGAAACTGCTTCTATTGCTATCAATCATCGACCGTCTGACAGGTAAAGCACCTTTTCATATGAATGATGATTTTTTTTTTTTTTTTTTTTTGTCCTTTGGACATTCACAGTTGTGGTATAGTGGGTGAAGAGATGTCAGAGATGATAGGAGGCTCCGGTTTAGAGGAGTACTCATCAGTATTGACTTCCATTCACACTGCAAACAGAATACTCTCAATCTTTTTCCTCGCACCGCTGAGATTATAACCCGATGGGGAGATATGATGCTTTTATTCTATAATCTTTTCCTGGGCAAAACACTGAGCACAAGCTTCCCCACCTCTGTCAGTGAAATGTATTGGTAATAAAAGTCACAATCATTCTTTTCACAAAGAATAAACGATAGAAATCACTCCTCTGAGTCCGTCTTTAATACATTTTGCAGCACAGTTTGGTGATCAAATTTTAAAATAACCGTTTTTTTCTATTTTATATATAGTAATAGCTTTATTTTGTTAATGCATATCGACACGATGTATGTTTTTTAAAGTAACGCAAAGGAATTGCTGATTTAATAATGCACTCTGATGTTGATTTTTTTGAGTTTATCTGTTTGGAAATACACCATGATCAGAATCATATGAAACTCATGGATGTCACTTCCAATATTTTCTGGTTTTTTTCATACTCATATTATTAGTATTATTTTGCTTCAGAATGCCTTAAAAACAATTAGAACATCAGTTCTGTCACTGTGGATATTCTTCTTCATGCTCAGGCAGTTTTGTGTTTCTCTGAAAGATTGTCTGGACAGTGCGTCATACCACGGTCCGCGGTGGAGGATGGAACCAGCCGACCTGTTCATCCCCGTCGACTCCATAGAAGAAGAAGCCACCCTGACTTGTGATGCTAAGGGCACGCCTTCTCCTCAGTACAGGTAAGAGCTCATTTACCTGGAAATTAATTTATTTTCAATGTAATACCAATGGTGCCAAAGCTCTGCACTTAAGGATGCAATTATTACCATTTTTCACAGAAGTAAGAGACTTCTACTTCATAATCAGCAATTCAAATGAATTTTCTGCCATTTGTTTTATCTCTTTCATTTGTGGAAATGTTACATTAGAACTTCGATCTTTTTTCTTTTCTTTTTTGTGTGCAATTGAAAGTTGCATTTAAAACAGGTTATTTGAAATTCAAACTTACTAATATTACATCTGAGTTTCAAAATGATGCGGGCATTTGTGGTTTTTAATACAAAGTGTTATTATTTTCTCTTTTAAAAATGTATTGATGTTATTGAGCACAGATGGTATATATCCTGTGGGAAAATGCTGGATCCACTGATTATGTTGCAAATAGGCACGGGCCAGTATGAGATTATCAAAGCATCACATCTTTCATATGATAAATCACAGTTTTAATTTAATGTTTTTGTCTGAAATAGACACGTGTTATTTTTATTGCTAATAAAAGCTAACACCATATTGATTAACACCAGCAATGACCCAATCTACATTTTTATAATGACCACTTTTGCAATACAGAATCTCTGTTGAATGCTTCATTAAAGTTATAAGATCAGTAACTGACATGCTTAAAAGTTTTATGTTTTTGCAATCCAGTAAAATAATACACCATGTTTCATCTGTATTGTTTTTGTAACGTTCAGTTTTGTTGTCGTGAACAGGCCTTTTGGAGTCGGGGCCAAAAGGTCAAGCATGATTTCATTAGTCTGTAACTCTTTCTTCCAGAAGCTTTATGAAGATCTCACCCAAATCTAGATAAATATGTCTGTGAAAGAAATGATTTCTGTTTTATCCACATTATTCCTGACAATGCTGCTGAAGGTTTGTTTATGTTAGCAACTTCCAATATAATAGCTGCAGGAAAGAAGTTTGTTTGGTTTCTGGTGAGAAGTATGTTATAAATAACATGTTAGCAATTAGTAATGTCTTATTTTTGGTTGTGTTTGTAACACTCAAGCACATACGGGTGGCTTGTCAAAGCTCAGTCATGTGTGATTTGCTTGTTGTGCTATTTGTGGCTGCACAGTTGATCAGAATATGTGGCTTCAGTTAGTGTTTGTCAATGATTGATTTTATTATTTTTCTCCGATTGGTTACCAACAGATGAGAAAGTTGAACAGTATAAAATTAAAGCGACCACCAAAATACCAGCAGTTGTGTTAATTTTTAATTTTAAACCGAAGCATTAACAGTCCTGCTGATCAGGTTTGATTCAGGTTTCAGAAATGACAAGCTCCTTAGCTGTTATGTATTAGATTGCTAAACAAACTGTAAATTATAAATTTGTTAAACTGTCAAACTATAATACTTTTCTTTGATTTGTCTGAAATGGGTGCACTTGCAAAAATGGTCTTTCTGAATTGCATTTATCCTGGGAGACCAAAAGCAACCCAGGGCAGTAAGCAATTGTAAAGTTTGCCCATGCCTAGCGCCGTCGTAAATCATCATGAACATTGCCAGTTTAGTTATGTTAAGTCAATTTTTTTGTGATTGTACAGTTAATAAATTTCGTATTCAGCTACCAAATGTACTGTAATGTAAATAATTACTTAAATGGACATTTTCTTTGGACATACTTACTTTGCAAACAAATGTTGCTAAATATCTCATGGGTCTTTCAAGTCATGTGCGTGCACAAAATGTTATATTCAAGTTAGTGGTGGAACTTGATAAAACGTTTTCTTAATAGAGTTAATGTCTGGGTCTGTAATTAATTCATCACAATTAATGGCATTTTAATCAAAACCATGTACCGACAAAATATTCAACATTTTCAATTACAAAACCTTTTTGCTGCTAAATTGTTAAATAAAAAGACAAATGAGTTCAACGACAAAGACATTTATTGTTTTTAATGTTATTTCAGTCGTTTATTCATCAGATTGGTGCAAAGAGCTATTATGCTCATTCAGCTTTCAAGTGTCCCTAGTAACTCTTGTAGCTTCTTTGAGAAAAATACTTCATTAAAATGTGGACACATTAGTGTTGGGCACGTCTGTGCTGCTGCAACATGTATTGCATTGCGGTGTTATTTTAGGCTTGAAAAACCTCTGTAATGGGTTAAAGACTTTTTGCACAACTTGCACACAGCAACAGACTTTTCCACCGTCGCTTTAGATTGTTTACAGAAGCAAATATTAACCGCTGATGGGCCAAGAGAAGCAATCTTTGTCATCCATTGCTATGGCTTGCACCAAAAACACAATAACACAATAAACAGGTTCTAGCTTGTGACTTTTGCATGTATTAATTGCTTTACAATTTTTAATGAGTGGAAATCAATGTAGTTAATTAATCTAAATTATTGCGTGAAAGTTCCGGCCCTAATTCAAATCAAATAATAAAAATAAAAATAAATCTCTCATTTTGCTGGTAGCTACCCACTCAGACTGAGTCAGCTGCAGTTATTTACTTGGTAAAAAAAAAAGAAGAAAAAAAAAAAAAAAGATTAATTACTGAACTCTACTTTTTTGTGTGTGAAAAAGATATGTGTTCTCCCTTCTATTCATTTTCTCCTAATTAGATTGAAATGCATATAGACACTCTAGGCGGTGATGGCATTATGGCTCTACTAACTCATATTGACTAACACCACCAATCTGTCTCTTTTTCTCACCACCAGAGATTAGAGAGATACACGCAGCATCCTGATGATCGGCTCCTTTATTAAAACACCACGAGAACAATGCAGATTGCTAGACGCCAATTGGCACAGAGAGCCATTGATTACAATTGTCTTCTGTGTTTAGCGTTTAGTGGGAGCTGCCGGCCACCTGAGCTGCATTGGTAGTGCCGTGCAGTGTGTGCACTCATTATTTCAGGCTTTTCACATCCCGTTCGCCTAAGACCAGGTATTTCCATGTAATGATTAAAGGTGAGATGTTTAATGTGCTGTCTCGTCAGACTGGCTGTGCAAGTGTCTGCGTGCCCCCACAACCTTTCTGGCTCCGCTCTTGAAGTGTAAATGGGCTCACATTGCTCCCCAGCCCCTTTTTTTCTCCTTCTTTACCTTCTTTCTTTTCCTACTCTGTCACTCCCAGAGATATAAGACTTTCATTCTATGCACACAGCAGCGGCATAATAACTCAAGGGAGAGAACCGGCTCGCCTCTTTAAAAAGAATAATCTTTCTACAGCATTCTGAAAATGTGTCTGAGCTTCTTATAATCTAAGTAGGAAGGGGGACTGTAACATTCACTTGACCCACGTTTTGTACGCTCGGGCCCGCGCCACGGGATCATTCGGAAGACTCGACTTTTTTTCTGTACCTGGAAGGTCGGCGTGTATTCAGAAAACAAATTTATAGCAGAGTTGTTTGATTTATTTTTTTTTCCTGGTTGCCAGTCAATCCTGGTAGCGCAGAGCTTCAGAGGCTCTTCAGAGAAGGTCAAAAAGAGGTGAAAATCATGGCTGAGGGTCAAAAAGCTGAATTCAAGTAGTCGGACCAGACACCCACACTCATACTCCTAGTATAAGGAAACGCTTAGGTGTTTAGTGTGTTGCTTTTACAAGAGGAAGGTTTAAAGTCGGTTCTTTCAGCAGTGTAAGGTTTCTGCAACGTGGCAGCATGTATATATACCTTCAGAAATTAATTTGAAAGTTAGATTTAAAATCTTTCGGAAAGCCTGCCTTTAAAGCTTTTATTTCTTTTATTTCCACTTCAGGACAGCAGAATATATGAATATAGGTGATGGTAAGAAACGGATGTTCTCTATGGTGAGAGAAAAATGATTGAACATCCATAAAAGGTGCCCTGTCTTTGAACCCATGTATGATCTTTCTTTTTTTTTTTTTTTTTTTTACCACAGTCAAAAGGAGATGCATAATGGCATTGTGGCTGAGAATGGAATAGAAGAATTTCTCTATTAAAATATGAAAAATGATGTAACCTGATGCTTGAGTTCTTTCAGGTGTCTCATTTATTTAATAGCTCAAACCTACTGTGCAAATGTTTACATATCACGTTCCCATGCCAACATGTGACAGAAGAATCCAGCCGAGAGAAGAAGTTAAAAAGGCGTTTGTTTCTTTTTTTGTTGCATCAGCTCACTGTTACCTCACACCAAGTGCTAATGTTGGAAATGATAAGTCAGAGGCGGGATGGTGTCACTTTATGTTAATATGACGTGACAGAGAGGAGGTGATTACAGCTAAAGTGATGATAACCTCCAAAACCGTGATCTTTGACTACCCTTAAATAGCAGGGAATGGCTTTGTGTGTGAGATACTGGAAGATTAAAATTTAATGATCTCTGTGGGAAGCAGGGGACAGTGCAGCAAGTGGTGTTGTAGCTAAATAAAAAAGATAGAATATAGAAAACAACTGCAAGATTTTGTTTTAGTCATAACATTTCCAAAACCGCAGAATATTTATCTATTAGTGATTTGCAAATTTAGTTTTGCCCGTTTATGCAAAACCAGTTCACATCAAATGTCATGTCAAGGCACTTCACAAGATCAATACGTATAGATGCATATCAATAAATTAAAATACCATTCAAAAGATTTAATTACTCCAGTAATTAATTTCAAACATCAAACTCATCATATATAAATTTATTAGACACAGATTAAAATATGTTTTTCATTTGTTTTAACACAGATAATTAAAACCCAATATTCAATTCTAATAAAATTAGATTATTACATAAGACCAAAAAAAAGGAAAAGTGAACTGGGACTCCATGTGTTTATTACACCTCAGCTGGGAGGACAAAACACAGAATGAGGGGTTAAGATGGACCCACCAATTTTACGCCCCTCATACACCCTCAGATGTAGTATTGAACCTGTAACTAATCTGTCATAATAATTAGATTTTTTTTTTTTTTGGTAAAACATAAAGTGACCTAACCAAGCCATAAAAATGCGTTCATATCTTCAGGATTTGTTATTTACTGAACAATCATTTTTTTATTAGATTATGGTTATTTGGAATAAGAACAAAGGGAGTGTTGGAATTTAATCAATAAGTTGCCTCTTTGAAACTTGCAATCTGCTTTCCAGGTTAAGCGACTGACCTGGTCAGTTACAAATCCATCACTGGGTTATTAAAAAGGGCAGAGGGCAATTTTATCGTCAGTGTAGCTCTGGAATGGACACGTAATCCGGCATGCAGATCAGTTTTCCAGTGGGACAAAGCGCTTTGAGGCCGATAATGAGTTTGCAAACACTTGTGGCCCATCAAACAAGAACCACGGCCAATTGTGTTTGGTATTATTCACTGTGCTCAATCCCAGTCCTTTGGGGATCATGGGGATCTTAGCAGGCTAAAGCTTGACAGAGATGAAGAGGTACAGTAGAAAATGTTTGAGACGTTCTGCCACTTTGAACTTGTTCCCTGATTGGTGATTTAATATTTAATTATAGGCAAAGCCTACTTACTCTTTTCAACTTAAGCAACATGTTATTAAGCTGTCTTATGATCTAACCTTCTTACTTGATGATTTTAAAAATATATATTACACGAGAAACATCAGCAGAAGAGCAACTTTGTTTGAATTTTGACTGAATTGAAATTCTGTGTATGTTAGAACAGCAAATATGAGAGAAGCGAGCAGATGTGAAGGACTGGTGCAAGCTAGAATGCTAATGTTATGCAGTGATGCTATGAAAATGCCAACTAGTATGCAACGTATCCGAGGTTATTTGGTGACTTTTAGCTTCATTCCTTTGCCAATGCTAAGTGTGAAAATCAATTTAAAAAAGGTGTGAAGGAAGAAGCAGGAAATGCGTGTGTGTCGTGGGGTGCGGTAGGGTCACACAGTAAGGAAGAAGTTGTGCGGTTAAAAACAAGGTTTTAGATGCATTCCCTGACTTAAGAAGATGTGTTAATGCGTTGGCAGGAAGTGATTAATGGTAAACATGATACTAATATAGTTTGATGTCCATTTAAAGATTCACTCAAGCCTATGGTGCTGTGAAAAAGTACCTACACGCACTGAACATTTAGATTTGGATACAATTGTAAATGTTATAGAGCCCACCATGTCTTTAATTGGGATTGGAAATGTTGAACCAAAAATGAGTATAATTTGTGTTTAGTTTTACAAATAATAAAAAAAAAAACAGCTCACTTTACTGTGATCACCCCTAAATAAAAATTCAATGGGACAAATTGCCTGCAGAAGTCACCCTGTCAGAGGTCATCTGTATCTCATTTATTCTCAGTGTAAATATGGCTGCTCTATGTAGGCCACAGAGGTTTGATAGACACATTAGTGGAGAAAACTAAATAAGGAGGACCAAAGAGCACACCAGACAGGTCAGATATAAAACTGTTGAGAAGAGGGTCTGATGATAGTACAAAATCTATCATCTTGGCCTATCTGCCAACTTACCAAGACCCTCTGTCCACCTAAGCTCACTTGCCAGACACGGAGAACAATAATCCGAGATTATGTGGGTGCTGCTCTGTGGTGACAATGAGACTGGCATGAGAGTTTGTGTAGTCGAGTGGTCATAGTCCATTGCTCCCTGTGCTGTCTTACCTGGCTTGTTGAAGTTCCTAACTGTTGTTAGCTGGTGTGGGACAGGATTCTTGATGGGCTTGGAGCTTGCTCTGATTCCCTGTAGGGTGGCCATCTTTGCTCCAGGGTGTCGCTCAAATAGTCACAGTTGCTGCAGTGTTATTTGGATGTAGTACCTCTGGGGTTTGAGTTTAGGAGTGGGGTAGTGAACTTGGGTAGTGCTTACTTGGGGTTTGTTATGTTGGGGTAAGTGACCAGTGGGGCTGGAAGACTTGGTCCACCTGCCAGGAACTACTGGTTCCTGTCCTGGCTAGTCTTTGGGGGTCCATAGAACCCTAAAGAGTCTCTGCTGTTGTAGTGTAGTTAGCGATAGAATGGGGCAGTGGTCCTTTATGGAGCCCACCTCCACTGGATTCAAGCTGATACCTCTCTAATATATGCAGCACCATAAAAGAGTAAGATATAGATATAGACCATTTTGGCATGGAGGGGCACAACCATGCAGTGCTCCTCCTGGGTGGTTTTTGAAGTTATTGACTGAAGCCCTGCTAAATATAAATGCATGCTACACTTTTAAAATTTTGATTTGTACAAATTGTCCTTCCACTTCACATGTGAAAGTTTGTGTTGATCTTTCACAAGAAATCTCAATGAAATACGTCCAGGTTTGTGTGTGTAAAATGACATAGTTAAGAGAAGCCCATAAAGTATGAATTCCTTTGGCAGGGCCTGTATGTCTGCCACATAGTGAATGTCTTCTTCCACCATTCTGAGTTGTGTTTCCCATTCACGCCTTGTAACACCACCTTGTTTGCGAGAAAGAGATGGACCACGCATTTTGCCGCCGACTGATGATGTGTTTGCCCTCACAGATGGTCACTAAACGGGACTCTCATAAATCTGGGCCTGGATCATCGGCGGCGTCTGTCTGGGGGCAACCTCATTATAGGCAATCTGGACCGCTACCAGGACGTAGGGATGTATCAGTGTATGGCCTACAACACTGTAGGAGCTATACTGAGCAGGAGAGCAAGTCTACAGTTTGCCTGTAAGTCAATTAATATGTCTGGTACTTTTACTCAAAACTGCAGCAAAGCTGTACTTAGAAAATTAAAAATTTTTGGAATAAAGCAATGCAACTGCTATGTTTCAGTGTTTAATCTCTCACAGACTCTGCCTTTGTGGTTTCACTCTTTCCATAAACCTGTCAATGGCTTTTCTCAGTTTTCATGTCATGCATTAGATAGCTATTCATTAGGCAAGTGAGCACTCCGACTTAATCATGCTTCCTGTGCACATTTTTCATGACAAGGTGCAAATTAAGTGAAAATGTCATTAGAAGAAACAAACACAAAGTCAGCTATAGCACTCTAAAGCCATTGTATACGATTTTCACAGATGCAAATGCGAGGTGCTAAAAGATGTGGCAAAGGAAAACAAAGACAGAAAGCGATTCAGAGGTTACATCGTTCATTTTGGGGGAAAAAATATAATTATATGTACATTTCAGACGTTATGCAAAATGCTGACTTTGTAAGGTTGAGATGGTAACAGTGGATCCCCAATAGTTGCTGCCATGATGTAGGAGGGTTCTTGTTGTGGCCTCTAATTACATTAAGCTTTTCATTTTAGCATTGTCTAAAACTTATTTTACAAATATGATAATCTAAGCAGGGTAATATTTAATAAATCAGCAGAATTTATCATTTTATAGGACTGTGTTTAATAGCATGTTAGAGTTTGATTCACTGAATGTAATCCACTCCAACAAGAGGACAAAGAGAACCTTATTATTCTTTACAAAGCTCTTTTTGCAGCTTTTAAATTGCTGTTGAATGATTTAGAGGTCAAACCAGTGTCTTTAAAATGTTATTCATCTTCTGTGTTGCTAGCTCATAAAGGGCATAAATCAACATTTTTGCATCTTTTCCTTTTTGTTTGTGCTTAGGATTATAGTTTGTTTAGTTCTAGAAATTTGTATGTCTCAAATTTGGGAAGAAAGAAAAGTTTCAAAGAATGAACCAGAAAAAAAGGACAGCTCAGCACATCTCTTAGAGTTGCAGATGACTGATGATGTCACATAATATCAATGCGTATAACAGGCACCCAACACAAAACAGCAATTTCAGTGTTTAGTTCAAATATGAGTTCATAAGTGGAAGACCTATTTGTGGTAGCTATTGACTTTCAGCCTACATAGGAATTAAAGAGCATGTGGTTAAACAAGCTCAGCTGTGTAAAACATAGCTGCTGTGAATGGAAGCAGCTGAAAGTCACTTCCTTACACATACTTAGTCCAACTTTTATTTTTGACCATTTTAGTGTAAACTTCTGTGAACTAGCTGTCAAAACGTTACACATTACACCGTCACACCATTCAAACGCTAAATAATTCATCTAAAGTTAGTTTTCTGACAAAATGCTTATGAGCTACAACAACATTTAATTTCCCTTTGGGATTAATAAAGTATTTTTGAATTTGATTTTAAATGTTCTTTGTCCCTAAAAATTCACTACAAATTAATGTAAATAGCGTTTGTTAGGAAAGTCAAAATATTGGTATACAGTCTGTCATTCATTGGCTCATACATCAAGAAAAAACAAGTCCCAGCTACAGCTTATTACTGTTGATAAGTATGCAGTCGAGTGGCTATTGCTTTTTTTTTATTTGTTTGTTGTAATGAGACCTGGTGGCATCAGAGGATGTACTCACAAAGTGGACACCAGATAAATATGGTAACACAACAAATTTTCCGACCACAGAAATTTTACGCGGACTAAAACTCACGTTGTTCTAGTTACGTTGTCACAGTGGCATGAGCTCTGTCCTCTTTCCTCATTGTTCCTTCTGCTTAAAATAAGATTATAATTGTTTCATAACTCTGGGCCAAAAAGTATATTGAACAAAGACACAGTTTGTGGTTGGTGAGGAGAAATCTCATTACTCACCTATTTACTTTAACAAAAGCCCATCTACTTTTTCTGCAGAAGATTTCAATCCAAGAGGGAAAATAAGAGCACTCACTGCTTATTGTTGACTGCTTAACAATAAGCAGTCAAAAATCAACTTGACTTGTTCCAGTTAGATGTTTTTATAAAGAAAATAGAAAGAAAAACGTCTCTTTAAAATTATGGCATGCTGTTGCTTATGCCACTTCATACCATCAATCATATATAGATGTAGTTACCTTTACTTAATTATATTTTGTGGGGTTTCTTTATAATAAAAGTCATACAGTTGTGATTTATTTGCAAGATATTTGCTCTTTAAAGTTCAAAACCCGTTAAACTGCAACATATAAAAGGAAATTTTGGAAAAGTCTCCTCTGTTACTTCAGCTGCCTAATATGTTCACATAATTATTCCCCAGAGAAAGGCAAAATTCACTTTCCTATTGTCAAACATTGAGGTTTGAGGCCTAATGACATTTCAGACTGCCTGAGAGCACAGTATTTGTTCAAAAATAATTGAATCCAGGTGAATGCAATTTGCCTAATAATATCACACACAGCAGAATTTAGATTAAACAGCTTTTCTTTTCTCTGAAAGAACATTTCTCATTTTCCATAGTAATGCATAAGTATTTTTAAGATTTCTGGTTTCACACTCACCTGCGTTTTTGTCTCCTTGATAAGGAACATCTAGAATCTTGATAGTTGGTTGTTTCTTTTGTCTTTCCTCAGATTTGGATCATTTCAAAGTTCACACCAGAAGCGCCGTGTCGGTCCGAGAGGGACAAGGAGTGGTGCTACTGTGTGGGACACCCACTTCGTCAGGAGGTAGATACTCACAGGCAATAATTTAAAAACGCCATCATAACAAGACGTTTCTGATTAGTTGGTGCACTCAAAATGGAAAATCAGAATGCCTCCTCAGGTTATGGCATGCCGTTTAAATAATCATAAAAAGTAAAGAACTATTTCTCCATGGACCCCCCCCCTCGCCCCCCCCCCTCCCGCCCATTTGATGGACTTGATTAACGTGTTAGTGTCTGCATTGTATTTAGTGCAATCGAAAATACAACTGCAAAAACTTGGAGACATTTCTCAGGCTTTTATCTAAATTGTAGTTCCTAATTATGTTTAAAAATGATAAAGAACTCATCAATAATAAAGTAAGATATTAAATCATGTCTAAGAGTGTTCATCGATTGCTTGTACGCCTGTTTGTCTTTCAGACCTTACATACGCATGGGTCTTCAATGAGTATCCATACTTTGTTCAGCAAGACAATCGGCGATTTGTCTCCCAGCAGACGGGAAACCTGTACATTGCTAAGGTGGAGCCCTCTGATGTGGGGAACTACACATGTGTGGTGATGAACAGCATCACAAAAGGCAAGGTTCAGAGCTCGCCCACATCTCTGATCCTCAGGACAGACGGTAAGATGCTGCAAACGTTCATGACATTCAACAATTTTCTTTTGTTGGTTTTTTTTTCTTATTGATGTCTCTTTTGTCACCAGATTTTCAAAGAACTCTTTTTGTTGTCCATCGCTGCATTTAAGTCCCTAAGTACCAGTAGCTTGTCGTACGCAGTTGATTTTTGACAAACAAATTCCCTGAATCTCCCCCTGTGCTGACTTGCCCTCCTCATAATTTGCGTTCCCCTTTAAAGACCTTCCTCCTGCTTTCACATGGATTTTCTGGATTGTTCTGTTCCCTGATATGGTTTCATAGAAAGAGTGAATAAAGATTGCCTCAGATGAATTAAACATGAGTCATACGTCACTGGACCATTACATTGAGTGTTCTGGTGGCTCAACCAGTTAGTTTCCACTCAGTGTACTGTACATGTAGCTGCATAAATTTAAATCCTATTGCATCACTGTCTGATCCCCATCTCCTGCGCCTTTCTCTGAATAATGATATAAACAATAAAACTGCCCACTCAAGCTTTGAAATAATAGATAAGAAGCTGCTGACTGAAAAAAACAAGACATTAATCGCCCCCCCTCCCTTGCTGTGTTTTGAATTATTCCTCGCTGGCTCTGCACAACACCCAGTGACTGTACATTTAAGTGATGCGCTGCTAGGAGTGTGCTCATTAGAGAGTGTTTGTTCATTTTGTCTTTTATTTGTCCTTAGTGCCATTGCTCGAACCTCTGTGCCAGTAGTATTGTAGGTAAGCCATAAATAATAGAAGACTGAGCAGGTTCTTGTGCTTGCTCCTCACAGGAGTGATGGGTGAATACGAGCCAAAAATAGAAGTTAATTTTCCAGACAATGTACCTTCTTCGAAAGGATCAACAGTTACTCTGGAGTGCTTCGCCCTTGGGAAGTAAGTCAAATTCCTCGAAGAGTGTTTTCAGGTTTCCTTTGCCCATCATTCCAGACGACAAACCTTCAGGTTTAAAAAAGATTAATAAATAAATAAAAACATCCTCTGGTAATTATATTTCTCAGTGTGTGGAGTGGGGGGAAAAAAAGTCATGATTGGTTTTAAAACTCATGCTGAAAAGCTTTTTTTTTTTTTTCATGTGGTTGGATTGGGCTTAATCTGAACCATTCATCCACAAAAATACACAGAGGATGCTTTTATAGTCCATCAAATGCTTCATTATCACTGGATTGTTACAACCTGAGCTAAGGTTTGCCTACTTTTTTCTGTTACAGCCCCGTTCCAGAAATCACCTGGAGGAGGGCTAACGGAGTCCCATTTCCCAGCAAAGTCAAAATGAAGTATTCAAATGCAGTGCTGGAGATCCCGAGCTTCCAACAAGACGATACAGGAGGGTACGAGTGTGTGGCGGAGAACAAAATGGGAAGAAACACAGCTACCGGTCGGCTGGCTTTTTACGGTATGTGATTTTTTTCCAGAAACACATCTGCTACCATCAGTAAGGCTACATATTTGCACAAATATTTAATTCATGTATTCATGTAGTTTTTGCATGCAGAAGTTTGTATGTAATATGAACAGAAGCTGAAGTTTCACAATGAAACTTCAGCAAAAGCCTCAAAAAGGACCTGAAAAACATCATTCTGAAGTTCAACTATGGAATCTCAGCCCTTCAGCTAAAAAAAAAAAAAAAAAAGAGTAAATATCAACATAGAAATGCCAGATACTGACTGGCCTCAAAAGAACCCAAAGTCTCAGCAGAACCTTTGAAATATTCAGAAATTTTGAAGAGAGGTTTTATTCAAAACCCATTTTAAACTACAAAAAAAATTCCTGCTCACTGAAAACATGTTTCATAAAGTTTAGTTATTGTGTTTAATTTATGGACATCCTTGTAAAGCAACACGCATGAGAAATTTTCATATTTAAAACATTTGTTCTCATACTGTACGTAATTCTTTGGGGGAGTTTTGTGGTGACGTCTTTTGTTTAAATCATTTACCTCTAGCGGGGAGCTTTTTTTTTTTTTTTTTTTTGCATGTACATTTTTGAAGAGCTCGTATAATAAATATTTACAGGTTTAGCGGTTAGCTATGCTGCCTCGTAGCAAGATGGTCTTTCTGGTTCTAGTCTTGGATGTGTGGCTTTTCTGTTTAAGTTTGCATGCTCCCACTTGAGATTTTCAGGGTTTTGTTTTTTTTCCCCAGATCTGGAAAACAACTGAAAAGTTTCAAAATGTTTACCCTTTTACACTTTCACCTTAAAATATAGTAGCATGAGAAACATGGGAATTTTACTGTTGTTAGAGTGTAATTAGAGATTAAAAAAAAAAAGACGTCTGCTTGGTTTTAATATTTTCATTATTTTATTGCGTTGCGATTGTTCTATTTAAAATTTGCCCCCTTGGCTCATTCCGGCTGCTGCGTTTTTCTGTGAATTCATTACAGAAGCGAAAATGACACCTGTGACATTGGAACTGACAGCATGCTTGGCGCCTGCAAAGGAGCTGTGCTTATTATGAGCGCTGCATTCTTCCCATAAAAAAAAGGAAAAAAATTTAAAAAAACAACAGAAAAAAATCGGAAATGTTCTGCATATGTAATGCTGGAAGTTATGTGCAGGGGTGAAGGGTTTTTCTACACACACTTAAGGTGACAGGTTGGGGTGGGTGGCGATGTTGTGTGCACTCTTCCAGTGGCGAGAAGTTTTCCGCTTTGTGGTTCAGTGTTTAATGGTAATCTTGTGTTGCCACAGGCTAGTGAAACATTTGAGTGATGAAATATGCAATCGTTTCTCTCTCCTCCCCCGGCCCCCTTAAGGACAAGCCCATCCTGTTTGAGCTGCCAATCTGTGCTTCCTTTGAACTATTTGGGAAGCGGCATACTTAATGGGCCCGGTGCCGCTTCCTTAAAAAGAGCCCTCCTCTGGGTTTCTCGTGAGATATTTCATAAGAGGGGTATTTCTGTGTCCTCAGCCAAGCCTCAGTGGATCCAGACCATGAAGGACACGGCAATGGCCATAGAGGAGAGACTGCACTGGGAGTGCCGGGCCAACGGAAAGCCCAAACCCTCCTACGCTTGGCTGAAGAATGGCCAGCAGCTCCTCTCAGAGGTAAATCACCGCCGTCTAAAAGCGTTTTTGTTTTAAATACTTAATCTGCAGCCGCGGCTCAGCAGTTTTATTCAGAGAAGCGCGGCGTGAGAGCTTGTTGTCGGTTTTTCCGGCGTGTTGGATGAGAGTGTAAACATCTCGCGAAGGTGTGCCAGCGATGAGACTTGGATTTCGCCGGGGCTTGTTCAGCGTCACCTTGGCAGATTACAGCGTCTTAGAGAGCGGATCAGTCGAGTTCCCAAGAGATTGCTCCATTTCATTTGAATGGAGTCGAGAGTTGTTTTTCATTATTTATGGTGCATGTTTAAGCTCCTTGAGATTTAGGGACAATGGGCTTAATCTTCTGTGAAATATACTATGTGGGACTGCACACCTCAGTCCAAACCACAAGAGACATGCACGCACGTCTGGCATATTCTCAGCTCAGTTGTTTTAAACTTGGCTGATTTTAAATGGCTGTTGAAAAGTTTTTTTTTTTTTTCCTTTTGTTTTATGACCCTTAATAAAGCTCACAGCGAGACACACTGAATTACACAGCAAATATAATTCGTTTTTAAATCATTATTAAAGAGGCATTCTTAAATGTCACTCTATATTTTCCTGGCATCTTAATATCTCGTAGGAAAATAGAATCTGCAGCGCCTTGCAGAAGTATTTATACCAACTTTTAATATCTTGCAAGCACAAACTTCATTGTATTTTACTGGGATTTCACGTGATTTACACAACGTCGCGCATGCTAATGGAAGGAAATGAAATGAAACTTTAGAAATGTGATGTGCATCAAACCCCTTTGTAAAATGTTTATTTTATGCAATAAACTAAACATTTTTCACTCACCTGTATGGTGTACGGTCCATGTACCATTTGTTCTGTTGCTTTTTAGCATATTTTTATCATTTGCTCTTCCTTTTAAACAAAGGTATAAAAAACAATAAATAAGTGGTTATTTGATTTTGTTTCAAATAGTTTCTCCTTGTCAATGTGAAAAAGGATGAGCAAAATCTTAAAAAAAAATTATTTTACATTTTGGATAATAAAATGAAAATGACTTAAAAACAGAAGTATGACTTGATATTATAGAAATTAATGTCTCTCATTATTCCAGCATAGTAATTTAGCCACATAGAAAGCTATTTAAAATATCTTACTAGATGTAGTATTTTTTATATTGATTGGGATTTAAATTGCATACTTTGTCTTTATTTTTGCCTCATCATCAGTTGACTTTGAAATTATTCTTTTCATAACTTAACTGACTGAATGCCCACACATTTAGAAATTCAACCAATGCCATTTCATGAGCATGACATTATTTATATATATTAGTAACTGCAGTTTTTGATCATTTGTATGTAAAATATTCACATTTAGCTGCCTAAAAAAATAGTCTTATTATAAAGTTCCACTTAATATTGAACCTGGCCTTGCAATGTTGGAGCATTGTGTAGCCTTTTCAGCATCAGCACCTTAGAAAGGCCATATTTCTGTGCGCATTGCCAAAGAAGAACTAGAGAACACTTCTTCTTCTTTGGCTGAAGACTCGGGAGTTAAATTTGGTCCACCGTAGCTTTTTATGTGACCCTCTAGATTCCAAATTACATCAATATTTCCCTCAAGTTTTTCACAAAGCTGCAAAACTCATGCTAAATTCATACAAAACCAATTTTTTTTCCAGTTTTTACAGACAAATTTTCTCAAAATTGGCCAAAAACATTGTGTGTAAGTGACTGCTTCCTCAGCCCTACTTGATGTCAAGTTGTCGTCTGTGACCGATATGGCGATTATTAAAAAGTCACATTTAACATCATACATAAGTGCAAATAAAGCAAAAATTACTTTGAAATATTTCTAAATTAGCACCACAAAATCTGTGATTTTGATTGCAAAAGAAAACACAAAAACAATCGCAAAATCCTGGATAGACGTTCAATATCATTTAATTTTAAGAAACACTTATTGAAAATCAGCAGCTATTTACTGATATGTTAACAATTTAATGGATCTTGTCAATACATTCTGGCGCAGCCGGCCCTTTAAGAACATTCAGATTTTTGATATGACCCAAAAGGAAAATGAGTTTCACACCCCTGCTCTAACTTTTGTGAAAATGCTAATTTTGTTAGTCAGTTATCTAAAAAAAATCAAATAAACTATATTAGGCTGCAACACTTAATGGGTGTAAATACTTTAGCAAGAAACTATGCATTCAGTTTCAAATGCACAGCATGTGATACTGGGAAACACGCAACATGTGTTTATCCCTCTCACTCATAGCTGTTGGTTTAAGGATCCATGGCAACAACAGCAGCCTTGAGATTTCCAAGTAATTCCTTCAAGCCCGGTACACCTTTTATTTGGAAGCGTCGTCCAGCGTTCTTGGCAGAAATACTTCAGCTGTGCCAGATGGGATGGGGAGGTGTGGTGCCGAGCCTTGTTCAGGTCTCTCCAGAGCTCTTGGTTCAGATCCGTTTCTCACTGGGTGATCCCAGAATAGTTCTAGATCTTTCCTGAAGCGCCGTTTTGTGTCATCTTACTCCAACTTCAGGATGTTGGCTTGTTCAGATGTAAACCGCAGAGCATAAGCGCTCTGCCCTTTTACTTGTTTCCCACTTCCTCTTGCTGAGATATGTTCCCAGAAGATGCTGTTTTCTTTCCTATGGTTAGTGATGGTACTGATAAAATGATGCTCAGTGATTTATTTTGCTGAAAGTATTGAAGAAAAAAAAAAACAAGCTTAGTCCAATCTTTGTTACATCAGTTGGAGGATTTGGCTTCACCTGGTCTGAGACTCTGTAGGCTGTCTTGTTTCTTTCAGTAAGTAATGGCTTCTGCCTGTCACTCTACGATAAAGCCGTTATTGACCGATTGCGGCAGTGATTGTTCTCTCATCTCTACAAAGAAACTGGTGTCATTCACACTGACCAAAGGCTTGTTGGTTAGCTGCTGATCCAGACCCTTTATTCCTGTGTATTACACCACTCTGGCCCTCCAAAACAAAATTATTTTTTTCTTCCACAGATCTGTGCCCCAGACACAATTTTATTTCACCTTCTGAAACTTCTCTTCTGTCTCATATATACTATGAGACTCTATCCTATCCTATTACGCTGGTTTACTAAAAAACATTAAAACATAGGATTTCTGTCAGCAGTGAACAATGAATCTTGTCTTCTTTTCTTATTCAGTTTTATTATGTTGTAAAACTTAATAACATGGAAATATATAACTGATTGTGGATTTATTGTATTTTTTAAAAGGAATAAAGTAGCTTAAGCAAGAATAGCCAATGCTATGTAGATAGATTATACATATTTTTGTAAATGTAGAGAGTTTGTGATGATTAGTTGCTACGGGTAACTATGAGGTAAATTTCTTGTTGCTGACATAAACTTTTGAATCTGTTCACATTTTTTCTCCACATCATACTATAATTGGTTGGGCTGTTTGCTCAGGTAGCCAAGCTGCTCTGTAGCTTTAAAACAGGGTTCACAAGGTGACTGACTAGTATAACAAAAACTGTACACGAAACAGTAAGTGTACTGTGGATTTTTTTTTTTTCCACCCTCCTGAAATTTAGACAAGTTAAAGGTTGAATTTGTCCAAATTTTCTAGCATGAGATGATGTAACTGCAATAAAAGATAAAAATATCTTCATGCTTTTTAAAGATCTTTTCCAGGGTTCTTAATAAATTTAAAGAGAGCTGTATGTCTCATGATTTGTATGCTGTACGCAGGACAAGTGATGAAATGGTAAAACTTGATCTCTCCTCTTTTTTTAAAATAAACTAAGCATGTTTTCATTAAAAACGATGCACACACAGAACCTAAGAGGAATAAAAGCCGCACTATCTTGATTTAATCTGCAAACGCCGGCAACGTTTTTGAAAATCTTCTGTTTACCAACATTTATCAGAGTGTGACATGCAAAAGCAAAAAGCTACCTTTAACTCTCAAGCAATAATTGCTTTCTTTCATCCCTGTCTTCACAGGACAGGATCCACGTGGAGGATGGGGTCCTTACGGTGTCGCCGCTCACGCTATCTGATGCTGGCATGTACCAGTGTGTGGCTGAGAACAAACATGGCGTCATATATTTTGCGGCCGAACTAATGGTTTTAGGTAGGATGGCATTTATCTCCTAAATCCCCAAATCATTGTTACCAAAAGAATCTAAAGGTCATCTTACTGTCTTTCTTAAAGGTTGTCTGGCTTAGTGGGTAGAGGGTTCAAGTGAGGATGATTTTGTGGTGTCAAACGCATTTAGATTTATTCTTTTTTTTTTTACAAATCTTAGAAAATGATTCCTCCCGCTTGAATTCTTTTATTTTTTTTTTCATATGTTGTCACTTTGCAACCATAAACCTTTATGGGGATTTTATGTGCTAGAAAGCAAAGCATTATCGTGAAGTGGTTGTTGATGCAATACCTTCAGAAGTCACCGAAATAGTAAATAGAGTAGTGAGAAGTTGCTATGGTGATTCAGAAGGAGTTCATAGCTCAGGTGGAAAAAAAAAAAAATCTGTTGAAAGCACAACTATAAGTTGTTGGCTTCACAGATCTGACTTCAATTGAAGAAACAAAACAAAAAGAAACAAAGTCAATGTTGTCACACATTATTTGGCCTACAAAACTCTTATTTGTTGAAGAACTAATTGTGCATGTCACCCTAAAACATGCCAGAGATAGCTTCGTGCTGTGGGAATACTTTTGTTTATAACATACATGGGAAAACTGCTTCCTGCCAACGGAAGAATAACCAGAACTAAACACCGGACAGTCTTGTAGGAAAACATCTTAGAGGTAGCAAAAGACATTCACCAGGAGAACAACTCTAAACTATTCCACAACTGGAGAGTTGCTATTTATGGACGCTCTGTGTAATGTGTTATTTAGACAAATTGACAAATTTTCAGCCTTAATTTGTTAAAAATCTGTTAAAGAAATTGAAGAAATACCCTAAATACCTGAAAAAATTCAATGGGTGCAAATACTTTTGCGTACATTTATGTGACTGGGACAAACAACAAACTTCCATCATCTACAAAGCTCAATTTTTACACAGAATTCCTTTGTAATTTTTGATGCATTGCTTTAACCGATGCCTTTATTCAATGCGACCCAAGCAAGAGAAAATAAAACTCACAGCATTGTTACTCTCCGTATTCATTCCATTCTCATTTCAAATAATTAAAGCATCTGTCTCCATCTCTTCAACATTTATTGATTTTCACAGATTGAATTACAGAGTGCTTGAAATGCCTTGTGAGATCTCCTGCAGTCTTGTGCTAAAAGACAGTTTGCTTTCACCCCCACCACCGTCAGCTTCTCCTCCGGACTTCACGGGGAACGTCCTCAGAGCTTTGCTCAAAGCCAAAGCCGGAACAACGGTGACGTTGGACTGCAAGCCCCAGGCCTACCCGACAGCAAGCATTTTATGGAAGAAGGGGAACCTGCCTATCCACACCAACGACAGGTAATCACAGCAACTAGTTAGCAGTCGTCCATGGGAATGTAATTAGGTCAGCGCTGGCATTTATTCCCACGCTCTGCTCTCTTGATCTGATCAATAGTGACTCCAGATACAAACAGCGATTAACTATAAGGTCCTCATGCATAGTGTGGAGCACAAGAAAAAAATGAAATCAGTGTTTATGCATTGATTAAATGTTGATTGAACAAGTTCCAGCTGAAGGAAGGCATTTGCATTCAGTATTTAAAGACGCCTAACTTTTTCCCCTCCTTTTCTGACCTTAGATCAGACTTTCTTCCCTACCAGAACTTTAAGCTGCTTAAAAGAAGTTTGACTTTGCATCATAACCATATTTTAAAATTGACCTCTGTCTCTTTAAGAACCTCTGTTACAGTAATCCTCCTTCATCCATTTATGTTGTTTATAACCATTATTAGGATCGTTTTAGTTTGTATAATAAGCTCAGCAGATGCCTAGTTCCTCCAGGTGTTTGTTAAGTGCTGCTGCCGCTAGTCTGGTGGAGCTGAGTGGGGAGTGGTGCTCTGTGGGGGGCGTGAGGGAAAAAGGAGAGAAAACCATCCACAATGTGAAAGCAACTGGATCACGTGTGGATGTTTTGCTGCAAGAGTCACTAGAGTTTATCTTGGGGACAAATAGATCTTCAAAATGTAACAATAACTTTAACCACATCACTAAATTAGCTACAAAGGAACTCAAAAGACAGCAACGCTAGCCATCACAAAGCCTTCCTCTCAGTCATTTAGAATATTTGCTGTCAGAGCTGGAAAGGCGGATGTGAGCAAGGCGGCCTTCAAACTTGATGTCCCATCTGCAGAAATGGGCCAGCAAAGAGTCATGAAAAGGTAGAATAAGGATACACAATTTATTCCAAGCCATATACCTTAAAAAGAAGTGTTGGTTTGTCATCCAAGCTTCCGCAGACAATTTAAAGGCAAAGTACGCTTAGCGTATAGGTATTTATGTAAACTTCATCATTATAGGAACACGATAAAACAATTTTGACCTAAAACAAAAACATGTTTATTCAAATTCTTTGTTTATACATCTAGTTTTCAGCGTTATGTTGACGCTGTCTGTGTTTGCCTCCTCCTGCACAGGATCACACTTTCTCCAGATGGAACTCTGAGGCTGGCCAATGTGAGCAAGTCGGACGCGGGCAGCTACACGTGCTTCGCCAGGAACAGATTTGGGATGTCAAGCACAACTGGAAGGCTCCTGGTTACGGGTGAGCTGCGCTGTTAAATAGCACTCCACTTAGTAAGCACAATTCACTGCTCGGCGTGCGTCAGCACAAGAAGGAGCTGCTGCATTTGGGTTATTCACCAATCGCAACCTTTTACATTTTGCTCTCTGAATTGCGTTTAGCAGAAAGCGTTTTTGCATACTTTGACAAAAAGCTGAATTTTTATTTATTTATTTTTTGTTCTTCTTGCATAATCAAAACGTGCTCTGCGACTCGAAAAGGCTTGTCTTTCAGGGGTTTTGTGAGGCTGCAATAATCCACTCGGAACGTATTTGACAAAGTACTTGAACACTGTTTTCCTCAAAGCAGCTGAAACAACCAATTTACTGCAGCAAATGAAAGTGCCTTGAGTGGAAGCAGTGGAAGCATTAGTGAGGTGGTGTCACAGATGCTGTTATTGTTGAACATGCATTTCTCTTTTTTTTCTTTTCGCCTCTGGAGTGACAGCTTGGTGTTTTCCAGGTTTCTCATTGGTTTTGTTAATGTGCTGAATGATATTGTCTGCCACTATGATCGCCAAGGCCAGTTATTTCTATAGATGACTTGAGTATTTATCATAGACATAAACAGGTTAGCGATGCTCGGCTCAGACTGAGACGTCGCTTCTTTACCAGCGACTTTTCTCCTTGACATTCAGCGTCAAGCAAAGATGTAAAAGTACAAGTTCTCTTCCTTTGTGCTCCACCTTCTCTCTCTGATTTCCTCACTTTCATTATCTTGCCTTTTTGAAGCTCAGAGGACTTCTCTAAATGATTGCTTTAGTGTACTTTAAAGCGGCGCTCCTCATTTCCCGTACTAGATCTACACCGGAGCCTATTATGTGCGGTTTTATCTGATCAGCAGCGCATTGCAATTTCCATCAGGATTTCAGAAGATTATACAATCTGTGTCATCCTATTACCCATTTTAGAGGCAGCAGGCTGCATGTAATCACACAGTATTTGACTGGGACCTTTCTGTGCAAAGACAACGTGGCTAAGCCTGTGACTCACTGTTGTACAGAGCTTGTTTTCCGGAAAGTGTTGCATCTCTGCTTCTGTTTTCAGTGAAATCAACAAAAGGTCTGCTTTTCTGTTTGCAACGAAACACCTCGTTTATTGTGAAAGTCTGGCAGCTATGCTTTAGACTTTATGGGTTTTTTTTTTGTTTCTTGTTTTTTTTTTATGGCAGATCCAACCAGAATCATTCAGGGACCAGTGGACATGGAGATCATTGTAGGGGAGAGCATCGTGTTGCCCTGCCAGGTGGCCAGTGATCCTGTACTGGATGTGTCCTTCTCCTGGGCATTTAATGGACAGCTCATCACCAAGGGAGACGGCCACTTCGAGCTTGTAGGCGGCGTGAGTGACCCTTACTCATACATAGAAGTGTACTAATCAGATACTTTGAGTTATTCTTTAAAAACCCTAATGAACTAAATATATCTTATTTTTTCACTGAATTAGCTTCAGTGTTAAAGTAGTTGTAGAATTTGACTTGCACCAGTTCTTTGTGTTTCCACTGCCATAACCTATGTCCTAAGCATGCAGTAGTGCTATCTTGGCTTAGCTGAGAAGAATTATCATTGAAAAATGGAGGTGGGGTCATAAAGACTGACAACCAATCAAATGTTAAGCATCGTATTTAAAACTACTGGATTAGTTTCGTTTTTTGGACGGATAATTTTGGACAAAAAAAAAAAGACAATATCTAACTAGACTGAAAACAACATCTCTTTTGTTTTCCTCCTGTTTATTCTTGACACATCAAAAAATATGCCCCTAATACTTTCTAGGAAACAACGCACACTGGTGGGGTCTTGTCAGAAGCAATTCTTTTCAATGTTTCTAAATTGAAAACAAACACTGGTCTCATTACGTTCCAGTTTCTCTAGCTGTTCTTCTTCTGCTCTACTCTGGCAGCTCTTCTTCTTTTGTTGTGTAGCAGCACCGGTTGTGGTTGGATAGTTGTTCAAAATGGATAAAAAAAAGAAATGAAAAATCTGTATCTGACCCAAAATCATTGTAAGGAAAACTGCCAAAAAAGAACATATTGTCTGGCGATCCATTTCTCGTGAGATTAGCTATTCTAGCCTGCATGAAAGTATGCAGAAGGATTTATAGCTAACATTTTAAAGTTGTGTAAAACAGTTACATAGTGGACATTTTAGGGTAGCCTATGGTAAATGAGTATTGATGTAGAAAGTTATTTACTACACTATACCTGCTGGTATGACTGGACAACTTCACTTGGCCAAAATCCAAAGGTCTTTTTTGATGCTTTAGTGAAAGGCATATCCAATGTGCTTTCCCCTGATTTCCCTAATCAAAATTTAGGTCATTCAGTAGCGCTCACAGCTGCTCTTTTACACTGAAGCACCATTTGAAGTCAGTTGTTAAACACCATTGGCGTCGTCAAACGGTGCCAAGAAAAGCTGTGTTAAACTGCTAGCATCAATCAGAGACCAGCTAGCTGTCTGCCAGAGATTCATATTAAAACAGATAGAGATGCATGCATTAATTGGGTGTGAAAGTATTGACTGAGTGATAGATAGCTGCCAGGTGACAGGAAGTACATTTAAGCTAAGCCAAAAGCTAAGCATCAGACGTGGTTAAGCACTGGAGCCAATTTTGTGGAAAAACACTATTTCCTTTCTGACATAAGCGGTCAATTATAACTTATATTAGAAGAAGAGGCTACGTCCACTTTGTGAGGGAGAGAACATTTGGAGGAAATCAGGACTTTAGAATTTAAAAATCAAGACAAAATGATTCGGGAGTGACATTTTGAACTGTGCTTTCAGCCAGGCCTGGTTTTAACTTTTACCATTAAGACAGAGATGCAGAATGACGCAGTGTAAAACCGTAGACTGAAGAGATCTTTCATTGCCTCTTCTGTTAGACTGGTAACTTCCTGTATGTGAGGACTCTGCTGATTCTCCTCACTTCTGTTCTATGCTGAAAATGTATAAAGTTTTTTTTTTTTGCATTTTTCTTGTTTCTTTTTCTCTTTTTTAATGTGTGTATTTGCAAATTGCTTTTCAAGGACAATGAAGTCCAGCTGAATTGAACTGATATTACATTAGTTTAGCAATCATGATTAGAGGGGTTAGCATTACAAACTCTAAACAGAATCCTTTATGTTCATTTCCTAAAAGGATAAACATTTTGAGTTTATATCCATTTTTTATGCGTCAGCTCCCTGTTATCTGCTGATGCCAGCTCAGAGTCATTAAACCTGTTTGCCATGTCAATGAAACGTTTCTCTCAGATGTTGCCACATTTTATTTAAGATGGTTTTAGCAGTTCCAATTTAAAACCTTTCCGAGGATTTAATAAGACCATTATCTTCTAAAGACTTAAATAAATTATGAAAAATTAGTAAGTTAATCAGGTTATTCAATAAGTTAAGTAAGTAATCAACTTATTTTTATGTTTTTGACTCTAGCAAATGACCTTATTGCTTTTATGTTAATGTTACCTAAACACTTTCAACACAGTAGCAAGCATACATGCCCCTCACAAAGCTGGTGTTGGATCATCTATTAAGAATGTTTTCATTTCAGTTAATTAAATAAACAACAGTGCAGATTTCTTTCACAGGTTTGCTGGAATGGCTAAATATCAGTGCATAACTACCTGTATTGGAAAAAAATATGTTTCTAGGCCAGCAAGAAATTAATTTGTATTTCAAAACATGAAATGAGGTCAAACTGAAGAGGCAACAACACAAATCTAACATAACTGTGATAATTAAAAGTATAATTTCTTTAAAACCTCACATAACGCCTGTTCAAACACCAAGGTGAAACTCAACCAGTTCTGGAAAAGTTCTTGGGTCTCCCTGTTTTAACGTGCAAGTGGGCACACCTTTCACTCCATCTCTACCATTAAGCTAAAAAACGACCAGCTTGCAATGAATTTCTTGGGAGTATTAACAGCGGCCAGTTTGATGTCATCCATTTTGCAACTTTAAATGTCTCCTCTGAGGCATAAAAAACCAGAATGGTTAGGTGAAAATCTGCGGAAGGACGTGCAAATAGATTATTGAAGTCCCGTGTGCTTCCGATTGTATTTCTGTGAATGGAACCAAGTCGGTGCCTACGCTGAAATGCAGTTCCCATATAAAAGTCATTATGTAGGTAATGTGCCAGGTGTTCAGCCATTGTGACAGGTGGAAATCACTTTAAGTAGTCTTCTTCAACTCCGGCTCAGTCTCAGCTCAGCTCATCTGCTTTTTAATAAGCCTGGGCTCGCCTTATATTCTGCTTTGACACGGCCTGCTGCACAGCCTCGCGTAACAGGAAGTGGATGCACATCATTAGACGTGTCTTCTGAAGGAATCAAAGCGTGGCAAACACCCAAATGACAAAACATTTTCTGTACGTCTCTCCGCACCCTTGAGACCAGCCATTCTTTCCGCCTGCGTCTCACTGACAGCGTTCTTATCCGAATAGAGAGTCCTTACCCACAAATACCAGAATGTCTTCACTCCGAAGAGATTATCAACTAAACTTTGCTGCTTCGGGGAGTTTAATTTCCATAATTAAACCACGTCGGGTCTGCTGCCATATTTCCTTGTTTTTGCTGCCAATGCCAGTAGAACAATTTCACCACTAATTTACCGTTTGCCGCTTTCGGGTGCCCTCTTAGATGAAAAGGTAGACGGTCTGTTTTTTCCTATGAGTGTGGAGGAACTGCCTGAATTGTTGCTTTTTTTTTTCCAATTCTTTTTTATTTTTTATTTTTGCAACATATCTTTGAAGGGCAGATGTTGACCTTTTTGAAATCTTGTATAAAAAAAAAAAAAAGCTGCAACCTTGTCAGCAAAAGAAACACAAGTCTTTATAAACATTTTGTGGGGAGTAATTTTTGATCTCGCTTTTTATTTCAGCTACCACTTTTACTTCAACATCACTCCCTCTCAAAACCTGCAAATATTCACTGCTTCGCTATATTTATTGCAGCTTATACATACTTCAGTACTTTCTTTAATAAGCTGCCCCAGGGTCTGTTATCTTTCATGCTACATAAAGCCCTCTCTCCTCCTTAGCAGAGAACAGCCGGAGATCTGATGATCAGAAACATTCAGCTGTACCATGCCGGCAAATATATCTGCGTTGTGGACACAGACGTGGAGAGCCTGTCAGCCGTAGCTGTATTGATTGTAAAAGGTAAGAAAACCTTCCCTCTGCTTGGCACTCTCTAATTAAAACAGAGCTTGCAGCCAGGATTTTTAATTGGTTTCTTTTTTTAAAAGGAAAAAAATAAAATAAAATAAAATTCCAGTCGTTATTGCAGAGTTGATGATTGATTTAACTTAAATAGAAATGATTTCTTTATCTTGTAATAGGTGCCAAAAGGTGAGTTTCCTTTTCAGGTACCTGTTTCACCAGCCAGGATATGTCTTATCCACTTGCAGAAATTTACCCCAGACAGCGATCCTGTAGTGCGTTAGTTGCCACTCTGAGCTTTATAAAGGGAAGATGCTAATCTATTTGAATTTGGAAAACATTTTTTCAGCAACCTTTAAAGTCGAACATCTGCTTTTGGCTGTCTGTGGTGACAGGAGGTAAATTCAATGGTCAATATCCAAGGATTTAAAGTATTTACATTTTTGCACCATGTGTTATGCACTAATAAAAAAATAACTGCAACCCTTCAGAAATGAGTGTCAGCAACCAATTTTACATTTAAATGACAAATGGTACACCACTGCTGCACAAGGCAAAGTTTATTTGAGATATTTGAGACAGATTTAAGTTAAGAATAATCTGTAACTCAATTTAAGGTCATTTTATAGAGTGGGACCACTGTTTAAAATAATCTGTAGGTTTTACAACCCAATCAACCGTTCCCTTTAAAGTCAGTACAGTTAAAGGTTTAAACAGGTTTTCGATTAACTTTGCAAAAGGCTTCATTTTTCTTTGGACATTTGACATATTCCTCGGCTAAGGTGAGGAGCACGTACTTTCGGTATCAGCAGAGATAACGTTCATAAAGTAGAAGTGGAAACACAGACTGCAAAAAGCCCAGGAGACACTGAGAGTTCAATCTTAAGGGTAATTAATGGTATTTTTAAATATAAATATGAAATATCAGAGTTCAATGTTCGATAAACCCAGGATCAGAAGTACCAAAGATGTATTGAGTTTTGTATTTCAGAATTCCAAGTTAAATAAAGATGTTAAATAAATAATTGTGTGCATTTAGAACTCTGACTTTGAAACTGGTGTTGTGGTCAAGCTCTAGTTCAGATTCAGAGTTATCTCAAACCCCTTTTTAGCTGCACTTCAGATAGGTTGTATCTTGTTAAAGCACATTGTGCCTGAAAGGACTTTTAGTTTCTCAAGTTTCTCATATTATTTAGCCTGGTCACTGAGCACAACAAATAGCACATTTCACAGATTTCCCAACTTGAACTCAGCATAATATTAGTCCCATATCTGAGTTATGGCTTCTGAGACAAATGAATTGCAGCTTAAGTTTGGGGGGATAAAAGTTCAGCATAGCATAATGGAAACTCTCCTAAAGTAATGGAAAGATTTAGGAGGTTTTCCAAACTGCAGACTTTCAGGGCATCTGGGTTTCTCAACTTAAATTGACTTGCTTTGGTTTAGTGATTGCATGTGTTTCTTCAAAGTTATTCTGAAATTCGCGGAAATACATAGTTTTCCTTGTCTGTTTATATTTAATAACAGGTTGCTATTAAATATAAACTTGGTTTTCACTCACGAAGTTTTGGCAAAGCAGTTTAATTTTTTAAGAATAACATTTAATAGTTTATACTGTCTTTGTTTCTCTGCCTCCTTGTAATGACTAATATCCAATATTCTGTCTAGCGAATGTACCTGACAGCAGAATGTGTTTGAAGAGGTTCTTGTTGTTGTTGTTCATGTAGTATGCATTTCTCCAGAGAGACAGCTGTGGAAAGCCACACTTGGCAGAACAAAATAACTTTTGCTAAGAGGAGTCACAGCGTCTGTTTTAAGGAGGGGCCATGTTTTAATGCAGGGGCGAGAAGAGATTGTTGTTTCCGGCTCGGATCAATAGCGGCCTTGCAAATTGACACAACACAAATGTGCTAAATGTCACATGAGGTGAGGGATGATCTAGGTGTCAGGATTTGAAAAGGTTGGATCCATAACTTTATCTTGTAAGCATACCTACCATTCATACTATTCAGCCTGGCATGTTAAAGATATTTTAAGGCAAATCGCAGTAATGAGCGGCAAGAAGTAAGGCAAAAAAATAAAAAAAAATCCTTGCTTTTCAAGTCGAAGAGGGAACATGGCAGGAAGAATAGATTGGCCTAGAACTGACTGGAAACAAACTTGACTGTGACTCAGACTGTGCATTATTTACACTTCCTGCTCACGGCAGCTGTCACGGATGTCTCACGCTTTGGATTGAATAGCTTCAAAAAAGGCATGAAGCTGAGTTAGAGAGCCAGCCACGGGAAGGAGGAAAATGTCTTTATTTGATCACTGCAGACCTTTAACAAAATGGCAGAGGCTGCATGCATGTGTGCCGAATGCACGTGTTGGCCTGCTTCCATCACCTGTGTGCGCCACAGAGGAATAAAAACGGAAGAAAGAAAAAGAAAAAAACAGCATCAATTCATTAATAGGTTTACACGCAGCTATTTTTAATATTTTTATCAGCTCTTTTATAAGCTTATGCATACAAACTTCTCCGAGGGTCAAAATAAATGTGCACCGCGAAATGATTCACTCGGCAGAGTGGTTTGAGATGAGTCACGCATTTAATATGTTGACTCTTCTCGAAGTTGTGCTTTTGTTTATCTTCAAACACTAAAGCAATTGAAAGATTCAGAGAAACGCATCTGGAGAACGCTGTTCCGTGAAAATGAATCACTTGAAGATTTGATTGTGTCACGGTGGAGTTTTTTTTTTGTAGAGGATCCCGAGTGCAGAGACTTATTGCAGAGCCTTTAATAATAATAATAATAATAATAATAATAATAAACAAAACAACACTCCCAAAGATTGTCACGGGGAAAATGGGGCACGAAGTGAAGAGTGACAACAGGCATCGCGACAGATGTAGTAATTGGGAAAGTAATGGGAGGAACAGTGAGGAACAATGTGATGTGATGAGATTATATATACTGAGGGGTAGAGGTGGAACTGACAAAGCAACCAGAAGAACTAATCAGAGGCGAATGGAAACAGCTCAGGGAGAGTGCAGACGTAGGGGGAATCAGGAGATAGATGACAGCTGTGAATGAGAGCAAACTGGCAGGCGGCGGGGAGGTTAAATAATAAACACAGACAGACTGAACTGGGGTTCAAAGCAGCAACAACTCAATGGGAGAAAAGAATCAAACACAGCAAAAATCTGAACTCAAAAAGAACAGAACGTGAGAATAAATACGCTTAAATACGAAGGAACAGAGATACCTTCAAAACAATGCTAATGAACTGAATGGAATTAGGCCTGTTGACCAAAAACAAAGAATCAGAAACTTAAATGAAGCCCAAAACACCAACAAATCCTAACATCACCTTCGTCCAAGCAGTTCATGATTGAACCATTTAGACAGCAGTGACCAATTCTGTAATCTTGACTCTGAATTTTCTAGCCCATTTCCTCACTCCGGTTTGCACAAATACCACTTTTATCTACTTATGATTTATTTTTAAGAACTATGTATTGGATGATGCAAGAAGAACAAAGTATTTTTTCCTAGCGTTCCTTCTGTGAGCGCGTGTGAGAGAGCGGTCCCAGGAGAAGGTTTTTCCAATTGATCGCAAAAATGACTACAGATTAGCTTAATTAACTCAAAACACCTGCAAAGGTTTCCGGATCCTTTCAACCGTCTCTGTCTGGGACAGAAGGACAGTCATGGGGAAAACTGCTGAAGTCGAAGACAGTCATCGACACCCTTCACATCGAGGGTGAGCCATAAAAAGGGTGCTAATAGGTTCTGACTTCAATTGTCTATCAATTATTTGGGTAATTCCTTTAGCTCTGTCTGGTTTTGTCATTTACTTTGTAATTTTTAGGTAAACCCGTTTGGGTCTTCACAAAACATTCTTCTTCTTTTACCGCCGCAGAGCCTAGATTGCATTTTGTTTTCTATCCCCGTTGAGTCATCCATTCTACTTTGCTCCACTTGACTGAATCAGAGCAAATAATATTTTGCTTCACGGCTCACAGTGCATCTCGTGCTTTTGAGCACTTGACAAAGAATACTCTAAAGAACTATAATTTCCTTACACCCTCTTAAAATTGGATTCTCTCAAAGAGATTTCAAAGCCTGATTAGTCTTTTTTTTTTCATCCCTCCTTTTGAATAATCTGACTCAGCTTGAGGGCTGCTAATCAATGTATGGTTATATTATATGCTGATGCAGTAAACCACCTGGCAGACTACTTAATTACAAAAACAGAAATGGAAAAAGGTTCATCTCACTGACCTTCACTTCTTTTGTTTACACGGCAGATAAAGAGATCCATTAAGAAACCTCTGAATGGTATTGATGATCATTGAAAAGAAAGATCTACTCCTTCCTATTGAAATAAAAAGCAATTACATTTGTTCAGTTTTTATTAGCTAGAACAAACTGCTGTGGTTAAGGCAGCATTTACATTACAGATGCATGAACTTCAGATTGAGAGATGTTAATTGGCTTTGCAGTAACACTTACTTGATTCGGGAGGTAGATGTTGAATTATAGCTAAGCATTTGATGTGAACGATAAATGTGAAGTAAATTATATGCCACCTGTCTAGCCTTGTAAGCAACTGAAGATGCAGTCTACATCAGCACTTAGCGATTTGCGAAGCGCCAGTAGCAATTCTTTTGTGTCGACGCTAATTTCAAGCTGGTGTGATGCTGTAGCCGTCTTGTCTCTTGCAAGGAGCTTTAAATGAAAGCTGTCTGTATTTTTAAAAGATGATTATTAATAATTTGACTGTTATACATTTATAGTAAGTAAACTTTTGACTTTTTCTTTTTTTTTCTAAACTGGCATTACTGAGATTCTTATTGCTGGTACATTAGAAATCTACGAATGACGGAATCCTCTTTGCTACTGTCAGAAGGTTTTGTGTGTAAGTTATGTTGCAGCTTAACTTTCTTATCTTTTAAAAAAAAATTGCAGGCGCAAGAACACAAAAGTCAGACATATGGCATGAGTTCTTTTGAATTTAAAATAAAGTGCAAGGCAGTCCGAGATAAGGCCTGATTTACAATTAGATGTGTTAAATTGTTAAATTATCCTTTCATTTTATGGTCACTGTAGAGTTTAATTTAGGAAACCATCCTGACTTAAACGGTCATTAATTATTCTTATTAGGAGCAGAGGTGGTGTTGGAGAAGAGTCGCTGCGCTGGATGCAGCTCTACTCTAGGAAATCATTCTAAGCTATTAATAAAACATTGAAAAAACGATTACAGAGCAGCCGTTTTCAGCCTATCTCTCAAACATATTGTTCACGATTTGTGAGGCTAGCATGTCTAGTTGCGAAAAAGCAGCTAGTGCTTTCGCTAGCAGTAGATATTCATGGACTAGAAAGAAATCAGACTGCGTTGTCACTACAAATAGTGAAAAATGATTTTGTGGATTGTCTAAGCTAAAATCAAACTAAAGTTTTGGGGTTTAGGTCAATCAGTATTACCAAAGTCATTGCTATTTGGTAAATGGTGACATACTGAGAGAGACAACTTTCTTGCTATTCAAAAGTTTACATCAGTTTCTACTCTAATGTTTTTCTTTTTATTTCCCCTTGATGTTACAGAAGAAAGAAATGTATTTGACGTGTTTCCTTAAAAACATCTACTGGTTGGCCTTTAAGCGACTGTATATAAGCTGTAAATTAATCAAAAGTTTAAAACCTTTAAAGAGAGTAGGAAGAACTTTCTGTGACATCTTGTGAATGGAAATAATTTTCAGTAATCCTGACCGTTCTCAGTTAAGATTTAATGTCGTGTATCAAGAAAGAAAAGGTCGTAGGAGTGAGGCGGTACAGTTAAATTTTGGAAAAAAAAATTTAATTATTCTTCTCTCATATAAGCCTTTCCAAATGCAATCAAAAGCTATTGACTTTCTTGCTAAAGTAAATGAAAGCTCATTCATTAACCCAGTGGCAACAACTCATGGGGCTTATCAGTCGTAATCATTCTCTATTTTGATTGTTACAGTCCGAGTAAAGAAATAAACACACGTTGGCCTTTGTAGTCACAGCAAATGCGATTACCAGTGTTATTTTCACATTTTTTTTCTTCATAACCCTCTGTTTTAGTCATGTTTCAGAGTGTGATTTTCAGTCTTGTTTTTGGTCCCCTCCCCTCGCCGCACTGAAGGTCAATGATAATCGCTTCTGACACAAAAGGCTCTTGAGTGATCATCCGGGTGCTTGTTTTCCACAATAGCAGCAGTTAATGCTTCAGATGATGCCTCACAAACACTCCTCTGGATGAGGAGGACGGCGATGGAGAAGGTCGCCGTGTAAAGATAACATCGTGGTCAATAACATTCAAACCGCTCGGAGGACGCTCCTCGCTATAGTTTGACAGCTGCATCCCCATCGTGGCCCTGGGAAAAAATAAAAGAGGCACGTCAGTCACTCTGTTCCGTTTTGTCATTGTTTCGCCACTCTGATATTCAGGACTGACAAGAGAGAGAGAGGGTACATTTCACAAAGTTGGGTGAGATTCAAATCAAATCAGCATAATATTGCCGTCTGCCTGCACCGAGTGAGAAATAAAGACCCAGACTGACACTCGTCTGCCCATGTTAATGAGAGATCTTTGAAACGCTCCAGGGAGACTCGCTGCATCCTGTTGCCTTCAGCCAACCAAATATAATTAAGAGGATAAGGAATTGATCCTTGATTGTCTGGCCCATTAATATGTATTAATGAGGCCAGCATATTAAAGTTTTTTTTGTTTTTTTTTGTTATTGGGAGCCACTAATGAGTTTTAAAGTGATCAATATCTCTAAACCCACAGCTTTAAGGGTAAATATTTGAGGGCAGTAGTGTGTAAGCTGTAGCTCAGCCGTTACTCGCTATAGATCACTGTTTTGTTTTTTCTTTTACCCAGATTATTTATTAAAATCAAGTCAATAATGAAAATCTTTAGCTTTAAATTAGAAGCTGCTTCTCTGAGCAGAGTTGATACCATTTTCTTTTTTTATTATTCTTATTATTCAGCAGTCTGACTCACTGTTCTCCAGTGGTCCATTATTTCTGATGAGCCAACACATCCAATAAAACAGGGAGCTAAAGTAAAACATCACACCGCTTAATTGGTGGGATAATTCAAATAAATGATAAAACTCTGGCTCCTCGGGGCTGCGAGGGGCCCCGTCTTCATCTTTTAGCTTTTAATTTGACTCCCCGCTCCTCCGTTGTTTCAATCGATCCATTACCGGGAGGACCATGAAAGGCAGGGATTACATGTTGGAGGGGGGAAAGAGGAGGATAAATCCTGAATTAACTTTTAATTCCACATGAAGGGCGGCGCTTCGGAGCCGTGGAACATTACAGTTTGGGTTTGGATGTGTGTTTTCCGACGACTGTGGGCTGTTGCTCGCATATTTTTTTCCCCTCGCAGAATGTGGAAACACACACCCCACACTCTGCTTGTGCAGCAGAGCCATCGTCTGTGCATCTTCGGCAATGTGCGACTTCCTCACAGTGTCTGTTCCCTGTGTTTGAGCCAGGCCCTCCCAGCCCCCCAGAATCGGTGACGGTGGAGGAGGTGACCGACAGCACGGCCCAGCTGGCGTGGAGCCCCGGCAGAGACAACGGTAGCCCCATCACCAGCTACATCATCCAGACAAAAACTCCGTTCACTGTGGGCTGGCAGCGGGTCAATACAGGTAGATATATATTTGCATCTTAAAGCATATTAACTGATGTGTTTTTATGACGTTTCAGATTATTTTCTAACATGAAGCCACATTTAATGCACACTTGGCTATCTTAAATTCAATTGCCATTCCACCTGAGTGATCAATTTTTAGCTGGTATTTTCTTCTTGTTTCTTGAATAAAGTGAATGCAATCAAGTAATTTGATGACAAAGAAGTCAATAAAAAACAAGCATTCTTTTGGACAAATTGAGCCTTTCGTATTTGGGACATTTAAAGTTTTGTGCACTCAATGTCCTCAAACTCCTTTTAGCATCTTCACCAACACTTAGTGAGAGTGGAGACCAAGAGCAGAGTAGATTTCTGCCAAGTTCACAAGACTTTAATCTTAAAGAAGCATCTTTACGGTTCTTTGCAAAGGCTTCTAAATTAACCTTTAAAGCATCATGATGTATACATTAAATAAAATCTGACAAAGAATTTGAAAGTTATGTACGCCACCCAAATAAATCAATGTACAATAAAAAAATGTGATAAATACAGACTAAAAAAGTGAGAAAAAAAGGATAAAAATAAAGTACAGAAAATGAAAATTGTCAAATTAAATAAGAATTTTTTTTAGATGGAATATATTTATTTATTTCTCTATACTCTGCATATATTATTAGACATATTACAACATTTTGCAGACCAATTTCCTATTTAAAGCTTACAAAATGTTGAACACCATTAAAAATCAATGCTCCCTATCCTCCCCACAAGCTGCAAACTGAATTAATGCTGTGGCAATATAGTACTTTGCAGACATCCGTGCTAACAGCAAAGCCTTTTTTAAAATTTTGCTTTGGTTTGTCATTCTCTTGAATTTTTAGATGAAGGACTTCAAATGAAAATTTTTCATTGTCGGTTCAAATGAATGTATTTATCTCTGTGGTGTTCATTTAGTTTCAAAATCTTTGCTCATGAAAATCTAACTGAGCACAAAAAACTCAAGTGTAGTTCTTGCAATGGTAGTTTTCTACTGTAGTGAGATATTATGTGAACTCATGTGACTTTCTAAACTTACTTTTTACCTTCCTGTTTTTTTTCTACTATTAAATGCTATAAAAAAGGTTATTTATATACATGTTTCACGTTAGTGACCTTATCTGTAATATACAGCCAGTTTCTATCATGCTGTCTAATTTCTTCCAGTTCCAGAGGTAATTGATGGCAACATCCACACAGCTATTGTGGTTGATCTGAACGCCTGGGTCGAATACGAGTTCCGGGTGTTGGCCAGAAACGGCGTCGGAGTCGGGGAACCCAGTCCCGTGTCGGTGAAGACGAGAACAGAGGACGCAGGTGCGGTGAATTCACGTAACACCGAGCGCCGCCGCTTTGTTTTGCATACATGTAGATGAGTTGGACAAGGTGTTTTGTTCTGCAGTTCCAGATGCAGCCCCAGGTGATGTGGGTGGAGGGGGTGGAAGCAGATATGAACTGGTCATCACATGGGAGGTAAGTCATCAGTCTTATGTTCTCCTCTATCTGTTACTGACTGAGTTTACAGTCGGTCCTTTTTATCCTTGCGCGAGGTCAGGGGAAGTCCGATGACGCATTTTGGTTTTATTTATTTCTGCATCATTAACGTGGAGGAAATGCTAATGTACGTTTATAGTTTGTCGAAGTATTTATGTCCCTTGAAGCCTTCCATAATTTGTTACGTTTCATCCTAGGCATGTATTCTACTGAGATTTTATGTCACAAACTAACACGTGATAGTTTAATTGTAAAGTGTAATCACAAAAGGGGTTTGTACAAATTGAATTTTTGGAAAACGTGGCACACATTTGTATACTAATACTTTGTAGAATCTGTCGTTTTAGGGTTATGTTGTTTCCAGGATTGTACATTAAAAGACAAAAGCGTTCGCCTTCTCTTCTTTGTGAAACTGCTTTAATATGACAGATGACTTTTGGATCAATTTTATCAATTTGCTACCCACAAGTTCTCAAATGGATTTAGGTCTGGACATTGTTTTAACCATCCTAACCTGTGAATATGCTTTAATTTTCTTTGTCTCATTGAGCTCTGGATGTATGAGTTGAGTTATTGGCCTACTTCAAGGAGAACCTCATCCGTAGTCCAGAGTCCTGAATTTTCTGTCGCATATTTTTGCCCATCCATCTTACCATGAACAGCTTTACTGTTCTTGTCGTAGAAATGCAACCCAGCAGAATGATGCTGCCATCTCCGTGTGTCAGTGTAAAAATGCTCTATATAATCCGATTTGTTAATCTTCCACCACACACTATTATTTGCTTGGCGATTTAAAAAGCTGAACGTTGGTCTCATTAGACCAGCACACAGTCACGTGTGTTTCCTATAAACACAACTTCTTCTTGCATTCTTTCAACAATGACTTTCTTCTTGCTACTCCTCTATAATGCCCAGATTTGTTCAGGCACCATTTATAGTTACCATGAAAACAGATCCTCCAACCTGAGCTGTTGATCCCTGCTTCTCCTCCATAGCTACCACAGGCCTCTTGGCTGCTTCTTTTTTTTTTTTTACTAATCTTCTCCTTGCCTGGCCTGTCAGTTTAAATACATGGTCACATATTGATAGGTTTTTGCCATTAGTTGTACTCCAAATTGGGAAAACTGATTAGAGAGTGTGAAGTGTTGAAAGCTTGGCATTAAAGTTCTCCACAATTTCTATTCCTGGCCTGTCTTTTGTGTTCGTTGGTCTTTAAGAGGCTTCTAGCGTTCTCAAACAAACCCTTGAGGCATTCACAGAAGAGCTGCATTCATGATTAGGTTAAATGTCAATCAAGTGGATTCTGTTTGCTTTACATGTCGAGCTGAAGATTTTCTTTCGGGGTGTCGGATTAAGGAGGCGTGAGAACAAATTCACACCATCCTTTTTAGATTTTTTTTTTCTGAAAATCCTTCACTTTTTCTTCCTCTTAATTATGCATCACTTTGTTGGTTTGTTGCATAAAATACAATCGACATATGTGTTGTACTGCGGAAAATTTTGGAAAAGTCCAAGGGGTGTGAATACTTCTCCGAGATGCTGTGCGTAGTTTATGAGAATACGATCAGTTTCAAATTACCGCAGCTCATTCAAGTCTACAGTGATTAAATCTGCCACTGAAATAAACTAGCTTGGTGGCTGTCAAATAAGATTAAGCTCCGAGTTAGCGTGCTGATTTCCTATTTTATTAAATGCAGATTAGCTTTTATTTTAAAAACTCCCTGCATGGCCTGTAATGAGCGCAGAGGCCTTTTAAAATCACATCTTGCTTTTCATTTCAATATCTCTGGTAGCAGGTCACGGAAGCAATTTATGGGTCACGCACGCCTGAGTCTGTGCCGATTGCGCCCGGCCAGCGCCGGAATGAGTGTGACTGGTCTGTATATATTTTAATATCACTATAGTTTTGTGTTTCACTCTCAGCCCGTCCCTGAAGAACTGCAGAATGGCGAGAGCTTCGGCTACATCATTGCCTTCCGCGCCTTCGGAGAAGTCAGCTGGACGCACGTGGCCACCTCAGCCCCCGGCGCGTCCCGCTACGTGTACCGTAATGACAGCCTCGCGCCCTTCTCTCCATTTCACGTGAAGGTGGGCACTTACAACAGCAAAGGGCAGGGCCCCTTCAGCCCCGTAGTCACCATCTACTCTGCAGAGACAGGTAAGGATGGACATAATGGGGCAGGACTTGGCAAAGCTTGAAAGCTGTTTCTCTCTCTGAAAAGGACAAAGATCACAAAAGTGGTTTTTACTGCATCTGCTGCTTTAGGCTCTAGAAATCCCTTTAAAAGCAAGAGAAAGGCAGAAAATGTGAGGCACAATTGCAAGACATTTGTGTAAGAGTAGATAGTGCCTTTTTCTCCAAATATCACCACTCACTTGAACAGCTTTACCAAGGTAAAAAAAAAAAAAAAAAAAAACAGTTGGCATTTAGATCTATGCTCCCTCTCGGCACACGGAGAGGCAGTCAGTTTGTGCCTTAGTGTGTGTCTATTTACTAGCGGGACCTTTGTGAGGTGACTCATCTGAGCCCTGATCAAGATTTGTAAATGTAAAATTCACAAAAAAAGTGTTCTCCGCTTACCTCCGTGTCGCTTCGTCCTGACAGAAATGTTCGGTCTCGTGTTGTCTGTTTTTTTTTTCAGAGCCAAGCGGAATGCCAGCAGGGGTTTGGGCCCGAAGTGTCGCAGCCTCTGAGATTGAGGTGAATTGGCAAGCTCTCACCATCACCCCTGAAAGGGTTCTGGGCTATGAGGTATCGTAATTTTCTTCTTTTTTTTTTTTTTTACTCATATAAATGGAAACAGATATCAAAGACGACACAATTGAAACCGCCTGTCATCACCTCAGCTTGCACCTCAAATATGTCTCTTCCAAACTGCGTCGCCATGGAAATGGCATCCTCACGTTCCTTCCTCCACTTCCCCCCTGACTGGAATTATACACTTCTTTGTATCAACATGACAGGAAAACATGTCAGACTTCTTTCGGGGGAAGAAAGGAAAATTGCCCGTCCGTGGGCTCGCTTTAGACCGACTGTCATTTATGCAAAATCATGATACACATGACCCCAAAGCGTCATGTCAGAAGACCAGTATTTCACACCCCAAATTATAGTAACTATAACAATGTGCTGTCTTTAGACTGAATACAAAATGGGATTGATCGATTTTGAACCTCAAAAAGCAGGTTGTGGCTGAGTTTACTGTCACAAACGGTGATCACCTGATTAACATGTAAAATAAAAAGTAAGCTGTGTTTCTTTTTCTGTACCGAACAGAGAAGATAGGAATGAAAGCAAGAATGGGCTGGCTGCTCACTAGCAACATCTATTGTTATACTAATTACTACGAGTGATACAAATGATTAATTATTGTATATATCAATTTAAAATTTAATTAGTCAGACTCCAATTAGTGCAATTATTTAAATTTCATTCTTTATTTTGCAGCGCATGATGTATTGCAGAGTTAAATAACGGGCAATAAATCCATTGGTTGACTGACAAAATGTTAATTTATCTAATTGTTTTTCATGATTTAGCTGGATTAAAAGGGGGAACAGAACCTTAATTCACTGTTTTAATGTATTTTTTACCGCAGCCAAAGTGGTGGGTTTTGATTCCATCATTTATTCCGTTTCAAGGACTGATTTTACAAAAAAATCCTTAAAGAAATAGATAAAAGGAAACCCATGATCCATGATTTCTGGCCTAAATTACGTTGCCATTCTTTCTCTGATGTTTAGCATAGCTGAGGTTTCTAGAAGCAAGTGGATCATCAAAGCTCACCTCTCCTTAAAAGATGCACCCAGCAGCATTATGTCAAAGCTAAGCTTTCGCCTGTATGGAACCAGTTTAAACACATTTTAGTCAGATCTAAAAATATATATAAATATATATTTTTATATATTTTAGAAAATTATTCATGCCCCTGAAACTTTTTTTCTTTATATATTTCTTGGCTTTTCAACCCAGAACCTTAATATATTTTATTGGGCTTTTTGTGCAATAGATCAACTCAAAGTAGAGCATGACTCTGGGCTGCAAGCAATTTTAAATATATTCCTTGAGAAAAAATGAAAAACATTTTTAGCTTTGTCAGATTGGATGGAAAGTGTCTGTGAAACATCAATTCAAGTCAATTGTTGCCATAAATTTTGGTTTGCATTTAGGACAGGACTTTCACAAGGCTATTATTACAGGTGAATGTGCTTCAATTTAAACCATTCCATTGTACCTTGCTCAAGCTGTCAGTTTAAATAAACAGCCCTAAGTTTAGCCTTGTTGTCATGCTAGAAAGTAAACCTGCTTTCCAGCTTCAACTGTTTTGCAGCCTTTTAGTCTAACTCTGGTTCTCAAAAATGAAGTTGTCTTGAAAAAACTTTGAAAATCCCTCACAGAACCATCGTATTGGATAGAATTGTACTCAGGCGGACTTTGTTTAGTAATTTGGTGACTGCTGCAGGCTATTAGTTACCCTGGAAGCATCATAGTAATTGCAACTAAGTACAAAGCACAGCAGAAATGTTGAAATTTATTCATATTTTTTCTTCATCTTCCCAAATATATGCAGGTATATTATAGAAAACCTTATTAAAAGGCATTGAAACGTGTGGCTCTAATGTGGCAAAATGCAAAAAAAAAAACAACTAAATTGTTCAGGAGGTAATAATCTTTTTCGTGAGGTAGTGTAACATTTGTGTTGCATCTGCTCTTTGTTTTGTAAAGGTGGTTTACTGGGAGGATGACACCAAACCGGAGACGATGGGGAAGGTTAGAGTGCCTTGGAACCAAACCTCAGTCACAGTAAACAACTTGGCAGGAAACACGCAGTATTTTTTAACAGTTAGCGCCTTCAACACAGCGGGCACCGGCCCTTTCCTCCCTGCAATCAATGTCACCACAAAAAAGCCACGTAAGTTGCAGCGCTCGGTGATCGTTTAGCAAAAGCCTGCGTTCGCTTTGAACCGGGCCTTTTCTTTGCAAAACCGTAAAAACAATATCCTTCGCTAATATTGATTTTAAAAACAGCCAGATATGGTAATGTGATGATCCCAGTATGCCAATAATACAGTCATTTGCTTCTGTGCCCACGCTCTGAAATAAATCATTTTTATCTCATGCAGCGCCTGCCCAGCCACCGCTGAATGTGGAATGGACCCTAATTGGCTCTCAGCTGTCTCTTTACTGGGAGCCTGTGGTGGCAATGGAATCAGAGTCAGAAGTTACAGGATATCAAGTGAGTTTCTCCGCGCTTGGCGATGGCGCCGTTTATTAATGCCGCACAATAAGCTGTGAGAACAGAGTCTGCTGCAAGCACACATATTTACGTTGTGTCTTTTCACTTGTTTGCCCTCCCTCCCTTGCTCAGCTTTCGTTCTGGAGACAGAGACACAAAGAGGTAAACACGTTCACGACGGCCAATTCGACAGCAGACTTGACCCTCCCTGAGAACGAAGACGACTACATCATTCGCATTCAGACGCTGAGTGAGGGAGGCCTGGGTCCAGCCTCAGATCCCGTACGGATCCATAGACTGAGTACGTTTTTTTTTTGTTTTTGTTTTTTTTGTTCATATTTTATTGAGTTGAAAAGGTGAAAGAGGTGTGCTCCCAGTTTTCTTGCTTTTATAATTTCATGGTACCTCTGTGTCTGAGAACCTATATGTTAGATGTTTCTGTGGACTTTTATGAAAGAAATCACTCGACACGTTTCAGTTCTGACAGGGACATTTTGTCCTCTGTTAACTCAACAGTACTAATGTCCCTTGCCACCCTAATTTGGCTCTACTGGGCTCATGTTTTGCTGAAATATGCAGCGCCATCCATCTCTGTCTGTAGCCCTCTTTTTACTAGGAGCTATTACTGTCTTGTGGAGCTCCAGGGGGGCTCGTTTTCCCCTCTAAATGCTACTTTACATTGTTGGAAGTTCTGTGCCGAATCCCTTAAAAACAGCAGATTGGAGGGGAGTTTGAGTTTCATGGTGACTTTTCTTTTAAATAAACACTTTTTTTTCCCTTTTTCTTTCAGACACAAAGTGAAAGATGTGTGCAAAACACATTAGCAGTGAAAACATAAAGCACTGTTTACAAAATGTAAACTCTCTGAAACAAGCATCATTTATACTTTTCTTTTTTTTTCCCCTCCAGGGAAGATTTTTCTGTAGACATTATTTCATTATAAAGGAGAAGCCAGCAGCACACGACTGTTAATTTAGTCACAAAGGTCATGAAAATGTTGGGATTGCAATCAAACTTAATCAGGTTCCTGGTCCCTTTACACACAATTATAAGGCATGATCGAGTTTTATCACATTTAAAAGAGGCAGTTTGAATTCCATTGAATTTTTATAAGGTGGTTGTAAGCAGCATGCAGGAGGAGCTCCTATATTGTTTATGTACAATGGTAGCAATAAGTCATCCTGTTAACTTGAATCAATTTCATTTTTCTAACCTTCAAAAATGACAGCATGCTTTATTATCTTTGATTTCACTATTAATGGTGTGTTTATTTTTTCAAAATGTTATTGATTCCAATTATTATTGTGTAGTGGTTTAGCTGGACCAGTCAAATTACTTAATGTAATTGGTGTATTAGGGAAGCATACCGTTTGATTGCTGAGCAGCGTCTGCTTTTGTCGGAGCGAATGTAGGTATGGATTTATTGCCGAAAAGGACAAACTGAAAGATGGAGCATTTGCCTGGCATACGCAAAGTGCAAGACAGAATAGCTGACTGGACTTTAGCCATGGGTATTTTCATCATTAGCACTGATGCTTCAGGATAGAGTACGTTTGAAAATTATTGGTGGGCAGCCACCGCAGAGCATTGGCCACCTTCCAGATGGTGTTGGATTAAAAATAATTAATGAGCATTTTTTGACGTGTCTGACACCAACTCTTTGTTCACATTGTTTCATAACAGATGTGGACCAGGAGGGAAGGGTTAAGACAGGCAGTCAAAAGGACCTTCTTTAGGGAATTGAAAGCATGGTGAAGAAAAACTCCTCCAAAAAGTTACCCAAGTAAATGCACCCGAGTAAATCCGGCTCTGGTGTGTACTCCGGACAACAATGAAGACTGCCAACATTTCTGAATCCAGGAGCTTTGCTGTGCCCCATTCAGCCTGGCTGACATCTGATGGAGTTGGCCCCAGGTCAATTTGGCTCTTTTACCAGTTTGACAAAACATACCACAGCTAGGTCTGAATGGATGTATATGTAGAAGTCGGCAAGAAATGGCTTGAAGTGGAAAAAGTACAAAATGACAATAGATTGAAATGAGCAGCGCCTGTCAAAGTCTTGCTCTCTGCTATAGCAGCCTGAAAGAAAACATGACATGCCTCTGTAGAAAATAGTTTTCTTTTTTAAACAGATTTTCACAGCTTTTGTGCTTCCTCTGACTTGCTTCTTGAAACACCTCTCAGACTCTAAAAATAGCTGTCCTTGTAAAAGTTTCAAACAGAGGCTGGACCCAAAAAATGACACAAAACAAGGAGAAAGTTTAAAGCTTTAGGGTGTTTGTAAAGTACCTCAACTCTTTGCTCCTCTGGAGGACATAATTCTGATTGTTAACCAGACACTTGTACTGGAGCGGCAACACAATGTTGAGTTGTTGTACATTTTGCTCACTTTAGGTCTAAGTCTACAGAAAATACTTGTGCAGACTTGAGCTGGACTTCTATTTTAAAAACATAAACTTTTTCATATTATTGTCTTAGCTCATGTTCATCAATTTGAAAAAGAAAAAAATTTCCCTACAGTAGTAGTCAGTTGGATCATTTTAGGCGGGCTGGGTACATGTTGACTTTAGACTTATAACAGAGAAACTTAATCCACTTAAGGATTTGTAAGTGTTGACTTGAAAACTCATGCTATTAGCATTTGCTTATGCAACAATCTTATTTTTCCTTCATGTATACAGTAATACTCAATAAATTAGAATATGGTTTCCGATGAGGCTCGTCTTTCAGATTAAAAGTACCTTTTGAAAATTCTAACCTTTAACCAGGTAGTAAACATACTCTTCATTATGCCTACATTTTTCTATTTACATATTTTATTTCCTGTTGGTCTGATGTAATACGATCATCTTAAATATAGTGTTTTTCTTAGTTTTAAGTGCGAAATCCTCATAATAAACAAGACTGAAAACACTGACGTTGAAACAATTGATGTTGAATGTAAGTAATCTTTATATTGTGTTTCTTCCTCTAAACTAATTAATCAGGCATAAACTGGTGGTCTGCTTCATGGACAGCATCAAGTAGTTCTTTATATCAATGTGTGAAATGTTTGGCAATTACATTTGCACTTTTATCCATTCAATTCGAAGTGTTCTTTGAAAACTGCACTATCTTCCCCCGATAATTGCTTTTAATACTTACTTTCTCCGACAGTCCTGAATGTGTCACTGTTGTTTCTCTTGTTTGTCTTCTTAAGTGGCTCGAGGGTACTTTGTGTGACATAATTGCAAACACCCTATTGCAACTAATGAAAATTAATTATTAGAAGGGAGGAACAACACCTCATCAATCTTTACAGGGAAAAGCAAGCAGGTTAGAAAGAGTCTGGGAGTTTTACAAACATTCCCTAATACATATAAAGGTTATCAATGTCAGTCTGGTCGCTTGAGCCTCCTCCTGTCAGGTGTCACAGTCAGTGCCTTTTCTCACCACTATTCCTGGCAGCACCAGGAATAGTGGTGAGAAAAGGCACTGACTGTGTGCTGATAAACTTGTTGTTGACGGGAGATAATGATGAGAGCAAAATGAATGGAAAGTCTCGGGAGCAGGAAAGAGGCAAAGTCCAAGCAGGTCATATTTCATGAACGAAATCATAATTGATAACCAACTCAGGCTCACTGTCCAATAAAATATACAAGAATAAAAAAAAAGAAAATACTCAAGATAGGGTCAGGCGCAAAAGCCAAAAGAAAACCTAACTCAGAGCAATTGCTGCATACCAGAAACAGAGTACAGACATATACATGAGACAGGAACGGGATCAGAAGGTGAGACCAACAAGACCAGATGTGGCTTCAGACAATCTAGCAGGGCAGAGGTGAGACAGAGGCACAGGTAATACCTATTCAGAGTTCCTGGAGCTGCATTTTGCTGAGAACAGACTAAAACCTTCACTATCTTTGACTCAAGCAGTAGCAACTCCCTCACTGAAGAGTGTTGAGTTAAAGGTAGCACTACTGGGTAGCCTAAATGGTACCCAGTGGTATGCATGATGCGATCACTTGGAAAATATTTAGTTGTGAGTTTTCAAAGCTGTCGATCGACCAGTTCTAGTCTCAAGCATGTTTCTCAGTGCTTCTCCAGTAGCTACTTTAAATATTTCTAGGCTGCTGGTTTTATCAGTACCCTACGAGATAAGACTTTCATCCCACTAGATTATTTTTAAAATTATAAAAAGATAGCAAGTGTAAAGGATTTCTGCAGAAAAGATGACTTGCATCTCTATGGAGAGATAAAAAATATATCTGTATGAGCCAGGACTGTACTGAGTAATAATACATGTTTGTTGGAGAGAAGATGGAGACAGAGCAGAGAGGTAAAGGACAATGGAAAAAAAAAACAGTGTAGCCAGTGGTGCAGATGTGATGACTGCATTCTGCTGCTATGACATCTTGAATATTATTGCTGTCATAACTGCAATGTTACAATGGCACAACTTCATGGTTTATCCATGAGGTATACCACAGTTTCTGCATCACTCAATGTGCAGAATTCAAAGCTTTGCCAAAGTCTGGTGCTTTGATTAGCTTTTCGCTTCAATTTTGTTCAACACAAACATGTCTCAAGCCAAATGTTTTCTTAACTGATTTGGACTTTATAGCTGTCAAAGTCCTGAAGTCTTCTGAGAAATTGTCTAAACCATAATCAGTCAATTTTCAGTTCAAATGGCCGTGAGCGGTTATCAGCTGGTCTACAACTCAAAATGTGAAAAGCAGTGGCACAAAAAGTGGGCATGCAGCGCATGCAACGCATAGGGGCGCTGCACCAGAGGGGGCATCAAAACCCCGTCTGGAGGGGGCGGCGCGCCGATGATGTGTTCGCGAACACTTGAGCGCCCTTACGCTCCTTCACCTCGCGCCCATAACGGGGTTAATGTAGCGAGTTTTATGTTTCACGTACCTTTGTATCAGGGGCGGGGGTGCGCAGATTTATGTGTTGGCATCCACCTGACTAATATGTAGTTGTGACCCTGGTGAAAAGTGAATTGATCATATTTAAGTGCTTCCAAGTCACACTGATGGTAACACTCTTCAGAGAAGATGCAGTTGTTGAGTGAAGGTGGCTCAGAGTTGGACGTTTTCAGGAGCAGGGAAGTGGTTAAGAAAATAAGGCAGAAAAAGCTTTAAGCTTTCAACTTCGGATGATTATGAAACTTGCAGGATTTGGGAATGTTTGCTGCTCTGAAAAATTCTGAAGCTGCTGTTTTAGTAGCTTGAATAACTGTGATAATTGCTAATAGAAGATCCAGTACAGTTTCCATTGTCAACTCCTCAATTATTTTTGTCTTTGTTTTCAAAGAGTAAAATGGCTAGAAATAATATTTTACTTACAAAATATTGTCTCCCTCGTGCCGGCAGCTTACTTTGACAACACATTTGTATATTTCAGGTAAGCTATGGACACAACCTCAATCAAAAATGAAATCTAAATTATTCCTTTAATTTATTAAATTGTAAAACTTTACATCACATTCACTGGTGGGTTTTGATATGGGTAGACGCCCAGGGCAGCTTAAGAAATGGGGCAACAAAAGCAGCAGATTAGAAAAGGAAAATTGGTCTTTTAGTTTCACCTAGTACTCGTCTTCTATTGCTTTCAAGCAAGTAAAGTCAGTGGAGAGTTAGCACCCCCTTCATTCTACTGAGAATAGAGAGAATATTTTGCTTGGTTTCTGCAGGACTTTGCTTTATTTATGCAGCTACTGAATTGTCCAGGGCACAATTCATGCAAGAATTGCCATTGGTTACATGTAACATGTTTTCATCTATGGTGGAATGTTTCAGCCTTCCAGTATTTTGAGTCTAAGTCAGAATTAAAAATAGTGTATAAGTTGGATGTGAGCTTCAGTACTTTTAGTTTTCACCGTATTTTTTTATTTTATTTTTTTTGTCTTTGCTGTAGGTATGAGCGCCCGTGGCTCCAACGCCCTGAGTGTGGACACATCCCCGCTCTCCTTGTTCTTCACCATTGCAATATCTACATTCAGGTCAATGTTGTGACAAGACCTCTCTCTGCTTTGTTTTCCAACATTTTTCTATTGTTTCTACAAGTAACCATGCTTTTTTTTCTCTCTCTCTCTCTCTTGACTCTTGTTTGGAGATGACAGTTTTATTGTGTTCTATAGAAAATATGAGGCAGTGCAATATTGGAGTGTGCTATCAGACAGAATTAATTAACATTATTTGCTTGCCTTTATTTATTTATTTTAATGTGGGTCTGACATTTTGCCAGTCAGGAACAATACTCCAATTCAGCTCTTTACTTTGACTCTGAAATAACACAGATGCCTTACTTCCATTCATGTGCCAAAGTAGTTTAAGCCTTCTTATTATTATTAAAAAGATAGCTCCACACTTTTCTCAGCATTCAGTTTCATGCAGTTTACAGCCATTGGGCACTCAGTGTACCTTTTGAGGGCCTCAGTGTGAGATTTTAGTTTTCATCCCTTGAATTTTTCCTCTTCATGCCTCAATCAGATCGTCTGAACATGTTCATTCACACATATGCTTGTGCCTTTGAAGATTCTCGCAATGGCCCCAATTACAGATACATCCAGCAGCCTGTTTTTATGAGTACATGCTCCATTAAAAATGGATTGTGTTCCAAATTACGGTCATAAAACACGTCATAGTGTTAAGTATTTACCTTGTCATTATCGCTTAACTTTAGAAAATTGAATGTAGGCTCCTTAAGGTTTTAATGCCTGAAGAAGAAAAAAACTAAAATCTGTACTTAATTTGGCATCAAGAAACATGTTCCCACAAACAGCAGTAGGAGTAATGCTGCGTACTACAAGTGCCAATTTGTTCTTCTTATTTCTTTTTTTCCCCAAGTTATTAGGTAACAACAACAGAAGTCTTAAATTTTCACTTCCAAGTCGATTCTTTGAGGTGAAAATCTGTACAAAAGAATTTATTCTCTTTTACATTTTCTGTATTTCACTTCCATGTTATAGGAAAGAATGAAACATACAATGTATGAAACGGGCATGTTTCAGAACGCAGCTCTTCAGCTTCAGGGGAAAACCCCTGAGCCAAAACCTCAGTGAAAATTCAGAGAAATTGGCATTTACTTCAATCTATACAGTGAAAAAGCTGATGAGTGAAAACGTGTTAAAAAAATAAATAATTGAAGTGTAAAGGTTTTGGAAAAGCCTGCCTTTCAATGTCTCTTGGCTAAGTTTGGACAGGATATATGGACTATAGACAAAAGGATGGCTGATCTTAAACACACATAAAACACACTGTGGATGTCGACTGGTTTGGAGCGATAACCATTCTCTATCATAACCTAGCAAGCTGTGGAGGGATGTTGAAATGGCATATAATGCCTAATTTCACATTTTCTAAATGAAGCATTTGCCTATCCACCTTAAAAACTAAGTTAGACAAAGCTCTAATGTTAACAGATATGCGTAGTTTGCCTTTATTTTGCTCGGTTATTTTCACAAATATAGATTCAAAAATGCATTGTGTCAACTGTAGATCTCAGTAATAGAAGTCAACACTGGCCACTTTATTAGGTAACCTGTTCGAGTGCTTGTTAACTCAAAACAAATTCCACTCATCTTATGGTAAGCAGTCCAGTGTCTAGACAAGTTGAAGATGACTGGCTGGACTTTGAACCGCACACAAAAAATACAATTTAAGTGACTTTGATTATATTGTGGTTGTTGGTGTGCATAGAGCTGGTCTGAGTATTTTATAAACTATTAATCTGCTGGGGTTACCACACATGACCATCTCTTGTGTTACATAGAATGGTTTGGGGGTAAAAAAAATAAAAGAGAAATGTCCAGTGAGGAGCAGCTGTAGGGATGAAAACGCCCTTTTGGTGTCAGAGAGTTGGACAGAATTAACAAACTGGCTTAAGATAATAGAAAGGCAACAGTGGCTCATCTAAACACCTTTTATAAGGCATACGTATGGAGTGAAAATAGTATTTATGATTTTCACCCCATAGTGCAGCTGCAACATTCGGAATCTGTTGTAAACAACATGAAAGCATGGATCCAGACTGACTTGTATCAATGATTCAGACTGCTGCTGCTGCTGCATGTGACGGTGTGGCACACTTGGACCCCCGTATTACCAATTGACTAACTGAGCAGTGTTGATGACCATGTCCAGATGACTAATGCAATTCTAAGAAGGTGTACCCAAAAAGTGGCCAGTCTATCTACATAAAATTGAGGGAAAATAAGTTTGTGGTGTCATATTAACATTTCTACTTATAAATTCTCATCTTTAAGAATCCATATACAAAATATGAAGGAGCAAGGGAATGCATTTAAACTTTTGGCACCAGTAGAGATGGATGTAGTCCCGAGGGTTCTAAAGTCTTAATTTTAAGCGGACAACCTGTCTATTTCCATGTTCTTATATAAACATTTGGTTGATCTCAATGAGAAATATATTAGAGAAATGTGAGATAACGGATGAGATCACAGAACAGCACAGTAAGCATTTATATTATTAGATTTATAGTGATAAAAATAGCTTTTCAAAAACCTGCCTTATTAACTTATGTGAACCTTTCTAACCTGTACATAAAGCATACAGCTTAGCTAACTCGCTGAGAGACTGAATTTTAAAACGCCTCAGGGCTTCGGTACCATCTGACGTCAAGGAGCAGCGGTGACAAAGAGCCCTCCTACTGTGTTTTTCTCACATCTCCAGCATTTGAGAAAATAATGGAAATAAGTGTCACCATGCAGATGACCTCGAACTGTCGGCTCCTGCACAAAATGACCTAACCCATAAATTATTCAATATTGTAGCTGTTTACACGTCTGGACGAGTCAGGTCATTATTAGTTCAGCTTTCAAGTGGCGTTTCATTTCTGACGCAACAAATTTGGCACATGGACGTTTTGAACATTTCTTGTGGTTCATTGATCACCGTGGCCACTATTCTGTTATTTACTCTTTGATTCAAAGTTGGGGGGTTTTTGCATCCCGATCGTTATCTGGGGTATTGCGACTATATTACAGGAAGAAGCCAAGCAGACTGAGGAGGAGAAGAAGAAGAAAAAACAAAAAACAACTTCAGAATTTGTGCGACTTTTCATACCCAGTGGCTACATCCATCTGTTGTACCATCTAGCATTTTCTGTCACCAAAACCGATAATCCGCCATTCACCTCACATCCACTTCACACCCTCTTCACACCGCCACCAGGCAAGAGGAGGTGAGAAAGGGAGATGGCTTTCAACTTCTTTCTCACTTGTTTTGGTAACAGATCCCTGCATTTACAACAGAGTTAAACACTGCAAACACCTTTTTTTAAAAGGCTAAATCGCTGTTGCCATCTGTATGTTAGCAGTTTTTACAGTTTCCTAATATCTGGGAGTTCAAAATACCTGTGAATAAGATGCGTCATGGCAGCCTCTCCTTGACCCCTTGTCAACCAATCTAAAACTCTTACAACCCAAATCCTTCTTAATTAATTTGCTATCTCACAAACTGTATGGTAATAAGTTTTCCTTATTTGAATGCGAGGCCTGTTTTTTTTGTTTGTTTTTGGTTTTTTGTGTATGTTTTTGTATATTTTTTTATGGTGGGATTCAAAATTTTTACAGATTTTAATTTTACTTGAGTTAATTGCTATATTGCATTTTAATTGAAAACTGTATATGAAAAAATAAGCAAGATTTTTTATTTAAAAAACCTGTTTTGCTGTTTTAAATTATTTTAAAAAATGGATGTGTGAGATCAACAATAAGGAAATTCATAGGGTTTTTTTTCCCCCTGTTTTTGCATAGGGAGGGTATTTTTTGGCTTGAATAGTTTGCTGACAGGCTAACTCCTTTTTGCACAACTTGCACACAACAATATTCTTTTCCAGCAGCCCATCAGATCTTTTTTTTTTTTTAAATCAAAAATTAAAACTCAGTGGGCCAAGAGCAGAGTTACATGCTCTAAAACTAAAACTAAAGTTTTGTACACAAAACATATAACATCTTTAACTCATCTGCAATAACCTGTCATGCACCACCTGTTTCTGTAGACAAATTAGTGGTTTGGATTTCTTACAGAACTTTGTTTAACCAAAGCATTTAAAAAAAAAACAATAGAAGCCAAATCTGTGCCATTTCTATCTATAGATTGTGATATGAAGTATTCTAAATTTCTTATAAATTAATTGCCTGAAATGTTTCTGCTAAATGAGGTTGTGAGCCTTTTTTGAGGGGGTTTTTTCTAGCTGGAAGGCTGCATGCAGTGAGACATAAATATCTTACATTTTTTCATTTAGTTGAAGCACATTGGAACCTCATTGAAGTCATTGTTATTTGACATTTACTTGTTTATTGTGCTGTTAAAAGCAATCATTTCATTCCCATCACCACCAAGAAAAGTTTCAGGCTCCATTTTTTATTTTTTTATTTTTTTTTTTACTTTAAGCCCTATGATCAGAAAACTTCTCCTTGAACATTTCAGCATGCATGCTAGAGTACAAATGACTGAAGGATTTGCAGGAAACCTAACAATTAATTAATGAATATCAAGAGAATATTCAAACAGAACTTTCAGTGTTTCTCTGCTGGGCACCCAGCCGAAGCCAGCCGATATGCATCATCATCATCAGCCATTAAAGTTGGGACGAGACATTCGAAATGCTGCCAATTGTGCCAGTCTGAAAACTGAAATCTAGCCACCAGCTTCGACATTATTTGGATAAATCTATGGTCAGCTGTGTTTTAATACTTTGTGAATCTGTCCTTTGTTGTCAGTTGTACTATTGGCCTTTTTTTTGTGTGTGTGTGTTTCGTTTGTGCCGTCACGGTTTGCTTATGTACTTCAGTGAAAAACCACAGCCACCACCACTCAGGTACCCAGACCTGCTTCACTCTATCATGTAAATGCTCCAAGGTGGCAGGAGCGAATAGATCAGAGAGGTATTAGCTCAGAACACAATGGGCTATTTAACAGTCTGACTTGAATGGACAGCCTGACATGTGCCATGATTTAGCAGACATTAAAACATCTTAATAAATTAGAGCAGGCCTGAGGGGTTTTGTGGGGAAAGGGCATTCGACTAATAGCACTAATGACACCCGCACAAGACTAATATATCAGGATTTAGGGAGGACTAAATCAGGACGGTTCTATCAAAATGACACCAGAAAAGGTGTGAGCATGAGACAAAAGACAAAGCGTGTGAGCGGGAACTGTGTGTGTGTTATCACCTTAGCTTATGGAGTCGGAGACGAGTGATTTCAAGAGGACCATTGTGGTGTTTAAATCTAAATTCTTCTCCCTCTAACAATGCTTGTGGGCACAGAGTAAGTGAAGCATCACGGACATTCACATAGAATAATACAAGGTCAGCGTCGGGGGCGCGCAATGGATTTGACCCAGTCAGGAGCTGACAGGTCTGCTTTTCTATTAAATGATCACATATTACCAGAGCAAGGTGACTAGAGGGAAAATCCACAGAATACAGCCGATGTTTGGTGAATTTTTCTGATTAAACCTTGTTTTTGTTCCCTGCAAATATGTGTAAATGACTCAAACTCCTTTGAAGTCTAAGTCTGGTTAGGTTTTTTTTTTTTCTGTGGCTTTCTGTGTATGAAAACCGATGTATGTTTTTTTTATTATTATTATTATTTTTTACCACTGTGTTTTTATTAAATGAACATACATGCATACATGGGTAACAAATGCTTTCGGCCGTTATTTTGATTAAACAGATTTGAAAAAAGGCAACCTTTATGTCTTTGGTACATGGAAGCTTTGCCAGCCTCTTTGTTTTGTAATGTATTGGTAAAGTAGACATGATTTGATTTAATTTGGATGTTTTCCTTCTAAATGTTTGATATGGTTCCTAATCGTTCCTGTTTTCTTTTTGTTTCTTCCAAAATCTCTGCACAAAGGCCAAGTGTTGTTTGAAGATAATTAAGAGCTGTTGTTTTCCAGTATGACAGCTCGTCTCCATTAACTACGTACAGCATCCTCCACAATTGTCAGTAGATGGGTAGGGGGAAAAAAGTCCAAAATAAGTTCATCTTTTATTGCACTCACATAATCTCATATTAAGATATACTTGTGTCCTCATCCGGCCTTGTTTGTCACAGACTGAGGTGTTTAAAATTGTTTGCTTCGTGGAAGCAAATGTGCCCATATTTGCATTTAGTTGCATCTTAAATTGGGAGAAAAAATTTGCTTTTTTCATTGACTTTTTTCTTTTGGTTTCATTCAGTTTAAATAGCTTTTTTTGAGGTTTTGATGCACTTACCATTGTCAGATTACTATTTCTGTCTTATAGTTATAGCTAAGGATTTATCATCACACCGCCTCAAAGCTTAATTTCTTGATCAGAAGGAGGAATTGAAGAAATTAATCACCTGACATTCAACCATTCTCACAATGCAGCAAAAATATTTCTTATTTATGTTTGCTTAGAAAATTGAAATCAAAACCTTCTTGTTACCTTACATAGTGGCACCTTGTTAAGATAGCGTGTCTTTAATAATTAGAATCATTGTAAATGCTAGAAAGCATTGGAAAGTAGTTTTATTTGGGATGTAATAATTTTGTAAGGGACAGCAAACAATAAGTTTTTACCTCCACCCATTTCTTTTCTAGCAGCGCATTGGTTTAATAGCTCGTTTTCTCGTGTTTATTCTTTTAACTTACGTTTGAAGTTTAACAGAGGTGTAGGATATTTTACAGTACCTTAAACTACCTTAAGATATTTGTTCTAATTCACAGATGTCGTAAATAATAAAATATCTTACATTTATCCCGCAGAAACTTGCAGAAAGACTGCATTAAAAAAAATGTTTTGGTTATGTTTATATTGCAGGTATTTTTAGAGGTGCCTGTAATAAAACAAATAATTATTTAGAAATGTAGTTTTTTTTTTTCTGAGAAAAAAACATACTCAAAGTCTGAAGTCATAATAGACCTCTCAATTGTAACAAAGGATGAATTTATTTAAGGCTTTTTTTTTCATGCTTTTAGGACACGACAATGAGTTGATTTTGGTGTGTTATTTCGAATTGTTTTACTCACTCAAAGCTCGAATTTGAAAAATACATGACTTCCACCTTGCACCAGCTGCTGTCTCAGTCCTTTGGTGCACTGTTCCAAAATGTTGCAAGGTGGTCAAACTGATGAAACAGACCACAAATATAGAACTTTCTGTGTTTTTATAAAGTTTTTCCCCCTTTTTTTTGGCAATCATTAAACTTGATTGTAAAGCAGTATAAGATACTTTAAATTTGTAATTTGTAAAAAAAAATATGGTAAACCCAACGACTACGATTGGAGCTCTGGGTAACAACGCTTGGCCTTTTCTTATTTGTGACTCCTCGGTATTTTTATGTCCCGGTGATCTCTGTGAGATCCTTAGACTTTTTCACATTGAAAAGTGAACAGTTGATCTTGATATGCGGAAGATGTGCATGTATGATAATGTTTGGTGCATTCGTGTTTTCTAAACGAGGGACTTAATAAAAGCAGTTCACTGAGGATTTTCCTTGTGGATTTTTCTGCTCTTCTATGATTATTCTGTGTGGGATGGGGTCATTTTTAGCATCAGCAGTTTTACTGTCTTTTACTGCAGGAGGAATTTGAGTAGAGCCTCGGGGTGCCATGGCACCTATAAAATGGATGATGTTATGAAAAAGCTAATAAATGGGGGTAAAATCCTGCAGTAATGTCCTCTCCACTAGATAAGGAAAACAGTCCATAAAAGTTTTCGCTCGAAACATTAAGTGTATTGTTGCACATCATTATTAGGATCATTGTCAAAGAAATTTGAGTGTAATTCCACATCCAGTATTTTGCAAGAACACGCCGTCTAAACCTTAAAGTGTCAAGCTTTAGGCCTCGCACAACTCTGTCTCTTTCACTAGATCTGGTTTATTTGTGAATTCGTCAACTTCAGAGAGTTTCCACCGAAACAACAGAATGACACGGAAAGCTGCTGCGAGGTATCGATCGAACCCGTGTTGCAGAGATGCTTTTAAGATAATAAGAAAGAGAGGACCTTGTGAAGAGATCGATCCGAATGGGAAGTGAAGAAAAGAGAGGTTTCTCCCCACAGATCATTTATAATGAGCTGGTGTGTCAATACTTTGGCTCTTCACATGCTATCGACCCGCTGGACCACTACACTGGGCTCTGCGTGGTTGATGTTTACACAAAGAGAGATGAAAGATTTACAATGAGTATTTTCACGTTGTAGCGCAACACCGCGAAACGCTTTAGATTCAGATATGGTCGGGACATATGTCATATAGAGATGCTTGTGAATGCATAATTGGTGCATATTGGTTCTCCCACTGCAGCAACTGCTGCCCCGTGGTTACCACAGATTGAAAATGTCCACACTGCCCCCTAATGGTGGTAGCGCACTGGTGCATCGTTCTCTGCCAAGGTGGAGGAGATGAGGCAATACAGAGAAGATGTTGCTGTGTCTGCAGTGTCGCTGCATTGGATGGATGCACTGCTGACGAGCGCCTGCTCCTGCAGGATTTGTAGCCAGAAGCAATTAAGATTCTGAACAGAATTTAGTCCACATTGCAAAGGGCATCTGAAGATACTCTAAATGTGAACCGTCACATAATGGTGGTTTTCTTGTTTGGGGTGTTTTTTAAAATTGCACGAGTACCTCAGCAAATATTTATTGTGGCACACCTTCAGTTAAGCCCACCAGCCACCACTGCACCCCTGGCTCACTGTTAAGAATGATCATTCTTATTCTTTCTCAGTTTCTTTTTTTTATTATTATTTATTTATTCCATAATATACCCGCCTTTAATTTCGTGTTCACCAGTAACTGTGGAAACATTCTGTTACTCACTTTATTAACAAACTGTGAACATGTGCATCAAAAGTTTCCCTAGCTCAGATGCAAGCAGAAGAAATGATTAAATTAGCTGTGACTCATCACCCTGTACCTTTCTGACTATGAGGTTTCCCTTATTATGTGAACTACTGGTGTGCTTGTTGCAGGACATTGTGTTAATCTATTTTAGCTTAAATTTAAATAAAAGTACTTGTGACTAAAACTCTACAATGCTATTTGTTGAATTTAAACTACGATGTAGATTAACAAGTCAGATGTTAAGCTCTATTACACAGACACGGGAAAAAAATAACTTTGACACATATACAATATGGATACAACTGAGTGATTTTTTTTTTTGTTTTTATGTTATATTTTTAATTATATAGGGCCTCGATATCGAACAGGGTGATTTTGCATTTAGTTCCTCCACAGACAGAGGGCGCTGTAGTTCCTCTACCGGTCTTCAGCTCGTCTCCGAAGAAAACACTCAGGAAAGGGGCTGCTTCCTGTGGCACGCATGTACACAGCACTGTTTAAATGATGAAAACCTCCAAGAAGAAGGAATCCACCAACAGTGGCTCCCGGGATGACAATCCAGACGCCAACAGAGCAGAGGAAAGTGAGCTTTGTCCTGGCTTTCAAGACGTAGACGCCTTCGTTAAAGTGAGTCTGAACCAGAAATGTTTTCTCCTGGGAAAGAGGACAACGTGGATGAGCCCGTGTTAGCTCAGCTATGCGCTGCTGCTAGTCTGCTCGCCTTTTAAGAAAATCTCTATCACATGACAAACCATCTAAATGTGACTTATTCACATTACCCCAATGGTGCTTGACCTGAGTTTGGTGTAGCTGATACTTCGTTAGTCAAACCTCTTGTTAAATATCTCTTTGCAGTGTGAGGTTACTTACAAAGGTTACAGGTTAAATGTTCAGGTCAAAGGTGGAACTTACAGTCAACCAAAAAGTTTGTTAGTTAATGTCTTTAAGTAGCTACGTAACAGGGAAAAAATACAAATATTGCATAGTTATCTCAGAACTTGCCAGTTTCATTTTAAAACTCTGTGCCTTTGCTATTCCCCCCCTCCCACCCCAGCAAGATTAACTTGGTAGAGATTAAAGTGTATCTTTAAGCTTCTTCAAGTTAAAGCACCTATTTTTTTTTAAAAATACTTTGGCAGAAAACATTTGTAGCAGACTAGTAAAAAGATTTTTGCTACAAACTTAAGTCAAAGCTGGTATTAAAATAATAGATATAAAAAAAGTAGTTGTTATCATGGTCCAGAAACTGCCATAAGCTAACATTTTCTTCCAGCTGTCTTTGGATAAAAAAAAAATCATTTCGAACATTTTCTTAATCGCCACTTTGATTATATCATAAATGTCCTTTAAGATGAGTTTCTCCTCTTCTCTCCAGTATGGTTTGGGGGCTGTGTTATCAGCCACTAAAGCCTCTGCTGGCTTGCCTCAAGCAGGAGATGAATATGATTTCTACCGGAGCTTTCCAGGCTTCCAGGAGTTCTGTGAGAGTCAAGGAGACAAGCTTCTGCACTGGTAAGTGTTTAAGATTCCTTCAAGCTCCTTTCTATAGGACAACCCCTTTTCTTTAATTTATTAAGCTACATGTAAGTTATGCTATTGTTATTCTATGATTACTTTTGCCAGAGCCTCCACATACTGACCTCCATTATTATTTTTTCCTAGCTTACATTCATATTTTCCTCAACTTGAATGAACTTGTATGATTAGACTTGTTTTTTGAAACTTTATGTCAAATCATACACCTCTCTGTATAAAAACCAGCCTGGATAACATGAGCTATTTATCATTGTGTCTTTGTGTTTAGCATGAGTCAGATAATGCAGCATCATGGCTGCAGGTCTCACATAAGAGACAGGAACAAGCTCACCGGGCTGGAGGAGAGGTTTGACTTGGTTGTGGACTCAAACGATGTTATTCTTGAAAGAGCGGTAAGAGATTCATCTAGGGAACTGTTTTTTAATTAAAACTCGAGACATTTTTATTTTTTATTTTTGTGCAAACCAACCGAGCTCCACTACACAACTTTCAGGGGATTCTCCTCGACGAAGCCGACGGGGTAAACAGGACCCAGAATCCCGTCATGCCTGCCGGGTTTCAGCCTCCAAAAATTGTTGTGTCCAGCTGGAATCGCAAGGTGAGATAACCGACCCGTCGGCTTCTCTTGCTGCCGTTTCAGCGACGGTTTTGACCCAAATCTAGCATTCTGTGTCCCAATCCAAACATCTAATCCAGGGGAGTCGAACTACCGTTCCCCATCAGAGGTGTCTTCTAACGCCTAGACATACTCCCAAGTCCAATTCGCTTGAGTCAAATAGCTGAATTACGATAATGTTGACTTTGGTGCCCAACACCTTTTTTTTTTGTTGTTGTTTTATTTTCCCAGGGTTCCAGCTCTGGCAGCCGATCGGAGACGTTCCGACTCCTTCACGCCAAGAACGTTGCGAGGCCCCAACTGAAATTTAAGGAGAAAGTTGACAACAGCAATACGCCTTTCGTCCCCAAGATCTTCATCAAGCCGAATGCGCTGAAGCCACTTCCGTCATGTATGCCGAGCCTTTTTACCTTCGTAAGCGTCGTTTTTACCCTCCCGACATTTTCTGAGCGGCTGACTTTTCTCCAACTGCAGATTTCTCAAACAAGCAAATACGCAAAGAGAGGCCAGAGGACCTCGACGTCCCGGCTGCCCTGGCCGACTTTATCCACCAGCAGAGAACTCAGGAGCACGTAGAAGACATGTAAGGCTCGTGCCGTTGTGTAACGTGAACGTTGTTGTGCTCTGTCTCTTTGCTAAAGTAACGGTTTGGCTTCATGTAGGTTTGCACATCCATACCAGTATGAACTGGACCATCTCACCATACCAGAAAGGCTGCTGTCCAAGCCGGAGCCTCAGGTAACGCGGTCAGATGTAGTCGTCATGTAACATAACCCTAATAACCCATCTTTTTAAAAAATGTATTATTTAATCCATTGCAACTACTGTTTTTTTTCATTATTTGGTATAGCACAGTTACTTCTTGGCTTAAAAGTGGATTTAGCTGCATATTTTCGCTGACGACTCTGACGTTTCATCTACTTTTGTGTCGCAGATGTACAAGCCGATGGCCGAGACGAAGCTTTCCTTTATCGACTCACTGGAGGAGCTGGTCGCTCTGAATGGGAAGCTGTGCCAATTGCCTGAATTTGCAGTGGATCTCGAGGTATGAAGATGATTTTTAATTCAAATCGAAATAAAAGGAACAGAACTCGAACCACAGAACGCTACGTTATTAGGTCTTATGTGATTAATGCCTTTAGAGTTTTTGTTTTGTTTTTTGAACATTTTATTGTTTTGTTCTCCCCGGCAGCACCATTCCTACCGGAGCTTCCTCGGCATCACCTGCCTGATGCAGATCTCCACCAGAGAGGAGGACTTCATCATCGACACTCTGGAGCTCCGCGGCGAAATGCACATCCTGAACGAGGCGTTCACTGACCCCACTATCGTAAAAGTAAAGAAACGACTCCACGAATGAGTTCTGCCGCATGCTGCCTGACAGTATAAAAATACACGACAAAGTCGGTTTAGTTACAGCAGCTTCTTAACTCTTTAAGGTTTTGTTTCTTGGTATAGTTTATAGAGAATTTATCATAGAGACTCGTGTACTGCATCAGCGCATTGTTGAGAAATTGCACTGACCCCTTCTGGTCTGCCTGTTTGGAGCTGTGGGATTTAATATTTTATTTGAAAGAAGGATTAGCATAAAGCTTGAGCACTTATTTACATTTTTATACATTTTTTTCTCTCTTTGGTTAAGTCCAGATGTAGTTTTCTGCGTTTACCTCCTGGCGTTTTGTGTTCTTATCGTTGTGTTTCTGAACCGCATTATTTTATTAGACGCTGACGGCTCTCTTGGAGGAACGCTTTGAAATATTTTTGCCATGTTTTATGCCAGGACAGCTCAACAATCTGAGCAAACTGGCCTTTTCCCAGACGGAGTCTCTTGTTGCTGTGAGAAATCACTTTGACTAATAATGTTTGAAATATTAAAACCAAAGTGAAACAGATCATCTTTCTAATCTTCCCAAGCTGAAAGAGCAGTCAGAAGTTGTAATCGACATTATTTTAAATATAAAGCTCCGACTCTGTGTGATGCTCTCTCTGTGAGAGCAGTCCTATTCAGACAAGTTTGATGAAGTTGGCAGATGTCTTGTGATGTGTGGGAGCCAACATGAGTCACACTCAGCGGGGGACACCTTTGGAAGCAGTGTGCTGCGTGGGCTCATACTGCCGGCTGAATCGCCAAAAAGGATCCAAATGGAAAATTCATCATGTAGTTTTTTTGTTTTTAAACCATTCAAAATGTCCCTTTTTTTTTTTCTTTTTTTTCCCCTCCACACAGGTTTTTCACGGTGCTGATTCTGACATCGAGTGGCTTCAGAGGGACTTTGGCTTGTACGTTGTCAACCTTTTTGACACCCATCAGGCGAGTCGAGCCCTGAACCTGGCCAGACATTCTCTGGACAATTTACTGAAAAACTTCTGCAACGTGAACTCGGACAAACGCTACCAGCTGGCTGACTGGAGGATTCGGTGGGTTGACAGCTGGAACCAATTATCTATTTAAAGTTTTGTTTGTCTTTTTTCAAACCTAAGACATTATTACATTTTGTTCTTTTTAACTTACAATTATTGTTCCTTGCAAAAGTATTCACTCCCCAAATTCTGCCACTTACACCAGCAGACATCAGTGTAATTTATTGGGATTATTTCTATGTGATGCACAAACAGAAAGTGATGATGATGTGAAGTTGTGTAAAGTGTGGCAGGCATTTGTGTTTTTTCCCTTTTTCTCTCCTGCCTTTAAATAAAATTCAGCGCAGATAATCATGAAGTGTTAGTTGAGCTCTACAGAAAACTGACCTTTAATGAATAGTGACAGGAAGTAATTTATTATCTGAAGAAAACCATCGGAAGTCCAGTTTTAAAATCTATGCAGGTTTAGAAAATGAAGCAACTCAGTGGGACTGAATACAAATCAGATTTTCACTTCGATAGAAAGTCTAAAATCCTGATACGTTTGCGGCCGACGCACGAACGAGTGTGAACACCGTTGCAACGCTCTGCATTTCAAGTTGGGAGTTTTTACGCTTTTCTTTTCTAACATGGGGAGAATTTAAACGTGCGTTGTGTTGCAGCCCCTTGCCAGAAGAGATGATCGAATATGCTCGAGCCGACACGCACTATCTCCTCTACATCTACGACTGCATGAGGGCGCAGCTGCTGGAGTCGAACCACGGCCAGCCGGGCCTGTTGCAGTGCGTCTGGAACAAAAGCAAAGACGTCTCGCTGAAGGTTTGCCTCGCGTCTCGCCTCGGTTTAATCACTTAGATGTTTTCCTGCGATTCAAACTGGTGCATTTGCATCCAAGCGTCACCGGCTTGTGATGCGTGTTGAGTATATAGTTATTTAATAACTCAGTGGAGGTGTGGCAGCGCAGACGACTTAATTGGTCTTTTCATTAGCATTTTTAAATGTAAATTACAAACAACTCTCTCCTTTTATTTTTAAGCAATTTCTTTAATGCCGTGCCGTAATGTCCTTCGTTACCTCCCGTCACGTTTCGCCGTGCCGACCTCCTCTCCCTCTCCCGACAGAAATACGTGAAGCCGATCTTCACCGAGGAGTCGTATTTAGAGCTGCAGAGGAAGCAGAAAAGGTCTTTTAACACCCAGCAGCTCACCACATTCAGGCTGCTGTACGCCTGGAGAGACAAGCTGGCCAGGCAGGAAGATGAAAGCACCGGGTAGGCTGTGTGAATTCACTTGACCCTGCTGTTCTAGAAATGTCCCGGATCCATTTTTATATGTGAATCTACTTATTCGAGCCCACTTGCTATGACTTTTTTTTGTTTGTTTGTTTGTCATGTTTTCATGGCCGCTCGTTTACTTTCAGATACGTCCTCCCCACTCATATGATGATCAAAATATCCGAAGAGCTGCCCAAGTAAGACCCATCCCATTTGCAAAGCATTTTAATGTGTCGTGTATTTCTCCTTTTTATTCAGATGAGGGATTTTTTTATTCTTTTTTTTTTTTTTTTTTTTTTTTTTGTCATTTAAACTCCTCAGAGAGCCGCAGGGCATCATCGCCTGCTGTAACCCCGTCCCGCCGCTGGTGAGGCAGCAGGTCAACGAGCTCCACCTGTTGGTGCAGCAAGGCAGGGAAATGCCGCTCCTGAAGGTGAGGAGAGATTTGACGGCGGCGCGGTTTGAGCCAGCCGGCCCACTTCCACATTTAACTTTGGAATTATTCCGCTTTATTCTCGCAGGCTGAGATGGCAGCTCAGAAGAAGAAAGGACTCACAACCATCAAAAAGGTTGGCCGGAGACGTTTTGGTAGATGGTAACCGGTTTGGTGTTGGTTGGGTTAATAAATGATTTTTTTGTATCCAGGCAGAAGTGCCGTTGTTTGGTCCACATGATGCGTCCAGGGGGTCTGACAGCGGCCACCCTCAGCTCGTTGCTGACGGTAAGCTTGGTGGTTGCACTTTAAAAAAAAAAAAAAAGAAGAAGAAATCATAAGGGACTATTGTTTTCATTGAATAATTTGTCAATTTTCAGAAGTCCCAGTGAAACAAGGAGTCCTGTTCTCAGAGGAGGATTACAAAATGGATGTTGATGAGCAGAAAATAAGCTCCTTGTTAGCTCCAGCTAAAATCACCTTGTTTCAGGTAAATGCAACACCTTACAAAAGTGTTCGTACCCGTTAGCATTTATTTTACAAATAAAAAGAAAATGTGGCATGTGCCTTCTGAGCCAGAAATTTGTAGAACTTAACATTTTGGGGGGGTTGTTTGTTTTGTTTTCTTTGATCAAAGTGCAATACTTTGGGTTTTTCTGTTGGACATAATCAAGATAAAGAGCGTTGCTGTCCATGGTGGTATTATGACAAAATCTAAAAGATTTCAGAGAATGAATAGTTTTAGAACGGAGTTGAGATTATTCAGCTGCTCTGTTTGTAAACAGCCTTACAGGTTTTTTTTTATTAGAAGTCTTCTTTCTTTCAAAGGAACTGGAAACTCCTGCTGGCCAAAGATCCCTCTCCGTAGCTCAGACGAAAGCCAGGAGTATCATCGAGTCTTTTGAAAATCCTTTCAGAATGGTAAAATAAAAGAAAACACCAGGCCTCTGAATTATTTCTGACTTTCATCACACTGTTTTAATCCTTCTGTTTGTTTTTTTTCTTCAAAACCTCAGTATCTGCCCTCCAGCGGCGCGCACGTCAACAAAAACGCCAAGTTTGACCCGTCTTCAAAGATATTCGAGGTAACCCGAGCCCCTCTGCTGGGGCTGCCGTGTTTTCCTTTTTATTGAGTTGTTGTTATAGGCCTGCTTTGTTACCCGAACAGATCAGCAAGAGATGGAAACTGCAGAGTGCTGAGCAGCAGCAGAAAGAGATGGAGGTCAAGAAGAAATCAAAAGAAGAAGCAAAGCAAAAAGCAAGGAAACTGTCAGGTAAAACGGGATCTAATTATCTCTGAGGTAACTGCTTTTTTGTGCTGGATTTTTTTTTTTAATTCTTATTTTTTTTCCTTACAGAGGAAAGAACCAAGGCTAAACAGAGCTATCAGGAGTCTCTGCGGAACATCGCCTCCGTTCGCCAGCAAGCTGCAGTAAGCCATTCGCTCTGCTGTCGTTTCCGCTTTCCCTGGTAAAGGTTTGATGAGAAAGTCAAGTTCCATGTTGCCAGCAAGTCTGGCGCCGCATTTTAAGGAGAGCGCCTTAACAGTCAGTTTAACCCCGTGCGGTGGCCTTCATCCCCCCCTCCACCCACACACACACACACACACACACACCTGGCTTTCCAGCACTGTGACTGACAAGCAGGTGAACTACATCTGCCAGCCTGCAGCGGCAGCATAGTTGTTACATTTTTTTAAATATTTGTGTGTCTGTCACATTACGTGCCTGGGGAAGAGTAAGCGCACAGTGTGGGATTTGCAGTGCCGAAGACATTTTTTTTTTTTTTTCTCATCATTCGTTTCTTCCCTACTGAGGAGAAGCGGGAGCTTCTTTCTCCTCTGAAGCCGCCCTGCTGTTAGATCGCTCTCTCTCCGAGGGTATTACATGATACCCGCTGAGTTGCTCATAAACAAGCTTTCCTTCATGCTCTGTTTTATCTGCGCTCTTCACTTTGTATAAAAGGTGAGCTCGAATAAAAGGAGGTCACGCCCTTTGATTTCCGCATGTCTTCCTGCCAGCTTTACTGTTTCTCTCCTGCAGGAGGAAAAGCATGCAGGAGGGATGAGTGCCAAAGTTATTCTGTCTGCAATGATGAGAGACAGAGAGAGAGAAAGTATCCCTCCATGCCGGCTTGTTAGCGCTGTCTGGTGGCATGGATCATAGTCAGGGATATTGGCAGGAACTCTGCAAAAAGTAACAGTCATCCACCTGCCAAGTGCAGAGAAATATTGGCTGTGATGTTAGCAAATTGTCACTTTCAGATGGCCCTTTGGCAGCAAAGATTTTTTTTTCTTTGTCTAATTAGGATTTTATTTCAAAAGAGATTTTACTTTTTTCTGAACAGCATTGCATTAACATTGACAGATTACATCACCATTATTTGTTCTGTCTTCAGACAGAATTAAAAAGCATGAAGCCGTCATCTAGATATAAACACATATCCAGCAGTGAAGTTCGCATACAACAATTTTATGACGACTACATAAAGATAACTTTTCAAACATGAAAAGAAATTTGTTAAAGTCTATTCATTTTGGGTTTTTTTGTTTTATTTTGTTTGTTTTAAATGGATTAATAGAAAGAGGAAGATAAAGATTTGCCATTTACTTGATGCGATGTTAGCCTTTTGTTTGCCATTTGATGACCTAAACATCCTTTTTGAGTTTTTTTTGTTTTGTTTTTTTTGTTTTGTATGAATCTCAACTAGATTTGATCATCCTTTGCTTAGGTTGCCAAAACATGGGCTGGATTAATTCTATATTGATTACAGATTCTTACAGATATTTCAGAAATATCCAAACTGTACTTTGTTCTGTTTGTGAACACGGAAAAACATCTTTGGGCATTTTTTTTTCATAATCCCTGGTTTATTTAAAAAAAAAATCACCTGGCAAGATGACAATTGAAAATTAGAAAAATATCTTTTTACATGTCCAACAAAGTACCATACTCGCAATATTCATCATTTAACTCAAGCGATTGTTAACGTAGACAACGTTGATGTTTTTTTTGGAAAACAAACCAAGTTCTTTTACTCTAATTTCTGACCAATGTTTGTTTTTTTTGTTTTTTTCAGAATTCAAAAGATGGTGGAAGGAAAAAAGCGAGGTGTGGCAGCGAGGATGGAGAGACGACTCCCAAACCGAGTAAGAAGCTGATGAAATCAGCAGAGAAATCCCAGAAGACCGAACCTCCTGAAGAAACCTTCAAACCCTTTGACTACGCTCAGTCAGATCTTAAAGTTTTTGATGGTAGGCTTATTTGATCATGTCTTTTTATTCCTTTGAAAATGCCACATCCTAATTTTAATCCAAATTCCGGTGACGCTCAGTGTGAACAGAGACGGTTTCCTGCTCTGCTTTACAGGCTCCAAAGCCAAGGACAACACGCAGTTTGATCCAAATCGACAAGCCCAGGATTTTAGGAAAAAGGTGCATTTGTGGTTTGCTTAGCTGCGCAAAAGCCTATTTTACAAAAACTATATATTTTCTTTATGATGCCTAATAAATTTAACTCTTTTTGTCCAGCAGAAATTTCCTCAAGGACAAAAGAACAACTCATCGTCAGGAAACAGAAGCATGTCGTACATGAAGGGCAAATCAGAAAGGTGAACATTGAGAACAGTAAAGTTTCTTTGTTTCTGCATTTTCAGATATCTCCCATGCTAAATATTCTGTTTAATACCTACAGAGGATTCCGGCATAACTGGCCCAAGAGATAGACTCTGCATTTTTCCTCATCGTTTTAAATCACCTGGATTACGTGCATTTTACCCTTCTACTTTTTTTTTTTGTTTTTTTTCCCCTTATCGCAAGAGAAGCCCAGTTGTTCAGAACTGATCCATTTTTCAAGGTGTTTTTCCTTCACCTCTGATACTGCCCTGTAAATATGTGGAAGCACACAACTCTTTATTAAAGTTGGCTTTAAAAGAAAACAGTCTGTGTTTTTGAGGTTGCGTGTGAAATTGAAAGTTGATTGGTCATTTAAGATTTCAAAAGCCAGGATGTGAAATATGAATGGCTTAGTCCTATGGAAGTGAGGGGGAAATATTAAAAATGTCACATTTTCAATGCCTGAAAATGATTTTTATGAATGGATTTATTTTATTTACAAATATTTTTTGACATAGTTGTTTAAATTCTTAAACCTCACTAATCCTCACTGTGGCTCGGAGGCGATGAACCATGACTGCTTTTGCACTTTTAAAATAGGAAATTCTTAGCAGAAGGTAAGTTTTAAAAGAAATTAGATTGTATAGATTTTTTTTTCATATGTATAGCATTCCAGCTAATTAAACATTGATTTAGACCTTTTCCCCCAGGCAAAAGTTGGAACCTTTGATAAAGAAGCCAGAAATAATATAAGTCGCTGACCAGTTCTGGGTTCTACTAAACTGGATATTAGGAAAATGTATTTTCAGTGCTATATGTGTTTTTTTTCTCTTAGCTTATCTTGATAATCTAAGCTCAAATTTCTGTGTGAGATGTGGACTGTGACTGAGCACATTGAGAATCTTATTTAATTATCTTGATAGCCATGTCCACAGAAGAGAGGTGGGACACAATAAGATAAACCATATCATTCGCTTCACAAATGGATCATATCTGGGAAATCTGAAACGGCTGACTCAAAAAGCAATTCAAATAGGGATTTTTAAAATGACGTGTTAGACAAGGATTCTGACGAGGGTCGATTCCGGTAACCTCTGAACCTCCGTTACCTTAAACAAATTTGGGTTATAGGGGAAAAAAATAATTATTGAATAAAAATAATTATTGGATAAAGCCGTTCCTCTGATATGTCTGGGAATTAGTTTTTTAATGGATTGTATGGTATGAATTATTTTTATTCTGTTTTGTATTTGGATTTTAAACCTTGTGTTACATTATTTATTCTTGTATATGTCCAACTAAAGACGGACATCATATATTGGCTATACATGTTAAAATGCCCTTACAAAAATTAACCAATGACTGAAATGGACATTTCAGCAGTGGAACACTACATAATTTTGTATTGACAGTAAATTACAGTGCACATTAAACACAGTGTTTGGTATATCTCTTTTTTTTTTTACATTAGAAGTTTTTAAAATTGTCTATGCACGCATACTAACTGAATATCATCTGTTTATATATATTCAATATAAAAGAACTGGCTGTCCTTGCTGAGCCGAGCCAAATTAATCGGATCACAGAATACGGTCGGAAGTCCCGTCACGTGGGGCTCCTTATAGCAGACAGGGCGGCGACCACGGTGCCACGTCAAACAAACTACACACTACCCGGCTTTCACTATTGGTTCTCACAATTCCATGTGTTACGTCAATGCTATCCCATTGGTCGAAATGCAAAGCAGCATGTTTAGGTGTCGGGAAACGGCTTTGTAGTCGTAAATTGCTCACGTTGCTGCTCTTCGACTCGCATTAGTGTTCCTACCTGTGGCTGTGGACAGCTGCCATGGACCGCATTAAGGATGGGTGGTTCACAGAGTCCTGCGCGATGTGGCCCGGGCAGGCGATGAGCCTGGAGGTGGAGGAGGTTCTCTACCACAAAGAGTCCAAATTTCAAGATGTTATGGTTTTCAAGAGGTGAGTGCTTTAGCTCATACATATGTGGCTAATAGCTGTTAGCTCCAGTCAACCAGCACTGATTGAGAAAACCATAGCTCGATCCACTTAGCCGCCAATATATGTTTGAGTTTGCCCACAAATGTATGCATATGAATGATTAAACATGCAGTCTACTATTAGGCAGCCAGCTTTCAAATGGGACTTTACTTGGTTGTAGGTTACAGGCAAGGGTGTAGGAACGAGTCTGTCATTGGGGGGGACGCATATCGGAAACCTGACAGATGAGTAAATAGCTTGAGCAGAAATGTCAAACAATTATGTCATCAACACATCAGCAACGCGTTACTCTAATCTGACCCTTGTTTCAATAACAAGTATTCTAACACGTTACTATTTACAATCCAATAATCAGATTAAAGTTATGCAGTATAATGACTGTCATTCCAGGATGAACACTCACTTTAGCATTTGCCTCACAACTAGCAAGCTAAAAACTCTGGTAGCACAGAGCCGACCAGATTCTGATGTATCTTATTGGTCAAAATGCATTGATATAAATTGACTGGTAATTGAACTGGTTCTACTTATTTCTAAAACCAAAGTAGAAAACATCTCCTAAAATAAGACACAACAGTTTTAAACTCAATACAGCAGTTTGACCAACAAAAATAAAATCTAAAAAATCAAGTTTTGTTCTTCTTGAACATCTCTCTACATCAGTGCAACAGTTTGATCTACAAAATAAACAAAAATTATACTTTTCACGTCTAACAGACACCTTAGCTCCTCACTGTTAACTCAGTCTCACTTTCCAGCCCTGCATTCAGTAACTTACCAAAGATTCATGAAAAACACTGAGGCAAAAAGACTAAATGTTTTTTTTCTCCTGTCATTTTCAGCCGCAAACATTTAACTAAAATATCTACGGATATGTGTTTCTGTCTCTGCCTCCCTCTGACTCTCTGCAGCCTGATGTTCCTGCATGGATTCATGGATTTACAACAGACACTACAGTAATGTACAGTGTCAGAATGTGAACTAAATATAAAAAGTATGTTTTATCATACAGAATGAGAATTTAAACTTAATTTTCAGATGTATACATTATTATACATCTCAACTCTATTTACTGTGTAGCAAAAATTTTCACTAATTTATTTTTAAACCTCTCCTCAAGCACTTTTCTTATTATCTTCTAACCATTAACCTTATGGTGTGGAAATAATGAAAAAATATTGAAACGTTGAAAGAAATCAACGTGACATCAGTCTCCTCCTGTTCTCCTTTCTGGTTCTATTATAATTAATATAATTTTTATATCTTCACACCCTGAAACGCCAACTGGCTCTCCTATGTCTTCCCTGACCTGCTCCTCTCATAATAAAATAGTTTATTTAAAAATTAAAAAGAGTTAATACATATTTCAATAAACTAAATGAAGACCTCACCAGAGCTTCTTCACCTTTCTTCAACATCATTCTAGCACTGCTGTTCTCCTAAATATATAATATAATATAATATAATATAATATAATATATAAACACATGTTAAGTGGTTAAGTATGATCAGGTGTTGCTCAGTTTAAATAATAAAAAGGCTCATTTTCCTGCTGTTTCAGTCTAAATCATTGTGACTAGACTAGCTAACTGTTAAAGTTAGTGGTAAAATTTTGGACATGTGACTATTCCAGAATTTAAACAGCTAAACCAAAAAGATTTAGTTCTATATATGAAAGTAAACTGACAATAAGATGTTATAAACGAGCGATATTTATGGCAACATTCCTGACAGACAGTTTACCTCCTTCAAACGGAGTTTCTCTGCTGCTGTCTTTACTCTGAGCCGTTCAGAGGGGGGAGGGGGAGGAAGCGCTCTGCTAAATGCGCTGTTATGCGCCTTCAAAATAAAAGCACGCGAGTGGAAGATTTTAAAATTCTTCGCAACTGCAGTGAAATTATTGGGGGGGACGAATGTGGCTCTCTCCAATATTGGGGGGGACATGTCCCCCGCGTCCCCCCCGCTTCCTACGCCCATGGTTACAGGTAAAAAAAAAAAGCCCCTTTGCCTTATTGCTGTTCTTCCCTTTTTCCAGTAAAACCTATGGAAATGTGTTGGTTCTGGACGGGGTGATCCAGTGCACGGAGAGGGATGAGTTCGCCTATCAAGAAATGATTGCCAACCTTCCCCTGTGCAGCCACCCGGGCCCCAAAAAGGTACCTCCTACTAGCTGCTGTTGTGCAATCCAGGGAACATGAACTCAGCATTCGTACAGGATTTTCCAGCAGTTTCCTCCTGCTTCTGTAGGTGCTGATCATCGGCGGTGGAGACGGTGGAGTGTTGAGGGAAGTGGTGAAGCACCCACTGGTGGAGTCCGCAGTTCTCTGCGAGATAGATGAGGTGGGACCATCAGCACTGACTTAAACGAGCTCGACTGAACCTTTTCACGTTTTTGTCACGTTCTTATCACAAACTGCAAAGCACCAACATTTAAGTAGATCATAACGGTAAAATGAAAGGGGGGGGGTGGGGGGGATATAACTAGTTAAGAGAGTGGACAAATGTGTAATGGACCTTACCACAGGGTCCGCGTTTCATTGGCTAATGCCCATTTGACGTCACTGCGCAGCTACCACGTGCTTGACCGTCTCACAAACAAAAGCTAAAGTAGTATACACATGCTAATGTAGATTGTGGACTAGCAGGCCACAATCTACACAATCAAAGTTTTTGCGAGAGAACTCAAATAAGAACGGTTCTCCACTGTCAGTGGAGAATCTGTACAGGCGATGTCAGGTATCCTGATCGTATTTGTGGAAATAAAATTCACAGATTTCCCAAATCTGATACGGAATGCCTAGCTTGGCTCAAAGCTTGTGCACGAACGCATTTGCAGCTCAACCGTCGTAAGATCAATAAGAACAAAGGAGTGTGTGCTGGTGTAAGTATTATTACTTTGCTTTCTTTGTGTTTAGTGAATGGGGATATTTTGAGTGGCCCTGCGACAGACTGGCGACCTGTCCAGGGTGACCCCGCCTCTCGCCCGGAACGTTAGCTAGAGATAGGCACCAGCACCTCCCGATCCCTTTTGAATTTTGAAGCTTGAAATATTGTAAGGTCTTAAGGAGGCCTATAATGTGTGAACAATGACCCACAAGTCTGAAAAAAGTCAATAATTAACACATTCATTATGAAAACCTTTTAGCTAAGTACAGCTTAATGGCAGTACCGATACAACTTCTACACCTTGAAGCCTGTTGGTTACACAGTCTTACGTTAGCTGAACAGATCAACATGCAATGTGTACCGTATCTGACATGCATTAAAGATTTTATTTTACCTGAAAAGGCTTTTTACGAAACTGTAATCGTGTTAGCCACGCTAGCACCGAGTATCAGGGCTATGCACACTCAAACATTTGCCAACAACATAAATCACTGATTTCAAAAGTAACCCTCAAAACCATGAATGCCGACTTACCCAGCCTTGCAAGAACAACATGCATCAGTGATCTTGTCCACAGCTACATTTATGCTGAGGGTCCAAGGATCTGCTGTTTTCCTCGTCGACCGGTAGCATTTAGCTGCGACGGGCACAATGTTGGAGGCATCCTGTGGCTCAAACATCTTTATGTCGTCCAAAAAAGATGATATGAACTTGTTTGTTCCCCTGTCCATTGTCGTGGCTGATATTTTTTGAAAATCCGGCAGAAATGCTACACTAATCGATTCAGAAATACTTTGTAGAGAGTCAGTCGAAGTGAAAGACGCCATGTTTACACATAGAAACTAAGCTCTGCCAGGCTTTGTTTGTGAGACATACAGCCACGTGGGACTGTCGAGGGGCGTTTCTGGGCGGGGCTTGGTAAGGTCCATTATGTCAGCAACTATGTGAAAGTATGAGATTTGATGGAGAACATGAATTATTAGTCAAGCAAGTTGCCAAGATGGCCTGCAAAGATCTACTGTTCAGGTGGAAATATATGTCAACAAAACATTTGGCAAAAAGAAAGTCCTTTATTATTAAGAAATATTTCTATTACAGTCATGCAAAGGTGATTTATGAATGGAGGACATGAAGGCAGTTGGTGTGAGAGAAAAAGCTGCATAAGATAGGGTTTAGATGGAGACGGATGCCTCGCCGTGGCGACCCCTAAAGGGAAAAGTTGACGGGAACAAAAGAAGAAGAAAAAGTTAGAATCATCCAAGAGTAAATAAACTCTGAGAAATCCTCTCATGAAAGCTGACCTTCTCCCCTGTGTAGGATGTCATAGAGGTATCGAAAAAGTACCTCCCAGGAATGGCTAAAGGGTTTTTCAGTCCCAAGATCACCCTCCATATTGGCGATGGCTTCGAATTCATGAAGAAAAACCAGGATGCCTTTGACATCATTATAACCGACTCCTCAGATCCTGTTGGTGAGTTCTAATTTTCCTTCTTTTCTTCATTTTCTTTTCTTCTACTTTCTAGGTTCTAGTCTAATTTCAAGTTTGGCGTTTTTGTGTCACAGGACCTGCAGAGAGTCTGTTCAAGGAGGCCTACTTTCAGCTAATGAAAGCAGCTTTGAGAAGCGGCGGCATCCTTTGCTCCCAGGGTAAGTTTAAAATAAGGACTGAAGCAAATTTTTATAATGCCTGACACTTTCAGAAATATTCAGACACCTTGAAATTTTCAGTATTTTTGAAAAATTCAAGGCATTGTCAGGAAATGTATAATACACCAGATAAACTAGCACATAATTGGTATTGGAAGGTTGGGTTGAGTCAGGAGTTAGAAAATAGTTTTTTATCGATTTTTATTTTTATTTTTCTCTATACTGACTACTGAAGACTTACTCAAATTATTTAGAGATTTATAAAATGATTTCAAAACAATGTATTGTTTTCCATTCACTTCTCAGTTAGAAGCTGCTTTTTGCTAGTCTGTAACATGCAGTCTTAATAAAATACCCCGAAGCACATTGGGGAATAAAAAAAAAAAAAAAACTGGAGTACGAGTACTTTTTCATGGAGCTGCCTCTGTTTCTTTTTTTTATAGGTTTACTTATTTCTGATTTCTACTTGGCCTTCAGTCAGACGATGGCAGAGAGCATGTTGTTATGAAGGAAGCTTATTAGCTGATCAAATTCCCTTTGATATTTACAGGAGAGTGTCAATGGCTCCATTTGCAGCTGATAAAGGAGATGCAAACCTTCTGCAAGACGCTTTTCCCTGTGGTGGACTACGCCTACAGCACAATCCCAACTTATCCAAGCGGACAAATTGGATTTATGCTCTGCAGTAAAAATCCTGTAAGCAGGCCTCTCCGTTCCTGTTTGTCCCGACTTCCTGTTTTTTTTTTTTTTTTTTTTTTTTTTTGTAGATGACTTGTTAAATTATTTCTCAACACGTTTCGACCTGACTTTCAGGAGACAAACTTCCGGGAACCAGTGAAAGCTCTCACTAAAGAAGAAATGGAAAGTATGAACCTTAAATATTACAACCCGGATATTCACAAAGCATCCTTCATCCTCCCCGAGTTTGCCAGAAAGGTAAGTTGCAACAATGTCTTGGGCGAGAAGTACGGTGCCTTGCAGAAACCATCGCCAGCTTCCATGTTTTCTTGCGATTTCTACAACAACTCAGCAGAAAGTAGGAGGATGATAAATAATTATCAAAAAGGGTTTAAAAATGAAAATCTGAATAATTTGACATGTTTTTTTTTGTTTTGTCCCCTTGAAGCAACACCCTTTAATAAAAATGTCATTGTCTTTTTCACATGTAGAGACAGGCGTTCTTCTTTTCTTTCAAAATAGCTCCAACTCACTTAGAAATGCGAAGGGAATTGTTTGAACATGAGCTTTCACTGAACCTGTTGAACCAGCCTCAATGTGTTGTGGTCTGATCCACTCCATTAGAATCTGGGCTGTGTGTTTAATATCAAAGCTCTACCTCTGGCCCGGTTTCACACCGCCGTGGGAGTTCTGTGCGTTCCAGTTGACTAGCTTTAGTATTTTACACATTGGCCAAAATGTTCAATATTGAACTCGTGTGACCAGAGCGCATTTTTTCAGCTTGCTTGCTGTGCCTTGGCTTGTGCCAGACCAAATCCAGGACTTTCTTTGGCAGATCTGACCAGATTTGTGCAGAGCGTGACGTAAAAATTCACTTGTCAGTAATTCCACCTGAGCTGTGAATCTCTGCAGCTCCGTTAGAGTCACAGTGGGCCTCTTTGCTGCTTCTTTAACTAATGGCCTCCTCCTTAAGTTTATATAAACCAACATGTCTTGGCAGGTTTGCAGTCGTCCAGCCGCCTTTCCATCTTTTATGGATTGAATAGTGTATGATGAATTATTGGGGTAATTGTGTATGGGGGGCAAAATGGCTGCTGACGAGCAAATTTACAGAAAAGACTTGAATATTGTCAAAGTTGTACAATTGTGAGAAAAAAAATATAAAACTTCCCATGATTAAAATAAAAAAATTATATAAAATCTCAGACATTGACATTGTAGTTAGAATTTTTTTTCCTCAAATGTTTGCTGATATATCAGACATTTACAAGAAAATGTGACAGAACTCTGTTTATTAGTTGGATAACTTCCAAAATCAACATTTGATTTCACTTTACAGTTATTTACTACTTAAAACTGGTCGAACAAAGTCACCTAAAATACAATATAAGAAAAACTTCAATGTGTATAGATATTTTGCAAGGTAGTGTATTTACCGATGCGTGTCTCGTGAGTTTTGTCATGTTGTTAGTTTTAACTGAGTTTTCTTTCTTTTTTTTTCTCGTCATTGTCAGGTACTCGGTGAAGCATAACCTGAAACAGAAGACATGCTTCTCCTCTGCCTGACCCTCAGAACAGATGGGGGAAAAATCCCCTCATTCCATGATTTTTCCACCTCTTCATCATAGGTCCCTGTCACCCAAGAGAAAAATCACTTGGTGGGAACCCGCTGGATCACTACCCCATCAGTGTTCTTCTCCTTCAGTCTTATGAATCTTTTATCATTTCTTTCTTTTTAAACTCCAGTTAATGTCCAACAATTTTTTTTTAGAGCTGTTTAATGGACTGGACTGACTGGAAGACCATTGTGATATAATCCTGACCTCATTCTCCAACCATGTACTGTCAGACTCTGGATGTTACAGACCATGTAGATATGTGATCCGAGTATGTCGGATGCACATCAGTTGTTTTATTTTTTTAATGTTTGTTCATTGAATAATATGCAGCATCCATATATCACGACTGGGCATTCAGACCTCTCATCATTCAGTAACACAACAGACCTATAGTGCCTGATATTAGCACTGTGCTATGGAAAAAAATAAAAACATTCTGTAGAGTCCTACGCTTAAGCCAGTGTTTGACGAATTTTAGAGTATCACCAACTTGAGAAAAATTACGATCAACTGATGCGCAGCTTTGAACATCAGGTATAAATAAAGCTTTCTCTTATGATATTAGAATGTCAGGAAAAAGCAAACTAAGAATCTAACGGAGGTTCGAAATGCAAAAAGTGGACACCTTTTAAAACTAAATTCATTATTCAAATTTGGCTTGCAGAATTAGGGATTTACCTTCTGATAGGATGGCTGCTTTTGTAGTGAATCTGTTCTTACTGCAAGACGCTGATGACCTCTCTCCATGTGGAAATCTTTTAGCTGTTGAGTCAACACGATCTTTGTTGAGCCGTGGAGTTGTACATGAGTAATGAATTTGTTTTTATAAGACTTATGAACTGTAATAAATTGGTGACACAAACTGAAGTTTGAAGGCTTTGTTTCCTAAGGATTTCCCGCCTACTTGCAGGTGTATCTCAAACAGTGATATAACTGAGAAGTCAGTTCATAACGTGAAACTTAAATTCATGACAGAGTTGCTGTGTGTTAGTATATTAGCGGAAGAAAGCTGTCCAATTCTTTTATTTCTCGAATCATAAATTATGTCAGAAGCACCAAGTTGGTTTTAAACTCTGCTTTCAGAGTCCCATAAACTCTCCTGACTTTCTGGTGATCCTTTCCTTTTCATCACAATTTCATTTTGCCATTATTAAATAATTTTTTAATTGTATTGTTTGCAAGACTTCCACATATTACACAAGTTTCTCTTTTGGAAATTAGTCAAAAACCTTAACCTGAAAATAATATTCTCCTTTATCAAGATGCAGATGTGTTACTCTACATTGGTTCTTGCACCTAAACATGCACTGAATATTCAGCTGCCAGAAGGTGGCGTTCTTGAATCTGTTCTGGATAAATCTGCTGCAGCTCCTGTTGTGGTTGGGGGGGTGTACTGAGGGAAGGAAAAAAAAAATCATAAAATTTTATATACAGTACCTTTAGGTTCCCGTCCTGATGTGATTTGATTTTGTTTGAAAAGGCCCTGGGCAACATTAAATTGCTCTTTCTTTGTTTTTGTGGTGTCAGGTGTGAATATAACACAATTGCTGCTCAGTTACATCAACCTCAGTGACTGCCGCGTAAGACGCCAGCCTTCATTAGTTTTTCTATTAAAATGTGACCAAGCTGAAACAATAAATTATTTCTGTGGTCGCTTACAAGCGCGCTTCTCAGACGCGGTTGCTTGTGTGGTGGTTCTCCACACAGCTCTCTCCCAACATGACTTCTGAACCAGTTCTTTATTTGATGTTTGTTTCTTAAATATGTTGAAAAGAAAAAGTTGGATCACTCCATCATTTGTTTTATGTAACTATTCCCAGTGCATCTTGATGGAAGCTTGTGGATTCACCTGGATTAGAAAACAAGGACGAGCTCTGTTGACGGTTGTTGAGTAGATCTGGTCATGTTGCAAAAAAATAAGACGTATCAGTCCCACTTATGCTGTCTGGGAATACCTGTATCCATCACCTTACTGGCTTCTCACTGTTTGAAGACTCTTCTGAGCTTAACCCGACATTTCCTAAAGGCAGCGAGCCGTTGTGGCTTCTTCAAACACACTGAATTGTCAATACTGTAACCGTTTCAATAAGTCAGCTAATCTTCGGTCAAGTGCTCTGGGCTGGGTTCAGATCAGAGGAAAATACCCCCTAAAAACTGTTGTGAAAGCATGACCGACCCATCTCAACATTTCAAACAGGGAGTCCATGTTCCCTGCCAGGGGCAGTGCTGCAAATCCTCAAACTTAATTATTTATTTATTTATTTTTTAATAAGTCTCTCAGATACCCGCTTCAAGATTACGTAGCGTGTTGGCTTAATCTGCTCTACACAAGCAGTTCTTGTTAGTTTTCTACATCACAGTATATAACTAAACATATTTTGAAGGTATATGGCTTAATAGGACAATAATGGCATTATTATATGTTAAAGTTCAGGTCAAGGTATTAAGTAAATTTACTGTGGGGAAAAAAAACAAGCTTTGAAGACTTTAGTGAGGTGGGTTAATGCTTCTCACTAACCCACCTCACTAAACACTTAATATGAACAAATGCCACTTTGTTGTCAATACATTTTAAAATTGGACCAAAAAAAGTCCCACTGTTTCTGTTCATGATTTGCCACAAAAAAAAAAATCTGTTCATGATTTGCCACGAAAAAAAAAAGATGGATCTTTCTTCTTTGTTTAATTAAAAATATGTATGTCAAAAAATAAATCGAAAGAAAAAAGGCATCCTGAGCTCAGATTACTGAGAGGGAAAGACCACAGCCTCTAAATCAGCTCTGTTTTAAACTTTTATTTATTTAACCTAAAAGCTAGATTTTTCCTGGTTTTACAGGAAATGGTTAGTGTAAGCAAGTTTGTGACCCAGTTTGTTGAGTTGAAGAAGAAAATGAGCTTCATCTAACTTCAAAACCCCCCCACTATTTTTAAATATACAACAGCCTGATCAGACTTCACTGTCTTTGTCTTCCTCAGGGCGAAATAAGAAATGGGAAGCTCTAGCAGGGTGCTGTTTTATAACTTCAACATCAGTGGGTTGTGTTTATGACTTTAATGATTAGAGCACAAATTTGCTCAGGTAAAATAACATTGGTCTTGTTCCTGCTAGCTAACAAATTATTTTGCTAGCTTTCCTCAGCAGTCACATTTTGGCCAGAAAAGCTGTCAAATAAGTCGATGTAGACATAGTATTCGATACTGTGACTACTCCACTGTGAAAAGGTCTAGGGATATGAACTACTTTGCAGTGTTTCTGAATATTGTCCCATTAACATCTGAATGTTTTTTTAATGAGACACATGCATCTATATTAGCTTCTATTGCTATTAAAGTTAGCACAAAACACAGAGATAAGCCTTGTGCTCTCCAGATCGAAATGTGTGTTCGGTGGCGACGCGTCTCGGCAGTAAATCTCAAAGAATCGTCGGAAAGCCTGTTTACTGCCACTGAAATGCTTACACATTTGTCATGAAAATTCATTTGCCACATCCTCTCTTCCGTTGTCTAACAGCTTTACGCGGAGGAAGTGTAATGATGTGGGGCAACATCTCCTTTCCCAGAAAACAAGCAATTGTAGGCAATTCAAAGCAGGAATATATTAAGATGAGACTGCAACCAGTAGCGATCCCATCCATATCTCAGTACAAGTTCTGACTTACAGGGAGGAAACAGAAAGCTGAAAGTAATCACAGCAATCTGTTCTCAGTTCACTGTCTTTTACTTCAGTTTCAGCTTGGGCAGGTAATTGGAGGGGCTTATGAACTCTACAGCTCAGTTTTCTTCATATAAACATTGATAATCATAATCAGGCACCACCAACTGGGAGAACCACCAAAAGTAACCAAGTACAACCAGACATTCTTGTACCATATAGAACCTGGGCTTTAGAGGAAAGTGTTTGGCCTTTACTTTTAGTGCTGTAACATCCTCCCTGTACATGCTGTAGACTCTGACTTAGCGTATTTCTTTATATTGAGATTTATTATTTCTTGCTTTACATATCCAATTTATTCTGCGGTTGTTTATTATTGTCATTTGGGTCTTGCCATATATGTTGATTTCTTTGTGTTGAGTTTCTTACTTAAGTTTGTGTTTTAGTAGTCCGTGCACTTTGGCTTAAACTCCATATGTTTCCTTTTGGTTTATATATCCATTTTTATCTAGTTCAGTTCTCTCAGTTTTTTTTCTGTATGAATCACAGCACTTTCTGCATAGTGTCTTATCTCCCTGGTCTCCACAGCTGTCTCTCATTTGCTAATTAACTCACCTTACAGTGTCCCAGAAATCAAGCCCCACAGTCCAGCATCCAGTCATGGGGTTCAACAAATAGCTACTTAGCAGTCAGTGCTAATTTATTGTCAATATTTTTATTATTATTATTATTATTATTATTATTATTATTATTATTATTATTATTATTATTCAGCCTGTAAAATCCTTACATAATAAAGAACTAAAAACAGTAAGCCTGCTTTTTCTCTCTCTTTTTTTCCCCCAAGAATTTCCCCAGGGTTTAATAAAAAGACTTTGCTGAGTCTCCTCCGCTTTTAAGCTATAACCTGAAAAATATGAGTGTAATAAAAAACTGATTTGGTAAAGCTTTCATTAGTTAATGCAGGAAAAGGATTCAGTTAGATCCCAGCACTTCTGGAGGTCTTTTCCTCTGCCACTGTGGAAAAACACAACAACATAAAATATCATAAAATGCATGTAAGGCCGATGTCAGTAGCAGTGGTCAAGCTTCCTTAAAAATAGCTGGAGATTAATGAAGGACTGTTTTAATCATTAGCGGTGTGTGTAGCCTGTGTGTGTGTGTGTGGGGTGGGGGGGGGAGGAGGAGTAAAACTGATAAAGAAGTGGTTGTTTTAAAGTGTTGCTCTATTAGAGCTGTGCTGCTTTCGAGTCATCAGGAGTGTCAGACAGTTCAATTGTAATATAAAAGTGTCAAATAGACACATGGAGAGAGGCTGACAGGAATCAGACGTTGCCTGAAGTTAAATGTCAATCATCAGGGAAGAGTAAATCAGGTCATGGTCATTTCTTTAAAATAATCGATAGCTCCTGCTGGAAAACCGTGTTATTGAAAATATTGAGCAACTAAAGAAAAAAAGAATATGACTCAGAAAAACGTTCAAAACCAACATTAGCGCATCGTCACCCCCTTCAGCAGAAACAATGTAACAGTGGTCTGTTGAGACATTGTGACTTGTTAATGTCAGCCATCATAACGCTGCATCTCTCTGAACACTTTGAGTTTGAGCTGTTTTAAATGACTAAAACCAGCGAATAAAATGTAAAGAATATGTCACAAGCTACCACTCTGATGAAAGTGTGTTTACATTTCAAACAAGCTGAAGCTGATGTGGCATCTTTTTAGGGAACTATAGTCATACCGTTTACAAAACCTTGCTTAAAAAAAAAAATCAAATTAGCCCTTTCAGTAGTAAGTCGGAGATTCCCAAAATTGGGATCCAATGAAGAGTTCCGAGGTGAAAACCTCAGCTGTAAGGGAAGACAAAGACCCATCTCACATTCTTCTAAAGAAGATTGCAGCTTTGATGCTTCATGATCCGGACAGCTTGTTGTACCTGCTAAGGACAGGTTGGGTTGGATAATTTACTTCTCCAAGTGCCATTTACTTTCGTTGCCTTTGTGTGATATTAGCTCTTAATATGAAACATTTAAGTTAGATTTTTTTTTTAATGAAAAAAGCATTTTTCATAACACGGTACCTTTTTTTTTAACCATTTTTATCAGTATCTATGACCTAGTGACGTTGTTTTCTCTCTGCAGATGTTCACATTACAGCAACAATTTGTCAAAGGGTGAACGTCCAAACGTTTCCATTTGTTGTATCCTGACCTCTTCATCTCCCCTTCTCTTTTTCATGCTCACGTACTGATACCCCCAACAGCATACACACACACACACACACACACACATGCACACCGTCCGTCACACACCCACCAGCCTCTACGTCAGTTGCAGACGGGGGTGGAAGGGTGGGGGGGGAGACGTATAAAAGAGTGGGGGACTTTGGAGGTAGAGCAGAAGAAACATCTGAGTTTCCCCAGATCTGATGAGCAGCTGCCACCAACTGCAGCACTCTTTCTTCACCACCACCGCCGCTCTCCACCTGGACCTTCAATCGGCCTGAGCTGCTCAGACTATCTCTTACACACACACACACACACGCACGCACGCACACACACTGCAATACACTCTTGTCTCCTGCTCCTGTTGCGCTCGTACTGCACTCCTGCCACAACATGCAGCTCCTGGTGGTGTTAGCAGCTCTCATGGGGGTTCTGTTCAGCGTAAGAGCAGCTGCCGTGCTTCCTCTGGAGGACAGGAGCCCCATCCATGCAAACAGGGTGAGGATATTTAACACACGGATGACGTTTAATTCTGATGGTAATTGTTATTTGTGATAAATGTTTTAATTTCATTATCGAAAAAAAAAAAAATTGCTGGATAATTTTAAAAAGTAGGTAAATAAGCTATTTATTTATAGATTAAAATTGTCAGTCTCATTGCACCTTAATAGATAAACACAAAAAAAATACTAACAATGAAAATGTTCATTTGTCTAATAATTTCTGTGTTGCCTTTTTCTCTCTTTTTTTGCCTTTTCAGGAGCTGAGTAAAGAGCGTAAAGAGCTGATCCTGAAGCTGGTGTCCGGCTTGTTAGATGGAGCTCTGGACACCAACATGCTGCCGGGCGAAGCAGCTCCTGTGGACCTTGAGGAGCCGCTGGAGTCCCGCCTGGAGGAGAGGGCCGTCTACAACAGGCTATCACTGCCTCAGCGTGACCGCAAAGCGCCCTGTAAAAACTTCTTCTGGAAAACGTTCACCTCGTGTTAACAGAGCCCAAAAAAAAAAACCGCCCGGCTCTGTCCCTCCGTTTTTGTTTTGTTTTTTCCCCTCCTCCGCTCAACATGAACTGCAGTAGATCTCAGCTGTACATATCATCTACACCTGTGCAGCATTGATGGACTTCACTGAGACAGTGTGTATGTCTGAATACTGACTACTTATGTACACAATGTTTGTATGTATTTATGTATCGTACCGTACCGGTTTATTTCAGGCTTAATAAAAAAGCATGGATTATAATGTTGGACACGATAGCGGCAGTTCATTCTGCAAGAAAAATAAAAAAAGTATAACAGGAGGTCATATTTTTCACCTGCTTCTAGAGTTCAAATACAAAGTCAGATCAAATGCAAAAACAATGGCTGATGTTTATTTTTTTTAATTTAATTTAATTCTTTTTTATTATTATTATTATTTCTCGCTTTGGGAAGTGACTAAGATTGTGGTAATATTTGTGCAAATATAATTTTCTATCTACAAAACACTGCCTTTGTGGTGATAAATGTCACAAAGAGGACACATCACACCTTTTTAATCATATCTTTACAAATAAAACACTCTGGAAAACAGCATTAAACCAGGGTGTTTTACAAAAACTAACATGAAAATAGATTCTGCTCAGTTCGACAGAATGATGAGCAAAAGTAGATGTGTGGTTTTTTTTTTTTATGAGACACATTAAAATAATATGTGGAGGCTTGTTAAAAGGAATTGGTGCTACAGTGGGAGAGCAGGCGCATTAAATGCTACAGTCTTCAGTGCAGATGTTCCTGGTTGGATTCCTCTGCTTCCTGTCCAGCTACTGATGAATAAATGCAACTAAAAAACCCTTAAGAAAAACATTTGGCCAAATTGAAGCATCACATAAATAACATCTAAAGCAAATGAGCAGACCTACATCCCTGTGGTGCTTCGGGAGCTCATAGTGAGTGGACCACGGCTTTTACTGCAACGTCAGGAAAAGCCGACTAGAACAGCTGGACTTTATGTGGAGTAAATCAGAAGAATGTTAAATGATGACTGTGTTTACAAACTCCAAATCAGCAGGGGTCTGATTTTGGTGGTTCATGCATAAACACAGCCACATCCCCAGTTATTAGAGGATGTGCTCACATATTCACCATATTTAACGACATTTTTTTAAATATATATATACCTTTCCCACAAAACGAACATTTTTAAACTGAATTTAATTGGTTATAGGTCACGTTAAATATGGAAGATAGGAAATAATTGATCTGGGTCTCCTATTAGGATATAAGCAGTGGTGTCTAGACTAGTTATAGCATACAGTTAGGCTTTAACTATATGTTAAAACTTAACATTCAGTTTCCATTATTACTATGCTGCTGTAATAAGAGGTAGAACATATGATATTCAGGTGAACGTACCATGCAGAAACATGAAAGCTGAAAACAGTTATCCTCGTTCCCATTTATACATGCTAATGAAGTATGCAGTATCAGGGTTTCCCTCAGAAAACTTGCTGGTCGGGGCATCGAGGCGATCCACTGGGGTTTTGTATTAAAAGATTTTATATTGACAGGAAATGTAAAAATATATTAATGTAACATTTGTTTACTGAGATGATCATTGCTGCTAAATATGACTGAACGGTTTCGGCATACATAAATTAAAAGATTTTATATTGTTTCACATTTAAATTTAAGATTTTAAGGAGCTGACAAGTTTACTTTGTTAAAGTTCAAAGAGCAATATTCATAGTTAGACTGTTTTGTTACCACAGCTACAATCTGATGCTGTGAGTTTAATCTTTGAGTTCACAAATGCAAATTAGTAAACTGCAATAATAACTAATTGCTTTTTAGGTAGGCCAATTAAACTACTCCCACTCTCCCAGATTTCAGAAAATCTAACAAACAAGCTGCTAGAGATGTTGATGTTTTTAGCAGCAAGAGGGGCCCCTAAGTCAAATTCTGCTCAAGGCCTCATACAGCCTTTGACCAGCCCTGCAAGATGACGAGTTAAATTTTCTGCACTGCGCGCAGAGATGCACAACAAACGGGAGATTTAATTTAATGCTGCTAATGTGGCTTTAGCAGTTTTTCCATTTCATGTCTGTTGAGTTTTTAATAAGCGCCACAGAAACTGTTTTGGTTGCCGAACGTTAAGTTTTTCAGATCTCCGCTCAGTCGTGCTTATTATCTGGCTGACTAAGTGGACAAAGCATTTGTTATGGTTTGATGTATCATGTAACCGGAAAAATAGCAGTAAAAATAATAATAAAACAATATATTATAAATATATTATAAATATTTTCTAAGTATATTTTTTCAATGCGCTACAATTCCAGTCGTCTGGAAACATCGGTATGCAAGACTTTTATAGTTTTTTTTGTGTGTGTTATTGTGTATCTTGACTTTGTTCTTTTCTATGTCCATGTGGACCATGAGTATGTTGAATAAAGCAAGTATCATCAATATTTTAAATGTAATTCAATCACAAAAATTTTACACTTAAGATATTAATCAAGCACGTTTATATGACATATAACCTTATACTTAAAGTGTACAAAGTATACTCCTAGTTGTTTCAAAAGAGCATGTGATAGTATACTTCAAATTGTGATTTTCTACAATTTAATTACAATTAAAATACATTAAGCACAAAATTGGATGTTCCAAAGTAACATGCTTCAAGTTGAATAATCCTTAACAAACTTGAAATACACTGATGATTATTCTGGCTTCAAGTATGTATATATTTAGTATATTTATTTTTCACAAGGGTAGTCTAGTTGTAACACATTAAGGTAGTCAACTAATGACAAATTTTGCTTTGATTCATAAAAACTGAACATATCGGAGTGTTTGGTTCTGGCTAGTTCCAACTTTGGCATAGTTTGCTTTATGCCTGGTGGTCAGAATATGCTTAGCTTTGAAAACAGAAAGTCATTTTGCGTTGAGGTTTTGCGGATGTGACCTGTTTGATTAGTGCAAGCTGCTTGTTGGGGACAGCAAAGGCTTCTGCTGCATGTGGAGGTAATGAAGTCTTCTCAGCCTGACCCTATCAACACGCTTTGCCGTTCTTGAAGTAAACAAGACACCAGCCGACTGACTCATTATTTACACAGCGGCTGCATCACTCTTTCATATCAAAGCTCTTTAATTCAGGCTGTTTGTTACTCTCAGAGATATGCTGAGAGGTATAATAAAGCCCTGATTTCAAAACCTTTCCTCAGTGACTCAAGAGATTTCCTACAAATGAAAGATCTTGCTGACACCGTTCGAACAAGCTGAGTTTTCCTTTAGCTGTCATGCAGCTAATAATCACACAAGTCCTTTATGAGATTCGTGAGATCATTCCCTGCACATACAAGTGCAAAATAATATCGCTAATGCGTAACAAGATTTAATTACTTCTATTTCTATTTGCTGTATAGACACAAAGTGGTGCTTATCTACTGCATGCCTGTCTGAAAGGGGCAATTTCCTTCTGCATCCATTTGTCCAACTTTCAGCTTGGAAAATTAACCAAAGGGTTTCCTGAAATCAGAATTTCAAAGTGGGAAACTAGGAGGCTGTTTCTGGTTTCTGGGATCAAAATCCAACCTGGATTCTACGAACCTACACAACCTGACTGAGTGTTTGAAAAGACAAAAAAAAATGGCATGTTGTTAAAAATATTTTAAAGCGGCAGTAGGTAAATTTTTCATTTTTAAAATTTATAGATTTTTACATGTTTGCTGAAACTGACAATATGTCCTGACCAACGACCAATCAGAGGGACGAGGAGGGTCCTAGCAGCGTTAATCATGCTTGTGCAAGTGCTGCTCACACCAGTGGTGCAAGTCCTCTGAAAATGTGCTAATGGAGAAGAAACCAACCACCCAAAATTATAGAAAAACTGTCAATTTCTTGAGACTTCTCCAGGCTCCAGAGGAGCCATCTGCAAATGTGGGGAACCTGTAAGGTGGGAGGTGTGCTTGTTCACATTTTCAGGCTGAGTTCACAACTTTCTCAGAATTTCTGACAGATTTCACAGCATAAAAATGGTTTGATTAAAACATTTTTATGGTTTTCTGAATCCAGCTTTTTAAACATTGAAACCAGTGATAAGTAATAGACTGTTGTTTTTTTTAAACAGTCACAGTTTTCAATTAAAGTCACCGAATAAAAACGCAGAGTCAGAATCAAACTCTGTTTGACCAAATATGTTCATACGTACAAGGAATTTGTCCTTGGTGTATTTTTTTTAATGTATATTTAAAGCAATGCATATAATTCATAAACGTTTTTTTTTAGCAAAAATACAGAACAACTCATTTAAAAAAGACAAGTAAATATTTCTCACAGGCCAAAGTAATAAACTTTTAACACTCTATAAAAGTCCTAAAGTGCCAGAGTGAAAACAAACTCCTGCTGCAGCTCAGTTAGAGTCTCATCAGCTCTCAGCCCAGAAGAATAGCAGCTAATGATTCATAATCGTGATGATTTACCAGTCGCGGTTTGAATTCAATTACAGGTTTTGCAATAAAGGCCGTGTCCATGACATCCTCTCGCTTTACTTTTGTGCTTGTGTTTGGAACATGTGCAGAGGACCCCTTGTCGTTGGTGGGGCCTGTCTTCTAGGGAAATCTTCTCTTGATGGTAAGCGATAGTGCTTTGAATCTCAAAAGCTAAATAATTACACGGTGCTTACATCCACTTGGAGCCCCTGCTCCTTTAATGACGCTGAGCAGACAAAGCCTGTTCTGGGCTTGACTAATTACAGTCCTTCACCGAGTATCATTTAGTCTTATTTATGTTTGAAAGAAAACAGGAAAAAAATAAATTTCACATTTTCAGATGGTGAGAGACAAACTTGAGACGTTAGAATAAAAAATAAATTTAAAAAATGTACAATAAGAATAAAAATTGTTAATGCGGGCAAATCAGTTTTCAGAATGAAAAAAAAAAAAAGAAAGAAAAATAAATAGTATCTGACACCAGTCTGCATCACCTCAACATTTTAAACATGGCACAATTTGACGTCCGTCCACTCCTGACTTTATGCCTGGGAGCTCAAATGAGCACACGGAGGTGCAACATCAAAGCCGATGGCTGCAAGTAAAGCATTTTATTGGCTTTCCTTTTGATCTGAATGAGGAGGGAGGGAAAGAAGTACTCAGGCCTAACTGTGTAATTCAAATTTAAATGTGACTTGATATGTGCGGGTGTTTAAAAATAACAAAGACTCCGCTGCTGATTCTCCACCTGAGAGAGGGGGGCAAAAAAAACAAAAAAAACAACTTCAAAGTGAGCACACCCGGACTACATGTGCAGGGGATAAACTTCACGGGAAGTGAGTGTGTTTTTAAATAACTCTGTGTTAAATCAGGATATCTGCTATATAGTCTTGACCATACAAATTTTTCTTTCATTGTAAAGAACATTCCCTTTCTGAGAAACCAGAGGGAAGAATCTTCTTCTTTTTCATCTTACTGTTCTTACTGTGGGGTTGCATATGCAATTAAATCGATTTAAAGTTTATGAGTTGCTTCCCTTTAAAAAAAAAAAAAAAAAAAAAAACTTGACAGCATCGGCTGTGTTTTTACAAAGCATGTACACCGGTTACCTATTTACTACTTGGAAACATTTTAGAACTAAAAATGTGTGCGCTTTTCTCTAAGAGAGCATTTAAAGGACAAAGAGTCACATGATGTTGAATCACCAAAATGACAACGCCATAATATCCCAAAATGTAGGAGTTATTTGTTCAGGTTTGATTTAATAAACCAGAATACTCACAACATAAACTGATGACAACAGAAATTTCAGGTGTTAAAAATAACAGTAAAGGTCTATATTAATCATCTGCCGCTTTTTATTCCTCCCGTGTACACTGTATGTGCCAAAGTCACATCTGGACTGAACTGACATCTTTCACTCCTTTCTAGAGTCCACATGTGCACATTCTAAAAAAACAAACTAAATACTAATTCATTATACAAAGTTCCTAAATTTCTTACTTTTTGCAAAAAAAAATAAAAAAATAAAAAAATCTTACCCACTAAAACACAGCTGTCTCATTGCCCTGAGTGCTCCAAGATTACTATGTTTCTCTTTGGATTTAACAGGTGTGTCAGGACTAATTTTCATCCTGGCCGGGTGTGCATTTAGAAACTGTTAACATCAAATGGTCTGCTAACCTGGCCTCCGTCAGCCAAGACAGGCCAAATTAACACCCAACTGCTCGGCTGAATGCTTCTGATCACAGGTGTGAACCGGCAGGCCGTGTGACAGTTTTCCACTGAAAGCTAGTCTGTGTCCTCCCTCACCTATAATAAACACCGCAAAGTTTTATTCGCACTGAAAGAAAAGCAACTTACATGTTTGTAACTTTTACGACAGACTCACATTAGAATCGGTGTCAGCCGTGTTCATTATGTCGCATATCTGTATCGGATTACCCAGAGGGTGTGTGCGTGTTTTTGCTTGCGAAACTTCCTGCAAGCCACACAGATGTGCAAATTTACTTTATTAACTCTGTACACCTTGCTTGCAGTGGTTTAATTCATCCCTGTCAGCCAGGCTCATTTTGTTCAGCAGTGAGAGTTTTTAGATTTAGGTTGTAGCCTGAGTCTTAAATAAACGTAGCATGGCTGACAAGCTGAGGCGCATGGAGGCAAAATAAATTTGTTGCTTTTTCAAAGAACGTCCCGGTTTTGATCAGGTTCAGAGGTCATTAGAGCTTCTTTTGAGGGGAAAATATAATTTCACTGCCCTCCGCTGTTCAACAGACACTGCTTCCTATTTCTTTGAGTAAATACCCTTAGACGTTTTTTGGTGTACCCGATAAAGTAACAAGCAAATTAAGCTTTTCAAGAGCATCACAAAGACCTATGTCATCAGAGAAATCAGATATTGGAGTTAAGCATTCTAGGACACACAACAACACACAAACTTAAGTGTCTCTGAATTATTTGTGTCAGAGAGTTTCCCTGTTTTGGAAGCACCAATGGAAATGAAGAGACTGTTTTCCCCAGCAGGGCCTAATGATCCCTGATGGCTTATTCAGCTGCTGAGTGCCAGCGCTAAAAGCTGATCATTACTGAGCCCCTCTGCTCTTTCGGTGCTAAAGCCGTGGCTCGGAAAATGAGCTGTCACCGGCTCGAGAGAGCAACGCCGCGCGTACTGTGGTGACCCCGTTCTTTGTGGCTGCTACCGCTTTGGACGACGGAGAAGGCCTGTTGTCGTGAAAGTAAAATACGTTTTTTTAAAGTTTTGATTAAAAATATATATATTAAATAAAAATCCAGTAAATTAAAACTCTGGTTTGTGGTTGTTTCTAGCAGCTTGGGGTCTTTCCTGTGGAGACACGAGGCAAGTCACTATGAAATATCTCACCAGACCTTTTGGGTTTCGACTCGACAAATTTAACCCATGCAGCTCTCTGAGGTGTTGAGGCTTTTATGACCTCAACAAGTATTGAACACCCTTTACTGATATTTATTTCATACTTGGTACGAAAGTCTTTGTCGTTTCTCTCTCCGAAGCCATTTGAGAGCTTCCTCTGCTCTGTGTTTGGAATCGTTGTCTTGCTGAAACATCCACCCTGTTTTCATCTTTATCAATCTGGTAGATGGCAGCAGATTTTTATTTTTTTTAATCAAGAATGTCTCAGTAATGTAAAGTTTTCCATTCATCCTCCCTTCAAATATATTAAGTTTGCTTGTAACTTTTGGAGAAAAACAAAAGTTACACCATGATGTTCCCACCTCCACACTTCACTGTCGGTATGGTGTTTTTGGGGTTATGTGCATTTTGTGTGTGTTCAGTTTATTGCTATCCCAAACAAAGACTATACTTTGTTCACCCAGGATTTTATGGGTTTGTACAAATGTTGTGTGGCAAACTTTAAATGAGATTCAACAAGCTTTTTTCTTTAGCGATGGTGTTTTGTGTGGTGGGTTTGCATACAGCCCATGGCCCTTATTTAATGCTGATTGTTTATTATTGTATAGCCTCAGCTATAATGGCTGGGAGCCTCCACATCATTACATAAAACAACAGTAATAAGTCACAGTTCATTAGTTTGGCTCTTGAACTGGATGTCGTGACCCAGAATCCTTCGTAATGTTCCCGTCATTAGAAGACAGGGTCTCCAAGCGCCACAAAAATCACAAGTGTTTTGTTTAAATACCGAAGCGTGTTGGGTTTGTCCCTAATCACAAGTGGGACAGTTTCCTAATTAGCCATAAAAACTGTCCATGTTTGCCTCGGCCCTTTGCAGCGAACAGATTTGTTGCTGCTGCAGCTGAGGATCTCAAGTAATGTTATTTTCTCCCAGTAGGCATTACAGGATTGGACTATTTTCAGGGCAATTGCGCCCTTGTGGGATAGCAATACACCAGATTGGAGTTGCTTCAACCACATGAAATCCCCTCTACGTCACATGGTCAGGATGTAACATAGAAAGGAGGAAGAAAAGGGAGTCGGAGAAGCTAAATGTCACTGCAGCAGAGTGGGTGACAGTGATGGTTGCCGGTTATTAATGATATGTGAAGTCACAGTCACTTACAAGAGAGTCACACCATTACTCTTATTGGAAATCCATGTGTAATGTTTGAGGCCAGTTGTCATTTTTCTCAAACCTAACAGACCTGAAAATGTTTAATCAATTATACAAGAAATGACCCCCATTAATATCATCATTTGACTCTTTGAATGATGTCCTGTTGGAACAATTTCAATTTCATACAGTGGCGGTTGCATGCGTGTGTGAGGCTGATATTCACTGATCATCACTTTTTTGATTTTTTTTTGGAGTTTAAAGGAATATTTCTCAATGTCTGAAGAGAGGTTTTGTTAAAAACTTGGAAACAGTCAACTTACCTGTTGACTATGCCAAAAAATATATGACTATGCCAAAAAGGGTCACCTTTTTGGCATAGTCATATATTTTTACTATGTTTTCAAAGAGAAGCTAGTAAGAAAACGAGTGAAGATTTGGTTAGGTTACTTGTAGTTCAATAAGGAAAATCTGGTCTAAATAATTCCTGGACAAATTAGGCCATAAAATCAGTTTAAAATCTCAAAGTGTTATTTTATTTTATTTAATTTTTTATGAGACTGTGCTGACAGTTGAAAATAAAAACAATTTTTATATCCCTGTGGAGCTGTTTAGACATTAATGCAATTCTGGTGCATTCAGTTTTCCCTTTATGTACCTTTAAAAGTTAGGAAAGTGAAATCCTGGAGCTGTGCAGCATTTCAGGCTGGTTGAATGCTGCTAGAGGCACCAGGAATTGGACTTTTCACCAGTGCCAGTGGTGTTTCTATTTATGTTGTTTCATGTCAGTAATGAAGTTGAAATGCTGACAGATCTTTGGTTCCTTCATACTTGAATAAAATAGCTGTCTTTAGTGACGGAGGGGAGACCACACTGTTTTGTTTTGGTGTCGCATTTTTTAAATCTGCATACAAACACTTATGTGCTCAGCTTTAAAACAACATTCAGATTGAACACAGTGCTGATCTGCATTGAAAGACTATACTAAATATTTACCTTATCTATTTATGGACCGTTATTCCCCTAATGTCCACTTAGACGTCTGTAATATTTTTGCTTTTCCTACTACTTTACTTTATAACAGACAGTTACTGCTGCTCACATTTTTTTACATTCTGTTCGCAGTATGTTTCACTCAGAAAGATTACTGTTGGTGCACGGCCAAATATATCAACATTAACTTCCCTGGAAAGAAGCACACAATATAAAACTGACAATGGTGATATTTAAGTTGTTTTAAGATAGTTGAAACTAACTCTGGTATCACCCGCCTTTTACTAGCCATCAGCTTCTAGCTAATTAAATGCGCACTAAATGAAGAGAGAGATTTACTAGAGGTAAGAAAAAATCTGCAATGCTCCTTTGCTTTGCTCATTTTCGTTTTTTTGTTTGGCAGATAAATCCATGTGAAATGTTCAATCAGCACCTTGTTTTTAAAAACAGAATCCCTGCTCGGGTCGCAGTGAGAGCAAAAAAACACAACGCCGTTAAGGGTTCACGCGGTGGAGGAAAGAATTCGGCAGACGAGAGGCGCACCTGTGTGCCATTTCTCATCAAAGCGTTTCTCACACCAACGTCACCGACTGCTTTACTGCCTTATGGCAGTTCGCTGCATTACTAAAGCAGCAGCCTGTTTGAATTAGCAAGGAAATGGCCGTATTTGTTATCTGTGAGAAAGAGCCACGCCAGGGTAAATTGAAAGAGTAATGGGCCTGACGTCAGGAATGAATTCCGGCACAAAAGACTCAGCATCGATTCATCAGGAAGATGTTGGTGTTGATTAGCATCTGGGGATGCAAGGGAGCACGAGGAGAAATAAATTACACACTCTGAACGTGCAGGTTTCAAATCTGGGACGCTTCGCAGCAAAACACAGATAGAGATATGAGGAGATTTCTTTTTTTTTTAAAGATAATCCCTTCTTCATTTAGACATTTTATCCTAGTTAATTTTATCTCTACATGTATTAATTCAGATGTACTGGGACAACTTATCTATAGTTACACAGATCCGATGCTTAAAGACTTAGCACAACTCCATTTAATATGTTTGGGAATATCAATATCCCATTTTTGCTTTTGGCAGAAGATGAAGTTTCAGAATACCAGAGGAAACATGCAAAATGTGGGTCAGCAATTATAGGAAGCCTTAAGCAGCTCCAATGACAAGGAACGCCTTTTAATTGATTATTGAGAAGGAGATAACTGATTTTCAATGTGCCAATTTTTGCTAGGATATTAATTAAAAACAAAGTTGGCCATTGTTTCGTCACCTTCTGGGATATGCATGTCATTTTCTAGCAGAAGCAAACTTTCTTGATGATGATGATGATGATGATGATGAAAATAATTTTATGCCTAACTGCATCCTCTCTGGCATTTCTCTGCCAAAAAATGAACTTGTGCAGATCTGTTCTTAACACATCTGGTCCAAATAAAAACAAATAACAAACTGGAATGAAGGAATGAAACGAGGCAATGAAAAGGAAATAGAGTAAGAAACATATAAAGTGTTATGCATACGATGAGTATTGAAAATGTGCCATTCTGAAGACTGACAGGCGTTGTTCTCAGTGCAGATCAAGCTTAGACAGAACAATGTGTTAAAGAAAGAACCGATGGGCCTGTCTTATTGCACCACAATATGTTTCTTTGTACTGAAACTAAAACAAAAAATATGTGATAACACTTTATTTGAAGAGGCGTGCATAAGACTGACATGAGACTGTAATAAACATGACATAACACCTGTCATGAACATGAAGGAGCCTTTTTGAATGCTGATGACTGTTGTCATGAAGTGTCATTGGGTAAATAATGCAAAGCTGACAATTGATTTTTAATGCAAATTTTAATGGAACTTTGCATTGAAAGTGTTATTATTTACTGAATAATGCAAAGTTTGCCCTTTTAATGAACTTTTAATGCAACTTTTAGAGAGCACCTTTCAATAAAAAGTGTCATTATTTACCAAATGACACTTCAGGATCATTTATGAAGAGTCATTCATGTTCATGACAGTCTCATGTCAGTCTTATGCACATCCCTTCAAATAAAGTGTTACCAAATATTTCAAACTGCTTAAAACAAACCTTCCTGCTGTGGTTTTATTTATTGCAGTCATTTGAACATTCATGCATATTCCAGGTCCTCTCTTTCCTACTGTGTGTCATTTTAAAAATCACCTTTAAAAAAAAAAAAACAATCCAACAACAGCAACAGAAAATCGAACAGTCTTTCGCAAGAGATCGCTGTGAGGCATTTTCAGGAGTACCTTCAGTCTGTGCCATTTGCTGCATGTATGTTACAACAATAGCAGCAATAATGGAAACATTTAAACGAACCTTTCAGCAGAACAAAGGAAAATGTAAATAGTATTGATGACATTCAATGAGATCCCTGTTTTCTCGCCTGCTGAACATCAGGCCTCGAGGCTCAAGTCCCGCCATGGTTTGGAAAAAGAGCAGGAAACTCTCACTTTCTCACAAGCATTATTTGACCTCCTGTAGTAAAGACAAATAAGTGCCTATCTGACACTCGGGGATGTTCGGCTTTAAAGCTGTGTGTTTTATTGAGCAGAAAGCGAGCTGCAGAAACATAAACTCCGCACAGCAGCGGCGGAGCAAATAACAGTGGATTAACTCGGTATTGTTCGTTGGCATTCATCTTTGCTGACACATCCCCACTTCTTCAAGTCCTTAATTACAGTTTACAGCTGGTGGGTGGTTACAATTGCTGCGCTTGCAGCCGGCGGAACACAAAAGGGATAAAGATGTCTTGAGTGAGGGTAAATATGCTCAGAAAGTGTAACAAATATTAGCACAAGAAGCCCTGAGAGGATGTGTAGCTCACAAAAGCTTCAAGTTCGGGTCACCTGGGGTCCCGTGAAGGGTTCAAATTAAGCAATGTTAAAAACAACACATCTTTCTGTTCCTTCTTCTTCCAGCTTGTGATGCTGCATCTCTCTCAAGATCACACTCAACTCCCTTTTGTTGACTCTCGGATGCTGACAGTCGCTACCCCCTTTTGTCGGTTTCAGCAAAGCTAATGACTGGCTGACTGGCTTCCTATAAGGAAGCACTTCATTACCGCATGGTGCAGCAAGCACAGGCGGAGCAGAGCCGTGAGCGCAGCGTCTGTGCTGCGCACATGGAGGTGTAAGATTTGATCATGCTGAAATCAAAACAGCCGCAGCCTTGTGTTTGTTCCTGCTTTTTTTTCTTCTTTTTTTTTTTAAGTGCATGCTCATTTATATGTCCACGGTACTTGTACAGACTGAATTTAGTCATGGTCTTGAAAATTGACGTTTTGCTGACGCAAATGCACATTATAATATATTTAGTCTTAATCCCAACTCCTAATTTTTGAGCATGTGATAAGCACACATTTTGCACCTAAGTAATCTTTTGGTTCATTTTGCAACACTCAGGTTTCTCGCTGTAAATTATTCACCTGTAAACCAAACAAACTCTGCATACACTGAAATCAAGATATTAAATAGACACACTAAAAACAGTTTTTCCAACTGTCTGATATTAAATCGCATTGAGCCTTTCTGGTTTAAGGTCAGTTAGGATTAGCAATTCTTTTGTAAAATGTTTAAACACATCTTCTTGAGATACTGGTTTGATATCGCCACATAATTTTTTTTTTCTTATGATGTCATCTATTTTGTGAGGAGATATGGCTTCAATGGACGTTTGAAACAAAACACCCAAGAAAAATGATGCTGCTGCTGCTCCCTTGCATCACAGTTGAGATGGTGTTTTCAAGGACAGGAGCTTTTTTTCTCACAGTTTTTCTCCCACATATAACAATGGAAATTATGGCTACACACTTCAATTAGTTTCATCAGGCATTTTTCTGTGTGCTCTAACTAATTATTCACCTAGCACATCTTCTTCCACGTTGCCACAGTTCAGAACCAACCAGTTTTTTAGATAGACTTTTGGTCTGTAGTTTCAGACCAAAATTCATAAAGCCAATCAGAAGGACTTGCTACTGTAAGTAAAAGGCTTCAAGCCACATATCGTGAACCAGGTTACTAGAGATCTGAAAATTGTACTGAAGACACGTCACATCTGCACTCCCAAGGTTTGGAATTGCATAAAAAGTTTTCCAAAACAAATTAGTTTGCAATTCTTTCATTTCATCTGCATGTTTGGTCTCTGTTGAATTCCACCTTCAGCCCAAAGGCACTTGCAGCTGAACAAAATGGTTGCTAAACCCTAAAAATATGAGCTCAGGAGGAGAAAAGCACAACCACAGAAAGTCATAACCAATCAGACGCAGGAAATGGTGGGAAAAAAAGGTGCTGTAGGCCCTTTTTCAGGGATTAGTTTCCACTTTATAAATCTGCAGAGGCTGCAGTGAACAACCAAAGAGACGGTCAATGAAACAAGCTTAGCGGTTCATTATGAAGGATTGACTTTGTTAAAACTTCTAATTACCACATCTATGGCATTTCAGTACCGACACTGCAAATGGCATTTAAAATGTGAACCTCGAGTCAGCAAAGGCAAAAGTCCTGCAATATAACAAAAACAGGGATATTTGTTGCTCTGTTTTGACTAGAATATATGTTCTGCAATGTTACTGATGTTTAAAAACAAAACAATATTTCTAATGAGAGCCCATGCAAGCACTGCTTTACCAAAAAAAAGCAAGATGATCATGTAAACAAACTTTAGTCTTGCAAAATAAAAATACATGTAGAAATTGTATCTTGTTTCAATAAATGTTTTTTTTTACGTCTATGTGGCACTTTTAAGATTTTGATTCAGTTTGAATAATTTTGCTAAAATGCCATCCACATTGCAAACATTCCTGCAGTTCTCTGACAGTGAGCTTTGTAGTATTTTCTGTCTCCCTCATCACCAGGGGTGAAAGTAGTTTTTATAGGAAACTGGCGCTCTGCGGGGTGGAGGAGGAGGTACTAGCTGAGCTGTACTCTCAGTCAGTACAGCTAGCTTTGCTAGCATCACGTCCACAGATCTTACCTTTCTTTAAGCTTTCCTTCCAAGTGACGCTAAAAGTTGGACGAAGTCCCCACCGTCTGTGAAAGAGAAGCGCTGCTGATTTTACATGTCGCCATATCTTATGATTTATGCAGCGCTATTATATTACTGACGATTAGACAGACATCTTCTCCCGCTCAGAGGAAACCACTGCGCATGTCTGGAGCTCCGCGTGCGAGTAAAGGGGGAGGCGATGGGTGACAACAGACACTACGTCACGTTATTGCTTGGATTTTACGGCGCCACCTTAAGTCCCTGAACTTCACATTTTAACGGAAAAAAGAGCTCAATGCGACTTGGATGTAACGAGTAACGCGACAGTTTTGTAGAAATGTAGTGAAATAGAAAGAACAGATACTTACTGTAAAATGTAGTGGAGTAAAAGTAGAAAGTATCCATTATTAAATCTACTTAAGTAAAGTACAGATACACTAAAATTGTACTTAAGTACTTCCCACCACTGTTGGGGAGGAGGAGTTGCCCCTGCTACGATGGCTCTGCACGTTCTGTCAGGCAGACCTGTATGTAAATAAGAACAGAGGAAGGTGATTAACAGGTTTTTGCTTTTACAGCAATCTGTGTCATGTGACTAAGCTTTAATAGTCACATGACATGTCATAGATAAATGATATAGATATGTAGAAATAGATATTCAAATCATAGTACAGTGTATTGTGATCGTACACAGTATTGTGATCTACATCACAACACTTTGAGGTAGATATTTGCATCACAGTATTTTTGGACTGTCTTTGAATGTTGGTCCCTGTAATAATTTGGTCTTTTTCGTGTCAATTTCTGTAAACCTGAAAACTCATCAGATATAAACGTTCTCTCTCTACGGGACCGAGTTCATCATCAGCTCACATAAAGCTGGTAAAAGTTTTTTTTTTTATTTGAGATGTTTCATTTTGACAGGCTTTACACAACAAGATAAAAAAGGAACAGGACCTACATTCATACTGCACGTGTTTCTCTCATCTCGTGATTGATGACGTGATCCTCAGGTAGCAAATTCAAAGCCCGAATCACACATCACAGATTGACGTCAATGAGCGACTGAACCACAGTCTTTGAATGTAGGTCTTCTACGATCATTTGGTCACTAAACTTATTTTCGTCTTGCAGAACGAACCAGTTAGACAGGTTCTTAGGATCGAATAGTTTATCCTTCCTGTCTTTACTTCTCTCTCAGTCTATCCCTCAGGGGTGTGTACGAACATGAGGGTTCGTACACAAGTGTTCCCACAGGAGACGAAAAGGAAAAGTTTTAGCGCCGGGGCTTTTTTATAAGCCCCATACCTTACGCCTTCCCGCGTAAGGTAGGAAACTGGCGTTCAGCGGGATGGGAGGCGGAGGACTTGCCTCTCCTGCTGTGGCGCCAGGCCTGGCGACATGGGCTGACTCTCGGGGAGCGTTGCGGGGCTCCAGAGTCAGCCATGCCCGCCCTGGATGGGAACCTTTTTTTTTTTCTTTTTTTTTTTAAACCTCAGAGTGGCCAACTTTCTTTTTTTCCTATCTCCATTGCTCAGTCATACAAATCAACCAATCATGACAGGCCAACTGAAAATAAAGAGGGGCGGGTCACTTACGTCACTTACTCATTTATTCATGTTTATCTTCACGAACAGACCTGCTTTTGTTCGTGCAGCATGGCTATTCGGACTTATTTAAAAAATAATAATCGGAGGACAAAAGGTAACAAATATATTTTCAAAACAAAAAAAGACTTTGTCTTTTAAAAAAAAAACCAAAACTTACACCTTCCCGCATGAGGCGTAAGGTAGGAAACTAGCGCTCTGCGGGGTGGGAGAGGAGGAGTTGCCCCTACTGTGTCCTGGAGGACCGACCTGCATGCAAGGGTGAAAGTAACGGGGTGCGGTAGGGTACTGCGTACCTCTAAAAGATTTAGCGGGGGTACGTAGTACCTGCAAAAGATGGGAGCGGCTGTCTGCTGTAAAAAATGAATGACAATTTTTGTAAAACTGAAAACTCATCAGATATAAACGTTCTCTCTCTATAAGGGAGCGAGTTCAGCTCATATAAAGCTGGTAAAAGCTTATTTTATTTGACACGTTTCATTTTGACAGGCTTTACACAAGATGAAAAAGGAAAAGGACCTACATTCATACTGCACGTGACTCTCTCAGCTCGTCATTGATGACGTGATCCTCGGTGGCAAATTCAAAGCCCGAATCACACGTCACAGATTGACGTCAATGAGCGACTGAACCAGAGTCCTTGAATGTAGGTCTTCTACGATCATTTGGTCACTAAACTTATTTTCGTCTTCCAGAACGAACCAGTTAGACAGGTTCTTAGGATCGAACAGTTTATCCTTCCTGTCTTTACCTCTCTCTCAGTCTGTCCGTCTTAGCATAGACTGAACATGAGAGTTCGTTCACAACGAGACGAAAGGGAAAAGGTTTAGCGCCGGGGCTTTTTGATAAGCCCCATACCTTACGCCTTCTCGCGAGAAGCGTAAGGTAGGATACTGGCGTTCAGCGGGATGGGAGGCGGAGGAGTTGCCTCTCCTGCGGTTGCGCCAGGCCCAGCGGCATGGGCTGACTCTCGGGGAGCGTTGCGGGGCTCCAGAGTCAGCCGTTCCCGCCCTGGATGGGAACCTTTTTTTTTTTTTTTTCTCTCTCATACCTCAGATTGGCCAACTTTCTTTTGTCCTATCTCCATTTGTCAGTCATACAAATCAACCAATCATCACAGGCCAACTGCAAATAAAGAGGGGCGGGTTACTCATCATGTTTGTCTTCGAACAGACCTGGTTTTGTTCGTCCAGCATGGATTTTCGGACTTATTTAAAAACTAATAATCGGAGGAAAAACTTTATTGTCTTTCAAAAATAAATAAAAAAAAACTTATGTCTTCACGCAGGAGGCGTAAGGTACGAAACTGGCGCTCTGCGGGGGGGGAGGGAGGAGGAGGAGTTGCCCCTGCGTCAATGGCGCTGCACGTCCTGGAGGGCAGACTTGTATGTAAATTAGACTAATCAGAGGCAGGTGATTGGCTTAGCAGGTTATTGCTTTTCAGTGATTCTTGAGAATAGGGACAAAATAGGTTTGAATTTTCCCATTTTTTTATTTTTTATTATTTCTCAACTTTATGTATGACAAATAATGTTTAGGAAATGTAAAGATGCTAAGGTGCAGGCTCCCAGTTGCAACATTTTTTTTTTAAATTACATTTTTAATCAGCCTGACTCAGATCTTTGTCATCACCACCTGACAAAAATAAATATAAAATGATTTTTAAAATACCCTATTAGTCTTATTTTCACTCATTTTACAGACAATTGCTTCTCAAGAAACAAAATAAATATTATTTAAAACAAAAATCAGCAAAAAGTCCATCTGACGGAGTTGACAGTGCATGACGGAGTTGACAGAATTGAAAGTGGTGACAAACTAGTGAGTAAAATGAGAAACTTGATACATGTGAAGTAATGCAATTTATGTAAAATACATTAACCTGATTCAACTGCACATTTAAGTGAGATTTTACAACAGTTTCACTGAAAGAGTCCCAAAGACTCTGATGGAGTTGACATCTGACGGAGTTTACAAAATGCCAAACTACCTCAATTTATATGATGTTATTCTGAAGGAGGCCATACTGTAGCTCGTCGGGTCCATGAAATCTTTACAGTTGACCAAAATTAAGCTTTTATTTCACAAAATTTCATCAAAGTTTTGTAAATTGTCAGTTATGGAGTTGACACATCATGGTTGTGACGAGCAACTTAGGCATAAAACAGAAGAAAAAACTAAAGAATAACATAAGCTAACCAGAGCTAATTAGCCCTCTTAGCAAAGGAAGAGAAAGGAAGAGGTCATGGGGTCCTTAGATGTTCTGGTGCCCCCCAATAATGCCTGATGTTTTTACTTTCTTTTCATGTCTAACGGTGTTGACAAAAACTAGGGACAAATTTCAACGGAGATGGAAAATATCTAAAAATTATCTTTAATTCAACTTATTGATACTTTTATAATTATTTATATTAATACTTATACTTAATTGTCATAATATATAATTTTAGTATTTCTTTAATTGTTTTAAACTATTATAATGTATTGAGGTCTGCTCCGGGACATGGGATCTTGTTTAAAATAATAAAAAATATATATTCAGCAAACACAAGGAAAATATACATTGTTGTGCTCACATGACCCAGGTTAGTTTAGTCAGATATTTTAAAAAATAATATTTTGTATATGTTTCATTCAAATTTTGTGCTTTATCCGTAGGACCTGTTTATTCTCAAGAATCGCTGTTTTACTTACGGCAATATGTGTCATGTGACTAAGCTTTAATAGTCACATGACATGTGATATAGATATATGATGTAGATATGTAGAACTAGATATACAAATTTACATCAGTATTTTTAGACTGTCTTTGAATGTTGTTCCTCTGTAATAATTTGGTCTTTTTCATGTCAATTTTTGTAAAACTGAAAACTCATCAGATATAAACGTTCTCTCTCTATAAGGGAGCGAGTTCAGCTCATATAAAGCTGGTAAAAGCTTATTTTATTTGACACGTTTCATTTTGACAGGCTTTACACAACAAAATGAAAAAGGAAAAGGACCTACATTCATACTGCACGTGACTCTCTCAGCTCGTCATTGATGACGTGATCCTCGGTGGCAAATTCAAAGCCCGAATCACACGTCACAGATTGACGTCAATGAGCGACTGAACCAGAGTCCTTGAATGTAGGTCTTCTACGATCATTTGGTCACTAAACTTATTTTCGTCTTCCAGAACGAACCAGTTAGACAGGTTCTTAGGATCGAACAGTTTATCCTTCCTGTCTTTACCTCTCTCTCAGTCTGTCCGTCTTAGCATAGACTGAACATGAGAGTTCGTTCACAACGAGACGAAAGGGAAAAGGTTTAGCGCCGGGGCTTTTTGATAAGCCCCATACCTTACGCCTTCTCGCGAGAAGCGTAAGGTAGGATACTTGCGTTCAGCGGGATGGGAGGCGGAGGAGTTGCCTCTCCTGCGGTTGCGCCAGGCCCAGCGGCATGGGCTGACTCTCGGGGAGCGTTGCGGGGCTCCAGAGTCAGCCGTTCCCGCCCTGGATGGGAACCTTTTTTTTTTTTTTTTCTCTCTCATACCTCAGATTGGCCAACTTTCTTTTGTCCTATCTCCATTTGTCAGTCATACAAATCAACCAATCATCACAGGCCAACTGCAAATAAAGAGGGGCGGGTTACTCATCATGTTTGTCTTCGAACAGACCTGGTTTTGTTCGTCCAGCATGGATTTTCGGACTTATTTAAAAACTAATAATCGGAGGAAAAACTTTATTGTCTTTCAAAAATAAATTAAAAAAACTTATGTCTTCACGCAGGAGGCGTAAGGTACGAAACTGGCGCTCTTCGGGGGGGTGGGAGGAGGAGGAGGAGTTGCCCCTGCGTCAGTGGCGCTGCACGTCCTGGAGGGCAGACTTGTATGTAAATTAGACTAATCAGAGGCAGGTGATTGGCTTAGCAGGTTATTGCTTTTCAGTGATTCTTGAGAATAGGGACAAAATAGGTTTGAATTTTCCCATTTTTTCATTTTTTGTTATTTCTCAACTTTATGTATGCAAATATGACAAATAATGTTTAGGAAATGTAAAGATGCTAAGGTGCAGGCTCCCAGTTGCAACATTTTTTTTTTTAAATTACATTTTTAATCAGCCTGACTCAGATCTTTGTCATCACCACCTGACAAAAATAAATATAAAATGATTTTTAAAATACCCTATTAGTCTTATTTTCACTCATTTTACAGACAATTGCTTCTCAAGAAACAAAATAAATATTATTTAAAACAAAAATCAGCAAAAAGTCCATCTGACGGAGTTGACAGTGCATGACGGAGTTGACAGAATTGAAAGTGGTGACAAACTAGTGAGTAAAATGAGAAACTTGATACATGTGAAGTAATGCAATTTATGTAAAATACATTAACCTGATTCAACTGCACATTTAAGTGAGATTTTACAACAGTTTCACTGAAAGAGTCCCAAAGACTCTGATGGAGTTGACATCTGACGGAGTTCACAAAATGCCAAACTACCTCAATTTATATGATGTTATTCTGAAGGAGGCCATACTGTAGCTCGTCGGGTCCATGAAATCTTTACAGTTGACCAAAATTAAGCTTTTATTTCACAAAATTTCATCAAAGTTTTGTAAATTGTCAGTTATGGAGTTGACACATCATGGTTGTGACGAGCAACTTAGGAATAAAACAGAAGAAAAAACTAAAGAATAACATAAGCTAACCAGAGCTAATTAGCCCTCTTAGCAAAGGAAGAGAAAGGAAGAGGTCATGGGGTCCTTAGATGTTCTGGTGCCCCCCAATAATGCCTGATGTTTTTACTTTCTTTTCATGTCTAAAGGTGTTGACAAAAACTAGGGACAAATTTCAACGGAGATGGAAAATATCTAAAAATTATCTTTAATTCAACTTATTGATACTTTTATAATTATTTATATTAATACTTATACTTAATTGTCATAATATATAATTTTAGTATTTCTTTAATTGTTTTAAACTATTATAATGTATTGAGGTCTGCTCCGGGACATGGGATCTTGTTTAAAATAATAAAAAATATATATTCAGCAAACACAAGGAAAATATACATTGTTGTGCTCACATGACCCAGGTTAGTTTAGTCAGATATTTTAAAAAATAATATTTTGTATATGTTTCATTCAAATTTTGTGCTTTATCCGTAGGACCTGTTTATTCTCAAGAATCGCTGTTTTACTTACGGCAATATGTGTCATGTGACTAAGCTTTAATAGTCACATGACATGTGATATAGATATATGATGTAGATATGTAGAACTAGATATACAAATTTACATCAGTATTTTTAGACTGTCTTTGAATGTTGTTCCTCTGTAATAATTTGGTCTTTTTCATGTCAATTTTTGTAAAACTGAAAACTCATCAGATATAAACGTTCTCTCTCTATAAGGGAGCGAGTTCAGCTCATATAAAGCTGGTAAAAGCTTATTTTATTTGACACGTTTCATTTTGACAGGCTTTACACAACAAGATGAAAAAGGAAAAGGACCTACATTCATACTGCACGTGACTCTCTCAGCTCGTCATTGATGACGTGATCCTCGGTGGCAAATTCAAAGCCCGAATCACACGTCACAGATTGACGTCAATGAGCGACTGAACCAGAGTCCTTGAATGTAGGTCTTCTACGATCATTTGGTCACTAAACTTATTTTCGTCTTCCAGAACGAACCAGTTAGACAGGTTCTTAGGATCGAACAGTTTATCCTTCCTGTCTTTACCTCTCTCTCAGTCTGTCCGTCTTAGCATAGACTGAACATGAGAGTTCGTTCACAACGAGGCGAAAGGGAAAAGGTTTAGCGCCGGGGCTTTTTGATAAGCCCCATACCTTACGCCTTCTCGCGAGAAGCGTAAGGTAGGATACTGGCGTTCAGCGGGATGGGAGGCGGAGGAGTTGCCTCTCCTGCGGTTGCGCCAGGCCCAGCGGCATGGGCTGACTCTCGGGGAGCGTTGCGGGGCTCCAGAGTCAGCCGTTCCCGCCCTGGATGGGAACCTTTTTTTTTTTTTTCTCTCATACCTCAGATTGGCCAACTTTCTTTTGTCCTATCTCCATTTGTCAGTCATACAAATCAACCAATCATCACAGGCCAACTGCAAATAAAGAGGGGCGGGTTACTCATCATGTTTGTCTTCGAACAGACCTGCTTTTGTTCGTCCAGCATGGATTTTCGGACTTATTTAAAAACTAATAATCGGAGGAAAAACTTTATTGTCTTTCAAAAATAAATTAAAAAAACTTATGTCTTCACGCAGGAGGCGTAAGGTACGAAACTGGCGCTCTTCGGGGGGGTGGGAGGAGGAGGAGGAGTTGCCCCTGCGTCAGTGGCGCTGCACGTCCTGGAGGGCAGACTTGTATGTAAATTAGACTAATCAGAGGCAGGTGATTGGCTTAGCAGGTTATTGCTTTTCAGTGATTCTTGAGAATAGGGACAAAATAGGTTTGAATTTTCCCATTTTTTTATTTTTTATTATTTCTCAACTTTATGTATGCAAATATGACAAATAATGTTTAGGAAATGTAAAGATGCTAAGGTGCAGGCTCCCAGTTGCAACATTTTTTTTTTAAATTACATTTTTAATCAGCCTGACTCAGATCTTTGTCATCACCACCTGACAAAAATAAATATAAAATGATTTTTAAAATACCCTATTAGTCTTATTTTCACTCATTTTACAGACAATTGCTTCTCAAGAAACAAAATAAATATTATTTAAAACAAAAATCAGCAAAAAGTCCATCTGACGGAGTTGACAGTGCATGACGGAGTTGACAGAATTGAAAGTGGTGACAAACTAGTGAGTAAAATGAGAAACTTGATACATGTGAAGTAATGCAATTTATGTAAAATACATTAACCTGATTCAACTGCACATTTAAGTGAGATTTTACAACAGTTTCACTGAAAGAGTCCCAAAAACTCTGATGGAGTTGACATCTGACGGAGTTTACAAAATGCCAAACTACCTCAATTTATATGATGTTATTCTGAAGGAGGCCATACTGTAGCTCGTCGGGTCCATGAAATCTTTACAGTTGACCAAAATTAAGCTTTTATTTCACAAAATTTCATCAAAGTTTTGTAAATTGTCAGTTATGGAGTTGACACATCATGGTTGTGACGAGCAACTTAGGCATAAAACAGAAGAAAAAACTAAAGAATAACATAAGCTAACCAGAGCTAATTAGCCCTCTTAGCAAAGGAAGAGAAAGGAAGAGGTCATGGGGTCCTTAGATGTTCTGGTGCCCCCCAATAATGCCTGATGTTTTTACTTTCTTTTCATGTCTAACGGTGTTGACAAAAACTAGGGACAAATTTCAACGGAGATGGAAAATATCTAAAAATTATCTTTAATTCAACTTATTGATACTTTTATAATTATTTATATTAATACTTATACTTAATTGTCATAATATATAATTTTAGTATTTCTTTAATTGTTTTAAACTATTATAATGTATTGAGGTCTGCTCCGGGACATGGGATCTTGTTTAAAATAATAAAAAATATATATTCAGCAAACACAAGGAAAATATACATTGTTGTGCTCACATGACCCAGGTTAGTTTAGTCAGATATTTTAAAAAATAATATTTTGTATATGTTTCATTCAAATTTTGTGCTTTATCCGTAGGACCTGTTTATTCTCAAGAATCGCTGTTTTACTTACGGCAATATGTGTCATGTGACTAAGCTTTAATAGTCACATGACATGTGATATAGATATATGATGTAGATATGTAGAACTAGATATACAAATTTACATCAGTATTTTTAGACTGTCTTTGAATGTTGTTCCTCTGTAATAATTTGGTCTTTTTCATGTCAATTTTTGTAAAACTGAAAACTCATCAGATATAAACGTTCTCTCTCTATAAGGGAGCGAGTTCAGCTCATATAAAGCTGGTAAAAGCTTATTTTATTTGACACGTTTCATTTTGACAGGCTTTACACAACAAGATGAAAAAGGAAAAGGACCTACATTCATACTGCACGTGACTCTCTCAGCTCGTCATTGATGACGTGATCCTCGGTGGCAAATTCAAAGCCCGAATCACACGTCACAGATTGACGTCAATGAGCGACTGAACCAGAGTCCTTGAATGTAGGTCTTCTACGATCATTTGGTCACTAAACTTATTTTCGTCTTCCAGAACGAACCAGTTAGACAGGTTCTTAGGATCGAACAGTTTATCCTTCCTGTCTTTACCTCTCTCTCAGTCTGTCCGTCTTAGCATAGACTGAACATGAGAGTTCGTTCACAACGAGACGAAAGGGAAAAGGTTTAGCGCCGGGGCTTTTTGATAAGCCCCATACCTTACGCCTTCTCGCGAGAAGCGTAAGGTAGGATACTTGCGTTCAGCGGGATGGGAGGCGGAGGAGTTGCCTCTCCTGCGGTTGCGCCAGGCCCAGCGGCATGGGCTGACTCTCGGGGAGCGTTGCGGGGCTCCAGAGTCAGCCGTTCCCGCCCTGGATGGGAACCTTTTTTTTTTTTTTTCTCTCATACCTCAGATTGGCCAACTTTCTTTTGTCCTATCTCCATTTGTCAGTCATACAAATCAACCAATCATCACAGGCCAACTGCAAATAAAGAGGGGCGGGTTACTCATCATGTTTGTCTTCGAACAGACCTGCTTTTGTTCGTCCAGCATGGATTTTCGGACTTATTTAAAAACTAATAATCGGAGGAAAAACTTTATTGTCTTTCAAAAATAAATTAAAAAAACTTATGTCTTCACGCAGGAGGCGTAAGGTACGAAACTGGCGCTCTTCGGGGGGGTGGGAGGAGGAGGAGGAGTTGCCCCTGCGTCAGTGGCGCTGCACGTCCTGGAGGGCAGACTTGTATGTAAATTAGACTAATCAGAGGCAGGTGATTGGCTTAGCAGGTTATTGCTTTTCAGTGATTCTTGAGAATAGGGACAAAATAGGTTTGAATTTTCCCATTTTTTTATTTTTTATTATTTCTCAACTTTATGTATGCAAATATGACAAATAATGTTTAGGAAATGTAAAGATGCTAAGGTGCAGGCTCCCAGTTGCAACATTTTTTTTTTAAATTACATTTTTAATCAGCCTGACTCAGATCTTTGTCATCACCACCTGACAAAAATAAATATAAAATGATTTTTAAAATACCCTATTAGTCTTATTTTCACTCATTTTACAGACAATTGCTTCTCAAGAAACAAAATAAATATTATTTAAAACAAAAATCAGCAAAAAGTCCATCTGACGGAGTTGACAGTGCATGACGGAGTTGACAGAATTGAAAGTGGTGACAAACTAGTGAGTAAAATGAGAAACTTGATACATGTGAAGTAATGCAATTTATGTAAAATACATTAACCTGATTCAACTGCACATTTAAGTGAGATTTTACAACAGTTTCACTGAAAGAGTCCCAAAAACTCTGATGGAGTTGACATCTGACGGAGTTTACAAAATGCCAAACTACCTCAATTTATATGATGTTATTCTGAAGGAGGCCATACTGTAGCTCGTCGGGTCCATGAAATCTTTACAGTTGACCAAAATTAAGCTTTTATTTCACAAAATTTCATCAAAGTTTTGTAAATTGTCAGTTATGGAGTTGACACATCATGGTTGTGACGAGCAACTTAGGCATAAAACAGAAGAAAAAACTAAAGAATAACATAAGCTAACCAGAGCTAATTAGCCCTCTTAGCAAAGGAAGAGAAAGGAAGAGGTCATGGGGTCCTTAGATGTTCTGGTGCCCCCCAATAATGCCTGATGTTTTTACTTTCTTTTCATGTCTAACGGTGTTGACAAAAACTAGGGACAAATTTCAACGGAGATGGAAAATATCTAAAAATTATCTTTAATTCAACTTATTGATACTTTTATAATTATTTATATTAATACTTATACTTAATTGTCATAATATATAATTTTAGTATTTCTTTAATTGTTTTAAACTATTATAATGTATTGAGGTCTGCTCCGGGACATGGGATCTTGTTTAAAATAATAAAAAATATATATTCAGCAAACACAAGGAAAATATACATTGTTGTGCTCACATGACCCAGGTTAGTTTAGTCAGATATTTTAAAAAATAATATTTTGTATATGTTTCATTCAAATTTTGTGCTTTATCCGTAGGACCTGTTTATTCTCAAGAATCGCTGTTTTACTTACGGCAATATGTGTCATGTGACTAAGCTTTAATAGTCACATGACATGTGATATAGATATATGATGTAGATATGTAGAACTAGATATACAAATTTACATCAGTATTTTTAGACTGTCTTTGAATGTTGTTCCTCTGTAATAATTTGGTATTTTTCATGTCAATTTTTGTAAAACTGAAAACTCATCAGATATAAACGTTCTCTCTCTATAAGGGAGCGAGTTCAGCTCATATAAAGCTGGTAAAAGCTTATTTTATTTGACACGTTTCATTTTGACAGGCTTTACACAACAAGATGAAAAAGGAAAAGGACCTACATTCATACTGCACGTGACTCTCTCAGCTCGTCATTGATGACGTGATCCTCGGTGGCAAATTCAAAGCCCGAATCACACGTCACAGATTGACGTCAATGAGCGACTGAACCAGAGTCCTTGAATGTAGGTCTTCTACGATCATTTGGTCACTAAACTTATTTTCGTCTTCCAGAACGAACCAGTTAGACAGGTTCTTAGGATCGAACAGTTTATCCTTCCTGTCTTTACCTCTCTCTCAGTCTGTCCGTCTTAGCATAGACTGAACATGAGAGTTCGTTCACAACGAGACGAAAGGGAAAAGGTTTAGCGCCGGGGCTTTTTGATAAGCCCCATACCTTACGCCTTCTCGCGAGAAGCGTAAGGTAGGATACTGGCGTTCAGCGGGATGGGAGGCGGAGGAGTTGCCTCTCCTGCGGTTGCGCCAGGCCCAGCGGCATGGGCTGACTCTCGGGGAGCGTTGCGGGGCTCCAGAGTCAGCCGTTCCCGCCCTGGATGGGAACCTTTTTTTTTTTTTTTCTCTCTCATACCTCAGATTGGCCAACTTTCTTTTGTCCTATCTCCATTTGTCAGTCATACAAATCAACCAATCATCACAGGCCAACTGCAAATAAAGAGGGGCGGTGTGGAGGCCAAGTTAATGTATAAAGTATTCAGTTACTGTTAAAATGTATTTGCTTAATTAGAAATGTACTAAGTGTTTTTGTTGAAATTTTAGGTAGAATTATTAATATTGCATGTAACTAATTTCATGATGTTTTACTGTGAATAAGTGTTACTAGAAGTATATTTTATAGCTTAATTGGCCACCTGGCAATTTTATGCAAATGAGGTGGGCCGTGTAGCCAAGGGAGACGGCACATAGAAGGGAAGGCGCTGCTAAGGGAGCGACTGAGCCGCACGGTTTTTCAACCGTAGTTTGTTTGTAGAGGTTAGTGAAGGACTTTATTGCTCTTGTAAAGACTTACTCAAAAACTGTGGAATAAATTTTTGTTTATATTTTTACATCGGAGCGCTATGGACATTTTATTTTTTCCTCTTCAAACACACGAGTGCATCGGAAATTAACCTTGTGGCAGCCCAAATATTCGTTGAAAAACCAGCTCTATGGATTGATTATCATCTGTGGACGGATTTCAAGCAGCAGCAACAACAACAACAACAACAAAAAAAAGCTAGAAGAAACGTGACTAGTGGAAATATTTCATCGAGGAAAATGCTGAGTCATGCTTTCGGATGAGCCAGGTGATTTTCTGTTGTTGCTATTTGGAAATTTTGTGTCGTGAACGTTGAAAAAGAAGATACCGTGGTTACTATGGAAACTAGAGTAGTAAAAGTCACACCTAAAGCTATGGAACAAAAGCTGGAGCATGCAATTGGTTTACGAAGAGCCACGTTGGCAAAGTTAACAGGCACAGTGAATCAGGTGCGACGGCTGATAGAAACTGAAGATGATATCAGCTTAACTGAGGCAAACCAGTTAATGAAAGAATTTAATAGACTGTTTGGAAAGTTTTGTGGTTTGAACACAAATGTAAAGGAGCTGCTCCAACAAATGTCAGAAGAGGATTTAAAATCAGATCAAGAAAACTGGTTTGAACCTAAGGCTAATTCTTTCAAGGCTTTTGCTGAGACAGCTTTGGCTTGGATTGATGACAAGGCTAAGTGCACAACAGAGGCTGAAAAATGCAATGACGAGATTAATCCATGCGACAGCGTATCTAACGCATCTTTGTCGAAACGAAGTCATAAAAGCTCTTCTGAACATGGTTCTTGTGCATCATCGTCGGCATCCTCCACACGAATGAAAGCAGAGTTGGAACGAGCTAAGCTGTTGGTTCAGGCATCAACTTTGAAACAGAGACGCCTACTTGAGGAAAGAGAGGCAAAACTTAAAGCTGAAAAGGAGGAGCTAGAAATACAAGCAGCTCTAGCAGCAAATGAGGCAAAGATCAAGATTCTATCAGAATACGAAGGTTGTGCATCTAAGGCATCTAGTCGTGCATCCAAGATGTCCAGTCATGCAACAAAACAGAATGGAATGAACTCCTATGTGATGTCGCACAGAGCTGAAGATTTGTTTGCTCAACAGCAGTCAAATAGTCCTTTCCAAACACAAGAGACTCAAGTACAGAATGATAACGTTGTTCAAAACGTGCATCAAACACATGCTGTTACCTCTCAGCCATCACAGACACCCAGTGCTCTGCAGGATGTAGTCGAAGTGCTAGCAAAGCAGCAGAAGTTGGCAGCATTGCCCCCTCAGAACATTTCCGTTTTTAACGGGGACCCATTAGAGTATCGACTATTCATTCGGGCATTTGAACACAGTGTGGAGGATAAAACAGAAAGCGACGAAGATCGGCTGTACTACATGGAACAGTACACAAGTGGACAACCACGAGAATTGATAAGGAGTTGTCTTCATATGGAACCTACACGTGGTTATAATGAAGCTAAGAGACTTTTGGAAGAGCACTTTGGAAACGCCTACAAGATATCGGTGGCATACATTAACAAGGCTCTTAGTTGGCCAACCATCAAGTCTGACGACGGAGAGGCTCTTCATGCGTTCGGACTCTATCTCACTGGATGTCGTAATGCAATGGCAGATGTAGAGTACATGGAGGAGTTGGATAATACAGCCAACATGCGTGCCATCATTGCCAAGCTTCCATACAAAATGAGAGAAAGGTGGAGAACACATGCCTGTAGAATCTTGGACAAAGAAAAACGCAGAGTCAAGTTTGCCGATCTGGTGGATTTCGTCAATAAACAGGCCAGAGAAGTTTTACATCCACTGTTTGGTGACATAAAGGATAGTACCTTAAAGCTCCAAGTTAAAGGACAAGTGGATGAGAAGTTGCAAAGAAGAAGTGGCATCAAAAAAGGATTCACCGCAGCCGCAACTATTACCACTACACAGGACACACCTACCAAGGCAAAGAAAAAGGTCAGCGGAAATCAGATGTGTGCATTTTCCAAACCTTGTCTCTTCTGTCATGGTGAGGAGCATACTATGGAACAATGCAAGAAGATGAGGAAGTTACTTCACAAAGAAAAGATTGATTTCTTGCGAACCAAAGGATTGTGTTTTAGCTGCCTTAAAAAGGGACACATGAGTAATTTGTGCAAAGAAAAGGCAAGCTGTCAGGTTTGTGCACAATCACATCCCACAGTACTACACATGAAGATAAAGTCCAGTGGTGTTAACGAGGCAGGGCCTGAAGTGGGAACTAGTGAGGGAGAGGAACAACCGACAGAGTCAGTTGTAAATGGATTTGTGGGAATGAATGCACCCAGCCATGGTACAGAGAAACCAGAGCACACGTTGGCGATAGTTCCAGTCAAAGTCAAAGTCAAAAGAGGTCAAAAGGTGGCATACACATATGCTTTTCTGGACCCAGGCAGTACAGCTTGTTTTTGCACTGAAGAGCTGATGCATGAGCTGAATGTTTCAGGCAGGAAATCAAAGATTTTGCTGAAAACAATGGGAAAAGAAAATGTCGTCAGTAGTCACATGGTTTCTGGATTGGAAATAAGCAGCTTAGACAGTAATGATTTTTTTGAGCTGCCAGAAATGTACAGTCACAGCAACATTCCTGCTTCTGCTGACAACGTTCCTTCACAAGACTATGTGAAGAGGTGGCCCTACCTTCAGCAGGTGTCTATATCCAAGATTGAAGCAAAGGTTGGACTTCTGATTGGTAATAACGCTCCTAAAGCTATCGAACCGTGGCAGGTCATAGCAAGTGAAAATGGCGGTCCATACGCTGTGAGAACGAGGGTTGGTTGGACCATCAGTGAACCCCTCCAAGGGCACATTTCGCAAGGTGCAACACAAGGGTTGATTCAAGTCTCAGCAAATCGCATATCAGTAAGCACATTGGATGAACTCTGGAGACTGCAGTTTAAAAGTGACTTTCCTGAGTGTGACAGAAACGAGAAACAAGAAATGTCAAGGGAAGATTTGCAGTTTTTGGAGACTACAACACAGTCAGCTACCATTGTTGATGGACATTACAGTATTGCCTTGCCATTACGGAACAAACATATTCAGATGCCTAACAACCGTAAAGTGGCTGAGCAACGTGCTTTAAACCTAAGGAGGAAATTGGAAAAGAACTCTTCATTCCACACTGAATACTCAGGTTTCATGAGTAACATCATAGACAAAGGTTATGCAGTGAAGGTACCAGAAAAGGATCTGGATCGTGACGATGGGAAGGTTTGGTACCTGCCACATCACGGAGTTTACCATCCGAAGAAACACAAACTTAGAGTGGTTTTTGATTGTGGAGCATCGTACAAAAGCACTACTCTAAACAACCAGCTATTACAAGGACCAAATCTTACGAGTACTCTTCTTGGAGTAATTATTAGATTCAGACAAGAAGAGGTGGCCATTATGGCAGATGTGGAAGCTATGTTTCACCAAGTAAGGGTGCCCGATGATGATTCTGACCTTCTACGGTTCCTGTGGTGGGAATTTGGCGATATTACTCAGGAAATGGTGGAGTACAAGATGGTGGTTCACATTTTCGGTGCAACTTCGTCACCAAGCTGCGCTAATTTCGCTCTCCGCAAATGTGCCGAAGACAACCAACACCAGGCCAACAATCAAGCAGTTGACACAGTGCTTCACAACTTCTATGTAGACGATTGTTTAAAGTCTGTGAGCTCAGAAGATGAAGCCATCCAGTTGTACCACACTTTGAGAGCAGTATGTCAAAGAGGCGGATTCAGACTCACCAAATGGATTAGCAATAGCAGAGCAGTGCTGTCAGCTATTCCAGAAGAAGAGAGGACAACAGAAGTTAAAGATATGGACCTGGATCAGGATGTGCTTCCTGTAGAGAGAGCTTTGGGAGTCCAATGGTGTATTCAGTCTGACAGCTTCCGATTCAAGATCATAATGCCAGACAAAGCTCCCACTCGGAGGAACATCCTTTCCATCGTGAGTTCTGTCTACGACCCATTGGGTATCCTGTCACCAGTCATGCTTCAAGCGAAGAAGATTCAGCAAGAGCTTTGCAGGCAGAAGATTGGCTGGGACGTTGTCATACCTGAAGACTTGGCTCATAAGTGGCTTGAGTGGAAGACCCAGCTCCACCAGCTGGAGAACATAAATGTCCCAAGATGTTTTAAACCTGTAGGATTTGGACAGTCAGTATACAACCAGCTGCAACATTTTGCCGATGCCAGTGAAGAGGGCTACGGTACAGTTAGCTACTTGCTACAGAAAAACAGTAGTAACAATGTTCATTGTGCATTCATGTTGGGGAAGGCAAGAGTGGCCCCACTTAAGCCTGTAACAATTCCCTGTATGGAACTTACTGCAGCTACCATGGCAGCACGCATGGACAAGGTTCTAACATCAGAACTGCAGCTTCCACTCCAACCATCTGTGTTTTGGTCAGATAGTACCACAGTCCTAAAATATAGGACCAAACGAGTAGGTTCCGCACGTTCGTTGCTAATCGTGTGGATGCCATCCTGAAGTGCTCCAATCCACAGCAATGGCGGTATATCAACACCTCATTGAATCCTGCTGACTGTGCATCCAGGGGACTCAAGGCAGAAAGCTTCATTCACCACCATGTATGGTTACAGGGGCCGGACTTTCTTGTTAAACACATGGACAAATGGCCAGAGAGTGTGCATACCATTGGAGACCTGACTACAGAAGACCCAGAGGTGAAGAGTACACTGATTTGTGCTCACACTGTTGAGGAATGTAAAGATGAAGTGCAGGAATTCCTGCAGTACTTCTCATCCTGGTTTAGACTAAAAAGGGCAGTTGCATGGATGCTTAAAGTTAAGAGTATCCTATTGCAACTGTGTCGCAAAAGGAAAGAGCTAAACGTTGTTAAAGCTCAATCTGAAGTTGAAAAGGAAATGAGAAGTTTCAAGGAAAGCCTGCTTCAAGAGGACATCAAGAAACTAACTATGGAGAACCTTGCAGAAGCTGAAGAAGCAATTGTTCACTATTGCCAAGCTAAGGCATTTTCCGAAGAGATCACCGCACTTTCTAAAGATCAGGGAGTGAAGAAAACCAGTTCTCTTTTCAAACTGAATCCAGTACTGGAACAAGGCATTCTAAGGGTTGGAGGACGACTTAGGAAAGCTGCACTACCGGAGGAATCAAGGCATCCAGCAATCCTAAGTAAGGATCAACACGTCACAAAGCTTATTCTCAGAGCGATTCATGAGAACTTGGCACATTGTGGTCGTAATCATGTAATCTCCAAGCTGAGGACAAAGTTTTGGGTTCCCGGTGCCAACACCGCAGTAAGACAGATACTCTCTAAGTGTATTGTCTGTCGACGTGCGCATGGAGTTGTAGGAAAGCAACAAATGGCAGACCTTCCTCAAGACAGAGTTCTGCCAGACGATCCACCGTTTACTAACTCAGGAGTGGACTACTTTGGTCCGTTTGAGGTTAAACGTGGACGAAGTGTAGTGAAAAGGTACGGTGTCATTTTTACCTGCTTAACTACCCGTGCAGTACACTTAGAAAATGCAGCCTCACTGGACACGGATTCCTTTATTCACGCCCTTCGTCGCTTCATAGCTAGACGAGGCCAGGTAAAGATTCTTCGTTCTGATAATGGAACAAATTTCATTGGTGCACAGCGTGAACTTAAGAGAGCCATTAATGAATGGAACATGTCCAAGATTGAAGGCCACCTTCAACAACAAGGCATTCAATGGACGTTCAATCCTCCCACAGGATCCCACCATGGTGGAGTCTGGGAGAGATTAATAAAGTCAGTGAAGAAAATCTTAAATGTCACATTAAGACTGCAGACACTGGACGAAGAAGGCCTACATACACTTCTGTGTGAGGCGGAAGCTATTATTAATAGTCGGCCGATAACTAAGGTGTCCAGTGATCCTAAAGACTTGGAGGTACTCACTCCCAATCACCTCTTGCTTCTAAAAACTAAACCATCTTTTCCTCCTGGACTGTTTGACAAGCAAGATCTCTATGCAAGAAGGCGATGGAAGCAAGTACAATATATGTCAGAAATATTCTGGAAACGATGGACAAGAGAATATTTGCCACTGCTTCAGGAAAGGCAAAAGTGGACCCGTCCATCTCGCAACTTTGCAGTTGGAGACATCGTGCTTGTTGTTGATGATACAGCTCCACGCAACTCTTGGGTTACAGGGAAAGTAATCCAAACCATCTCTGACAAGACAGGAATGGTGCGTCAAGTGAGAATCAAAACAAAGACAAACACGATGGACAGACCCATAACAAAGATTTGTCTTTTGCAGGAATCGGACTGAAGCAGTCATTCTTAAATACTGATAAATTTGTTTTATCTTTTTATGTTGTTTATTTTGAAGGACATTTGAGTACCTTGGCTCCACAAGTTTTAGTTGGTAATTGTGTAGTGTAATAGGGTCACAATTAGGGGCCGGAATGTGGAGGCCAAGTTAATGTATAAAGTATTCAGTTACTGTTAAAATGTATTTGCTTAATTAGAAATGTACTAAGTGTTTTTGTTGAAATTTTAGGTAGAATTATTAATATTGCATGTAACTAATTTCATGATGTTTTACTGTGAATAAGTGTTACTAGAAGTATATTTTACAGCTTAATTGGCCACCTGGCAATTTTATGCAAATGAGGTGGGCCGTGTAGCCAAGGGAGACGGCACATAGAAGGGAAGGCGCTGCTAAGGGAGCGACTGAGCCGCACGGTTTTTCAACCGTAGTTTGTTTGTAGAGGTTAGTGAAGGACTTTATTGCTCTTGTAAAGACTTACTCAAAAACTGTGGAATAAATTTTTGTTTATATTTTTACATCGGAGCGCTATGGACATTTTATTTTTTCCTCTTCAAACACACGAGTGCATCGGAAATTAACCTTGTGGCAGCCCAAATAGGCGGGTTACTCATCATGTTTGTCTTCGAACAGACCTGGTTTTGTTCGTCCAGCATGGATTTTCGGACTTATTTAAAAACTAATAATCTGAGGAAAAACTTTATTGTCTTTCAAAAATAAATTAAAAAAAACTTATGTCTTCACGCAGGAGGCGTAAGGTACGAAACTGGCGCTCTGCGGGGGGGGGGGGGGGGGGGGAGGAGGAGGAGTTGCCCCTGCGTCAGTGGCGCTGCACGTCCTGGAGGGCAGACTTGTATGTAAATTAGACTGATCAGAGGCAGGTGATTGGCTTAGCAGGTTATTGCTTTTCAGTGATTCTTGAGAATAGGGACAAAATAGGTTTGAATTTTCCCATTTTTTTATTTTTTATTATTTCTCAACTTTATGTATGACAAATAATGTTTAGGAAATGTAAAGATGCTAAGGTGCAGGCTCCCAGTTGCAACATTTTTTTTTTAAATTACATTTTTAATCAGTCTGACTCAGATCTTTGTCATCACCACCTGACAAAAATAAATATAAAATGATTTTTAAAATACCCTATTAGTCTTATTTTCACTCATTTTACAGACAATTGCTTCTCAAGAAACAAAATAAATATTATTTAAAACAAAAATCAGCAAAAAGTCCATCTGACGGAGTTGACAGTGCATGACGGAGTTGACAGAATTGAAAGTGGTGACAAACTAGTGAGTAAAATGAGAAACTTGATACATGTGAAGTAATGCAATTTATGTAAAATACATTAACCTGATTCAACTGCACATTTAAGTGAGATTTTACAACAGTTTCACTGAAAGAGTCCCAAAGACTCTGATGGAGTTGACATCTGACGGAGTTTACAAAATGCCAAACTACCTCAATTTATATGATGTTATTCTGAAGGAGGCCATACTCTAGCTCGTCAGGTCCATGAAATCTTTACAGTTGACCAAAATTAAGCTTTTATTTCACAAAATTTCATCAAAGTTTTGTAAATTGTCAGTTATGGAGTTGACACATCATGGTTGTGACGAGCAACTTAGGAATAAAACAGAAGAAAAAACTAAAGAATAACATAAGCTAACCAGAGCTAATTAGCCCTCTTAGCAAAGGAAGAGAAAGGAAGAGGTCATGGGGTCCTTAGATGTTCTGGTGCCCCCCAATAATGCCTGATGTTTTTACTTTCTTTTCATGTCTAAAGGTGTTGACAAAAACTAGGGACAAATTTCAACGGAGATGGAAAATATCTAAAAATTATTTTTAATTCAACTTATTGATACTTTTATAATTATTTATATTAATACTTATACTTAATTGTCATAATATATAATTTTAGTATTTCTTTAATTGTTTTAAACTATTATAATGTATTGAGGTCTGCTCCGGGACATGGGATCTTGTTTAAAATAATAAAAAATATATATTCAGCAAACACAAGGAAAATATACATTGTTGTGCTCACATGACCCAGGTTAGTTTAGTCAGATATTTTAAAAAATAATATTTTGTATATGTTTCATTCAAATTTTGTGCTTTATCCGTAGGACCTGTTTATTCTCAAGAATCGCTGTTTTACTTACGGCAATATGTGTCATGTGACTAAGCTTTAATAGTCACATGACATGTGATATAGATATATGATGTAGATATGTAGAACTAGATATACAAATTTACATCAGTATTTTTAGACTGTCTTTGAATGTTGTTCCTCTGTAATAATTTGGTCTTTTTCATGTCAATTTTTGTAAAACTGAAAACTCATCAGATATAAACGTTCTCTCTCTATAAGGGAGCGAGTTCAGCTCATATAAAGCTGGTAAAAGCTTATTTTATTTGACACGTTTCATTTTGACAGGCTTTACACAACAAGATGAAAAAGGAAAAGGACCTACATTCATACTGCAAGTGACTCTCTCAGCTCGTCATTGATGACGTGATCCTCGGTGGCAAATTCAAAGCCCGAATCACACGTCACAGATTGACGTCAATGAGCGACTGAACCAGAGTCCTTGAATGTAGGTCTTCTACGATCATTTGGTCACTAAACTTATTTTCGTCTTCCAGAACGAACCAGTTAGACAGGTTCTTAGGATCGAACAGTTTATCCTTCCTGTCTTTACCTCTCTCTCAGTCTGTCCGTCTTAGCATAGACTGAACATGAGAGTTCGTTCACAACGAGACGAAAGGGAAAAGGTTTAGCGCCGGGGCTTTTTGATAAGCCCCATACCTTACGCCTTCTCGCGAGAAGCGTAAGGTAGGATACTGGCGTTCAGCGGGATGGGAGGCGGAGGAGTTGCCTCTCCTGCGGTTGCGCCAGGCCCAGCGGCATGGGCTGACTCTCGGGGAGCGTTGCGGGGCTCCAGAGTCAGCCGTTCCCGCCCTGGATGGGAACCTTTTTTTTTTTTTTTCTCTCATACCTCAGATTGGCCAACTTTCTTTTGTCCTATCTCCATTTGTCAGTCATACAAATCAACCAATCATCACAGGCCAACTGCAAATAAAGAGGGGCGGGTTACTCATCATGTTTGTCTTCGAACAGACCTGCTTTTGTTCGTCCAGCATGGATTTTCGGACTTATTTAAAAACTAATAATCGGAGGAAAAACTTTATTGTCTTTCAAAAATAAATTAAAAAAACTTATGTATTCACGCAGGAGGCGTAAGGTACGAAACTGGCGCTCTTCGGGGGGGTGGGAGGAGGAGGAGGAGTTGCCCCTGCGTCAGTGGCGCTGCACGTCCTGGAGGGCAGACTTGTATGTAAATTAGACTAATCAGAGGCAGGTGATTGGCTTAGCAGGTTATTGCTTTTCAGTGATTCTTGAGAATAGGGACAAAATAGGTTTGAATTTTCCCATTTTTTTATTTTTTATTATTTCTCAACTTTATGTATGACAAATAATGTTTAGGAAATGTAAAGATGCTAAGGTGCAGGCTCCCAGTTGCAACATTTTTTTTTTAAATTACATTTTTAATCAGCCTGACTCAGATCTTTGTCATCACCACCTGACAAAAATAAATATAAAATGATTTTTAAAATACCCTATTAGTCTTATTTTCACTCATTTTACAGACAATTGCTTCTCAAGAAACAAAATAAATATTATTTAAAACAAAAATCAGCAAAAAGTCCATCTGACGGAGTTGACAGTGCATGACGGAGTTGACAGAATTGAAAGTGGTGACAAACTAGTGAGTAAAATGAGAAACTTGATACATGTGAAGTAATGCAATTTATGTAAAATACATTAACCTGATTCAACTGCACATTTAAGTGAGATTTTACAACAGTTTCACTGAAAGAGTCCCAAAGACTCTGATGGAGTTGACATCTGACGGAGTTTACAAAATGCCAAACTACCTCAATTTATATGATGTTATTCTGAAGGAGGCCATACTCTAGCTCGTCAGGTCCATGAAATCTTTACAGTTGACCAAAATTAAGCTTTTATTTCACAAAATTTCATCAAAGTTTTGTAAATTGTCAGTTATGGAGTTGACACATCATGGTTGTGACGAGCAACTTAGGAATAAAACAGAAGAAAAAACTAAAGAATAACATAAGCTAACCAGAGCTAATTAGCCCTCTTAGCAAAGGAAGAGAAAGGAAGAGGTCATGGGGTCCTTAGATGTTCTGGTGCCCCCCAATAATGCCTGATGTTTTTACTTTCTTTTCATGTCTAACGGTGTTGACAAAAACTAGGGACAAATTTCAACGGAGATGGAAAATATCTAAAAATTATTTTTAATTCAACTTATTGATACTTTTATAATTATTTATATTAATACTTATACTTAATTGTCATAATATATAATTTTAGTATTTCTTTAATTGTTTTAAACTATTATAATGTATTGAGGTCTGCTCCGGGACATGGGATCTTGTTTAAAATAATAAAAAATATATATTCAGCAAACACAAGGAAAATATACATTGTTGTGCTCACATGACCCAGGTTAGTTTAGTCAGATATTTTAAAAAATAATATTTTGTATATGTTTCATTCAAATTTTGTGCTTTATCCGTAGGACCTGTTTATTCTCAAGAATCGCTGTTTTACTTACGGCAATATGTGTCATGTGACTAAGCTTTAATAGTCACATGACATGTGATATAGATATATGATGTAGATATGTAGAACTAGATATACAAATTTACATCAGTATTTTTAGACTGTCTTTGAATGTTGTTCCTCTGTAATAATTTGGTCTTTTTCATGTCAATTTTTGTAAAACTGAAAACTCATCAGATATAAACGTTCTCTCTCTATAAGGGAGCGAGTTCAGCTCATATAAAGCTGGTAAAAGCTTATTTTATTTGACACGTTTCATTTTGACAGGCTTTACACAACAAGATGAAAAAGGAAAAGGACCTACATTCATACTGCACGTGACTCTCTCAGCTCGTCATTGATGACGTGATCCTCGGTGGCAAATTCAAAGCCCGAATCACACGTCACAGATTGACGTCAATGAGCGACTGAACCAGAGTCCTTGAATGTAGGTCTTCTACGATCATTTGGTCACTAAACTTATTTTCGTCTTCCAGAACGAACCAGTTAGACAGGTTCTTAGGATCGAACAGTTTATCCTTCCTGTCTTTACCTCTCTCTCAGTCTGTCCGTCTTAGCATAGACTGAACATGAGAGTTCGTTCACAACGAGACGAAAGGGAAAAGGTTTAGCGCCGGGGCTTTTTGATAAGCCCCATACCTTACGCCTTCTCGCGAGAAGCGTAAGGTAGGATACTGGCGTTCAGCGGGATGGGAGGCGGAGGAGTTGCCTCTCCTGCGGTTGCGCCAGGCCCAGCGGCATGGGCTGACTCTCGGGGAGCGTTGCGGGGCTCCAGAGTCAGCCGTTCCCGCCCTGGATGGGAACCTTTTTTTTTTTTTTTCTCTCTCATACCTCAGATTGGCCAACTTTCTTTTGTCCTATCTCCATTTGTCAGTCATACAAATCAACCAATCATCACAGGCCAACTGCAAATAAAGAGGGGCGGGTTACTCATCATGTTTGTCTTCGAACAGACCTGGTTTTGTTCGTCCAGCATGGATTTTCGGACTTATTTAAAAACTAATAATCGGAGGAAAAACTTTATTGTCTTTCAAAAATAAATTTAAAAAAACTTATGTCTTCACGCAGGAGGCGTAAGGTACGAAACTGGCGCTCTGCGGGGGGGGGGGGGGGGGAGGAGGAGGAGGAGGAGTTGCCCCTGCGTCAGTGGCGCTGCACGTCCTGGAGGGCAGACTTGTATGTAAATTAGACTGATCAGAGGCAGGTGATTGGCTTAGCAGGTTATTGCTTTTCAGTGATTCTTGAGAATAGGGACAAAATAGGTTTGAATTTTCCCATTTTTTTATTTTTTATTATTTCTCAACTTTATGTATGCAAATATGACAAATAATGTTTAGGAAATGTAAAGATGCTAAGGTGCAGGCTCCCAGTTGCAACATTTTTTTTTTTTAAATTACATTTTTAATCAGCCTGACTCAGATCTTTGTCATCACCACCTGACAAAAATAAATATAAAATGATTTTTAAAATACCCTATTAGTCTTATTTTCACTCATTTTACAGACAATTGCTTCTCAAGAAACAAAATAAATATTATTTAAAACAAAAATCAGCAAAAAGTCCATCTGACGGAGTTGACAGTGCATGACGGAGTTGACAGAATTGAAAGTGGTGACAAACTAGTGAGTAAAATGAGAAACTTGATACATGTGAAGTAATGCAATTCATGTAAAATACATTAACCTGATTCAACTGCACATTTAAGTGAGATTTTACAACAATTTCACTGAAAGAGTCCCAAAAACTCTGATGGAGTTGACATCTGACGGAGTTCACAAAATGCCAAACTACCTCAATTTATATGATGTTATTCTGAAGGAGGCCATACTGTAGCTCGTCGGGTCCATGAAATCTTTACAGTTGACCAAAATTAAGCTTTTATTTCACAAAATTTCATCAAAGTTTTGTAAATTGTCAGTTATGGAGTTGACACATCATGGTTGTGACGAGCAACTTAGGAATAAAACAGAAGAAAAAACTAAAGAATAACATAAGCTAACCAGAGCTAATTAGCCCTCTTAGCAAAGGAAGAGAAAGGAAGAGGTCATGGGGTCCTTAGATGTTCTGGTGCCCCCCAATAATGCCTGATGTTTTTACTTTCTTTTCATGTCTAAAGGTGTTGACAAAAACTAGGGACAAATTTCAACGGAGATGGAAAATATCTAAAAATTATTTTTAATTCAACTTATTGATACTTTTATAATTATTTATATTAATACTTATACTTAATTGTCATAATATATAATTTTAGTATTTCTTTAATTGTTTTAAACTATTATAATGTATTGAGGTCTGCTCCGGGACATGGGATCTTGTTTAAAATAATAAAAAATATATATTCAGCAAACACAAGGAAAATATACATTGTTGTGCTCACATGACCCAGGTAAGTTTAGTCAGATATTTTAAAAAATAATATTTTGTATATGTTTCATTCAAATTTTGTGCTTTATCCGTAGGACCTGTTTATTCTCAAGAATCGCTGTTTTACTTACGGCAATATGTGTCATGTGACTAAGCTTTAATAGTCACATGACATGTGATATAGATATATGATGTAGATATGTAGAACTAGATATACAAATTTACATCAGTATTTTTAGACTGTCTTTGAATGTTGTTCCTCTGTAATAATTTGGTCTTTTTCATGTCAATTTTTGTAAAACTGAAAACTCATCAGATATAAACGTTCTCTCTCTATAAGGGAGCGAGTTCAGCTCATATAAAGCTGGTAAAAGCTTATTTTATTTGACACGTTTCATTTTGACAGGCTTTACACAACAAAATGAAAAAGGAAAAGGACCTACATTCATACTGCAAGTGACTCTCTCAGCTCGTCATTGATGACGTGATCCTCGGTGGCAAATTCAAAGCCCGAATCACACGTCACAGATTGACGTCAATGAGCGACTGAACCAGAGTCCTTGAATGTAGGTCTTCTACGATCATTTGGTCACTAAACTTATTTTCGTCTTCCAGAACGAACCAGTTAGACAGGTTCTTAGGATCGAACAGTTTATCCTTCCTGTCTTTACCTCTCTCTCAGTCTGTCCGTCTTAGCATAGACTGAACATGAGAGTTCGTTCACAACGAGACGAAAGGGAAAAGGTTTAGCGCCGGGGCTTTTTGATAAGCCCCATACCTTACGCCTTCTCGCGAGAAGCGTAAGGTAGGATACTGGCGTTCAGCGGGATGGGAGGCGGAGGAGTTGCCTCTCCTGCGGTTGCGCCAGGCCCAGCGGCATGGGCTGACTCTCGGGGAGCGTTGCGGGGCTCCAGAGTCAGCCGTTCCCGCCCTGGATGGGAACCTTTTTTTTTTTTTTTCTCTCATACCTCAGATTGGCCAACTTTCTTTTGTCCTATCTCCATTTGTCAGTCATACAAATCAACCAATCATCACAGGCCAACTGCAAATAAAGAGGGGCGGGTTACTCATCATGTTTGTCTTCGAACAGACCTGCTTTTGTTCGTCCAGCATGGATTTTCGGACTTATTTAAAAACTAATAATCGGAGGAAAAACTTTATTGTCTTTCAAAAATAAATTAAAAAAACTTATGTATTCACGCAGGAGGCGTAAGGTACGAAACTGGCGCTCTTCGGGGGGGTGGGAGGAGGAGGAGGAGTTGCCCCTGCGTCAGTGGCGCTGCACGTCCTGGAGGGCAGACTTGTATGTAAATTAGACTAATCAGAGGCAGGTGATTGGCTTAGCAGGTTATTGCTTTTCAGTGATTCTTGAGAATAGGGACAAAATAGGTTTGAATTTTCCCATTTTTTTATTTTTTATTATTTCTCAACTTTATGTATGCAAATATGACAAATAATGTTTAGGAAATGTAAAGATGCTAAGGTGCAGGCTCCCAGTTGCAACATTTTTTTTTTTAAATTACATTTTTAATCAGCCTGACTCAGATCTTTGTCATCACCACCTGACAAAAATAAATATAAAATGATTTTTAAAATACGCTATTAGTCTTATTTTCACTCATTTTACAGACAATTGCTTCTCAAGAAACAAAATAAATATTATTTAAAACAAAAATCAGCAAAAAGTCCATCTGACGGAGTTGACAGTGCATGACGGAGTTGACAGAATTGAAAGTGGTGACAAACTAGTGAGTAAAATGAGAAACTTGATACATGTGAAGTAATGCAATTTATGTAAAATACATTAACCTGATTCAACTGCACATTTAAATGAGATTTTACAACAGTTTCACTGAAAGAGTCCCAAAAACTCTGATGGAGTTGACATCTGACGGAGTTTACAAAATGCCAAACTACCTCAATTTATATGATGTTATTCTGAAGGAGGCCATACTGTAGCTCGTCGGGTCCATGAAATCTTTACAGTTGACCAAAATTAAGCTTTTATTTCACAAAATTTCATCAAAGTTTTGTAAATTGTCAGTTATGGAGTTGACACATCATGGTTGTGACGAGCAACTTAGGCATAAAACAGAAGAAAAAACTAAAGAATAACATAAGCTAACCAGAGCTAATTAGCCCTCTTAGCAAAGGAAGAGAAAGGAAGAGGTCATGGGGTCCTTAGATGTTCTGGTGCCCCCCAATAATGCCTGATGTTTTTACTTTCTTTTCATGTCTAACGGTGTTGACAAAAACTAGGGACAAATTTCAACGGAGATGGAAAATATCTAAAAATTATCTTTAATTCAACTTATTGATACTTTTATAATTATTTATATTAATACTTATACTTAATTGTCATAATATATAATTTTAGTATTTCTTTAATTGTTTTAAACTATTATAATGTATTGAGGTCTGCTCCGGGACATGGGATCTTGTTTAAAATAATAAAAAATATATATTCAGCAAACACAAGGAAAATATACATTGTTGTGCTCACATGACCCAGGTAAGTTTAGTCAGATATTTTAAAAAATAATATTTTGTATATGTTTCATTCAAATTTTGTGCTTTATCCGTAGGACCTGTTTATTCTCAAGAATCGCTGTTTTACTTACGGCAATATGTGTCATGTGACTAAGCTTTAATAGTCACATGACATGTGATATAGATATATGATGTAGATATGTAGAACTAGATATACAAATTTACATCAGTATTTTTAGACTGTCTTTGAATGTTGTTCCTCTGTAATAATTTGGTCTTTTTCATGTCAATTTTTGTAAAACTGAAAACTCATCAGATATAAACGTTCTCTCTCTATAAGGGAGCGAGTTCAGCTCATATAAAGCTGGTAAAAGCTTATTTTATTTGACACGTTTCATTTTGACAGGCTTTACACAACAAGATGAAAAAGGAAAAGGACCTACATTCATACTGCAAGTGACTCTCTCAGCTCGTCATTGATGACGTGATCCTCGGTGGCAAATTCAAAGCCCGAATCACACGTCACAGATTGACGTCAATGAGCGACTGAACCAGAGTCCTTGAATGTAGGTCTTCTACGATCATTTGGTCACTAAACTTATTTTCGTCTTCCAGAACGAACCAGTTAGACAGGTTCTTAGGATCGAACAGTTTATCCTTCCTGTCTTTACCTCTCTCTCAGTCTGTCCGTCTTAGCATAGACTGAACATGAGAGTTCGTTCACAACGAGACGAAAGGGAAAAGGTTTAGCGCCGGGGCTTTCTGATAAGCCCCATACCTTACGCCTTCTCGCGAGAAGCGTAAGGTAGGATACTGGCGTTCAGCGGGATGGGAGGCGGAGGAGTTGCCTCTCCTGCGGTTGCGCCAGGCCCAGCGGCATGGGCTGACTCTCGGGGAGCGTTGCGGGGCTCCAGAGTCAGCCGTTCCCGCCCTGGATGGGAACCTTTTTTTTTTTTTCTCTCATACCTCAGATTGGCCAACTTTCTTTTGTCCTATCTCCATTTGTCAGTCATACAAATCAACCAATCATCACAGGCCAACTGCAAATAAAGAGGGGCGGGTTACTCATCATGTTTGTCTTCGAACAGACCTGCTTTTGTTCGTCCAGCATGGATTTTCGGACTTATTTAAAAACTAATAATCGGAGGAAAAACTTTATTGTCTTTCAAAAATAAATTAAAAAAACTTATGTATTCACGCAGGAGGCGTAAGGTACGAAACTGGCGCTCTTCGGGGGGGTGGGAGGAGGAGGAGGAGTTGCCCCTGCGTCAGTGGCGCTGCACGTCCTGGAGGGCAGACTTGTATGTAAATTAGACTAATCAGAGGCAGGTGATTGGCTTAGCAGGTTATTGCTTTTCAGTGATTCTTGAGAATAGGGACAAAATAGGTTTGAATTTTCCCATTTTTTTATTTTTTATTATTTCTCAACTTTATGTATGCAAATATGACAAATAATGTTTAGGAAATGTAAAGATGCTAAGGTGCAGGCTCCCAGTTGCAACATTTTTTTTTTAAATTACATTTTTAATCAGCCTGACTCAGATCTTTGTCATCACCACCTGACAAAAATAAATATAAAATGATTTTTAAAATACGCTATTAGTCTTATTTTCACTCATTTTACAGACAATTGCTTCTCAAGAAACAAAATAAATATTATTTAAAACAAAAATCAGCAAAAAGTCCATCTGACGGAGTTGACAGTGCATGACGGAGTTGACAGAATTGAAAGTGGTGACAAACTAGTGAGTAAAATGAGAAACTTGATACATGTGAAGTAATGCAATTCATGTAAAATACATTAACCTGATTCAACTGCACATTTAAGTGAGATTTTACAACAATTTCACTGAAAGAGTCCCAAAAACTCTGATGGAGTTGACATCTGACGGAGTTCACAAAATGCCAAACTACCTCAATTTATATGATGTTATTCTGAAGGAGGCCATACTGTAGCTCGTCGGGTCCATGAAATCTTTACAGTTGACCAAAATTAAGCTTTTATTTCACAAAATTTCATCAAAGTTTTGTAAATTGTCAGTTATGGAGTTGACACATCATGGTTGTGACGAGCAACTTAGGAATAAAACAGAAGAAAAAACTAAAGAATAACATAAGCTAACCAGAGCTAATTAGCCCTCTTAGCAAAGGAAGAGAAAGGAAGAGGTCATGGGGTCCTTAGATGTTCTGGTGCCCCCCAATAATGCAATGCCTGATGTTTTTACTTTCTTTTCATGTCTAACGGTGTTGACAAAAACTAGGGACAAATTTCAATGGAGATGGAAAATATCTAAAAATTATTTTTAATTCAACTTATTGATACTTTTATAATTATTTATATTAATACTTATACTTAATTGTCATAATATATAATTTTAGTATTTCTTTAATTGTTTTAAACTATTATAATGTATTGAGGTCTGCTCCGGGACATGGGATCTTGTTTAAAATAATAAAAAATATATATTCAGCAAACACAAGGAAAATATACATTGTTGTGCTCACATGACCCAGGTTAGTTTAGTCAGATATTTTAAAAAATAATATTTTGTATATGTTTCATTCAAATTTTGTGCTTTATCCGTAGGACCTGTTTATTCTCAAGAATCGCTGTTTTACTTACGGCAATATGTGTCATGTGACTAAGCTTTAATAGTCACATGACATGTGATATAGATATATGATGTAGATATGTAGAACTAGATATACAAATTTACATCAGTATTTTTAGACTGTCTTTGAATGTTGTTCCTCTGTAATAATTTGGTCTTTTTCATGTCAATTTTTGTAAAACTGAAAACTCATCAGATATAAACGTTCTCTCTCTATAAGGGAGCGAGTTCAGCTCATATAAAGCTGGTAAAAGCTTATTTTATTTGACACGTTTCACTTTGACAGGCTTTACACAACAAGATGAAAAAGGAAAAGGACCTACATTCATACTGCACGTGACTCTCTCAGCTCGTCATTGATGACGTGATCCTCGGTGGCAAATTCAAAGCCCGAATCACACGTCACAGATTGACGTCAATGAGCGACTGAACCAGAGTCCTTGAATGTAGGTCTTCTACGATCATTTGGTCACTAAACTTATTTTCGTCTTCCAGAACGAACCAGTTAGACAGGTTCTTAGGATCGAACAGTTTATCCTTCCTGTCTTTACCTCTCTCTCAGTCTGTCCGTCTTAGCATAGACTGAACATGAGAGTTCGTTCACAACGAGACGAAAGGGAAAAGGTTTAGCGCCGGGGCTTTCTGATAAGCCCCATACCTTACGCCTTCTCGCGAGAAGCGTAAGGTAGGATACTGGCGTTCAGCGGGATGGGAGGCGGAGGAGTTGCCTCTCCTGCGGTTGCGCCAGGCCCAGCGGCATGGGCTGACTCTCGGGGAGCGTTGCGGGGCTCCAGAGTCAGCCGTTCCCGCCCTGGATGGGAACCTTTTTTTTTTTTTTTTTCTCTCATACCTCAGATTGGCCAACTTTCTTTTGTCCTATCTCCATTTGTCAGTCATACAAATCAACCAATCATCACAGGCCAACTGCAAATAAAGAGGGGCGGGTTACTCATCATGTTTGTCTTCGAACAGACCTGCTTTTGTTCGTCCAGCATGGATTTTCGGACTTATTTAAAAACTAATAATCGGAGGAAAAACTTTATTGTCTTTCAAAAATAAATTAAAAAAACTTATGTATTCACGCAGGAGGCGTAAGGTACGAAACTGGCGCTCTTCGGGGGGGTGGGAGGAGGAGGAGGAGTTGCCCCTGCGTCAGTGGCGCTGCACGTCCTGGAGGGCAGACTTGTATGTAAATTAGACTAATCAGAGGCAGGTGATTGGCTTAGCAGGTTATTGCTTTTCAGTGATTCTTGAGAATAGGGACAAAATAGGTTTGAATTTTCCCATTTTTTTATTTTTTATTATTTCTCAACTTTATGTATGCAAATATGACAAATAATGTTTAGGAAATGTAAAGATGCTAAGGTGCAGGCTCCCAGTTGCAACATTTTTTTTTTAAATTACATTTTTAATCAGCCTGACTCAGATCTTTGTCATCACCACCTGACAAAAATAAATATAAAATGATTTTTAAAATACGCTATTAGTCTTATTTTCACTCATTTTACAGACAATTGCTTCTCAAGAAACAAAATAAATATTATTTAAAACAAAAATCAGCAAAAAGTCCATCTGACGGAGTTGACAGTGCATGACGGAGTTGACAGAATTGAAAGTGGTGACAAACTAGTGAGTAAAATGAGAAACTTGATACATGTGAAGTAATGCAATTCATGTAAAATACATTAACCTGATTCAACTGCACATTTAAGTGAGATTTTACAACAATTTCACTGAAAGAGTCCCAAAGACTCTGATGGAGTTGACATCTGACGGAGTTCACAAAATGCCAAACTACCTCAATTTATATGATGTTATTCTGAAGGAGGCCATACTGTAGCTCGTCGGGTCCATGAAATCTTTACAGTTGACCAAAATTAAGCTTTTATTTCACAAAATTTCATCAAAGTTTTGTAAATTGTCAGTTATGGAGTTGACACATCATGGTTGTGACGAGCAACTTAGGAATAAAACAGAAGAAAAAACTAAAGAATAACATAAGCTAACCAGAGCTAATTAGCCCTCTTAGCAAAGGAAGAGAAAGGAAGAGGTCATGGGGTCCTTAGATGTTCTGGTGCCCCCCAATAATGCAATGCCTGATGTTTTTACTTTCTTTTCATGTCTAACGGTGTTGACAAAAACTAGGGACAAATTTCAATGGAGATGGAAAATATCTAAAAATTATTTTTAATTCAACTTATTGATACTTTTATAATTATTTATATTAATACTTATACTTAATTGTCATAATATATAATTTTAGTATTTCTTTAATTGTTTTAAACTATTATAATGTATTGAGGTCTGCTCCGGGACATGGGATCTTGTTTAAAATAATAAAAAATATATATTCAGCAAACACAAGGAAAATATACATTGTTGTGCTCACATGACCCAGGTTAGTTTAGTCAGATATTTTAAAAAATAATATTTTGTATATGTTTCATTCAAATTTTGTGCTTTATCCGTAGGACCTGTTTATTCTCAAGAATCGCTGTTTTACTTACGGCAATATGTGTCATGTGACTAAGCTTTAATAGTCACATGACATGTGATATAGATATATGATGTAGATATGTAGAACTAGATATACAAATTTACATCAGTATTTTTAGACTGTCTTTGAATGTTGTTCCTCTGTAATAATTTGGTCTTTTTCATGTCAATTTTTGTAAAACTGAAAACTCATCAGATATAAACGTTCTCTCTCTATAAGGGAGCGAGTTCAGCTCATATAAAGCTGGTAAAAGCTTATTTTATTTGACACGTTTCACTTTGACAGGCTTTACACAACAAGATGAAAAAGGAAAAGGACCTACATTCATACTGCACGTGACTCTCTCAGCTCGTCATTGATGACGTGATCCTCGGTGGCAAATTCAAAGCCCGAATCACACGTCACAGATTGACGTCAATGAGCGACTGAACCAGAGTCCTTGAATGTAGGTCTTCTACGATCATTTGGTCACTAAACTTATTTTCGTCTTCCAGAACGAACCAGTTAGACAGGTTCTTAGGATCGAACAGTTTATCCTTCCTGTCTTTACCTCTCTCTCAGTCTGTCCGTCTTAGCATAGACTGAACATGAGAGTTCGTTCACAACGAGACGAAAGGGAAAAGGTTTAGCGCCGGGGCTTTTTGATAAGCCCCATGCCTTACGCCTTCTCGCGAGAAGCGTAAGGTAGGATACTGGCGTTCAGCGGGATGGGAGGCGGAGGAGTTGCCTCTCCTGCGGTTGCGCCAGGCCCAGCGGCATGGGCTGACTCTCGGGGAGCGTTGCGGGGCTCCAGAGTCAGCCGTTCCCGCCCTGGATGGGAACCTTTTTTTTTTTTTTCTCTCATACCTCAGATTGGCCAACTTTCTTTTGTCCTATCTCCATTTGTCAGTCATACAAATCAACCAATCATCACAGGCCAACTGCAAATAAAGAGGGGCGGGTTACTCATCATGTTTGTCTTCGAACAGACCTGCTTTTGTTCGTCCAGCATGGATTTTCGGACTTATTTAAAAACTAATAATCGGAGGAAAAACTTTATTGTCTTTCAAAAATAAATTAAAAAAACTTATGTATTCACGCAGGAGGCGTAAGGTACGAAACTGGCGCTCTTCGGGGGGGTGGGAGGAGGAGGAGGAGTTGCCCCTGCGTCAGTGGCGCTGCACGTCCTGGAGGGCAGACTTGTATGTAAATTAGACTAATCAGAGGCAGGTGATTGGCTTAGCAGGTTATTGCTTTTCAGTGATTCTTGAGAATAGGGACAAAATAGGTTTGAATTTTCCCATTTTTTTATTTTTTATTATTTCTCAACTTTATGTATGCAAATATGACAAATAATGTTTAGGAAATGTAAAGATGCTAAGGTGCAGGCTCCCAGTTGCAACATTTTTTTTTTAAATTACATTTTTAATCAGCCTGACTCAGATCTTTGTCATCACCACCTGACAAAAATAAATATAAAATGATTTTTAAAATACGCTATTAGTCTTATTTTCACTCATTTTACAGACAATTGCTTCTCAAGAAACAAAATAAATATTATTTAAAACAAAAATCAGCAAAAAGTCCATCTGACGGAGTTGACAGTGCATGACGGAGTTGACAGAATTGAAAGTGGTGACAAACTAGTGAGTAAAATGAGAAACTTGATACATGTGAAGTAATGCAATTCATGTAAAATACATTAACCTGATTCAACTGCACATTTAAGTGAGATTTTACAACAATTTCACTGAAAGAGTCCCAAAAACTGATGGAGTTGACATCTGACGGAGTTCACAAAATGCCAAACTACCTCAATTTATATGATGTTATTCTGAAGGAGGCCATACTGTAGCTCGTCGGGTCCATGAAATCTTTACAGTTGACCAAAATTAAGCTTTTATTTCACAAAATTTCATCAAAGTTTTGTAAATTGTCAGTTATGGAGTTGACACATCATGGTTGTGACGAGCAACTTAGGAATAAAACAGAAGAAAAAACTAAAGAATAACATAAGCTAACCAGAGCTAATTAGCCCTCTTAGCAAAGGAAGAGAAAGGAAGAGGTCATGGGGTCCTTAGATGTTCTGGTGCCCCCCAATAATGCAATGCCTGATGTTTTTACTTTCTTTTCATGTCTAACGGTGTTGACAAAAACTAGGGACAAATTTCAATGGAGATGGAAAATATCTAAAAATTATTTTTAATTCAACTTATTGATACTTTTATAATTATTTATATTAATACTTATACTTAATTGTCATAATATATAATTTTAGTATTTCTTTAATTGTTTTAAACTATTATAATGTATTGAGGTCTGCTCCGGGACATGGGATCTTGTTTAAAATAATAAAAAATATATATTCAGCAAACACAAGGAAAATATACATTGTTGTGCTCACATGACCCAGGTTAGTTTAGTCAGATATTTTAAAAAATAATATTTTGTATATGTTTCATTCAAATTTTGTGCTTTATCCGTAGGACCTGTTTATTCTCAAGAATCGCTGTTTTACTTACGGCAATATGTGTCATGTGACTAAGCTTTAATAGTCACATGACATGTGATATAGATATATGATGTAGATATGTAGAACTAGATATACAAATTTACATCAGTATTTTTAGACTGTCTTTGAATGTTGTTCCTCTGTAATAATTTGGTCTTTTTCATGTCAATTTTTGTAAAACTGAAAACTCATCAGATATAAACGTTCTCTCTCTATAAGGGAGCGAGTTCAGCTCATATAAAGCTGGTAAAAGCTTATTTTATTTGACACGTTTCACTTTGACAGGCTTTACACAACAAGATGAAAAAGGAAAAGGACCTACATTCATACTGCACGTGACTCTCTCAGCTCGTCATTGATGACGTGATCCTCGGTGGCAAATTCAAAGCCCGAATCACACGTCACAGATTGACGTCAATGAGCGACTGAACCAGAGTCCTTGAATGTAGGTCTTCTACGATCATTTGGTCACTAAACTTATTTTCGTCTTCCAGAACGAACCAGTTAGACAGGTTCTTAGGATCGAACAGTTTATCCTTCCTGTCTTTACCTCTCTCTCAGTCTGTCCGTCTTAGCATAGACTGAACATGAGAGTTCGTTCACAACGAGGCGAAAGGGAAAAGGTTTAGCGCCGGGGCTTTCTGATAAGCCCCATACCTTACGCCTTCTCGCGAGAAGCGTAAGGTAGGATACTGGCGTTCAGCGGGATGGGAGGCGGAGGAGTTGCCTCTCCTGCGGTTGCGCCAGGCCCAGCGGCATGGGCTGACTCTCGGGGAGCGTTGCGGGGCTCCAGAGTCAGCCGTTCCCGCCCTGGATGGGAACCTTTTTTTTTTTTTTTTTCTCTCATACCTCAGATTGGCCAACTTTCTTTTGTCCTATCTCCATTTGTCAGTCATACAAATCAACCAATCATCACAGGCCAACTGCAAATAAAGAGGGGCGGGTTACTCATCATGTTTGTCTTCGAACAGACCTGCTTTTGTTCGTCCAGCATGGATTTTCGGACTTATTTAAAAACTAATAATCGGAGGAAAAACTTTATTGTCTTTCAAAAATAAATTAAAAAAACTTATGTATTCACGCAGGAGGCGTAAGGTACGAAACTGGCGCTCTTCGGGGGGGTGGGAGGAGGAGGAGGAGTTGCCCCTGCGTCAGTGGCGCTGCACGTCCTGGAGGGCAGACTTGTATGTAAATTACAACCCCTGGCAAAAAGTATGGAATCACCAGTGTTGGATGAGCAGTCATTCAGACATTTCATGCTGTAAAACAAACTCGGATCAAAAACATGACACAATATTAAGGTCGTTCCAAAGTGCAACTTGTTGGCTTTCAGGAACACTCAAAGAAATGAAGAGAAAACATTGTGGAAGTCAGTGAATGATACTTTTATTGACCAAACACAGGGAAATAAATATGGAATCACTCAATTCTGAGGAAAAAAGTATGGAATCATGAAAAACACATAAACAAAAGACCATTCAAAATACATCACTAGTATTTAGTTGCACCATCTTTGGCTTTTATAACAGCTTTTAGTCTCTGAGGCATGGACTTGATGAGGGACAAACAGTATTTGGTGCCTACTCTCTTTGATAGCAGTTGCCAGATCAGCTTTGCAGGTTGGAGCCTTCTTGTGGAACATTTTTTTCAATCTCCACCACAGGTTTTCTATTGGGTTGAGATCTGGACTATTTGCAGGCCATGACATCGACTGAATGTGTCTTTCTTCAAGGAATGCCTTCACTGTTTTTGCCCTATGGCACGATGCATTGTCATCTTGGAAAATCATTTCATCATCTCCAAACATCTGTTCAATTGAAGGGATGAGAAAACTGTCCAAAATGTCAATGTAAACTTGTGCATTGATAGAAGAATTAACCACAGTCATCTCCCCAGTGCCTTTGCCTGACATGCAGCCCCATATCATCAAGGACTGTGGAAATTTGGTTGTTTTCTTCAGGCAGGCCTCTTCATAAATCTCACTGGAACGGCACCAAACAAAAGTTCCAGCATCATCACCTTGTCCAATGCAGATTCTTGACTCATCACTGAAGACAACTTTCATCCAGTCATCCACAGTCCATGATTGCCTCTCCTTAGCCCATCGGAATCTTGTTCTTTTATGGTTAGGTGTCAATGCTGGTTTTCATTTAGCTTTCCTGTATTGAAATCCCACCTCCTTTAGGCGATTTCTTACGGTTCGGTCACATACATTGACTCCAGCTTCCTCCCATTTATGCTTCATCTGTTTAGTTGTACTTTTTTGGTTTTCAAGACAAATGACCTTTAGTTGTTTGTCTTGACGCTTTAATGTCTTTCTTGGTCTACCAGTACGCTTGGCTTTAACAACCATTCCATGCTGTTTGTGTTTGGACCATATCTTGGATACAGCTGACTGTGAACAGCCCACATCTTTAGCAACCATGCGTGAAGGGTTACCTTCTTCAAGAAGTTTCACAATCCTCTCTTTTGTTTCAAGGGACATTTCTCTTGTTGGAGTCATGGTTCTCGCCACTCCACTTCGTCCAGCAGCCCTCCAAGGTGTCATGACTGCAGGTGTTTTGATCTGCACACTAACGGGCACATCTAATCTGGGGCAGGTGTCCATTTAGGGAAAGGAAATAGACTGGGTGTGTCCTTTTTTCTACCTCCAATTTGAGTGATTCCATACTTTTTTCCTCAGAATTGAGTGATTCCATATTTATTTCCCTGTGTTTGGTCAATAAAAGTATCATTCACTGACTTCCACAATGTTTTCTCTTCATTTCTTTGAGTGTTCCTGAAAGCCAACAAGTTGCACTTTGGAATGACCTTAATATTGTATCATGTTTTTGATCCGAGTTTGTTTTACAGCATGAAATGTCTGAATGACTGCTCATCCAAGACTGGTGATTCCATACTTTTTGCCAGGGGTTGTAGACTAATCAGAGGCAGGTGATTGGCTTAGCAGGTTATTGCTTTTCAGTGATTCTTGAGAATAGGGACAAAATAGGTTTGAATTTTCCCATTTTTTTATTTTTTATTATTTCTCAACTTTATGTATGCAAATATGACAAATAATGTTTAGGAAATGTAAAGATGCTAAGGTGCAGGCTCCCAGTTGCAACATTTTTTTTTTAAATTACATTTTTAATCAGCCTGACTCAGATCTTTGTCATCACCACCTGACAAAAATAAATATAAAATGATTTTTAAAATACGCTATTAGTCTTATTTTCACTCATTTTACAGACAATTGCTTCTCAAGAAACAAAATAAATATTATTTAAAACAAAAATCAGCAAAAAGTCCATCTGACGGAGTTGACAGTGCATGACGGAGTTGACAGAATTGAAAGTGGTGACAAACTAGTGAGTAAAATGAGAAACTTGATACATGTGAAGTAATGCAATTCATGTAAAATACATTAACCTGATTCAACTGCACATTTAAGTGAGATTTTACAACAATTTCACTGAAAGAGTCCCAAAAACTCTGATGGAGTTGACATCTGACGGAGTTCACAAAATGCCAAACTACCTCAATTTATATGATGTTATTCTGAAGGAGGCCATACTGTAGCTCGTCGGGTCCATGAAATCTTTACAGTTGACCAAAATTAAGCTTTTATTTCACAAAATTTCATCAAAGTTTTGTAAATTGTCAGTTATGGAGTTGACACATCATGGTTGTGACGAGCAACTTAGGAATAAAACAGAAGAAAAAACTAAAGAATAACATAAGCTAACCAGAGCTAATTAGCCCTCTTAGCAAAGGAAGAGAAAGGAAGAGGTCATGGGGTCCTTAGATGTTCTGGTGCCCCCCAATAATGCAATGCCTGATGTTTTTACTTTCTTTTCATGTCTAACGGTGTTGACAAAAACTAGGGACAAATTTCAATGGAGATGGAAAATATCTAAAAATTATTTTTAATTCAACTTATTGATACTTTTATAATTATTTATATTAATACTTATACTTAATTGTCATAATATATAATTTTAGTATTTCTTTAATTGTTTTAAACTATTATAATGTATTGAGGTCTGCTCCGGGACATGGGATCTTGTTTAAAATAATAAAAAATATATATTCAGCAAACACAAGGAAAATATACATTGTTGTGCTCACATGACCCAGGTTAGTTTAGTCAGATATTTTAAAAAATAATATTTTGTATATGTTTCATTCAAATTTTGTGCTTTATCCGTAGGACCTGTTTATTCTCAAGAATCGCTGTTTTACTTACGGCAATATGTGTCATGTGACTAAGCTTTAATAGTCACATGACATGTGATATAGATATATGATGTAGATATGTAGAACTAGATATACAAATTTACATCAGTATTTTTAGACTGTCTTTGAATGTTGTTCCTCTGTAATAATTTGGTCTTTTTCATGTCAATTTTTGTAAAACTGAAAACTCATCAGATATAAACGTTCTCTCTCTATAAGGGAGCGAGTTCAGCTCATATAAAGCTGGTAAAAGCTTATTTTATTTGACACGTTTCACTTTGACAGGCTTTACACAACAAGATGAAAAAGGAAAAGGACCTACATTCATACTGCACGTGACTCTCTCAGCTCGTCATTGATGACGTGATCCTCGGTGGCAAATTCAAAGCCCGAATCACACGTCACAGATTGACGTCAATGAGCGACTGAACCAGAGTCCTTGAATGTAGGTCTTCTACGATCATTTGGTCACTAAACTTATTTTCGTCTTCCAGAACGAACCAGTTAGACAGGTTCTTAGGATCGAACAGTTTATCCTTCCTGTCTTTACCTCTCTCTCAGTCTGTCCGTCTTAGCATAGACTGAACATGAGAGTTCGTTCACAACGAGACGAAAGGGAAAAGGTTTAGCGCCGGGGCTTTCTGATAAGCCCCATACCTTACGCCTTCTCGCGAGAAGCGTAAGGTAGGATACTGGCGTTCAGCGGGATGGGAGGCGGAGGAGTTGCCTCTCCTGCGGTTGCGCCAAGCCCAGCGGCATGGGCTGACTCTCGGGGAGCGTTGCGGGGCTCCAGAGTCAGCCGTTCCCGCCCTGGATGGGAACCTTTTTTTTTTTTTTTCTCTCATACCTCAGATTGGCCAACTTTCTTTTTTTTCCTATCTCCATTGCTTAGTCATACAAATCAACCAATCATGACAGGCCAATTGAAAATAAAGAGGCGCGGGTCACTTACGTCACTTACTCATATATTCATGTTTGTCTTCACGAACAGACCTGCTTTTGTTCGTGCAGCATGGCTATTCGGACTTATTTAAAAACTAATAATCGGAGGACAAAATGTAACAAATATATTTTCAAAACAAAAAACAACTTACACCTTCCCGCATGAGGCTTTAAGGTGCAGTCTTTGAAAGTAGGTCCCTGTAATAATTTGGTCTTTTTCGTGTCAATTTCTGTATGTAACAGAGTTACAAATGTACTTTTTTTCAAAGTATAATTTCTAATTCATTTTATATTGAGAATTTGTGAATTTTATCTTATTTAGTTATTGTTATTTGTTTCTGCCTTCGGGTGTCGCCTTTTTGCACTCTGCCTTGTTTGTGTCTCCTGGGCTTCCGTAGCTCAGTCCAGCCCTTATAGCATCTCTGCTTCCCCCTTTTCCCTCACAGCGTTTTTCTGCGCTGCTGTGGGTAAGTCAGGAAAGTTCACTGCTGCGATATGTTTGTTTTCTCTACGGATGTTGTTGTTTATGTTGAAGTTTTACTATATGATGTTTATTGTTGTTTGTTAATGTGTTATTTTGCAGTTTTTACCATCATTGTGGGTTTTTATAACCAGTTTTATTATAATTTTCTTTCTTTTATTTTGGCGCGAACAACCGGTGCTAATCCAGCACAGTTCAGTTGAACATTGTTTTTATTTTCACATTTAGGCTGGAGTGCAAGGAGATTTGAAGAGGAGGTTGATTTATTGTTTTACTCTTCTCCTCCAGGTATGCGTTTTTATTTTAAGTTAACCTTTTCATCTCTGTTTATTTAACTCTGTCTATTGTGTTACTGTGGCCACCATGTGGCGTTTTTCTCCTCTTGTTTTTAGTTAATGATTTTTGTGAGATTTCTTTTTTTGTTGTTGATTCTTGTTGAATCGTGGAAAAAAAGTTAGTGCGCAGCGTTGTTCTGCGCTGCTGTGGGCTGGAGTGCAAGGAGATTTGAAGAGGAGGTTGATTTATTGTTGCTTCAATAAGAGTTGCTACATATATCACTAGCTGTTTTGACAGTCAGTAAAAGAGTCTGGAAAAAAATCAATGAAGATAGCAACAAAGTGGATAAGCTTTGTCGCTATCTTTGTTAATCTCCATTTCCAGCCTTCTCCCCACTTGTGTAAAATTTGCAAAGGCTTGGTTTATGATTTCAGGACAGTTAGTTAAACTTACTGTTTAACTAACAAATACTGGGTACTTGTCCACAGGATCACAAACAAGGTCAAGACAAGCATCATTATTAATTGAGAATTTGAAGTTAGTATAACAGAAATGTACATTAAATGCACAGTGGCACAGTTGATAGACGAAGTTCTGGTTTTGATTCCTGGCCCTGGGTCTTTCTGCATGCGTGGGTTTTCTCCGGGTACTCCGGTTTCCTCCCACAGTCCAAAAACATGACTGTCAGGTTAATTGGTCTCTCCAGATTGTCCCTAGGTGTGAGTGTGTGTGCGCATGGTTGTTTTTCCTGTCTGTCTCTGTGTTGCCCTGGTCGCCACCCTGGACAGACTGGCGACCTGTCCAGGGTGACCCCCACCTCTAGCTGGAAATAGGCAGCAGCAGCATTTTAGTGCTTAACTCCTTAAGTTGGTAGTTGGTTTTTTTTAATAGCTACCCCCCTGGTGTAAGAAAATCAATGGATGTAAAAGCAATAGTCACAGGACTAAGGAAAACAAAACTTACACTTTTCTTCTTACTGTCAGTGTCACATAGGCCACCCTGACTTGAAGAGATGACATTAGCAGCAGGTGATTCATATGACTCCTGATCTGGCTGGTCTATGGGAGAGGCAGCTGGAGAGGGGCTTCGGGCCCTTTTCGTCTGGAAAGCTGGCGAGGACGGAACAATAGGAGGAGGAGGAACAGGAACCAGATCAAGCACAATCACAGTCTCTTCTTGGCTTTGTGGTGAGATCTTTGGCTGCTCCTCAGCTGTGGTCTCCTTCGGTTCATTAATGAAGTCCTCAGCGTTTTTACCAGTCAGCTGCTCTTTGTGTGTAAAAGCATCTTCTGTAGAGGTTTGGGGCTGCACTGGTACAGGTGTGCCTAGGAAAGACATAATTTTAAAGGAAAAAAATACATAAGTATCTATAGACACATATCTTGCTCGCTCTCTGTGGACTTGATATAAGGAACTACAGAAGTACACACACTCTCACACACACACACACATGCATTACCAACAGAGAGGAGAAACTCATAAGCCCTCTGCATCTTATCCAAAAAATTCTTCGTAGTATCTGTGGTCTCCAAATGTGTAATTATGTCCGCAACCCACTTGCTTGAAGATGATTCTTCCTTCGCGAAAAATAAAATGGGCTTGAAGCCTAAAGCATGGAGTTTGTGGACCTGCAATTGATAAGAACATGTAACAAATTACTTAAACACACCATCCTATTAGAGCAGTTGTTTTTCATCTTTAGCAACATATTGATAAAATATTTAATATTTTCAAAGTCATGTGTGCTTTGTGGTGTTAACATCTCAACATCTTCATATGGAAAAGTCAGAGAAGAATTTTTAAGTTAACAAGAGGAGTACAGGTTACATTTTGCTCATTAACAGAACTTTTTCAGTCTAAAAATTTATACTTACTGCGATTTGTGCAGAATCTATTACTCTGGAAACTTTTCTGTTCTTTAAAACAGCTTCCCTCCACCGATCGTCAAAAATCTGCGCCTTTTGTTTTAGATTTTTCTTTGGTGGAAAGGCTCTGGTGACAGACAAAACAAGTTTTTCTGTTTGCCTGGTTAGGCGTTTGACACTTTGGGCATGGCCTGAGTTTGGGGCGTGTCATACTAAAAAAAAAACAATGGCAACGTGCAAAAAAACAACAACAACAAAGACTTCAGATGAAGAAACAAACAGACTGACAGAAAACAGTACTGTTGACAAATTAAGTTAAGAATAGACAAATTAAGGACACAAAGATGACGGACAGATAAGACAGATGTGGCTCTTAAAAGTGCCTTTTGTGGGTGCTATATAAAAGAGCAGAAATATACGTGAGGTGATGAGATCAAAGAAGAACCTGTTGACATAAAAAAAGAGAAATGTTCAGATTTCGGAAGGTCTTGATTTCTCTTCATAAGTTGCAACAGCAATAAACAAAATAGACAGGTGGAGAGATCTTTGCCTGTAATGATCCAAGTTCGTTCTTATTTGAAGTAAATGGCCTAGCTGCAAACAGACAGGGGCTCATAGACAAAACTTTAAGGATCATCACAGCCTAGGGTCACTGGTGTTTATATCGATCCTCAAATTTTACAACAAGCATGACTATAAAGAATTCTGTGACTCTATCATGGCTAATTAAATGTATTAAGTGCAGGTTCAGTTGAAGCTTATGGACTCCAAGAGGCTAATGTAGCTAGCTTCCCGCCCATTTCTTCTGGTAAATTTCTTTTATAAATGTTACAAACGTGTCTAAATGTCTTCAACCATTCGCGGCACAGTCCGACTGCCATTAAGTCCTAAAACTGCAATCAGCAACTTTAAAACATAACACTCTAGTTATTGTTTTATAGTACAAAAACATTTTGGACAGATTCAGGTTTGTACTCAAGTGTTGCATGCTATGACGTCAGTGTCTTCTTCTTCTTGGGTTTTTGCGGTATCCGTACTTATTTTTATTATTTCAACCAAAAATATTAAAACATTTACAGAACTGTTTGCATGCAATCACAAAAGAAAATAAATCTTAATTTTTCTTAAATTTATTTGGTGTAAATCATTGATATCATACTCAAAAAAGTTGGTAAATTTAAAATAAAGGATTTTATATCAACCTAACAACAACCACAACAAAAACCCTTCGGTTTTATATTTTACCGAGTTATTTTTAAATACCGAATTAAAATTTTATGACCGATACATGTATTTGTAGTAAATATTCTTAATATCCTGTTCAAACTAGCACATACATTGTAAATAAAGGTTTTTTTAAAAATAGAATAGACACGTCATCTTATTCGTTCCTAAGTCGTCAGTATCGGACGCTTAGGGAAACGGCACAGCATTCAATGAGAGAACCCTCTGCGTCAACATGTGACGCCGAGGGTACCTGCCCAAGCGTCAATATGTGACGAGTTGGGAGTGAGAATCTGTTTTTTTTTTTTTTTTTTTTTTTTTTGGTCATAGTACCCCCAAGAATTTAAAACTACTTTGACCCCTGCCTGTATGTAAATGAGAACAATCAGAGGCAGGTGATTGGCAGGTTATTGCTTTTACAGACGGCAATCTGTGTCATGTAACTAAGCTTTAATAGTCACATGACAGATGATATAGATATTTAATGTAGTTATGAGGATATAGGTATTCAAATTTACCTCAGTATTTTTAGACTGTCTTTGAATGTCGGTCCCTGTAATAATTTGGTCTTTTTCGTGTTAATTTCTGTATGTAACAGAGTTACGAATGTACTTTTTTTCAAATTATAATTTCTAATTCATTTTATATTGAGAATTTGTGAATTTTATCTTTAGTTATTGTTATTTGTTTCTGCCTGCGGGGGTCGCCTTTCTGCACTCTGCCTTGTTTGTGTCTCCTGGGTTTCCGTAGCTCAGTCCAGCCCTCATAGCATCTCTGCTTCCCCCTTTTCCCTCACAGCGTTGTTCTGCGCTGCTGTGGGTAAGTCAGGAAAGTTCACTGCTGCGATATGTTTGTTTTCTCTACGGATGTTGTTGTTTATGTTGAAGTTTTACTATATGATGTTTATTGTTGTTTGTTAATGTGTTATTTTGCAGTTTTTACCATCATTGTGGGTTTTTATAACCAGTTTTATTATAATTTTCTTTCTTTTATTTTGGCGCGAACAACCGGTGCTAATCCAGCACAGTTCAGTTGAACATTGTTTTTATTTTCACATTTAGGCTGGAGTGCAAGGAGATTTGAAGAGGAGGTTGATTTATTGTTTTACTCTTCTCCTCCAGGTATGCGTTTTTATTTTAAGTTAACATTTTTATCTCTGTTTATTTAACTCTGTCTATTTTGTTACTATGGCCACCAGGTGGCGTTTTTCTCTTGTTTTTAGTTAATGATTTTTGTGAGATTTCTTGTTTTGTTGTCGTTGATTTCTGTTGAATCGGGAAAAAAAAGTTAGTGCACAGCGTTGTTCTGCGCTGCTGTGGGCTGGAGTGCAAGGAGATTTGAAGAGGAGGTTGATTTATTGTTTTACTCTTCTCCAGAATAAAAGATTTCATCGAAACCTGATTGACTTCTGGAGACTCATTAATACCACCCGTTACATGTAAATCTGAAAACTCATCAGATATAAACGTTCTCTCTCTGTAAATGAGCGAGTTCATCATCAGCTCACATAAAGCTGGTAAAAGTTTTTTTTATTTGAGATGTTTCACTTTAACAAGCTTTACACAACAAGATGAAAAAGGAACAGGACCTACATTCATACTGCACGTGACTCTCTCATGTCGTCATTGATGACGTGATCCTCAGGTAGCAAATTCAAAGCCCGAATCATGTGTCACAGATTGACGTCAATGGACGACTGAACCAGAGTCCTTGAATGTAGGTCTTCTACCATCATTTGGTCACTAAACTTATTTTCGTCTTGCAGAACGAACGAGTTAGACAGGTTCTCAGGATAGAATCGTTTATCCTTCCTGTCTTTACTTCTCTCTCAGTCTATCCCTCTTAGCATAGACTGAACATGAGAGTTCGTACACAAGTACTGTACCACACGAGACGAAAAGGAAAAGTTTTAGCGCCGGGGCTTTTTTATAAGCCCCATACCTTACGCCTTCTCGCGTAAGGTAGGATACTGACGTTCAGCGGGATTGGAGGCGGAGGAGTTGCCTCTCCTGCGGTAGCGCCAGGCCTGGCGACATGTGCTGACTGTCGGGGAGCGTTGCGGGGCCCAGGGTCAGCCATGCCCGCCCTGGATGGGAACCTTTTTTTTTTCTTTTTTTTTTTCCCCCTCATACCTCAGAGTGGCCAGCTTTCTTTTTTTTCCTATCTCCATTTGTCAGTCATACAAATCAACCAATCATGACAGGCCAACTGAAAATAAAGAGGGGCGGTCACTTACGTCACTTACTCATATATTCATGTTTATCTTCACGAACAGACCTGCTTTTGTTCGTGCAGCATGGCTATTCGGACTTATTTAAAAACTATTAATCGGAGGACAAAAGGTAACAAATATATTTTCAAAACAAAAAAAGACTTTGTCTTTTAAAAAACCCCCAAAAACTTACACCTTCCCGCATGAGGCTTTAAGGTAGGAAACTGGAGCTCTGCGGGGTGGGGGAGGAGGAGTTGCCCCTGCTGCGTCCTGGAGGACCGACCTGCATGCAGGGGTGAAAGTAATGGGGTGCGGTAGGGTACTGCGTACCTCTAAAAGATTTAGCGGGGGTACGTAGTACCTGCAAAAGATGGGAGCGGCTGTCTGCTGGATAAAATGAATGGGTTCACTGTGCAGCCGTGACTGATTAGGTTTTCAAGAACAATCTAAAACACGACTTAATCAGTTAATAAATAACTTCTTTTACCCATGTCATGTTGTTTCTGAACTGTTCGTGCTTTGCTAGAGCAGCGGTGCAATACGTCGATCGTGGAAGGTTTTGAGTCGATCTCGGCATTAGGTGACAAACTGAACGCCGCCAGGAGGCTGAGACCCGCACGTCCTCCTCTGATTGGCTCATCAAAACGTTCGTAACTTTATTAAAGAACACACAAAAAAAATCAATGTTCAAATGAATGACCCAACAACAATAATAATCTCTGTAATAATTATTGTTTCAACAAGGTGTTGGGCAATTGTGTTCAATCAAAAAAACGTGTTCAATCCTTCCTGTCTTTACTTCTCTCTCAGTCTATCCCTCTTAGCATACACTGAACATGAGGGTTCGTACACAAGTGTTCCCACACGGGACGAAAATGAAAAGTTTTAGTGCCGGGGCTTTTTTTAATAAAAGCTTTGTTTTTAAACCCCCATACCTTACGCTTTGCCGCAAGAAGCGTAAGGTTCGATGTTGTCATCCTGGTGGAGGAGTTTTTGTACGCAAACTTTGAGCAAAAGCAGAGTTAAATTTACTCTATAGAATTGCATACTGTTTTGTAACCCTGTGTAAGAATGAACCTATTAGGAGTTAAAAGCGAGTGTTAAAACAAAGTGTCCCCATATCAAATCTTAAAATGGAATCAATAACTTGACTTCTTAACTCTCACAGCGGTTATAACATTAAAGGAGTTAATTCACTGACTCCGCCCCCAGAACCGCAGGTTCCCACCAAAGCGACAGAAGCTAAGTCATTTCAGAACAATTTGCTCTCCACATGTCTGACTTGTTCACCAAGCTTGGTAAGTAATTTATTTCTGAGATTGTTTATAACTATTATTTTGAGTTGAGACCAACATGTATGACAGACGTCACGTTTGCCACATTGCTTGGTGTTAGCATGTTTAGCCTAGGACAAGTATTGGAGAAAAATATCCAGCAGGTGATTTGTAATAATCTGCAGCACGTTTTTATTTACCCTGAATGTTTACATAAATATTTGTCAGATTTATCAACCTTCCTGATCCCGATATTTTTCTTTGAAAATCTGTAAAAGGCTTTTTCATGTTGAAAGTATATTCCGCATTGATAATAGTTTATGTTGTGACTACTGCAGTTGTTGTGCCTTCTCATATGCATTTTGATTTATGGTTTTATCATTTTATTTTTCTAGATATTAAGATGAGTTTGCCTGAGGATGAATCGCCAACATCAGTCTCTCTCGCTCCCTCACTCGTCCGTCGCTTCTTCCAAGATTCAAGCTCCAAAAATGGCTATGTAAGCGTTAATATCTCTGAAACTCCACATCTCTAATTGAGGCATGTTGATATAGTTGTATAAAAATGTATTCCTTAGTTCCATTTTTCATTGTTAGGTTTTTTTGTTTATGATCCAGAGACCGACACGGGCTATCTTACTTGGAGACTCAAGCTTATCCAACGCATGAGGAGCACGTTGATGGCCCCGGCCAAACTTCACGACAGCCCAACAACCCGAAGACAATCTGTGTTAGTGAGTGGACAGCCCTATGGGGGAGTGCAGAGAGACCCTGTCTTTTATTAGACATACAGCAGAAACATAAACTGGGTAAGAAATGATGGCACTGAATACCAGGTTGGCCTGTTCTGTACTGTAATATCCAACAATCTACCTGTGTTAAAAGAAGATTTACTGTCTTATTACCTGAACTGCATGCATTACTTTTTCTCCGCCTTGTATGTTGAACAATTCCATATATATATTGTATTGAAGAAAAATGTGTTAAGTGTACTGTTTTGTATTGCACAGCTGATATATGTCCAACCTTTTGATAAGTTATATTTGAATGAAAGCGACATGTGAAACACGAAAGTGTACGTTATCACCTATTCTGTGCATGGTGAGATAAGCATTGGTCTTCATCTGATCTTTCTGCGTCACAGTTCCAGTTGTTAAATGTTGTTCTGATCTTAGATATAGACAAAAAAAGAGTTAGTATACAGATGGATTTACACAATTGTTTCCAAAGCAAAATTAAACTACATTGCAGCATACTGGATCAACTTATTTCGGATTGTTAAAATAGAAGACTTGCCAGAACTGACAAGTGATGTTTAAGTCCACAAGCAATACAATCTTTCTATCCCTAGAGGTCTGAGTATGTTCGCTGGCTGTATATTTCTAAAAGTCTCCAATCTGTTTAAAGTCATCAAGGATTAGAGATCATGGTGCTGAAACAAGCTCACAAATTAAACATTTTTGTTTTTCTAATGATGTGGTTGTACTTTCAGAGCTGCGTTTTGTTAAGTCAGGGGGTGTCAATTCTGTTGATGTGTCACGCCGGATGATTAAAAGCCTCAAAAAGCTTGGATGACGTCTGAGCAGAAAACATCTGCAACATGCATAGACTGCTCTGTGTCTCCAACATCCCACTGGCTCTACAATAAGGGGAGCCGAAAGGTCACGCCTGAGAAAGAGTACCATCAAAAAGGTCCTTTGATATTGCAAATTAACATTGATATTCATGGGGATAATTATTGCAATTCACGTCAAATACCAGCCATTAGTGCTGCAGTTAGGGGAAAAGGGGGTTTTGGTTATTAGAATCTACTTATCAGACAACTGTTGCTGGCTGAAAAGCCTTGCTTGCTTCTGACTAACATCAATATCCATGTTCCATTAAAACAGACAGGACAAACCCTCTGCAATTCCCCTATTACAATGGCTTTCACAGTAAACCCGTGGCTACAGCATTCGGCAAAGTGCAGATTTATGAGAACAAATGTAAATTTTGTAGCAATCTGGTTCGACAAACCAAAAACAACATGTTGTTTTGTACAGTTTTCAGACTTTGTAATAGTGAATAAGTGCAAAGAAAAATGCTTTACTTCAAAATGTTGTAGCTAAAATGTATTAAATCGTTTTTTTGGTTGGTGAAGGGGAAGGAGGGCATTTAGTACCCTTAGAGCTAAGCTATCAAAGGAACAGGATCATAATTAGTTATTGACATGAGTCAAGTTTCATCAGCATCATATCTAAACAAGATTGACAGGGCATCAAAGTATGCAGAGGACGGTGGATGCTTTACAGTCTATTAATATGTACAGGCTTTACTCTGATAGCTTGTTTAATAGTAGATATTTGTCAAAATGATTTTTTTTTTTACATCTCAATATTAAAATAACATTTTATCTTCAGTAAAATGTAACAGAATTATGTCCGAATGTCTCAATCTATTGTATATCATAATAATTTTGTACTTTCAGTGATGTTACATGTACTCAATATCACTGATTTCCAAAAAACAAGCATGGGGTGCAGAAGTTCAGGTTTATTGTGGATTTTCTTTCACCAAAAATATATTTAGATGCTCACGTATGCACACACTCCATCACTGTCAAAAAAGCAAAACAAAGAACAAAGAAGTAAAATGTTGGAACACTTTTGTTGCTGTCCACAGAGAAACAGCCGATCAACCAAGACGGTTCCATCCTCATTCTTAAACTTGACCTCAAAGCAACAATGTTTTTCAAATCAAAATTATTTTGAAACACATTGTAGTTGTATGTTTTATTACAGATTCACCACCAAAAAGAAAGGCTCAAAATAAATGATTAAAAGTCTGAAATGTTTATGATATTGTGTTCAATTACTGATGATGATAAATGAAATACAACAGGAGGAGGTAAAAAAAAAAAAAAGTCTAAAATTGAACCTGAACAGTTGTGACATCGGTCAGTTTGATAGATTTGTGTGACAGAAGAAGGTGGAGGGATGATGACACACAGATCATGTGCCTGTCTCGCTTTGTTTACTTAATGTCAGCCTGCTGGGACAGCTGAGTTCATTTACCTCCCCATTAGTCCGAGTCAACTGTTCCAAAACAGGCAGCGTCTCAGGGCTGTGAACCGAGCATGACCAGGTGAGTGTCAGCTCTTCATTTTTTATTTTATTTTTTTCGGAGTGTGATCCTCCAACCTGCTTCTATCCCACCTAATTTTCTGCAGTGGCATCTGTGTATTTGCCCTGTCTTCCCTCCTTGGTGTCTCACTGAGTGTGGAAATGACCGGGCTATATGGCAGCTTCGCCTCCCCTGGATTCCCGCAGCCATACCCCGACAAGCAGCTCGTGGTGTGGAACATAACCGCTCCGCACGGCCACCGCATCAAGCTCTACTTCACCCACTTCAGCTTGGAGCCCTCCAATCAGTGTGAGTACGACCACATCCAGGTGAGCTGCGTCCAAACAAAGCCCCCTTTGTGCACACCGGAACTCCTTGCTCACCAAAGAGGCCTCTAACCCTGTCAAAACAGGTTTTGGCGGAAGGGAATGAAACCCTGCGGTTCTGCGGCGAGGAGGAGAAGAACCACGAGAGTACCCCCAGGAACACCATCATCATGTCAGCCGGGAACGTCATGTCGGTGGTCTTTAGGAGCGACTACTCTAACGAAGGCCGATTCACTGGCTTCCAAGCGTTTTACACCTCAGAAGGTGATGTGAAAATGCGACGCTTGTTCCCAGAAGGCAAATAGGACATCAGCAGCTATAATGAAATGTTTTAAAAGTCCATGTAGACACAATGGGACTATTAGGTCATCGTAGGCGCAGTCAGCTTTTAAGCCGTGCACATCTTATGAGAAAGACTGACAGAAGTACAAGAAAAATGTTAGAGCTTGTTTGAAGAAATGTAGGTACTCCTCCATCCACCGGTTGTCATGTTGTACTCCTTTTCTACAAAAGTGGGTCCATTCAGAAGACGAAACCCATTTAAACCATTTTTAATCTTACCTTTTTGCTGTCTTGTATGATATGCTCAAGGAGCCACAGATATGCATTTAAACCTCTTTACTCTGAGACCCCTCAATAAAATCTAGTGCTTTTGAAATTCCCTATCAGTAAATGGCATCCATTCAAATCTCTATACAAAGAGCTGTTCTGACCAGGGATTAAAGTAGTTGTTGTTCACAGTCAGAGCATGAAACAATGGCAAAAATCAAGATAAACACAGCTAATTAAGAACAAATATGAATTAATATTTCAAAAGATCTTAGGGAAAAACAAGTATGAGTAAGAATATATTCAGCAGCGCCTTGAAAGTCAGAGTTGAATACAAACCCACGAAAGCCCAGAGTCTCAAAACAAAATGAAAGAAGCATGTCCCACAGCAGAAGTTTAACAGTCTGGACACAGCGACCACTATAAAGACATTAAGACAGTGATGTGAGCTCTTCTGTTTGTTATCACTGCAGAGCTTCAGAGCAACTAAAAATGATCAAGAGCGTTTTTGATAATGCATGTGAAAAATATCTAGACAAGAGCTTTTCCACCATCTTGAGAAAAGCAACCATGACGCTGAGCCTTCAGACAACATAACACACGCTGCTACGCTTTGAAGAGAAGTAAATTGCTTTTATTAAGTCGTGCTAAACACACCGAATGTGAGTGGGTGGATGGATGGGACACGTAAGCAAAATAGCGAGGGGGGGAGTTGCGTTCTTTGTTTGCATTTTACTCAGAGTTCGTCAGAGTTCTTTTATTTCTTTGAGGTCTATGGTAACAAAGACCACACCTTCATGGCTCATATGGTAAGGCAGTATTGGCTTACACTGCTCAGGGTGATGAATCCAAACAAATATTCACAGTTGAAACCGTTAACAGACCCATTCAGTCCCTCCAGGCTCACACATCTCATTAAGACAGGGTAGCATCATGCATCTGTAGAGGGCCCGCCCGTAGATGAAAAGACACAAATGTACCGAGTAACGCTAAAGCAGCATCCTGTGTCGGTCTCTTCCAGACATCAACGAGTGCCTATCCAGGGTAGATGGCGAGCGAGTATGTGACCATTTCTGCCACAATTACATCGGCGGCTATTACTGCACGTGCAAGCAGGGCCACCTTCTCCATGACAACAAGAGATCCTGCACAGGTAGGAGCAAAAGGAGCTGAAGCCCAAGAGGCGTTTTTCGTTTGGGCGCAATCAAAGGAGCTCAGAAGGCGCACAGTGAGGTGTGGTGTTAAGGAGCTCGGCATGAGGGAATGACTGCATTAGCAGTTGTAAAGCAGATCAGATAAACTCACGCTGAGCCTCTCAGCCTCCTGTCTCTCTCTGAGACAAGTGGTGAAAACAAGTCTAAGTCCTCAAAATGCCTTTCTAACACAGCGCTAAGGTTTTAAGACATTTTAAGCTAGATGAAAACGCTCCTACATGTAGTAAGATCCCACCATTTGTTGGTGTAAAATCCTTTGCAGAAAACAATGATTTGTGTTATATCATAAGGCACGTAGTAAGTGTAGAGCGTTGGATTTTATAATGCAATAGGCGTTAATTCCAGGCTGAAAAGAAATTCTGATGCATGCAGTAGCTGATCTCTGGCAGCTGGTGCGCAGCGAGGTTAATCACAGCCGATTCCTCAGGGAAGAGCAACTTCGAAATGGCTATAAAAATTGATACCTGTGTGCAGCACTTACAGCGCACCGGCACCAGGTAATTAATCACAATTACCAGCTGATGTGCCTTAAATTATTATACTTTGCCAGGGGTGGGGTGGGGGAAAATACGGTGGCACAACAAATCATGCAATGAATAGACAAAAATGATTATCTGCCCACAGATTGTACTAATTATATAAATTACAGCAGCTCTGCCTCTTTGCAGAAGCTCATTTGTTTTTTTCCCGTAACTTCATCTGCACACTTTGCCCGGGCAATAACACAGATCAAAATGAGTCTAATCTTTAATGGCGCCAGTGGAGAGAGCAGTTCACAAAGAAATGTTCTTTTCCGTCTTTTCCGTCTTCAAAGAAAATCCGCCGTGACACAGCAGTTGAAGGAAGAAACCATTTTTAAGAATTCAGTATCATTCACCGAGGTTTGAACACTGGGTTTAGGGTTCCTTCGTCCTCTGGAACGGTACAGAAAGTGTTTTCTGGATTTTCCAGGTGGGTCTTATAAACTGATGTATTTATATTCTAAAGTATTTAGCTCAACCAGGATCTAAGGGTAAGTAAATCTGAAAAGGTGAATATAGACACAAAACACATGTAGGAACGCACTCATGTCCTAAATAAGTGCAAATTTCATCTAATCTGTGTTTCCTCTGCAGTGCCCTGCAAAAGCCAGGTATTGACGTCAGCATCTGGAGCTCTGACTAGTCCTGGCTACCCAAACCCCTACCCGCCCATGAGCCAGTGCAATCACACCATCAGTCTGCCGGAGGGCTCCAGAATCATCCTGGACTTCTTGGAACCTTTTGACATAGAGGGACACCCCGATGTCCCCTGTCCGTATGATATGCTAAAGGTCAGTACCGCACAAGGCCAATGTAGACAAGACAATGAATAAGTAATGTATTCCTCCCCATGGCTTTAAGACGACCTGTCACTGATTTACCCTCTGCCAGCTGATTTACTACATGCTTCTGCGTTTTCTTGCATATTTGAGTTTGGCAGGACATCGGTCAGGGACCCGATGAATCAATCTTCTTTTTCCTTTTGGATGTTTCTTTTTTTTTAAGATTTCAACAACTGGACAAGAGTACGGACCGTTCTGTGGCTCGGCACCACCAGACTCTATAGATACTGGAAGTTACCAAGTGCATGTGGCGTTCAGATCTGACTCTACTGGGAAGAACAAGGGATGGAAGATCAAATACACCAGCACCACAGCTGAATAGCTTTCATAACTTCAAAACTGATGGCTTCCTGCCTGGATAATATTTTCCTCTGCAAGTTTTAAGATGTTTTCTTTTTATTCTTTTGCTATTAATAATTATAACAGTATTTAAGTTTTGTTCTATTTTTCTGACTTTTTGAACCAATACATTGAAAATTAAATGCACATGACTTGCAAATTCAATTACACCTCTTAATTTTTACACTTTTACTTTGCCTATAGAGTAGTACACAATTGTTTTGAAAAAGTGCACAGTAAAAATGCCAGTGTTAAAATCTCAGGTGTAGTGTTAAATAAAGAGTGTGAGTGTTGTTTTAACATCACACAGCTTTAAAATAACACTGCCGGTGTAACTTCCGTCATATTTGCGTTGTTAAATTGCAGTGTTAATTGGTTAGTGTTGCTTAAGCCCCGCCTCCGCGTAACGGCTGCAGAGTACGTTCTACTTTCTGTCGTCTCGCCACCAGTCACTCGATCTGTACGGCTTCTTTTCGCACATTAAAGGTAAGCTAAATATCCATACATGACTATTGTTTCGTTGGAAATGTGCTTTTTAGTTTGTGACTTAAACAAATGCACTATATTTAACCCATTTTGCATGGAAAATTAATCAAATTCAAGGTCCCGCCGTTTTGCCAAATCTAGGCGAACGGTAAATTTGAATTCTCTTATATTTGGTAAGTTATAGTTGTCATTGTAAACCATGAATAAGCGGTATTATTTGAAATATTGGCGATGTGTGCATAAAAAAAGTTAACATTGCAAACTGCTTGCCTCCGAGAGGATGTGGGGATTTTTTTTTATTCCCTCGCGAAGTTGTTCGTTACAACTTCGACGTAACGAAGTTGTTCGTTACGTCGAGCAATAAAGTGTTGCTAGGTAAGGGTAAAGCTAAACTTTTGAGAGCGGAAAAGAGATCCCCGTGTCTCCTTGAGGGCTCCTTAGACTATAGCAGTAGCAAAGCAAGAGTGTAAAAAGCCACGTTACGGCTAGCCGCTAGGGAAGCGGACTCTGGCTAGCTAACTAGCTCAAACACTCTAGCTAATTCTATATAGCGGACAGAGCTAACGTGTTCAAAGTGATAGTAGAAGTGATAAAGGGTTGGATTAAAATATCTGTAAGGTGTCAAAACTTCGACCGTGTCCTTTTTTTGTTATGCAGAAATGCTGGTTCAAGTGGAGTATCAGACAGTCCAAAAATGGGTTCGGGTTCCAGTGACAGATGACTGCTATGATTACTTGAAATTCATACAAGAGGGTAAGTTGAGTACTAATTATGTTGTTGTGGCAGCTGGCATTAAATGAAGTAAGCTTAAGGTAGTTTCTTTATCTGAAATCATGTCCAGAATGCTTATTATTTTCATAAAAATGGTCATGTCAAATTTTGGTAAACTGTCTGCCAACAATATGGGCAACATTAAAGATGTACAATTTCAACCACCAGTTCATTGTCTGAAAATATTATTTGAAATATTTTCTATTTATGAATTGGCCCTTACCAGTTCTAACCATATGCTATAAATTAGCATGTTAAAATGAGTATTTTTGTTTCCTTCCAGTTCATGCTAAATTCAATTTGGCAAGTGAAATCTGTGTAGACCTAAAGGACTCTTCTGGAGTTGATGTGGATGCTGATATTTTTGATGAACTCCTGAGGTCTGCTACAGTATCTTTCAAAGTAGTCACTAAGCACTTTGGTAAGATTTAAAAGCATTAAAACAAGTGTTCCTTCTAATGCATTTTAAAAACATATAAATCAAAAGTTCATTTTAAGTTGTTTTCTAATGAGTCTTCTAAACTTTATACAGTGGGCGTCGTTGACGAAAGTGAGGTAACAGATGCTTCCTTCAGTTCTGAAGATGGGTCAGCCTCGTCAGTTGAATCTCCAAGCTCAAGCTCATCTTCTACAGTGATCACAGAGAACACCAGAGCACAGAGAAGACGACTGGCTGAAGGACCACCTGACAGTAAGATGGCAAAAGATGTAAGTTGTGTCAAGGTGGGAAATGGAATGATGATCCATTTTAAAATTCATAGCAGGATGACATGTGAAATCTGTTGCAGATTGTCTATGTAGCTCTGCACCAAAAACCAGGGGGAGAACATGTATTAAAAGAATACAACAAGACCAAAAGTCTCTCTGATCCAACAAGAAGGAAACTTGTCAATATTGTAGTGGCTGATATGATCGAAAGTCATGGGTATGTACCAATAAACCTCAGCCTGCTGATTGGGGGCCAGAATTTAACCTTGATATTTTTGACTGATGGTACTTTTAAAAGTTAAACACATACATGTATGAAATCCATAGAAATTTTAGAATAATTTGAAAACACATAATGATTATTCAAATAATTTGTAATTACTGAGAATGAGTTTTCTATTCATAACCTTTGCTTAATTGGTGTGAGTTTGTTTAACCCCTATGTGAAACATGAATATTCTTATTGAATTGTTTTTTTAGGAGAGACCCTCCTGTCAATGTCCGCATTACCTATGCCCTGGGAATTGTCACTCTCTTTCCCAATTTGAAAGATAATTGCTCACCAACTGGCTACGTGAGTACCTGAAGATTCTCTTCTTGGGTCATAATCTATTTGGATTTCTATCTTTTTTTTCCTTTTTTTTCTACAATGTCAGTTACCTGTGTAATTGTCCTTTTGAACGCAATATAATCAACATTTTGTGTTTTCTGTTCTGTGATAGGAGCATTTCTACGATCCTCAAAGTGGACAGGGCTACCTGGCCTATCGATTGAAAACAGTTCAGCGAAGCACTGCAAGTGACTTCAAGAGGAGCTCCAGGTCTGCTCATGAAGGTGGCCCGAAAACTCAGAGGGAGACCTCAACATCTGAACAGCTGTTTGATGATGGATGTAAAGAAGCAATGTCCATAATGAAGCATGCATCAGACCAGGACGTTGTTAAGGAGAAAATGAAGGCAACATTTAAGCATAGACAGAACATGCTACATTATCTGGACCAGTCATCACTCATCTTGGATCACTTCCCAAGATTCTTGGATACACCAGGCTTGGTGAGAAAGTCTCAGATTTAATTAACTGAACTTTTGAATTGGGTTTTGATGGTATTTTTTCTTCTGCTAGATTGAGCAGGACTTCATCATGCTCTTTGGAGAAGACATCTCAGGGAAGTTCATTACAAGATGGCCAACGTTCTACAAACCGAAGGTCATCACTGTCAGCAAAAGCCTTCGACAGAGTGTTCACCTGGATGACCTTCTGTCTGCTCAGGAGGAATCAAGTGATTATGGTATGTATTAATAGATAAATATTTTCAACAGTGTGCATTTTCATACGGTAATTCTAAACATGGCTTGTGTTATGATTTTATCAGAATGGGATAGAGACGTGGCAGCCATTCTGCTGGTTCATCTCTTGCCTCCAACCGCCAAAGGGAAGAAACATGTAAAAATTGGTGCAACTGAGGCAGCTGATCGTGTTGTGAAGTTTATGAAGGTATGTTTTTGACATGAATTGTGCTTCACTTAAAGTAAATGTAATGTAAATAATGTAAAGTCATTATTTTTTATTTGTATTATGAATTTATAGCTATTTTTGGAGTGGGAGGGAGGGATCAGGGTTAATTTTATGACAAAATTGGTTGTGGGAACATAATGGCACAAAGAATTGTATGAGCCCATTAGAAGCAATCTTTTCACTTAAGCTCACAACAGTTTTCTTGCAAGTCACATCCCCTTTTGTGGCATGTTCACAGCTAAAGGAAGGTGGAAAGTGTTCTTAATTTGTTGCTTGTGAAGGGACTAAAACCATTTTTTCTAATGTGTCTCTCAATCTTAGGTGGGGACAAGCATGGCGACATTCCTTGGCAAAGTTGGATCTGCACAGCCGTTCCTCCTCTGTGTTGGAGAAAAGAAGAGCAGTATTCAGAAGTTCTACATCATCCTGGATCAGAAGCCCATTCCTTGTGTGGCACAGACTGCAGTGGCTGCCTTCGATGAACTGTTTAAGGCGCACTTTGTGTTTGCTATGTCCTACGATGCAGCCCTCCTCAACTTCTACACATTCATCCAAACAACAGTTTATGGGATTGATGTGACAACAAAGGAGAGCCCCAGAGTCAAGGAAATCAGAGTGAGAATTAACAACACTTAAGTATACCAATATGTTACATTTGTAAGGTTCAGCACAGAAATTCTTCTAATCTTTTTCAGCATTTGAAATTTAGTCATTCTTTGTATCCACGGCACAAATTGCATTTGAAATGTGGGGAACATAGTTGTTCATCTGTTTTTTACACATATTCTGGGTTCAAGTAGCACTTGATGAAAGCACATGGAGAAACTATTGCCATAGATTCTGTTTATGTGGACAATGTTGGTACAGAGAGTGTTGAGACCGATGATCATCTGAATGCTTTCAGAATAGAGATGATGTGTTTGCTGTTATTTGTGTCTTTGATCTGATAGATTATCAGACTTATGACAGGCAGTTTTCAGCTGATGAAAGAACATATATTGTGCCCCACTGCTGTTTTGTATAAGCTCTGCATTGAAGGTCTGTAATATTGAAATGGGTTTAATAAAAGGTAAACTTTCCATTTCTGTGTATTGTTTTGAATATTTTTCTACTGGATTTGGTTGATATTGACACCTTGTGGGGTCAATTATTTACCTTTTTAACACCACATTATGTTTTGCGATCAACACTACACTGGTGTTACTTTTAACATTATATTTTAACACTAACACCGTTGTAATGTTAATGTGACACTCGCTATTGTTGAATATTAACAATGTCTGGTGTTAATTTAACAAAAAAATGGGTGTCAATCTTTTAACACTTTCAAAAGTGTTACTTTAACACCAGCTGACTTGGACACATATACACACTTTGTTGGTGTTAAAATTAACACTGTGGGTGTTAATTCAACACCGGCATTTTTACTGTGTGGAAGCTCAGTTATTTTTTGGGTTTAAAACATATTAAAGTCGTCATGCATTTGTGTTCAACCCAGTTTAATCAGACACAGTGAGGGTACAATTACATCTCACAGAGGAGGACTTTATTTACAGACAAGTGAGTTTTAAAGGTATTTATTCTGAGTCTGGCTGTTCTGGTCAGCAACCAGAAGACACAGCAGATAGGACTGGACTAAAGTTATGGAGAAGCTTAAGGAAATGTTGGATTACGAAAGAAATTCTCAGAGTACTGTTCAATCCATCAGCCACAGCTCAGGGTTTTTCACCTACAAGGCAAAGGCAAAACAAGTATTTACCAGAAAAGCAGCCAATAAATCAAAAACACAATTTATCATCTTCCACTTCAAATATTCACCATTTTGTGTTGGAGCACATCAAGAATTGCAAAAGACGTTTGTGATCAAATGTGAAAAGGTCGGGGGTTACTCTTTCATGCATCATTCAGCTCATTCATTTTTACCAAGACAGTAATTACACTTTTGCCTCTTTGCAAATTGCTTGGTTCAATTTATTGTTTTCACTTTTTATTAGACCTACTCTGAGTTTTTTTTTTTTTGTGTGTGATTAAACAACAGACTCATATTTCCTCAAACTCAGAAGATCTCAGCTGAGCCACACAGGATAAGATTTGTTTCCAGCATGACGTGCCGTGACAGCCCTTCGGGGGACCCGGGTGCTTACCTGAGCGCTCTCGAGTCACCATCTCGTCCTTACAGACAGCGTGACATACGATAGCGCAGTGCAGCTGACTGCTCAGATACTACAGCACGCTCGCGCCAAACTGTTCAGCCGAGGTGGAGCCAGCTTCACAGGAATTACGCACACCATGATTCCCATTACGTAGCTGTTGGAGGGAAAAGCCCCAGCAGCAGTAAAAGCTCAGAACTCGTGTGCTCATGCAGAAACATACAAAACTGGTGCACAACAAATGAGGACAAGACGGAAACTTTAGACGCATTTATTTACCAAAAGACATGTTAAAACGTAGCCCTTACATCCTATCATACAGATGTTACACCTTGATGTGTCCTGGAGAAGAATCTGCTTTAAAAACTATTCATGAAAAAGCAACGGGGTCCGCTTCACACCGAAGCTCAACTGTTTTTGCAAAAGACACAATTCTCACTAATTGCGCTAGGACAGTTGGGAAGTGAGCACGTTTTGTCTGCATTATAATCTCGCACACAAAAAAAACGGCAAAAGATTACGTAAGTAAAAATAAGTCCATCGATTCTGTTCGCTGTTCCAGAGGTAAGAGGACGCAACAGAGAACCTACCGCGTGTTCGTGTCACACGGACCAACACACACAGTCTTACATCACACATCCATCAGACCAACACATGACTGTCAGGATTGTAGGCAAGATATACACTTAAATCATCCAATCATCCACAGTGCATAGATAACGTGTTAATCTGGTAGTGTTATCTGGTTTCTGGCGGTGCTGTACGACTGTGCTCAGGCAGAAGGCTGTTTATGTTTTTCAGATAGAATTTGCTGTAAGAAAGAAAACAATTCCTTTTTATCCGATAAGTAAGGAAATCGGACTAAAGGAATGTATATGTAGCAAACTGCATCCGATTGATGCTTCAAGTTTTGTAAAAGTCGCCCTGGATTTTTGAGCGCATCATTGCGAACACATGAAAATTGTTCCCCAAACAAACTAAATGATGCCATTTGATTGGCCTTGAAGTAGCTCCTCTAGCTAATCCAAATCCCTTTTTTTTTTAACTCTGTTAAAATGCTGCATCTGATGAAACATGGAGCATATTTGTCATCTTGAAATATAGTACATTGGCAGATTTAAAAAGGAGAAGTTTGACAAACTCAGAGGAGCACTTTGTCCATCTCTGGGAAGAAATTATATTTATTTATAAGAACAGTTTCACAACCAATTGCTATCTATGAAGCTAACTGCAACTAGCCTAACTTAGAGAATAGACAAGGCAAAGCAGTTTTTAGTTAAAACAGTAACAAAATTCTCCAGTTAATTGTATATCTAATATAACTGAAAGCAGAAAGTGAACACCAGAGTACCATACTCAAGATTACAAAACACAATTTCTAGATTTATTGTTAAACAGTGACATATTTAAGGGTATCTGTGAGTGTCAAAAAGTAAAGTATGAACCTTTTTAGAATATTATTAAGACCAATATTATTCAAATTTAGGACAAGCATGAATAGCAAGAAATGATTTAATCCAAATTAATAAATAACGTAGCTCACTTAGCTTGGCAAGATAACCAATCCCTAGGAATACGAGTACAATACTTTTACACCAATGCTTACTGCATACAGTTAACCTAAAACAGCAACTGACCAAACAACTGACCTGTTTTCTACCCAAACATTAAGTAAACATTCGTTATTCACAGTAAAAAACAAAAAAAACAAGCTGGTAGTGGATGACATTACAATAAGTTTTATTTTAAAGTCTAAACTGTTTTCAGAAGCAAAAAATAAAAACTGAAAATGAACGAGTAAACAAATCTGTTATATAAACTAATGCAAATTTAAAAGCTAGTGTATTTATATATTTTTATTTAATGTTTTGGTACACTGCAGAAACCCTGATCAGTGCCATCTAGTGGACAATACATAAACCAGCGTATTGATTAGTTTGCTTTAAATGTGGGGGGGCTGAAGGTGCCACAATCCAGAAAATGACTCAAACTTGTACATGTGATGCTTTGATTAAAATGTTAACATTTATCTGTCAGTAAGGTTTTAAATACGAAAAACAGAAATCATTAATTAGAGCTTGAATTCCTTGTATGTTAAACTTTACTTCAACATTTATTTAATTATGTCAGTTCCCTTATCTACGGCCCATCAGGAAATAAAGTAAACAGCTAGACAAACATCCAGTTGTTTGTCTTTTGCTAAAAAAACAAAAAACAAAACAAAAAAAATACCCCAATGTGTGAATCACTCTCTGATGTTGGATTGGTTAATGGACAGCAGGCCAATCACTTTGCCTGTAGTTGAGTTAGTCCAGGCCACCGATTTTAAAGAATACGGCTCACAAGTTAAAAAAAAACAACAACAAAAAACCCACCATGTGCTGCAATTCAGGACTATGAGATAATTGCATAAATACTACATTAAATAAGCTTTTATGATTGAATTCAACTTTAAAAGGACGATCAGAAGATATAATTGTGGATTTTAAGAATTATAAATATTTCCGTAATGATGGGTAACTATTTGATGACTACAATACCAATATTTTTTAACTGCCACATATAAACAAATATGTAAGCATTTATTTATTGTGGCATTTTCAGCTCTCGATCCCTGCCAAGTACTGGATGACATTAACTTTCAGCAAAACCACCCTAAGACTACTGGGAGCTAGCATGTTAATATTTATAAGCATATGTTTGTCTGTAGCTATCACCCCAACATAACACAAATATTGAAATCAAAAAGTGGTTCATATTCAAACTGAACACATTTGTGCAAATCAGCCCAGGCGCTCTTCCAGGCATCCACCAACTTCACTGCTTTCTCAGTGCTCTCAAAACGACGCAGAGATCCACACCTTCCACATTCTTAGCAGGAGCTACATAAACAGCAACACAGAGCAAATCCCATTCTGCTGACCCCGAGGCAGGTTAGTGTGAATCCTTATCAGTCTCTGCTCGGTCAAACCTAGCTGCTGCCTTGGGTCGCTGTTCCCGCCCCCTGCCTGGGTTTGCCGTCGTCCTGCTGCGTGCCGCTGATGGACTGCATGGCCTGAATCTGCTGCAGGCGCGTCGACAGCTCCGCCTCGCAGGCCTGCAGCAGCGCGGCGGTCCTGCCTGCGTCCCAACCCAGCACCTGCTGCATGGCTTCCAGCCCTCTGCTCACTACCGCCTGGAAGCACACATAGCCGAACAAAACTTCAAACACAGGAAATCTACACGAGGAATTTGGATGCAGCAATTAAAACCTCATGGGTGGCACACAGGAAACCATCGTGTAAAGAAGTCCGGCGGTCCAAAGCCACGTAGGACGGAGAACTGACACTTGTACATCATTACACAAAAACACACATGGTGGAGATACTGTTTTTCGGTAGGCGCAGTGAAGCTGGTCAGAGTTAAAGGGAAGACAAATGCGGTTCAATGCAGGGCTGTGGTGCAAAGAAAACCGTTGAGAGCGGCAAACGACTCGAAACTGGGAGGTTTCGAGTCTGCAAAGCTGGTAAGACACAAATGCGTCAAGAGAGTCAAAAAGTGGTTGTAACGTCAAACCATGGGAAAATATTTAAAAGGTATCAGTACCCTTGCCAGCTGTAGTCTCCTTAAGGTATTTTTACACGTCAGACTCAGTGGGCTCGCTGGTATTAATGTGCGCCCTGAGCAACAAGCGCGCCGCTCAAAGTTGGGGTGTGAAACGATTGCCTCAATTTTTCCCCTATCAGTGCGCTTCCAGGACCACAGGCCCACTCAGCCTGCTGATGAATAATAAGCTGTTTTTCCTGCAGACGGTTCAGGCTCCCCTGGCGATTAATCAGACATTTTGAACACTAGCGGCCAGCTGCATGAGAACAAATAAAGCTTTTGAATTGCTTTAAATTAGAGGTTGGTTAACACATATACATATACACATATATAACTGGCTGTGGAATGAGACAAGAAAAATAGGACATAGGAGAGTTCATGGAACAGCTGGATTGTGCTTTTGTTGCAATTCAGTGGCTTTGTAGAGGTCTGGATTTTCTGATACAGGTGTTTTTATTTTATTGTATTTAGATAATCTAAGCCGTTATAGAGCAGTGGGGAGAGAAGAATACCTGCAAATCCTCAGTGGAGAGTCTGGTCTCTGGGCTGGTTTTGCCTTTCAGGACCATCAGTGTCCTGGACATGAACTCGGACGCAGAGTCCGCCTCCAATCCGTCCGGCATGTCCACATCTCCAGCACCTGACATATTGAAACGGGTTTTCTCTTATATTCAGTATAGATTGCGGTAAATTGGTTGAAATGTTAGGGATTATTGAGGAGCTGCAATGACTCCATCTAGTGACCAAAGGGTAAAAGTGCAACAAGCCACCATAAGCAATCAAAATGTGAAGAAAGTACATTTGATCTCTAAAATATAATCTAGAAAATTACCCCTAAAAAACGATTTAATTTTCTCCTTAACATTGTTTTCTTTTAAATTAAGGCAATTATTTGCCTGTTGAAAAAGCTTTGTGTAGTAAGATATTGATGTTTGAAAACTCATTAATGTCTCCAAAATGCCTAAGAATACATTTCTATTTTATTACAGTAGCATAATCTCACATAATAGATTTATTCAGTAGAGAAAAAAGCCCTACAATAAAAATAACATTGTTTTCTTTTTATTTATAATTATTAGCAACCCATAAATAAAAAATAAAAAAAAACTGAAACATTTTAGTGCTTTGTACTCTTCTTGTTCCCAAGCAGCTAGGAACATTTAACCATTTGCCATCGTCATTTTCGATAACCATTTCCATGTGGGCAGAATAAAAATACATTTAAAAAAAGTAGTAACTGCACATTTATTTTCCTTACCGTCCTGACTAGAAGGACTTGTGGCTCCCTGCTGTCTGTCCTCGTTCTCCACAGCTTTGAGGTACAGCTGGAGCAGCTCTTTCGACTGCCTTTCCTCCTCCCTGCGATCCAAAACCCTCTGCAGCGTCTCCTGAAGTTCCTCTGCCTTCTTCTCTTGGAAGCCCAGGGCAGAGGCTAGTTCAGAGCACGGCGCCTCCACTAAAGACTGGGAGAGGAAAGTACAGCGTTCTCTTTAAATGACACAGATATGTGAAAGCATGAACGGATGAAAACTGACCCCGCTTGAACAATCAACCTTAAAATGGCAAAGAAGAACTATTAGAATGCCTTTTCTTTCTTTCTTTCTTTCTTTCTTTTTTTTTTTAAAGCGGCCTTATTTCTAATCTGCAACACAGGATTCTAAAGTGAAACAGTGAAATCCTGCCCGTACCTGTAGGTCTCCCTCAGACATGAGAATGATACTGGTCAGGTCTTGCTTCAGCTGCAGTGCCAGATTCCACCATGGCGCCTCAGCAATGCAGGAGTCGACGGCATCGGCTTCCAGAACCACAGACTCTCTCGCCATCCAAGCCGTGCCGCCATCAACTGTAATAACAGCGAAGAGAGCAACAAAACACATAAAATGTGCATTTTTTTCCTCTGGATTCAGAGTAAGAATCCAGGCTTACGATGAATCAACCTGCTTACTCTTGCGAGCTGGAGCCCACGTTTCTTTGTCATGCAGCAGCATGAACTTGGTGTTAAAAGGCAAACACAAAAAGTAGGCTTGATCCTCTACTATGGTCCCATCACCCTCAAGGACCACAGTGACAGGGGCAGAGGGGCTCACTCCCAGAAACTCGCATCCTGTTGGAGGGAGAGCAATTTTAAGTTAACAGATAATGAACTAAATAGCATGTCCACCTAAGTAACTCTGAAACAATCTAGTCATAACACCACCGGAATTGTAATCGAGGAACTCTACAATGCCAACCAAAGGTATTTGTTCCCCTTCGACTTGCACATTTGTCATCTATTTTTAGTGACAGTTTATGCAATAAACCCACACACAAAAAAGGCTGATTTTTGGTGTGTCTCGTACGTCAGCAGTGACATTTACTGTCACTTGTTTTTCACAAAGCTATTCAAAGGTTGAACGGCTACGGCTGCCAGCAGGCGCAACCCAAGTAAATCAAATGCCTTTGATGGGCAGAGGCTGAACGGCTTCAGTGATCTGGTGACTAGCTTTCTAGGAATGAACACAAACAGGGGATTTATTTCTAAGTTTTAAAACCTGCAGGTTCGAACACGACTGAAACAGACTTGTTTCTGCACACAGAAACAAGTCTGTGAGTGATCATGATTGATAAGCAAATGATCGAGTAGTGAATGCACCACGGGTCCCGAATATCTCCACCATCATAACTGTCTTTCCTTTCACTTCCACGTTGTCTCTCATCTGAGGTGCAAAACCAAAGGGAAATGGACAAAAAACGCAAGTGGAACTACATGAAAATAATCCAAATGCCATCTAACACAACCTGTTCGTTTTAGTCACAATTCCTCGGAGATGCTTAACTCATGGCAACTTACCTTTTTTCTTCAGATCATCCAACGAGGGAACAATCACTCCGTATGATTTCTGACGTGTGAAGTTACACACTTTGCAGGGTCTCCCATCTGTCATTATAAGCCTCAAGCTTTGAGTCCTGCACTGATTTTGAGTTTTCAACCTAGAAACCACGAAACTACCGTGCTAAGCTTTCAACTAGGCTACTTCTGCCAATTCGAATGCGGAACCGCCACTTGAGCGCGATGAATGCTGGGATGTGACGTTTTTAACAAGAAAACGAGAAAACAATGTTGCAAAAATAAAAAAAACAACAACAACAAAACAGTCAATCAAGATTACATTTGCTTTTACATACTCTTGTCTTGAAAAAGAGACAAAGTCAGCTAAATTACAAACACTTTATTTTACTTTATGCATTTAAGTTTGAGAGAAACGATGACAGCACAAAAACATGCAAAGGCTACAGTTTACATACACATTTTCGAGAGTTTTAGCAGCCAAGACACTGATAGGACTCATGTAAGAGATAAAATACAGTAAGCATTTATATGAACGTTACAAACAAAAAGAGCCATCTTCAGGAAAAGCAATCGAGCGTGATACCGTCGACCTATCGGGGGGCTGGGAAGATGGCATCCACCGAGCAACCTGATCCACCAACACAGGTCTTTCTTTGTCTATCACCCAACATTTACCTCATGTCCTCCAGATATCATTGGGAGCTCTTCAGAATTGCTTCTAAATGTTGCTTTTACGCATTAGCCCTTTGAGCGACTACTTCAGTAACTGCTCAGCTAATGGATGCTAGCATGCTTGCTAGCTAGCATGCTAGCTAGGGAGCGTTTTAAAAGTTTCTTTTCACCCAAACTGCTGTACATAAGTGGCTTTAAATAAGTTGTAGGGTAGGCCTTATGTTTTCACATGCAACATGGTTAGTTTACGTTAGTGTCCTATCATTTATAACGCTCCCACGTTGCTGAGTATTTTTTTTATTTCTATTTTGAACATGGAGTCATGACTGTCATGAGTAGTTGTTGGTGTGTGCAGGGGAAAGGTCATTCAAAAAGGGATCACAAGGCTGGCTGGTAGAAGTTTGTTGCTGATTCTCTAAACATTTGACTGCAGTTATTAGCTATGGTTGTCTATCGTTTGGCTGATAAGTTACATGATTGCATTGTAAATACATGCAGTAAACTTACCAAACACAAGGTAAAGATGGAATGTATGTTGACTACTAAACCATCAGTGAATTCTCACAGTGACAACTACAATATAATAATCATGCACAACAAAATTAGAGCCCCTCAGCTTATATTATGTCAGATATTAACATTGCGATTATTAGCTAAATTAATCTGTAAATTGACAAAAACCCTGGTCTAATGAATCAGTCTGAACTATCTGTTACATCCATGTAACTTTAGAAATGAAACATTTGCCAAAGTTTATCTCTACAGATTATTCTGCTTTTTTTTTAAAAAAAAATATATATATATCTTACTGCTCTTGTTTTACCAATCAAATTGGTTTTCTCTTTATCAGCCTTGTTTGATAGGTCAACTACTGACAACAAAAAATTTTTTCCTGATGCATAAATAACCATCCTGTAGGTCAACAATACTACTTGTACTGCAGAGTCTCCAGCTAAATTTTTCCTGCTTATATGTTTTGGTCCTTTGGAGGGAACCCCCCCCCCAGAATTAGCGGGTTTTATGTCTAAAAAAAGCTAGAAATGTTGTTGGCCAGGAAAAGCCTTGTTGGTGCTTCTTTACTTTTATACTCTTACCTCAATTTGTCCAAAGCAGGACAAATTGACCTAAATTTTTTTTATTTTTTAGGTCTTCACTCCTTTTTTTTGCTCTGATACTAAAATATAGCAGTTCTTCCTACTGTCAGATATATATTTTTTCATTCCATATTAGACTTATTTATATTTTTTGTACTATTTCTAAAAGATCTCTGAGTATGTGTTTAATCTTCTAACTGATAAATGTCCCATTTTGGTGCAATGAATACATCACTGCATTTTAGGATAAGGTTGAAAATTCTAACTTAATTTTGGGTTTTCATTACCTGTAAGCAATAATCATCAAATTGAAAATAAAACTCTGACATGTATCACTCTGTGCAATGAATCTTCACTGTTTAAATCAAACAGGTGTAATTTATTAACTGCTAGGTGATATTCTAATTTACTGAGATTTAACTGCGTAATTAGAACTGAAGGTATATTTGCTTTTTTATAGAGGATTTTTCATACACAATTAGGGCAACACGCTCAGTAAAAAAGCAGTTAACAGCTACCAAAGAGCTAATGAGCTCTCCATGTTTAAGAAAAAAAATAATTGAAGAAGGATATATGCTAAAATCCTAAGGAGAATGATAAAAGAAAAAAAAACTTCAAATTTAAATTTTAATAAATCATATAATGGTTGTTAATCATTGGGAAAAAAAAGATCAGGTAATCTGTCAAAAATAATTAGAAAATCAAACAAGTGCAAAACTACACATGCTGATGAACTGAATAGGATTTTTTAAAATTCATAGTAGAAGTCGTTTTGTGCAACATTAATAATGTGTCTTAATTATTCAGTGTATTCAGTCAATTAGTTTTTCTTTTCTGAGCTTTTTAGTAAATTTACTAAATGACAAATGCATAATATAAATGATTATAAATAAATATTTCCATTACTACCTATGTTCAGTTACTTTTTGGATATAAAACAGCTCACACTTGCATCTTTCATAGCAAAACGTCCTAGCCGTCAGTCCCTCTGTTGTCCAGCAGATGGCACCGTAACACCGCTGTTTGTTTGTCTTTGCAGTCTGGCCTTCCGTCCGGAGATGACGGGACAGCTCGGCCCAGAGAAGCACTGGTAAGGACGAAGAACTTCCTCTGAGTTAGTTGGCTAAAGCGTGGGGGTTTAATGGAGATGCAGACGAGGCAGGTAGCTGAATCGAAATAGGCTGTAATATTTTACATGGTTATGTAAAAATACATGACAAAACGAAAAGACACTACGGATTCTCAGTTAGTCCAGATATTTATACTAATGCTTAATCTTACGATTGTGCAAGTGTTACTAATCATGTGTGCTTAGACAAGTTGGCAGACAAAATGTTTTGCATCACACATTATCAGAGATAATCTTATGTGTGTGTTTTTTTTTTGTTTGTTAGAATGGAAACAAATTGAGAATTAAAAAAATAAGAATTTCATATCTGTGTTGTCTTCAGAGCTGATTTGATTTGCTTGATTTGCTGAAAAATCAGTTTAATCAGAAAATAGACTGAGCAGCAGCTCCTTGCTTGGGTAGCTCAGGTTTGAGTGATAGCCGTGACTTCTACCAACAATGAGCATCAGTAGTTTTTCTTTTCTTTTCTTTTCTTTTTCTTTTTTTTTTTGATAATGATTATAGGAAAGTGTTTATTAGGCGTGCTCTTGTCCCTAAATGGGATGGATTACTTCCCAGGTACACTCTGCGTCCTTGTATGGGCACAACACCCAGGTTGTGTTGTTCAGCCAGCATGTCTCAATGTCATTCGCCACCATTCACTCTTCATCTTCCCCCCATCATCCCTTCATGCCAAGGCTAATTTAATCCTGCGTTTATTGATTGTGGGAGCATTCTCCCAGGCTTTCTTTCAATTTACTTCAATTTCATCATCCCGGCGCACTTGAAGGCGGCCTCCTCAAAAAGGGAGGAAATTCTCGTTGCAAAGGTCCTGATTCGAGACCGGCTGACAAGTCCCACCACCGCCACCCTCCTCACTTCCAGCGCCTTTTCTCTTTTCTCTTTTTGATGAGCTGCTCTTTCCCAGTTAAGTGGATTATTACAGTAGGGATAATTCTTGTCACATGGCATTATTTGGATGAGGTGAATAATTGAAATTTGTGTCTGAAAGGATTTTATCTGGATGAGAGGAAAGGGAGTGCTGGCAGGGTTGGGAGGGACAGGAGGAAGAGAGCAGACACACACACACACACACACACACACAGTCTCACACTTGTGTAACATTCATGTGCACATGGCCATGTCAAACAGCGCAGTGTGTCAGACCGGGGACAGCAGTCATGTTAACAGGTTCTGACTCACCTCGCCCAGATCAGAAGGCCCTGGCACACTGAACGGACTCTCTTTGGTGGCAAAAGGCCCCGGCTCAGGGGGGCAACGCCGCAGCCTCTGCCGCCGCACAACCCAGAGGGGCATCTCTGGACCTGCAGTTACAGAGGCTGCTCTAGAGACGCTTCCTCCTCAGTGCAGCCGGATATCGGCCGCTGAAAACCGCCGCTGTTGCCTTTTGGTCACTTCCATCCTGGCATTTTCCTCCTTCAACAACCCCCACCCTCCTTAGACCTTTTGCTCACCCCATCAGTGTGGCAAATACTTGTGCATTTATGGGTGAAACTTGAAAGAAATCCACAGTATTTTTTTTTTTAATCTTACAACTATTTTGCTAAAAAAATAAATATTGGACATTTTAAAATTAGCATGCAGTGACAGTAGTTTGGAAAATGTGTTACTCCAGTATATAAACTAATAGACGGTCAAAGTTAATGTGGTTTGATCAGGTTCTGACCCGAAATGTTTTCAAAGTCAACTGATCAAAATAAGATACAGAACAATTCAGATGTTTAATAAACAGGAAATTATTTAATTAAACATTGACCAGCATTAATCTTGGGAATCTTAATTTTCCTTATCTTTATCCATCAGTCTATGATTAAAAAAATAATAATTTAACAAATTAAACCTCCAAATTATGTTTTGAAATATTTTCATTCCCTCATATTCACTAGTATTAAAAAACAATCAGAAGATCCCATTTCACTTATTCACCTTAACTCGCAGTATGTATCTACATATCAAGTTGCATAATTGAAGATGAAGATCTTTTTCTGATGATGGGGAAACTCAGAAAGGAGTTCAAATTCATGAAAAAAAAAATGTCAATGGGTGGAATGTCCAGTAATTTGACCCGTCTAAAAAAGTAGCATCTTTTCCACACTACATGATTCGTCTTCTGAAATTATGACTTGAGGAGTAATAAGCTATCCCCTCAACTATGGTTAAAAAGCATAAACACTGAAGCACATTCCTGAATTTAGGTGAGGGCTTTTTTTTTTTTTTTTTTTTTTACATAACTGCAAAAACTTTGCTTAATCTGCTTCAGTCTTTAGCAAAACAAAGACGTTGTATTCAGGTTGAACAAATGCTGCAACTCACCTTAATGGGTAATTTCAAAGCAATGAATCACAACATACTGATCTAATCTCAAACACTGGATTATGGTCCTGATCAAAATCAGTCACTCATTGACAATTGATCCATATCTGTGTCAGCGATCACACCTCGTCTCGCGATCTGCATTTGCGGCGTTCGGTCTGAGGTGTGATTAGCACGTGGCTAATTATCATGCCTGTATAGATGTACGTTAACCAAGCTGTTTCCAAAATGCTGCAGCTGTGTACATTGTTTCATCGATAACATACTAAGACCACGAGTTTTAATCTCATAAATCAAACTATTACGATTCAGAGACCATTGTCGCACCTTGTTCATCCTAATTTTTGTTTTACATACAGAATTCGAACATTTTCCACAAAAAGTGTTCTTCGCAGCTTTCCAGATCGAAGCTCGTTTTTCTTGCTGCAACACATTTCTGCTGAGTTTATAGTAAGGCTTTGTGACATTTATTTGTACAAGTATTAGTTTAAGACTTGGTTCCAGCAGACTGTGCATCTTTAAAAGCCCGATAAATAAGAGAGAAACATTGTCGCTGTTGTGTCATCTACAGATTGGAAGGTATGATGTGGATTTAAAGAAAAAAATAGGGCTTCAATTACAGCAACCATAGCATAATATCTCAATGTTTTGTTTTTTTGTTTTTTTGCATATTTATACTAATTTGTGATAGGAATAAAAACAAAACCCAAAACAATCACTGTTTTTTTTTTTTTTGTTTTTTTTTTTGCCTTTGGTCTGTTTATAAATAATTTTCACACCTAAAAAAGAAACTTTTAGAAAAATATGATAAAAAAAATAATAAAAAGAAGCTATAGCATTTTTCAATCCAAATTCTTTTTCGCTTCTGCTAATTTTGACTCTGTTGGAAATAAGAAGCCAGAGGACTGCTATCTGATCTCACCTGTGTACAGTCGGGTGCTTTTTTGTCGCGTTTGCATCTGATCTGCAGCAGCGTTCGAGTGTCCTTCCTGGCATGAAACCAGCTACTTACTTTCTGTGTCCTCAACCCAGGCCTCGAATGACTAAATGTGTGTTTGTCTGTAAGTATGCAAGCGTGCGGTTTGTGTGTGCAGTCGGTGCATCGCTGTCAGTCAGCGGGTGCATGTTGGCACAGATAGTGTGCGCCGGCTGTGTGTTATGTGTTTAGGTTTGGGGATTTTAGGACAGCAGAGGGAGGAGAAAAAGAATTGTAAGGAGAACATCCGCGGTCTCACAGCAACTTCAAAAGCTCTGCTTCCCCAGGATATTAAGCGACTGTGATGAAAAATTTAGCAAGCGTTAAATAAGCCGCTTTGAAGTGATCTGTTTTGGCTCAGCAGTCTTCAAATTTCCGTAGCCCCTCTGCTACAGTGTAGCCGCCTCGGTGTAAAGAGGAGGGTCGGCGGGGGGCGGGGGGGTGACCTGGAGATGATTGTTTTCAGGGTGAGAATTTTGGTAGTTGGCCGAAGCCAAACTAGGAGTAACTAGCCGAGGAGGAGACGTGAAGGCATCGCTGCAGCTACTGTAACCTCTTTATTGTTCCGTCAGACTTTTCCCCCCTCATCGTTTCACTCCTCACTGTCGGCTTGTTCGCTGCGTCCCAGGAGGCGCTGGCTGACAGATGTGGCTCATATGTTAGCTATGAAAAGAGATTTTTTTTTTCTTTTCCCCCTGCACTTCCATGTGGGTGTAAGACTAATGTAAAACAGTGGTGTTACCAGGAAGTCAAAGGTTGAACTGGGGTCTTGGCTCGGCGTGCGTGTTCTCTTTCCCCTTGAACTTCTTCACATTTTTTGCCAGTTTATAGATTTCAAGGTAGCTTATAGGTTTTATGTCACGGTAAACACAAAGCTATAAACAAGAAGGAAAATCATACTTTTCTTTTTTTGTCTCCACCGTCTTACACGTGTACAGTAAATTTTGACAGTTTCACCCATTTTCTTTTCATGCTGGCTCAAAGTGAGTCATTTTAGATGGGAATCATTTGTAAGCATCAGCTTTTTAAGCCACTTCAACAAACAACACATAAACTCACCTAAAACATTTCATTGTAACTCTGTCTGTTGCCCTGCTGAAAGATGAACCTCGACCGTGATTCCTTGCAGGATTGTCTTGCACTTAACGCCATACATCTGTCCATCAACTGTGACCAGCTTCTCTGTCCCTGCAGAAGAAAAACAACCCCATAGCATGATGCTGTTTATAGGTTTGCAGTCATGCCAATCTTTCCATTTTCATCTGGATCAAACGGGGCTCATTGAGACGTTTAAAGTTTGATATACTGTTTTAAATCGGCCCCTCCTTTAAAAAACTCAGTTTGCTGTGTGACTTAGCCTTCTGGATGTCATTTGTTCCCTAATGTTTGCACAGAAACCTACGAGAGCTTTACAGAGCAGCTGGATTTACCAAGATTAAAACTTTTCTAATTAGGTGATGGTTGATTGCACTTGATTTTACTTTGGGGTGCCAGAGTAAAGGTGGTTGAACATACAACTCTGGAAAAAAAAGGAAGAGATCACAGACATGTCAGCAGCTCACAGAGTAAAAGAACAATGTTCACTCTACTCAATCATATACCTATAAAAAGTAAAATCAGAGGAGCTGATCATTTTCAGTTGTCTCTTAATCTTTTCCAGAGCTGCATGCGCGCGCCACACATTTCAGGTTTGTGTTTAGAAAAACATTTTAAAAGCCATGTGTAGTTAATTATGCATTACTTTGTGTGAGTCTATCCAAGAGAAACCCATATATATACTGCAAAAGCAGTTATGGGATGAGAATATGGCTTAAATAGAGATTTACAGAAAATATATTCTTTATATTTTTGTCTTGAATATTCTTTTTTTACTCTTTAAAACAAAATCTACAAACGTCCCCCCCCATCCACCGTAAATTACTGCACATTTTAAGCTGATTAAGCTTTTCACTTTTCAGCCACCATAAACCAAGAAGTAACCAGAACTTAATATCTTGTTTGAAAATTCATATGTCTAATTATTTCACATGAATCACTTTTGAGGCCATCATTTTAATTTTTGAGAACTGCAGGTTTCAACATGCTTCAAATTAATTATTGGGGCAGAATACGAAATGAGAGCCGGTAATGGGTCCGGTACGGTAGCTCCATTCTGTCAAGAAACCGGGGCTGCCATTCAGTTAAGCCCAGGGAACCTTCTCAGAGATTTTGCCCCTCTTTTTTCCTCTTTGCTCATTACTTTAATTGTAATTGTAATCCTTTATTGGAGCTGTCTGCAGTAAAGGAGAGTTATGGTCCGAGTGGGGGCGCGAGCAATGGAGATATTTCATGATTATTGGGGAAGACGGTCACTAGGTGGCAGCCACTCGTTCGGCCCCTCTGTAATTACTGAGTGGAAAGTCGCGGTGAGAAAGTGTGTGTGTGTGTGTGTGTGTGTGTGTGTGTACGTGTACGTGCAATCAAGATTGTGAGACTAGAGATTTGACAAATCTTAGCACTTCCACTAGAGAGAGAGAGAGTGTTATCTGATCTGATTCTCTTTACTTTGGTTGTAAACACATTTCACACTGCAACAAATGCAGGAAGGTAAAAGGTACAAACTTTTATTTTATTTACTTATTTTTTTAATTACCAACAATATTTTAAATGCACTGTCAGGCCCGACGAAGGAGGGTGCGACGGAAGTGACCTAAAGTTATTGGTTCACAGTTCTCACACATCTGTTGCAGCGGTCGTGGTTACGTTTTCTCTTTGAAAAGCATAAAAGCTCAATTCTCTTATTTCACAGCACTTATTGCGCATGATGCTCTGTTTGTTTCTGTGGTTAATGACACAGGAAGGGCCCTCCGGTTTATTGTTGCTGTGTTGCACTTTTATTTTTCTCTTCTTTTTTTTTTCTCCTCCTCCTCTCCGCGCCGCCTCCTTAGAGGACTCTGTATGAATTCTCACTGTCATGTCCAAGGACGAGTGGCGCAGGGTCAGCTAATTGCTTTTATGATTATGATTTCACGTCAGATTTATTGTGCATGCTCGGAGCACATCTTCCAGGTCCTGCCGACGTTGCGGGCTTTGGATGATGGTGGTGGTGCCGGGGGGAGGGGGGTACAGGGAGAAGAGGAGGGGGGGGGGGGCAATGAGTTTACAGCTTCTGGCTGTGACTTCTTGTTTAAGTGCGGGTCACACTTTTTGACTCATTAAGAGTTGAACGCAGGGGGTTGGGGTGAATCACACGGGCTTTTCCTGTAAAAGCGTCTCTTTTCTATGTCAGTAACTGTACTTGTTTTGCTCATATTTGGCCACAGAAAGCCATTTTATCAGTTTCTCTCCAACATGTGCTAAAGTTTGGAGGTCATGAGTGTGGAATGACACAGACAGGGATTTTGGGTTTTTTTTTTTCCTGTCGTTTGAACTTTTTTTTTATGAGCCATAAATCTTTCATTTTCGTTTCTGTTTGCAGATGAGATGATTAGGCTCATTCCACTCATACTGTGCCAGAATTATCGACTGACTTCTTTTTGATGTTTTCTTTTTTCTTGCTTTGGTTCCACCCACCTCTTTGAAAAAGATGAGCACAGATGAGTCCAACCCATTAAAAAAAAAAAAAAGATTTTCATTTTGTGGTTTCTGCCTTGTGTGTTCAGCTGGACTGACTGGTTCTGCATCACAAACCCCTAGAATGACTTTTTAAAAGATTTTTTTATTCATTGAATAGGTCCGCATTGTAGAAGGGAAACTGGAACGGTTCTCGCCCGCTGTTGCGTAAAAAAAAAAAATCACATATTTGGAGCAGATAGTCTCATGTCGTAAGTCAGAGCTCTTGATTTGTCGCAGTAGTTTGACCTCGCCGTGACCTCTGCGTTGCCGGGCCGCGGTGTGTCGGCTGACAGATGCAGCCTGGGAATATGGTTTGGATGAAGCTCCTCTCAGCTCACAGGAATGTTCGAGTTAGCTTTACGCAAAGTTCATTTTGGAGACATATGTAAAGTCTGTGATTAGGCTGAATTCAATAAACTTTAATGAATACTTAGGACTTTATTTGCAGGGTTTTTGTCACAGCGAGTATATTAATGTAAACGACTCGGTAACAGAGCTGTAATTTCCTATTCTCCCACAATTTAGTGAACTGTCACAATATGTTTACTTAAGAAATGATAGAAATACGACCCCGGTTTAATTACAGTGTAGCCATTTTGCCTCAATATACTTGGGAAAGTGGTCTTATTGAGCTAAGCTTTCTTTATACTCTCCATTCTGCTTTGTAATTACTCCAGCGTGATTTATTGTCTTTTCTTTGTGTTTATGGCTGTAAACTGCTCGAGTGAGTAAGTTGGTCTGAGAGCGGCTCGTCTCCTCGCACCGAGGCTGGAAATCTCCCGACGAATCCGAGATGTCTCTGCTGTCAAGACTGCTCACATCGCTCTCAGCCTCCAATGTCACTTTCAAGGCATAATTACACAAGTTGTGTTGATTAGTATGAGAAGCAATTACGGCGGCTTTCCGCCGCAAATGGGGGAATGTGATGGCTCTTGATTGACAGGAAGCATCCTGGTTTTAATAAGTAAATGACTATGGTAATTCCAGGTACTGAGACCCTCTGATTTGTCAGCATATTTCAATTTTTTTTTTTTTTTTTTTTTTTTTTTGGAGATGCCCTCTGATTTTTAATGAACATGAATTTGATTGAATCCCCCTTCATTTCCTCTTGTCTCTGCGTCCGTCTGTCTTCGCTCAGGCCGCCTCGCGCTGTCATAAAGGGGCCGTGCACCGGTGCTTTCTAAGCCATCCAGCTTCTTGGTGAACCAATTCAGCTTGCACAAAGAAAATAATTAATAATAATAATAAAAAAAAAACATAAAATGAGCAACCTACACTATTCAAATTGCCTCTTAGCATCTCGCTCGCTCTCACAAGTGCAGAAATCAGAGGGAGAAAAAAAAAATTATTTGTAATTGACACTTTGGGGAACATTTTTTCCTCTTTTTATCTGGCTTCCCAGTAAGTTATTAGCTGTTAATTTGTCTGCAAGCTCCCCTACAGCGCCAGATATTTGTTCAAATACTGGGATCCCCTTAGCGCATTTGTAACTACACTTCTGAAAATGCTGCCTTGCCTAATTATGTAATATAATACTGCCTTTTAGGCAAGTTTCTTTTAATTGAATAATATTAGTTGCCAGCTAAGGCTAAGCAGTTGGAGCTGCAGCGCTTAAAAGAGCAATCCATACTGTGTGAAAGAGTCGTACAGTGAAATACTGTTCCACCGCAGGTTAAGACGTCCACGCTTGTGTCGGTTTTTTGACTAAGGGCCAAATATTTATGCTAAAACTTGATTGGCCCAACACTTAGTCTCATATTTCTTTCTTTGTTAACCACTGTTGGCCTAATCAAGTAATTCCCTGTTTGTCTTAGTAACCCCCAATAGAGTCATACATGCATACATATAATAAAATAATTTGCTCTTGCACTCTCTAGCCTGGCTGTAATTTATATGGATTGAATGAGTGCTGCATTGTGGAAAAGCACGAGTGGACCAAACGCTCGTTTGTCACCTCTAATAAATGTTGGAAATGTAAATTATGAACTTCTGCCTTCGGATGTAAATGCACTTTATCCCAGTCCCTTTAATGTAAACAGCCCAGTCCAATACATTAAAGGCTATGGGAGCGGGGCGGTGGGGTTTTAGATTTTGGGTTTTGACTGTTTTCACAATCAATAACCAGCACAAAAGAGCTCAGATGGAGAATGTTCTAACATATCTGAAGTTGCCTTCATAAATTATTGCATGAAAGCAGGCTTGTACACCAAAAATGTAAATACATAAATGTTATTAATAATGTAGTGACTAATAGTTCTATCAAGACTGTAATAGCAGTTTAATGGAATATGACAGCAAGAATGTATTACACTTCGTACATTCAGACGGGACCTCACATGACATTTATCAGATTTCTGTAACTATTTTTTTGATTATTTTGTAAAGTTAATTGCTTCTTTTCCCTTGAACGTCTTCTCCGGGAGAGGGACAGGGAAAAAAAAAAAAACTGGTAATGGATATTAATTAATATGTGTCAGTTTCCTGGGTTTGATTAAAAATAATGAAAGCAAAATGCTAATAGGATTTCAGCGTTTCTCTGTGTGTGGCACCCTGAGATTGGGGCTTTATCTGGGGAATCTTGAGAAAAAGGAGATAGCGTGAAAGTGTCTTAGCCGAAATGAAAAGGATGTGGTGCACAAACTGAGATAAATCTTTTTTAAACCTACTAAAAACAAAAGAGCACTTGCGTAACTTATTGAATTCTGATTATTCTAGTCTAAGAAGTGCGGTCAGGAAGTGTATTAGCAGCGTGGCTCGTCTTAAAATGATCTAATTCTCATAACGAGGAGCTGGTTGAAGTTGTCAACTTAGACGAGGCTTTTTTTTGAAGCTGTAAGCGGTGGTTTAAAGTAATTTTAATAAAGTGCATGAGAAAGTGCCAGTGCGATCACTGTTTTCTGACCCTTCTCCACCTGTTGCTGCGCACTGCAAACCATCTGGCTGAAAGAACAGAGTTGCATTTTCGCCTCACTTACAACAAAGACCAGTTGGAGTGTGTGTAAATATTTCCACTTGCAAAAACAAAAATAAAAAATACAGTCAACTATGGCTTGGAATCTAAAGGAGCGCCACCTATTGGTCTTATTATAAAACTACACCTGGAATTTCCGTTCAACGACATATCTTGCACTCAATTATGCCCAGAATTTTTTAGATACATACTTTTTTTTATTTTACCATCCAAATTTTATATATATATATATATATATATATATATATTTTTTTTTTTTTTTGTAATGTGCACAATATCATACCATGTGCAATGAACGCTTAGCAGGTGTTAGTTTTAGATTTTCATCTAATGTTTTGCATCAAAATAAAATGAACAATAAAAAAAACATTATTATAACCATAATTCGTGAACTACGTCAGCTTAGCAGCGTTGTTGCTCTTGTGCTTCCATATGAAACGATGCAATAATTATGCCATGCATTGACTCAACATTTCATACTGACTCATCCGTGTTTTTCTTACTGAACCAGCGTCATTTTGTGTTGACAATAACTGTGTGAATGTGACAATTCCCCGTAGTCGTCCTGCAGACGTCATGGCCAAGACTTCTTGCTTTTCTCCACGTTCCCCCGCACTTGCCAGCAAAATGAACACCTTCTAAACATTGTCATTATGGCACGGCAAAAGTGTGAGGAACTAGCGAAGCAGAGGTTGGCACTGGCTTTACTGACAATTATCCAACACCTGGACTGGCTGCCTTCCCCGGCTTGTGCATCAACTCTGTCGACTTCTTGTTAATGCAGTGATTAACAGGAAGATTGCATTTGTTTTCCTGTATGCAGCTCTCCTGGCAGCACTACTTTGCTTTCTCTTTGATTAAAACAGTAGATGGATGGGTGCAGTGTAGCTCAGTCATAAACTTCAAAAGGAAGGGTGAGCACACAGTAACCACAGAATATAGAGTAGAGGATGAGCCACTCTTTTATTTTTGCTCCCCAAGTAGTGTTTACTGTGTACATTGGGATTTAAAGTGAGGTATTATTGGCTTGAGGTCCTTTGTAAAAAGTCAGCCGACACAGACAGTTGTTAGGAGTCCTCCGGTATCCAGTACTTGTATGTCTCCTATAAACAGAATGTCTTTCCATATAAGGGTTTATGTTTTTACATAACTGTCCTCCTGTCTGCCTTTCCTTGCTGCTCTTTTGCTACGTCATGACTCTCAAAGTACATGGAAAGTGGATTTGGGTGTCCTCGGGATGAAATAAGGGAAGCAAAGGGACTTTGAAAAAAAAAAAAGAAACAGCCTGTACTTTTGAAATGCAGAGAGTGGCATTGTCATGTGTTTTCTGTGTCAAGGTCGACAGAAAATGTCAGAACAGGTGTGCGTCTGCTTCTGAGCTGCTTGCCAACTCAGCCCCTCTGCTGTAACACGCCACCCCATGTGACATTGTAGTAGTTCACTATGGGTCTCCTCTTCTCATTCTTTTGGAGGAGGCTGGTAAAAGTTTGTCTTCTTCTGCTGCTGCCACGTGTGCGTGTCTTGATTGTCCATGGGTGTTGACGCCAAAGTTTGACGCAAATTACAACAAAAGATGCATTAGTCACATGTAACTTTCGTTTTTCTTTCAGTTCAGGATCATCCTGTTTGAGCTTTGCCGTTTAACAAGCCATGATTTCCACCATGATAAAGCAGAAGTATCATATGAAAATAAATACATTTTAGGCCAGTTTCAGACCTCCGGTTTGTTTGACAATAAGCCAATTCTGAGTTTTTAATATAAGAACACCATGAACTGGTCTTCCTGGCATGAGGTGTTTTTAGTTATCACTACTGGGAGCTTCATGCTGCATCTGTGAGAGTGCAGTCATTGTAAAACAATTATATATATATTTTTTTTTTTTACTAATATTTTAAAATAAAGGCAGAACGTTTACAGAGTTCCAGTTAGCGTGGCTATGGTTCTGGAGACTGCAGAGTGTTTACATGACTGAAAATATGAATCTTCACTTTTCCAAAAGACTCCTAACATTTCCAAATCCAATATGTTCTATGAAGCTGATGATGAAAACTTCTAAAGGATTAAACAGAGCAACTTTTCTGCTCTCTGTTCAGCCTTCCTGTTTTATTTCACAGTCTTGCTCTCGCTTGCTCTCTAGCAGCCTGAATGGAAAAAATTGGGTTACTCAGTAGAAAATACAATTTCATATAAGATGGCTTATTAAACTCCTCACTAATCCTGGAAATGACTAAGTTTTCTCTGAGTCAGAATTCCACAAGTAAGTGGACTATTATTTCTGTGTCATGGTGGCTGAAAATGGGCTAATTTCTCTGTCTATTTCTGTAAACAGTTCTGAAAGTCAGTGAAAAGGTCAACAGCGCTGATCATCAAAGGCATCTCATGTGTAAAAGAATAAAAATGTCTGCTGTTCTCAAGATTGTACCAATCTGCATCTGGGAATTGCGTTGCGAAACCTGAAATTTGTGTTTGAACTTCTCAGAAAAGGCGAACAATGTTCAGGTGGGGCAAATAAATATGCTTTTGTCATTTTCCAACCACCACATCCTTCTATGTGCAACCGAACAGGTTAAGGAAGGTTGAAATAATGAATTCTTAGTGGAACTGACGAGCTGTCTTTTCTTTCTTCCTGATTGGGCTTAATGAGATGAAAGGCAAATGCTACTTCTCTGACCCTGCTTTCTTTTCCTGCTGTCAGCACTCTGCTGCTTGTGTTCTTATCCCATTCTCTCACTGTTGCTGGTGGTTGGACACCTCCAGAAAATGAGATCTAGCTTGCATTTTTCTTTGTCACCCAGTGTGAGCTCTTTCAGGCTTTGTATATTCTCCTTTTCAAAAAAAAAAATTACAAAGATGAAGGCCCTTAAGTTTCGTCCCTCATTTGAGGGTGATTTCATCCCGACTTGTCTGCCACTGTAGATGTGTGGCCCATTGTCTTGGCAAGTGTGTCTAAATGTTTCTGACAGGTCTCAGTGAAAGACAGGCCGCAAGGGTAAACTGCCAGCGCTTTTCCTCCCCCCCCTTTCTGCTTGGCTCCACTCCATCCTGCCCTTCCCCAGTAGATGGCGATGTTTATCTTCTCTGGCTCTGCCCTGGATTAGATGCGTCTCTCTTAATACGGCCCATCCATCCCGTCTCTCCGGCTTTCCGAGGAAAGAGGGGTCTCACCCTGTGTAAAGGGTCATGCCACCAATTCCTAGTCGCCTTTGAAGACCATGAAATTGCTGATCCAAGACACATGATTAGTGTATTCAACTTGGTGACTGGAGAAGAGTTGACACGTGATTACAATGTCAGTAGAATGTCACAATCTGTTGAGCTGTCTTTGCGAGGACGGTTCAATACTAAACGTCTAAGAAGCAACAATTTGATCAATAAGATGGCGCGTTTGACTCTGGCTTTTTTTTTTTCTTTTTAAAAGTCTGCTGCCATAACTGGAAACGTGTGCCAGCAGATTGCATCTTCCCCTCATTTCATTCCTTCATTTTCCTATCAAGGTGTTTTAGTTCAAACTTGGCTCGCTCTGTTCCGTACTAAAGGGTGTGTGTGTGTGTGTGTCTCTCTCTCTGTGGCTCCACAGTGAGTGGAGCGGTTTGGATCACTGGAGGAGGATAGGCTTGTCACTGTAAGTTGCCCGTGACAGAGGCAGCTCTTCCTCCTGACACCACAACACAACTTCTGTGGTGTGTCGCTCGGACACAGGCTCCGCATTGTTTTCCTGCTGGTGCCGCTTGCATTTTGCCTCAATCAGCTAATAGGATGTGAAAGGCCGACGGGCCTCGATGATATGAGGGAAGACGCACGGAGCGGCGGAGGTTTTAAGAAAGCAGTTTGTGTTTCTTGATGTTATTATCCTGGTCGTGCAGTTGCTGCCTTCTTTCTCCGGTTGCAGAGATGAACAACAATGAACACATGATGGTTTTGGAGATTAGGGGCACTGAGGTTGTTGCCTTGTTTTTGTGTTGAGAAACTTTTGTGTACAGCTGTAAGTTAAAACATCATCAAAAATATCATTTATTTAAATTCATAAAGGAATATTGCACACACAGTAATACATTTTAGACATTTTTTCAGTTTCTCTGAAAAACTACCCAGGACCAGCAAAAAGATGCTGAAATAAAATGAGTAAAATAGAAACTTTTTACTTGATTTCAAGCAGCTTTGAGTCTTCCTCCCCATTCTGCCTCCCTCCTCTGCCTTCCTCCTCCTCCTCTTCTTCCTTCTTCGCCATCACTGCAGCCCCTCCTCCAGAGTCTTTCCAAATGAAATGTAAAATTGCCTCCATCTAAAAAGCAGTCTTTATACCACTTAACCAAATCCAGCCCTTTTTTCTCCTTAGCCCAGGTAAGACCCTTCCAACACCGTCTCTGGCTTAGTCTTAGTAACACCAGTAATACAATGGTTGTATTTTTTATATCTGTGTGTGGTGGTGCTGGTAAACAGTGTGAATCTCCCCCTCAAACTCTAGAATTGGCTTTCCTTTACAGTCCAAGGCAGAGGTTAACACTGTAACTTTTTCTACCACTCGTTTCCTTTCCCCTCAACTTTCCATTAACATACTTTTATATGTAAGTCTTTGTGGAGATTCAACGTTTTTAGCAAGGACTTTTTGTGGCTTCCTCCTCTTTGACGCTTTTCCGTCCAACTCAACTCAGCACTATTTGACTCGACACAATTTGTGGCGTTTTTCTTTACAATGGAGCACCAAGCTAAATGTGGGTGGGTTTGTCATAGCAAGGCAGCTTGAAAAATAACGAGACGTGATTTGTATGTGGCAAACCACCGTCAGGCTCCCACTATATTTTCTCATCAGCCACCAAGAACAAAAAATGTTTGCACTTTATTGGGCCACGGTGTTGATTTCAGTGTTGCATTTTTGTTCCTTAAAGGATCAGAAAATGCTCAGACACTATTATGAGTTTTCAAAGGAGTCTTTCTCGTGACTCAACCAGTGACTCCACACCGTAGCCAATCAGTGACCAGAAGTCTTCCAAAGTCGCATTTTCAGATTGACTTGGCTCGATTATATGCCGCAGTTGAGTAAATACTAAAAACCTGAGTTAATACCAAGTTCTTACTGGAAAACTGCAAAACCTGAATGAAGTAGGCTCAAGTTGAACTGAGCCAAGCTAGTGGGGAAATGGACCGGTGTGGACGGTAGCTATGACTGCTTGACACCTGTCAAGTCAGCAGTCTTTCCATTGATTAAACAACATAATATTTCTGTGTTTGAAAGTAGTCTTTTTCTATTGTTTTTATGTAATGTTTAATTTAATGAAAACTGAATTTTGGGTTTTCATTCACTTAAAGCCATAACCATCAAAATTAATATAAATGCAGCCCTGAAATACATAAATGTGTCCTTTGTTAATCTAAAGTAAGGCTTTCATTTTACGAAATTTAATCAAATTTCTCATCTTACTGGCTATATTCTAATTTATTGACATACATTTCTGTGTAGCTGAAGTTTAAAATATTTTGGTTAGGTTCACTTTTAATTTGCCCTTTTCATCCTCTAAATATATGTACTTTGTGCTTATTGGATCTAAATATAAATTTCACAGTTTGAATTAAATTATAGTAATCTGCTAACATTGTGACATGCCTGTTACACAATTTGACTTTTTCTGAGTAACTAATAATCACTTAAAAAAAAAAAGGAAGAAAGCTTTACTAATAAATGCATTAGTCAATTAATAACCATTTGTTGCACCTTCAGTTCATGCAGATTTGCATTGGAAACTTTTGAGGTCATAGCTGAATGGCACGTACAATGATATCATCAACATAGCGTCAGTGCAGCTTTTGTTCTGTGAGATAAGACATTTCTGTTGCAAAATCAGTAGCCATGATCGCTGATGATTGATTTTATATGACGGCCCTCGCGTTTTACCGTTTTTTAAGCATTTTCCGATATGTCGATGTCTCATTTCTCAACCAAACCTTTTGTTTTTCTCTGATGCATTTTTGAACCACGTTATGAGCTCACCCTTAGAGTTTTTTAGTATCAAACTGAGCTGTCTTTCTTTTTTTGATTTTTCTTACTTTAATCTGCTTACTCTCTGGTACTAAAAAGCATGTGGCGCTGCTTGTCACAGAATGTCATCGCTAACTGCAAAAGGAGGAGAAAAAAAAAGAAAAAGAAAAGCTTCAAATTACAGGAAAGAGGCACTGCATTAAAGAACAAAGGAGATCGATGGCAGTACATTAAATTTTATGCGAATGGAAAAAAAAAAATCAACTAATTAAAATTGATTACTCCTGCTTTGTAAATGTGTTTCTGAATTAAATTATTGTATGAAAACATTTTGACCAATTGAGGAGCTGAGGAAGTATCCATTACTGGATTGCAGCTGAGAAGGGGCAGGAATGTTTTGTGGTAGCTAAGTAGTTTGTTGTGCTCGACTGCGAGTCCTCCTCCCCGTCTCCCCCCGCCGCTAAAGTGCCACGGGTTAATCTCTGATGACCCTCATCTCTCAGAGCAGCTCCAGACTCACCGTTTGGGCCTTTTACCTGAATTAAAAGGAACATGCGAGTTAAAAATGGAAAAAAAGGAGGTGTTGCTCCTCTGCAGAAAGAACGGTTCTTTGGGCTTTCAGGCCACCATTGAGGGGGATGTCTTTATCTAAACTGTCATCTATCTCTCTAGTTTACTAAAGGCAACCCCCGTCAGTGACACTGACAGTTGCACAAAAAAAAAAAAAAAAAAAAAGAAGTCAGAGCTGACTTTATATCTGTTAGTTTTGCTCAGGCTTAAAAGAGAAGACAACACTTTGTTGCTTTGTGTTGTTCTTAACCCCCTCGTACTTCACACACAAAAAAAAAATCAGGTAAACCCTTTTCTGACTAATGATTATATAAAAAATGAGGCAATCGATCGCACAATCTGATGTACTCGTCGAACTGAATCATAAAATGCGTCTGATCGCTGCGGAAAATTTCTGAAGAACAAAACGTGGTCTGATCTCTGGTCTCATCTGTTCTTTGCGCAGCTCGACAGCGTCCTCGTCGGATAAGTTGCTCGGCCTTCTGCGTTTCACGCCCTCAAACCTCATTCAACGTTTCCATGTTTGACGGTGAAGTGCTTCTGAATGGAAAGTTTGGTCTGGAAACGTAGTGGCCTTTTTAAAAAAAAACAAAACGAAAAAAAAAAACAACAACTTGATTTCCGTCCAACAAACCCCCACCTCCTTTACAAATTGCATAATGTGCCTTTGATGTCATGTTTGCAGCCCTGCCCGTGGCTCTGTCACTGATACACTGCTGTATGTTGTTATTTTTAAACCTTTGCCTAGCAAATGTCAATGATGTTTTCCATGACCCTTTTTTTCATCTACTGAAACGTTGAGTCTAACCTTTAAATTTCAAACCCTGGGTTCATTCAGTAATGATTAACTATATTTTAGTTAGCATAACACTTGGAAAACTAAGCCGCTTTGTATTTGTTTTATAGCGTGAAGATTTCTTGGATTATAAATTAATCTAATCATAAAATCAAATAAATAATGAAGCTTCATCCTTTTTGGGGGGTTCATCTCTTACCGGGCCTTTAAAGCACCAGTGTCGGACCAACTGTTACCTAAATGGTTGGGTCAGCATCTCACTTCCTGATGTCTCCCAGGGTCAATAATTCCCCATAGCCGCTCCCATGAGGCCTTGCCTTTTCCTGCTAAAGGTCAACATTAAAGCAGGGAAGGTGTCACAATTAGAAGGCCGTTTAAACCTGCTCTTTTAAAAAGATTAAAAAGCACCGTTGGCCACATCAAGCAGTCAGGCGACCAAAGGAAATACAATAATTGCATTAAAACTTAATTCCTTTCTCGCAGGGCTCTGATATCAGAACAGTATTGGGTTAAGTCATTTAAGGCTGCAGCCCTAATAGCAAATCACCCATGAAAGCACCAAATTAATATAAAGCTTCATTTTTTTTTTTTTTTTTTGCCGTCTTGCATTCTCTCGCTTTTGGTCCTCCAAACATGTGTTCGAAGCGGAGAAATTTGAGACCATCCTAACATGATTTTTGATCATGTCTACCAGTCTGTTATTATATCAGGGGCACTTCACAAATGCACAGGCCAGGGCAATTTGGAATGAATTGATTCACACTGAGACTGAATCCTATACTTGCTAATGATTTTCTTTTAGCCCTCGACTGTACTAAGACCCAACTTATTGTCCTACAGTGTCCTTAATGTCTCTGCAAAACGGACCGTAAGGAGTTGTCCTGTACACTGAGGGATTGGTTTTTGTAAAAATAAAAAATAAAAATAGAAAAGAAAAAAATTAAAAGATGGTGACAGATGAAAATGAAATGAAAATTGTTTTATTAATCTATGATCTTATTCTGGATTTAGGATGAAAAATTTGCGTAGCTGTTTTGATGCATCATTTATTATTGAATAAATAGATGAGCTTAACAACAAAGATGTTTATTGTTTTCAATCTGTTATTTAGGTTATTTAACCATCACATTAGTGCAGAGTCCTATTATACCACCTCAGCTTTCATGTTTTTCAGGAACTAATGATCATTCATGTCTTTGAAAAAATACTTCTTTACAAATGTGAACTGTGGACGCTGACATTGGGATTGGGGACGTTTTTGCTTGCTGCAACCCGCTTGGCACTGAAATGCTATTTTAGGCTTGAATAACTTTGGTAAGAGGCCAACTCCAGTCTTCACAACTTGGAAACAGCAACAGTCTTTTCCGGTGTCCCATCAGAACGTTTGAAGCAAAAATGAATGCTTCAAACGTGGACCAAGAGAAGCGTCTTTTTTGTCCATCGCTGTTGTTTGCGAATGTTACTGAGGCGTCATGCAGGCCTACTAAAAACACACAGGCTCTGGACTTTTTCATGTAAAAAAAAATAACAACAATGGTGGTGCTGAGTTATAGTGAAACCATGATAGTTTTACTCAAGCCACCAGAATCATGGATAAACCCATGTAAATATAGACGACACCTTTTTTTTTTTTTTTTTTTACTATATCGTGGTTTCAAATCAGTGGACTTAATGAGCTGCTTTTTGATTTGAACTGAATTCTTCACCTGAAAACCTCTATATTACTAAAAACAAATAAACTTGAAACACTTGGACAAGTCAGATTCAACACATGAAGGATAATTTAAGGCTTTTCTGGAGTCGATCAGATACTCCAAGTGTTCAGGTAACCTACCTACTCCCCATAATGCACATCTGTATAACATCCATAGGTCTTGCGGTACGTTATAGTTAAGTGCCATTACTAGTTAGAGCAAAAATATACAACTGGTTACACGGATTCCCTCAGGCGTCCATCCCTGTGGTTCGAACTTAATTGGATTCCAGCCTCATTTCTCACAGTTCGAGGCATCACCGTTGTAATTTTCACACGAGTGCAGTGCAAAGTCTGGTCCAATTCAAACTCAATAACATTTCTGTAATCTTGTCTGTTCATCAAGTTCACTCTCTTTAAGTGTATTGGTTAATGTTATCTCTTCCTGTGATTGAGTTTTCACCTCTTTTTCAGCTTTACCTGACACTTTATTGGTTATCTGGTTTGCAAAGATTATTGCACTTTACATGGAGCACTTTGGTGCATTCGTAGTCAAAGCTTTACAAAGTTTCCCAGTTTTTCTTTAAGATTAAAATTTACTAGTTGCTCCTCCCCCCGCCCCCAAAAAAGAGAAAATTAATAAAAATTGTTCTTATTGATACCGGCATCGCAAATGCATCTTGTACTGTTATCCATCATGCGCACCCTAAAAGCCCAGTGGTGTGCTACCCAACACTATAACTGGGGTGATCCATGAGTCAATAACAAGAGTGAAATCAGTGCAATGTGGTTATAATTGATTGAGATGTCTGGATGGAACTTGTGCAAAGCCTCTATGTCATCTGCTAAGAAGTGCACTTTTCCTCTCCCAGAAGATCCACCACTACGGTTTTAACCAAATGGACATTTGCCTCATTAGTCTGCCGCTGAGCAAGCTGTGGTCCTTTCTGAGGTATCATACTTATGCCTGTTAACATTGATACAATTTTCTTGTCAATAATTGGACAACTGAAACTTTAGGGCAGTGTAAACAAGGACTGCTCATTCAGCGTATTCTTTTCTCTAATAGGTCATTACCTCTTATAGAGTCTGCACCGCTTTGTAGTTTCCTGGACTGAAAAAATAGAATATTAGATTTACTGTCTTCTTTTTTTTAAATTGTCACCTGCAGTGCCTTGAAATGGTATTTATGCTCTTGAACCTTTTTCACGTTTTGCCACGATTATGAACTCATGAGCCAAAGTGAAATAGTGCAGAGCTTTAAAGTGGAAAGAAAGTGATACACAGATTTCAACATGATTGCTTAATCCAAATCCAGATGATTGGGTGTGCATAAATTTTCATCCCACTTTAAACTGATACCTGTAAATAAAACCCATTGAACCTAATTGCCTTCAAAACGCACCTAGTTAATAAACAGAGTCAACTTATGTTTAATTCAAACTGAGTGTAAATCCACCTGTACAGTGAAGGCCGCTAAAGTTTGTTGGAGAACATTAGAGAACAAACGGCACCATGAAGACCAAGGACCACAGCAGACAGAAAGTTCTGAAGAAGTTTATGGCAGGTTTAGCTTCTGAAACAATATGCCAAATGTTTAGCAATTATTGAATCAAATTCATCCAGAAATGGAGAGACTATGTCGCAAGTGCAAACACACTAAATTGACAAACTGGACATTATTAATCAGAGAGGCATCATTTATGTTTGCAAAGGGCTCTGAACACACTCTATTAAACATGGTGGTAACGGCATCATGCTGAGAAGATGATGCCGACTGGGAAGCAAGTCGTACCTGGAAAGATGGGGAAAGCTACATAGAGAACAGTACCAAAAAAAACAAAAAAAAAACAGCTTTTACAGCTGCAAAACGCTTGACTGAGCCGGAGATTCACCTTACCGCAAACAGCGACTATAAACATACAGCCAAGCGCTTCGGTTGGGTGTTTTAGATCAAAGCTTATTCATTATTCATCACTCAGAGTGGACCAGTCAAATAATTAAAAAAATGCTCTTCATTGATGCTCCAAATTCAGTCTGAGGGAACTAGAGCTGTTTTGGGACGAAGAATGAGCAAAAGTTTTACAAGTGTAAAACTGCTTAGAGACAATCACAGATAGACTTGTGTTTATGAATTTTCACACTACAAATATTTTCTTTAGTTTTCTGGTTTTTATTTGTAAAATATATATATATATATATAACATGTTTCCCTTCTCGTTTTTTTCTACTCAAAGCTACAATCTGTTAAAAAATATCACAGAAAATGAAATACGTTATGGTTTTGACATAAAAACTTCAAAAGTTAACATGAACAGGACCTTTGCAAGGTCCTGTTCATGAACAATGACACGGTATCAAACACGGTATCAAATGAAAATTCTCAGTGTTTTCAGTGTATCTTTTGGCCCAAAGCAAAGGTTGCGTGTTCATAATGAAAATGCCATCCTCACTATAAAAGTTGAGGGTGCCTAATTTTAATAAAGATGCAGCCATTTCCACATCCTGGGAATTGCATAGATATTGTGAAACCTTTTGAACACCATCATCTCTCCCAACTAGTAGATTTGTGTGGAAATAATTTGAGCAATGATCACATCAGTAAAATTGCTTCGCTTCCTTGATGTCTCTTCCTGTAGTGTAGAGAGGGCCAGCCAGGTTTTCAGAGAAGTCGATCATTGCACCTTGGTGACAGAACCTCAACTTTTTAAACAGCTTCCCTGCCACTTCCGCCCCTCAAACAACTTTAAACTACGATTCTTTTGGATTGAAACGGGTTCATAGTATATGCAATGCATTACCCAAAATGAATTACCACTGGCAGGGCGCTCAATCACTTTGTATCTTTCAACACTAAGAGAAAAGAAGAGTAATCAAAACCTTTCAAGCTATTAGAGGGATGACTTTTACAATTGAATCATGGGGACCACAGGTGCGATAATAAGTCATCGAAACCTCCCCTCCAGTGTGTTTCTCCGTTCTCTGTGTTCCCTACATATTTATCCATTTTAGGAGGCGCCACTTCACGGCGCCCACTTCAAATTTATGTTTTAATACCATTTGAGGAAGATACCTTCCCCCCCACTCCACCAGCACTACCTCCTGCCTCCAATTCTTGGAAATGCATACTGGGTGGAAAATTAAGGTGCATCTCGAAGGAAAACATAATAGAATCGATGAACGTGGTGCACTTAAAACTACTGATGTTCTGATGCTATTTAACGTTCTGGTGCATTAACGTTTCAAGTCATTACAACAGTCAGGCGGGGTGATTTGATCACGGCAGGTTTTTAACTGGAAGAATTACAGAAGTTTTCTGCCTCGGATTCTCAAGTTATTAGATACAAATGATCACCTCTGCATTAAGTATAGATTTTCTTCCACTGCGCACTTAAGAATGGAAGTTTGTCTTTAAGAGGGTAATAGCAAATTAAGCTCCATACTCCATTTGTCCGGCACTCCTGATGGGCTAATTTTATAACTGCTGATTTGGTCATTCTCCACATTTAGCAGGAAAGTGGTCAGGTGGTCTTTTTCCTCACTACTGACTGCGAGGGGAGAAGGAGGAGGGGTGTAAATGCAACTATCAGATGGAATCCATTTATTTTTTTTCCCCCCTTCTTTTTAGCTGCGGTGGATTTATAATGAACCTTTTTCTTAAGGAAGGTCTAGACTCTTGTTTAGAGTGTTAACAGCATCAGTTTCCTTTAGGGTTACTCACATTACGTGATTACGAGGAAATAAATCCGATTTGTTTCATTCCAGGTTGCAACTGCCGTAAAATTTCTGCAGAACCCGAAGGTACGCGAGAGCCCCCTGGCCACCAGAAAGGCCTTCTTGAAGAAAAAAGGTCAGAGACTTTTCTTTAATGTTTGGCCAAATCGAGCTTTAATAAAACCATTCAGCATTTCAGCGTTTCAGTGTTTTGTTTGTTCCCTCTGGTTGAACTGGTCCAGAAAGGTCAGAGATTGCAGCTATAGCTTTTTGCTCGCAAAGGGGGTGGAGGGTGTCTGGTCCTAAAAAAAGGGGTCGATTTAGCTCCATAGAACGGGATTCAGGCCTCGTGAATAAATGACACACCAGTCAGGATGCTCCTTTGGGTTCAGGAAAATTAATATTGACAAACTCCCCCTGAGTTTTCAATGGAATTATCAATATTGCCTCCTAGCATTTTAACCCTTTTACTTAATTTAATGGTTATTGTAAATTTGAGCGACTGCACAGTAAGGGTTTCTGACAAGGGAAGGTTGAAATATTCTCTGCCGTCTAACTTTTTTTTTCTTTTGTAATTTATTCAGACATTTCGCATTGTAGAATATGGTTTGTGTAATGAAAAAGGCAAAAAAAAAAAAGTTTATTACGCTGAACTCATTAAAGTCGGCTCAATATAAGGCAGCCGTTGAATTGTGGATCTGTGGTTGAGCAGTGATGACAGAGATATGGGAGTGTGTGCGTGCGTGTGTGTGTGTGTCCTTACGACAGATTAACTCTTTGTGAGGAATGTTTTTATTGTAACTGGTCGTGAGGCAGTTCAGTACTTAGGGGACTGTGTCAGTACAGTGCTGAGGGACTCTGCCTGCAGCATTAGAGGAACCAAACAGTGAGGAGTGAGCCTAAGAGCTCTGTGACTTGGGAAGGTAACCTGAAACCAAATCCATGTTGGCCTGCTGCTACTACACACCTCTCATATGACTGTAATGATTGTTAATATCTCTTTACATTTCTTCATCTTTTAGCCTCATTATTGACAGACAGTTCCCAATCTGCTGCTGTTTTCCCAAAGCCCGAGCCGGATGACGTAATGCCGTGACTCATTTTCTTCCTATTTTCAGCTTTGTTGTGATATTTGTGGAGCCCCAGCGTCCAAAACGGTTTGCTTTTACTGCACTTTACATCCATGAAATATGTATGACCCTTTAATGCAGATTTATTTTGGTAAATCTCTTTCCACTGTAGGTCTAAGCAAGAAGTCTTGATTTGCATGAAGACATTGATCATTGGGAGAGAGCATACTTATGAGAAATGAAGCACTAAGCACAAAGTATGTTTGAGTAGCTTTTTGCACTACTCATAGCTCCGGACTTTTATTGCAGAGTTCCTTGGCAGGGAACCTGGAAATATTTTAAGCATTGTTTTTTTTTTTCTATCTGCTTGTTATCGTATTAGTTGCTGCTTTGGGCTTCGAGTTACACTTCCGATTACTGTATGTTGTTTTGTCTTTTAGTTGCATCTAATTGCAAGATCGACTATAGTACCTTTGTGGTTGTAAAAGTATTCCTGTCTTAGTTTTCTTATGTTAAGTTCCACAGATGTAGGTTTTGTTGATTCCAGCATGGTCTTTACATTAAAATTTCAAGATAATGTATGTTTTTTGATCCAGAACCATTTTACCTAAACATTTAGCATTTTATTTTGGCTATGTACTCTACAAGCTAGAATGATTAAATTAGCAATGTTGATTATTTAGGATTTGACCTGCTGATACAGATTTTGGGCAATTCAAATTTTTCTTTAGGAGCTATGATATAAAAACAGCAATCTTGAGTATTGGTTTCTAGGCTAGGACACATATTGGGAGCAGAAGTCAGGACATGGTTTGTGTGAGGTAAAACGTTTGCCTTAAAACACAATGCCTGCTTCCAAGATCACCAACGTTGGAGTCAAAGTAGATTTAGAATGGCTTCAGGATTTCTACATCTGTTTAAACGTGATTAAAATCGACTTCTCTCCATGCATAGAAATGAACGTAGATTTATAAAACACGTTTGTTTCCTACGAGCTCCTGGCTTTTTCGTGTCGTTGCTAACTTGAGCTACGGTGGACTTTTTTGCGGGCAGCAACAGGCTAACACTCTCCCTGCGTCTTCACCCAGCATGTGTTGTCTTCTCAACCTTTCGACACAGAAACTCAATCATTTCCCTCATTCCACAGTCGCCACAGAAAATGTGTCACTCTTAATTTCTAATACAGTTTAATGCCATATTTATGTAAATACTTCTCGATTTTACTCCATATTAGCAGCCAGAAATGTCAAAGCACACATAAAATGAAACAATACCATCTCCCTGTAGAGTGGAATTTAAATTGGATTCCTCTTGCTGCCAGCGCTTACGCCGGACAGCTGATGAAGGGGAAAATAGGGCCCACTTTGATTGCATGTTGCAGAATCTTTACACAATAATCTCAGTCGTGCATATTATTTTCCAGCGTATTTGGTGTCCTGATCTGCATGGAAGGATGCCTCTCTGAATACGTCTCTCTCTCTTTTTTTTTTAAAGTGATCATAATAGCGTGGTTTATTTCAATATTCATTGAAAAATATAATTTTCTGTTTTCCTTTCTCCCGTCAATTTCAGAGAATGAATTGGCCATTATGCAGTCCAATATTCCCGCCTGCCCTTCTTAAGTCCTTGAAGTTGAATAAACTGGCTGAAATATTGAAAGTTTGTCACTTTGATGGAGTGAAAATCAAGATGCTTTTTGTTCTGTAACAGAAGAGTGCAAATGAATTGCGTTTTCCACTGTCACACAACAATCTTGAAGCAATTTTGCTCCTCGCAAAGCTCTGTTAAATTTTATCCTGTTTGAGTGAAATATAATGCGCGACAGACGAGTCTAGGAAATTGTGCCGTCTGTGTCTTCCACAATTAACAGTTGTAACAACTAAAAGAGCATAGAGCCCCATTTTGGCTCCACCATTTAGCCCAGACAATTAGCAGTTTCACACATAATTACCACAAAAATCAAATTCTCAGGACAAAGTCAAGAGCATTTTCAGCTTTCAGCGTGTCACTTTGACCGTGGCCCTTGAACTGACATCACTTGATTACAAGGCTGAACGTAATCAGAGCCGAGGTGCTCAAAACTTTTCAAAATAAGTACAACCACAGCAAATGCATGTTTATATTTACTGTATATAAAAATTCTAAGAGTTGATCAAAGGGAAAAATATGATCAGGAAATGTTTTGGTCGATTTTGAAATCATAAATATTTCCTCTTTGAATTGTGAGAAACTGTGTATTTGTTGCCTTCAAAACCATCAACAGATTTGTTCAAGTGCAGGATATTATAAAAGAAATTTCAACAAATTAAACGTGGCGGACGTTTGCAATCTCTAGAAAGCAAAATAGTAAATTGAAAGTAAATGAAAACATATACATATATTTAAATTACAATAAAATAATGGATTACGGTAATAAAATAAGAAAAGTATAGTCACAGCTCATTAAAAAAAAGTAAGTTAGTACTGCTACATTTTGGTAATTCTATACATTTATTTAACTTTTGACATTATTTCTGCTGGTGTCCACTTGTACTTATTTATTTTTTAGTTTGAAAACATAAACAGCTTACCTAAAGCTGTGTAAAAAATCAGAAGTTCATAAGCCAACCCTGGCCTCAGAATCCAATATGGCTTCTATCTTCTGACTGATGTCCTGCTGGAATTGTTAGTTTACCTGTTTGGAGCATTTAAATGCCACTGGTTCGGTAAATGCCCACTTTAAAAACGTAATTGAATTCAGTGGGTGTGACATTAATCCTAAAGTTGCAGTGTTTTTAACTCGTGTACTGAAGTAAGCCATCTGATAACGGGTCATCTATTTTCAGAGCAGTGCTTGGCTCTCTGTGAACATATTTGGTAACAAAAGTAAATTTTTAAGTTACTTTTATTATCATCACAATAAATTCCACACAGTGTGGTGATAAAAGTTGTTTTTGTTTGTTGGTTCTTATATTAGCTCCATATTAGTTAGTATTTTTAGTTTGTCCTTACTTATAAAAGTTTTTTTCCAGTTTTTTCCCCAGTAAACCATTACCTAAACCAATAAAGTTTAATTTAGATAAAGTAAAGCTTTATTGTATTAGAGGGAACATTAGCTCATAAATAAAATACAGTCCATTTTGTATCCGTAGGAAATCACTTTTATTTTACATTTGAATGCCTTCCTGGTTATTATTGTGTTGAATAAATGATACTAACAGATTTCACCCTGAGAGGAACGCCGATGCTCCAGGGTCAGGGGGATTACAGGTGGGCTTTTTGTCTATTACCATACCTGGTATGAAGGTAAGGGTAGGGTTCATCATCCCAGATATTAATAGGATGTTGTTTGTAAGTGGGGTTATGTGACTCACCTCTCGGACAAAAATGACAATGACCAAGGCCTGTGAGGAAGGTAAAGGGATTGATGTGGTTATAAATTACTCCACGGCGCCACCTAGCCGAGGCCTTGCTCACTTTGTCATCAGTACAAGGCAGTAAAGCAGGGAAATGAGAGCAGAGTCGTATTTTTAATACATAAATGAATACTCTATGAGAGTGGTCATTATTTAGGGCATGGCATTTTCAAGCGGTTCTACAGAACCAAACGACTTGTATAATCCCCCTCGTCACGGCAACGTGAGAAACTGGCTGAAGTTTTCTTTAATAACCCATTGACCTCCATCTATTTATGACCCCCACTGCCATACCTTTTTTTTTTTTTAAATACGTTATTCAAAATGCAAGTAATTCTCACTCAAGGGCAAATTCATGCTCCAAGACTTGGAGGGCAGCAACAAAGGCATTCACCTTTTATTACACAAAATATTTTAGTAAGCAACTTTTATAATTGGCTGTCCGAGCTGGGTCCTGACCCATAAACCCTAGAAGTGCCAAAATCGGAGAAATAGATTTAACGTTAGAGCCTTGCTGCCTCTTTGCCCTTAAAAGATGCCCAGGGAATATGAGCCTCTGAAAATAGAGCTGTAAATAACCTGACGAGCAATGGGTTTTCCTTTAAATAAATACCGATCAGGTTTATGTTGAAAGACAATAGAAAACGTTGCCCAGATATGCAGTTTACAGTATTTATAGCTGTAATATCGAGGTGCCAGCACCGTAATTTCATGCCCCAATGAGAATGGCAAGGTCAAAGCAAATGCTTTGGCAGAGCATCTGCTAATACGGTGACTCATAAACAGGCACTACGTGTATCAGGTGCAGCAAATAATACAGTATAATGAAATACAGAATAGCTTTCCATTATTGTTCTTTTTTTTTTTTTATAGTGTCGTCATTAGGTATAATTTATGTCTTAAAAATTCATCTCCCCACAGGTCGATCTGAAATGGGGGTCCAGGGGTCATTCCACAGGTTTTGGAACCCATAATAAATCCCCAATCCCTTTTTTGTCTTTTCCTTTTATATGTAAAACTCACTTTCACCTCGTTCCTTTTTCTTCTGGATCTAAGGCTTCTTTTATTTGTTGTGGTCCTCCTCTCAGCAAATAGGCAGATCAGAGCCTACAACCAATTTAGTGAGCTGTAGTTTAACTTGAAAACAGGAATTTCCATCTTTTAGATTATATCCTTCATAAAACTGCTATGCGAACATCAAAGATGGCGATGGCTATTAAAATGTACATATATTAATCTCGGTAGCCGCCCAAATGCAGTTTAAAAAAAAAAAAAAAAAAAAGACCTTACGTTTCAAGGAGAAACTGATGGTCTTTTATGCTATTTCTTCCCTTTATTTGGGTAAACTGAGATCTCACTCAATAGTCTGTCACCATGCAGTCTGCTGTGGTCAGATGAATCGGGAGTCCAGGGACACATTATTGCTTATTTGACTGTGCAGTCTCTCTACACAAACTCAGCACATGACTTGCACCACTTCCTGGCACTAAAGACCTGCTGTAAACTGCAGCCTTGCCAAGACTTTCATTTAGTTATCCAACAGTTTTCATGGTCAGTCCTGTGTGAATTTTAATAGGTGACCAGAGATCATTTATTGGCGTAAGTTGTTTTGGAGATTTATGAAGCGAGTTGATTTTGTGCATTTTTGTTTGTTGAAACAAAGAGAAGATAAAATCCTTTTTATTTTACGGTTTTTATTTATTTATTTTTTATTTAAGATTAAGCCCGATATTCTGACTAATCTGACACTGAGAACAATTTGGATTTATTAACAGATATTCTCAATGGAGAAATTGATTAGTAAATAATAAGTAATTTATTCAATACTGTTAAACTGATTAATAAGATATTTTTGCTTTGGGTTTTTAAAGTCACACAGAAAATGTTCTTGAGGAAAACAATTAGAAGTGTTTTAGGAGATTTATGAAATGTTCTTGTTCCTCAAGAATAATTCTAATTGAGTAAGACAATTAGAATTGAACATTCTCCCCAATTATAATTTCATCCTCTCTATCAATCCCACACACATGTTTGAGAACATCTCTCGTTGCCACAGGAGCAATTGCTTTCAGCAGCACAGATGTTTTGATCCAACATGATTTTATTCACAACAGCTTTCTTGTTTCTAAAGATATGAATTTATATTACTATATTTATTCATGAATTAATACTCTAGAGCTGGGAAATATGGAAAGAAATCCTATCACAATAGCATTTTCATATCAGTCAATATCAACATATATCAAGTCACTATTTTTATAAATCTTTAATGTTCCCTGGACCCATATGGAGAGAATTGAATATACTACATGCTTATTTTTTATTTTAAAATAAATAAATAAATAAATAAATAAAAATAAGCGTGAACATTAGACATTATTTGAACGTTTATTTGACACAATCCTTTATTTTTTTTTAATTGAACACATCATAAAATGTTATATAAGTGCTTTGAATGAAGTGTATTGTGTATTTTAAACTAAAATCTCCGAGCATTACAGGAGATCAGAACAAAAACTGATATTCTTTGTTGATGGCAAAAATAAATGAAAAAAATGCATTGAAATGCAAGTTCTCAAAATTTTTCTTTATTATAGCTCATTTACATGTTAGTCTTTTAAGGATAAACAACGAAAAAATAATGTAAATAGGTAAAAAAAAAAAGTTGTTTTTGTGTAGTAAAGGATATTAAAATCTCAGTCAATTGTAAAACAGAAAATTGCATCTGACTCCTTTGCATTTGCTTACAGTGGATGAAGAAATATGTGTCGAATCTCTAAATCATCAAAGAGTACTTTAAGAAATCACTCCATTCTTTAGTAAACAGAAAAATTTTTTTTGAAGCTCCACATTACTCAGACCCTTTTAAGTTAAGTCAAGAAGGACTGCACAGATTATTATTTTTTTTATTGTTCTTATTACGAATCAAATATGATTCAATATTTTGGAACCAGGCCTAGTTCTTGCTTGTTGTCTCTAGCTTTTCCTTTTAATTGTTTTATTATAAATGCGTTAACGTTGTTTTTAATATAGTTTTATCATAAGTTGCGTAATTATTTCCCTTTGTTTAGACCGAGATACTCATTAAATGATGAGATCCACAGCAATGGCAGCATATGGTAGCTGAAATAAAATCCTTTCTTCCCACAAAAGGAAATGTTCATATTAGATTTTTTTTTCCTCCTCCTCCCCTCTGATTCTCCATCTGGGAGCCCTTTGCAATTTAATCATCACTAAAATCATTAAAAATATCTGAAGATTAAATTATATTGGCATTTGCAAAATTATGTAATACATTTACATTACAATGAAGAAATTAAAATAATGCATTTTCGCTGTCTGGGGTGTATGAAATCTCCACATGGGAAATATAACCGAAGAAATGGACAGACTCTTATTTTCTTTGCCTTTGGTGGCAGTTAATAGGGTAGCAGAGGTTCAGATTTCATTGTGTGAACCTTTCTGCACTTCCTTTGATGGATGTCCCTAAAAGTCTCGATGGTCTCTCTGAATTATGAAATGAAAACGCATTTTTGAGAAGCGGGGCAGGTTCAATTGGAGGAGATTTGAAATACTCTCTGAATTGTACTTAAAAGATTTGTTGGAAGCTTGGGAAGTATATAAAGTTAGATTATTATAGCAAAGGAGCCATTTGGTTTTTTCGCCTTAATGTGCAGACGTTGAGCGTGCTTCGAATGTCTTCAAGGGTTCATTCGTGTTCATTTCAGGACTCACTGATGAAGAGGTAGAGTTGGCCATCCAGCGCTCTGGCAGCACAGAGGAAATCCTGCCTTTGAGCCCTGTGGGACTCCCGACTCCACCGTATGCAGCTCAGCTAACTCCTGTACCACCCAGTAAGTACGTCCTCTAGGCCATTTTTTCCCCCTATGAACTATTGGCTAACAATTTAGCATAAAGTCAATCAGAGATGCTCAAGTCCAGTCCTTGAGAGCGACTTTCTCTCAATTTTTAGATGCCTTCCTTCTCCAACACACCTGAATCCCATCGTAAGCAGTCACTTCTTCATCTAAAAAAAAAATTAATCTAAAAGTTGCAGGCTGATATCTTTCCAGGACTGTACTTGGACACCCCTACAGTAGAAGAACAACTGATTCTATGGATTTTTTTTTACCTATGATAATTTTTCTAAGCCTGCAATTTCTTTTGTTCTTCACATCTCTTATTTTTTTTTTTAAATTAATTACACGGTCTAAGGAATCAACAGAAAAGGAGTAAAAAAGAAGAAGCAAAAATTAAAACATAATTTACCATACATCAAAATATTCAGTTTGCCTGAACTTTTATCAACCTTCTCACATTAGTATTGCACAAGGGACTATTGTGTAGGGAAAGCAAAAATAAAATAAAAAAAATACACCATTTGGTTTAGATTACCTTCAGACTACACTTCTTTTGACAGCAAACCAAAATCTCCTGGACAATACCACGCTGTTACGACAGCTGCTCGTTTTGCATGCTATCGCTGCTCTGCATGAGCAGGATGGAAGTGTGGTAGGCTGTTTTAGCATTTTATCAAAAACTCACCTATTTCTGACTCCCATTTGACTTGAATGTCTCTGTAGTGGCTGTTTCCTCTTGTAAGAATTAAATATCCTCTCTTCACAATCTTCATTGTGGAGAGGAACAAAGTACTTGTTAAACAGTGCACCTGCCATCCCAGCGCACACAAATGGGAAATGTGACGTCTCAGAATGCTACTTGAGCAAGCTGTTCCAAGTCTATTGGAACAAGCTGTTCCAATGGACAGGAACTCCATTCTGGATATCTGAATATTGATTTTAAGTAGAAGGAATTGCACTGGATTTTTTTTTTCTTTAAATGTCCCAGACTACTAAATGTTACAATGTCTTGCCATAAGCGAGTCAGCGAGGTTACCACCCTGTTGCTGTGTGTGCGTTAGACAGATGCTGCAGTATAGGAGGAAAGAAGCAGAGCAAGATTGAATGACTTGCTGCTGTGGCTGAAGAGAATTTAATTAATCTGAAATGAAGACCAAAATTGTTCATACTGCTAGCAGATTTAACTTTAGCATAAATTTGACATTTCACCAACCTGTTTGCTCTGACTAGAAGCGGTATTGATGCTTCGGAGAGGCCCAGCAAAAGGCCTGACTGAATCTGTTGAACTAAATGTTGGGGTGATGGCAAAGTGGATTTTGCATTTATTTTTGGGAAGAGTATTAATAATTTTTGATATGCCACTTTTTAAAATAAAAATGTATTCAGCATTAATACTACATTTTTAGTGTTTTATCACTTGATGCCTGTCTAGTTTCTAATCAGAAACTAACTTCTTGGTTGGATGAGAAGAATTTTTAAACAAACTCTACAAGGGGTATGAATAATAATGGTCTATTTCCAGTTAAGAACATGGAACATCACTTGCTCTCTTTAATTCAATAGGTTTAACTAACTTGTTTAACTTTGACCAAACAGCTCTGCTGTCCTAAGAATGCCTGACTCATTGCAACTGGATCCTAACCAATTTATAACTAGTTAAAAACTCTGTCTTTTTTGTGACTTTCATATTTAGGTACACTTTCTCATTTCAACTAAATCAACTTGTTTTTGTCCCAAATTACAAAACTTGTTAGTTTTTTTTTTCTTCTGCTCATTTGCTGTTACAGATGTCCCATTCAGCTTTAATTTATATACTGAAGTTATGTAGTTCATTAATTTACCCTAATTTTAAAGACAAATACAACATAACAGCGCACATATGAAGCTTATGGCGTTGCACAGCGTTCCATTTCTGTTGGGGTCCCAGCCTGGCAAGACCCTACACCACAACCTGTATCTTTATTACTTCAGGAGGTTGTGAATCCTCTGTCCACTGATTTCCCAATGCAGAATGAAGTCCGCATAATGTTTAACCCATATGACAATGATTCCAGATGTATTCCACCCTCATTTATTACCACACTGTCCTTGACTCCCCGGCATCTCATGTTTTGTAATGAAAGTGATGTTGATGGGATGGCCATGTAGTTAGGGGGACTCGCAGCTCTCCGTCCGTAGTAGGGGGGTTTTATATCAAAACGGCTATAAGGGAGCTGCATAATGAGGTGAGAGCTGGTCGTCTTGTATGGGGGGTCATGCTCAAAAGAGGGGGCTACCTGCCTTTGATGTCCTTCTTATGGGGACGGTGCACAGGGACCCGCATCCATCTCTGTCGCAGTAATGGATACTCTGATCTCTATTTCCACACAGTAGAAGGACAGGAAGGCCTCCACTGAACCCAATAAATTTGAGAGGAGATTGGAAAAACGGGGGATGGAGTCCACGGTTTCACAGCCTAAGTGACCAAATAAAAAAGAGGAAGGTGGCAGTGTGGAAGTGGGAAAGAAAGGGGGAAAGACAAAGGAAGAATGAAAAGCCCTAAAGCAGAAGGGGGTAAGAGCAATGGGTGAGCCCTGGTGATGCATTCAGGCATCATCAGGGTCAACAACCCATCCCAAGGACTTTCAGGCCTTTCATAAGCCTGGCATTCTGGGATGGCTGACAGTCTATCCCAGCTTTAATGTTGATGAAGACCCAAATTTATATGGTTATCATATGGATGATTTAAAAAAAAATAAAAAATGTCAATGGGGAAAGGTTAGAGGTTCACCAAGTGGCGCTGCAGCTGTGAAACATGCCCTTGAGGCGGGAAAATAAAACGACATTCACCCTGGAAATATACCATACATTTCAGCCTGAGAGGGTCCTCCGTTTTATTTGCATGTAAAATCACAAGTGCTAAGGCAAAAAGATCAATGTAGTTTACTCACTTCAAGCCAGTAAACATGCACCACATAACCCATTAGGTGAAATCAGACTTGTAATAGAATATCAATGGTGTGCTTCAAGTGGGGTTAGCCTCAAATAATTTGTATTCATTTTTCCCTCGCTGGCGTAAATAAAAGAAAAACTCGCATGCTTCCTCCAGACGTGTTGTTTAGTGACATTTTCAGTTGAATGCCTCTCTTAAGTGGGGAATTTCCACCTTGACAGGCAGTTGGCCTACCCAGATGACAGCTTGCACAATGACACACTTTCACATCATCTGTCACTCAGTAAGACAGTCAGCTTCAAAATGCACATAAACGCTCTTTTATGGTTTTGTTCATCTTAGGTGCTTTCTGTGCAAATACTGTTTATACTTAAAAAAAATTATCTCATTCTAATCACAGTTTATCAGATACTCCATTTAATCATGCTGCAAATCTTTTCTATTATTTGGTGATGGTGACTTTTTCAGTCATTCAGTCCTTATTGAGTTTGATAAGGATTTTAATTTATAGACCAAGAAAAAACAGTAAATAAATGTAGAAGGATAAATGGTTCATAATGTTACAAATACAATCTATAAGTGTCTTCCAAGCGGTACTTTGTAGAATCACTTTTTTTTGGCTACAACTGAAGTCTTTTGGAGTACGTCGGTGTCAGCTTTACACATCTTGGTATTGACATTTTTGCCCACCTTCCTTTGCAAAAAAACAGAATAAAGCTTAAGTTCAATCAGATTAGTTTGAGAGCATCTGATAAAATCAACTTTCATATCTCCCCACAGATTCTCATAGAATTTTTGTCTGGACTTTGACTGAGCCATTCTCACATGAATGTTCTTTGATCTAAACCAACCTGTGATAGCTTTGGCTATTTACTTATGGTTATTGTGCTGATGGGAGGTAATCCTATGCTCCAGTGCTCTTTCCCACTCGCTAACAGACTTGACATCCATCATCTCTGACCAGCTTCTCTGTTCCGACAGAAGGAAGGAAGAGCATTATTATCATCAGCATTATTCTGCCTCCACCGTGTTTTACTGTGTAAATGTATTTTCAGGGCTATTTGCAGCCTTCCACAGATTAGCAAACTGATCTTTGAATGCAAAAGCTAACTTTTGGTTTTGTCCAACCAGAGATCCTTCTTCCACAAATTTCTTTTCACTTGCTTCTTATAACTCCTCCATACAGACCTGATCTCACAACTAATTCCAGTAGACAGATTCTCACACTTGAGCCATGGATTTGTGCACAGTCTCTTGACTGCTTGTCTGATTAATGCTCCCCTTGCCCTAAGTTAGATAGACTACTATATCTTGGTAGTTTTTCAGCGATGCCATATTCAAATAGTGGATGGAACAGAGCTCTGTGACATGTTGAACACTTGGAAGATCATTTTATTACCTATATCTACTTTAAACTTTATTCCTGACCTGTCTGCTGGGTTTGTTGGTTGTCAGGATGCCATTTGTTCACTAATGTTCCTGCAAACCTCTGACGTATTCATAAAACACACAAAAACCATGCATATGTGCTAGGATTAAACTGCAGAAATGTAGAAAACAGCGTGCCATTCATGTAGACCAGTATGTGGATCCAATGTGACAAAATGCAAAAATGTCATTTCTTTTCATGTGAAAATATTTTTCCTGGTTGTTGCTCATGAAATATGAGTGTAGTATCATTACTTTATATATGTCCTTATATTTCAGATGTAACATAGTTTGTTGTGTCTAAAGATCAGTGTTTAATCTCTTTTTTTTCCAAATTTTTTTATTTATTTATTTTTTTTTCTATTTTTTATTTTATTTCCAGCAGGCTACAGATGGAGAGACTATGGAGCGCTCACCATCATTATGGTTGGCATCGCATTTGGCTTTCATCAGCTTTACAAGGCAAGTCCCACCACAGCATAATGGCCGTTTCCTTCCTCAATTTCATATCACAGTAAAAGCTCGACAAACATATTAGCAGGCTCCACACTGCATGTATCTCCTCTCCTTCATATTGCATTCAAATGTGTTCACATCAGTCTATGACAAACTGAAGGCGCCACTGCAGCACGCAGCATCACTCCGGTCTTGTTTTTGAAGTAACCATGCTTGACGTCAGAGCATGATCTCATTCTAGCCTCTTATTTTTCCTTTGAAAAGTCTATTTGCCAGCGCAGCACAGAACTTGTTTTTTTGGACATATTACAGACTAAAATAAACCCCCTGATTTTTATTGGGCTTGAACATGAGCTCATGAGGTTCCTTGTCCACAGTGACACTAATCCCACAGTGCTTGTTGGTTGTACTCTAAATGACATGTGGAAACCATTAGTCTAGTTTTAAAAGAGGCCAGGAGCCCTAGCAGTAGTTTCTGACCTAAATGACAGGCAGCTCCACTTTATGCGTGTTGGAGAGAGAAACGGAGGACGTAAGACGGCACATGCAGCAAGGTTTTCTTTAGACGCCGTTTTGCTATCGTTTACTCTCCCCGCAGAGAGAGTAGTTTCATAAGGCTGCACGAGCACATTCCTGATCTGCTGTGTCTTCAGGCAAGAAAGCACACACAGTCCCAGCCCACAGATTCCGACATGGAGAAATGCTTCCCTTGTTTGGTAGGTGGGAATCCCTGGTGGGATGGCACAGGTTGCTGTCATGTCACTGTAGTGTAGCGCCAGTCGCACCATATGTCCAATATTCTGCGCAGACTTTATTTATGTTATGGTCTGCCTTGTAAACACCACACTCACAGCAACCCACTCATTAATTACCATGTGTTGACACCTTTTTAATCTTTTTTTTTTTTCTCGAAAAAGTGTTTATTACTTGCACCCGTGTGGCATCTTGCCTCTTGAGTTGGAGAGAAAACCTGGCAAAGGGTCTGAAACTGGGAGTTATTTGTTTTCCTCCACTATGTGTGTGAATTGCTTTGCAAAAGTATCCGTATCTCTTTCGTATCTTGTTTTCACTTTTTTTTTTTTTTTACATTACAATTACACTTCAATGTCTTTTACAGAGATTCTCTCAGTCAGACCAACACAAAATGGTGCATAATTGTCAAGTGGAAGAAACATACTAAATGGGTTTTAAGCAGTTTTCACAACCTAAAATCAGAACATTTTTGTTGTGTTTGCATTTTCTGCTTATGCTAATGCCCCTAAATAAAATCTAGTGCAACCAATTCTCTTCAGAAGCCACCTGGTTTCAGAATAGTATGTGAATAATTTCATTTCAGCATAAATTAGCTGTCCTCTTAAGGCCTCAAAGGTTTGTTTGTCAGTAAACAAATGGCGTTACAAAGACCAGGGAGAAAGTTATAGAGCTTTTAAATCGGGGTCGGCTCAGAAAACAATTTCTCAGACTTTGATCGTCTCACGGAACATTGTTTAATTCATCATCAGGAAAAGGAGAGAGTTTAACAAAACTACTAATCGACAAGGATATCTGGTCAAAGCAAGATGCCAGAAAGAAAGAACTTTATTGGAAGCAGCCAAGTGATCTATAGTTTCTCTGGGGAAGCTGCAGAAATCAGTTACTAAGATGAGTATTATTCATGCTGTCAACAGGCTGCCCTTCATACAGCATTAGCAAGAAGAAAGAAATTGTTAAAAAAAAAAATATAAAAAAAAGCCACAAGAAGTGGGGTTTGCAGATTTGCAGAGGACACAGCAAAAATTAAATTTAAATTAAACTTTTTGGCCTAAACTTAAAACTTGCAGTTATGATTTCAATGAAATGTGTTTCTACTAATAAAATTGACTCAGGGAGGACTAAATGCAAATGCAGATTTTTATTTGTCTATTTTTTTTTTATTGCATTTTTGCTCTACTTTGTTTTGATCTGATACTAAAAATTAGAATAGAACCCATATGGTTGTGCCTGGCTTAAAGTTTAGGGCACACAAGTACTTTTGTAAGCCCTAGATAGTATAAACTTTCAGGAGTTAACAGATTCAATGGAGAAATAAGACAATGTTGGCCTCACAGTGGTTAACAAATGCCTTCTTGTGCCTATTCAACATTGATATTATTCATTTTTGTGTTTGCTGCTGCAGAGAAATGATCGCCTTGATACTGTTGGTTACTATTTTCAATTTCCATCAATGTGTTTTTCCAGACATGCGATGAAAGATACTCGTACACCATTTGTAACCATTTTCCTTTTTATTCATTTGCCTATCAAATTACTTAATTGAATAATCATCTATTAAGATTTCTGATTGATGCTCAAACTTACTAACGATTGGAACAATAAATGTATGTAACCACCTTCATTAACAACCATTAACAGCAGCTCTGACTCTTTGCTGTTGAAAAACACACAAAGTTACATAGCAGCTTTGACAACCAGCTTTGTATCCAATCAGCAAAGCCTTCTTTGACCTAGCATATGGAGGTGGCCTTGTCTTTTTCCTCATCTTTCTTCTGCTTTCCACCAGAGAGAAGTGTAATCCTGTGCCATGCTTTTAATTGCAGAAATACATCCTTCCCCTCATTATGGGGAGCCGAGAGGACAAGAAGCATCTGCAGAGGATGGAAAGCAACATTGCAGCAATGAGTGGCACGCTGACACAGACAGGTGAAGATTAATATCTTCATCACTTTCTCCCTCCTTAACATTTTCCCTCATTTATCTGTCGCCAAAATCGGGGGGCCCCGCACGTTTTTAACAAATGACGCCGCTGTCATTTCGCTTTAATTTGAAATTGCTTGTTTACTGTCAGGCTCGGGCTCAATTAATTACGTTTCGCTGAAAAGCTCTTAACCTCGGAATATTAATGAGGAGTTGGGAAATGACAACTTTTCTCAACCTCTCCACCCCCCCCCCCCCTTCATTCACCACCCACCCGCCACCCCGTCCTCGCAGCAACCTCACCCCCCATCCGAAACCTCCGTCGCCATCATTGTCAGCCACCCTCTCCCCTGTAGGTGGGCTGAAAGTTCATTTTAATTTTGTGTGTGTGCGCGTGTGTGTGTTTGCTTTTTTTTTTTTTCCGGGATTTGTGTGTGCAGCTCGGCACTGTGTGGTATCTGGGCTCAGCACTGGCCCCAGTGTGATTAAGTGCACGGTGACAGGTGCGGCTCCCGTGTTGGACAGGTGAGGAATCTCAACCTGGCTGTCAGACGGGGGGGGGAGAGAGAGATGAGGGGAGAGAACTGCTTTTCCAGCTCTTTGTCAGTATAATTAAAAATCCAGGGAGGCGTAAATGAGAGATGCACTCTGAGAAACTTAGGTCTTGTTAGCGGTAGTGTTAAGCTGAAGTGTGTTTTCACGTGATTCATACCGGTCCCCGGTTCATTTAGGTGGGTTAGGAGCAAAACTGTCTGAGGCAGGCGAAGGCTGTTGTGTTTCAATTGTCATGGCAATATCGCGTTTCATTTATGCAAAACCTTTGAAGATAGTCAAAGCAAGCTTAAGTTCAGTGCCGTGACAGCGCTAGAATGGCCTTCCTTGTTGCTCTGTTGTGAGGGAAAATGGTTTGTTTAATGTTTAAAACAGGATATTGACTGAACAAATTAGGCATGCCTAGTCACACAACCGAAACTTGATCAAACCCCGGCTTTTCAACATCGCAGTCAAGTTCAGGGTTTTGATAATGCAGATAAATAGGCATGGCTCGACATTAATGTTGCACAAACTTACACAAAGGTGTTTTTTCCTAATGTGTATTATGTTATGTAACTGCTTCTATTTTGTTTTTCTGAAATATCTAAATATTCAATGTTAAATTACAATAATGTTACCTTTAAGACTAACTTTTTTCACATTTTAATTTTGATACATAGACCTAAACAAACCATGGAATAATCTGGTGAATCTAGTAGAACTCCAGTGGTTCTTTTGTTGAGTGATTAGACTGTTTGTCTTTTGCTGGGCTAACAAAGTACAGACAGATCTGTTAGCTCAAAACTCACGAATGTCAGTGGTTTTGGGCGGGACAGGAAGATATCCAAACAGCCAGATTGTTTTTCCTTAGGTAAAATAAAAGTCTGAATCCCTCTTTCATCCGGCTCAGCAGCAGTATAAGTGGCAGCCCTAATTACTTGGAGCTCCATGCAGCTGGAAAAATCTCCCACATTTTCTCTGATATCCCATTAAAGAACATTAGACTATAAGGACAGTCTGGCAGACAATTTTAGTGGTTTTAAACCTTTAATTTTTTTTAGAACTTTGGTTTACCTCGACATAGGCAATAAAATATATCCATAGCACAATGAAATTTAATATGACAGATTACTCAACAAGATGTTAAGGTTTGGAAAGCCTGGTCAGTCAGATCTAGCAAGAAAGAGTCGGTCAACCGAGCCTATTTTCCTTTTGGGATCAATAAAGTTGACTCGATTTTAGTCATTCATTTCTTAGATAATGAGATTTGGGAAAAGAATGTAATGCTGCATGTCATAAACTGGCAAACTGTCTAGGATGTACTTTGTCTCTCTCCCAACGACTGATAGCGATGACTACTGACCCCTGTTGCATATTTACAAGTATTAGAATCAGCTTTATTTACCAAAACTGTATGCAGACTGTATGAAAAAGAATTTCAGTTCAGTTTTACACACTCACAGTGTGCAGACATTAGGTGTAAATTCATAAATTGTAGAGGAAATGAAAGATAAGCAAACTGTGTGCACATGTAGACGTGTAGCTGTGTTTTTGTTATTTTTGTTATATGAAGGAAAATATGGGGGGGGGGAAGAACATTGGGTATTTTGTTTTCAGCAAAATAGCAGACTAGTCATGGTGCTGGTGACGTTAAATCAATGGATGGTTCTTAACGATCCCACATATGCATTTGAATGTGTAGGCGATGGACAGGACTCTCAGTAAATTGAAGTATTCTGGTTTTTCTCGTTGGTTTGTTGTTCAAGATTTATGGCCAGTGTGGGGAGATGAGGCCTCAGGATACATTAGCTGAGATGCATTACAGTGCAAATGCTTTAAACCTCAGCTGAATTTTCTTTTTATATTTTGCCTTCAAGGGCCTAGATGCTGCTGTAATTTAACAATAATTGAAAATGATCTCGAACAATTAGCTCTTCAAACTTTCTGATGGTTTCTCTTTTGTCTTTGGCATCTTTTCATAAATTATCTGCCCAAACCTAAAACAAAATTCAGCATATTGTGCGGAGTGAAGCACAAATACACTATTGTTGGCTCAAAAAAGGTGATTTGGAACAGAAGTGGCTTTCCTTAAGGAATATAAAGAAAGTCCATTTGAACACCTGACAGAAGTGAACAATGAAGACCAACCCAAAATAATGCCAAGATGGTCTAGGAGCAAAATGTGAAGACATGGTGGATAGTTTAGATGTTTGCAAAGTGCTAACAGACTCAGTATAGGACACAGAGAAATGTTGGGATAGGAGACATACAGTCATAATTTGTCAGTAGTAATAATAAAAATCAACCACATTTAAATTTCCATAGCAACCAGTGTTTTGTATGTTATCTTTGTACCCTCGTGTGGGAAACTTCCACAGACTTCCAACAGATATTTGTTTAGACGTGTGGTGGACATTCCCTTGAACTTCAGATGAAAACAAATGTAGAATTTGCGTTTCCATCTCATGTGAAAAAGGGGAAATTTTTTTTTAAAAAAAACCACAGTTGAAATTATGGCTGTTATCGTTTTATTCGGTCACACCCGTTCTATTGTTTCCTGGCTGCTCTAGGAAGGCGGAGGGGCAGGAATTGTGTGAGATGGCGTGCAAGGTGTGTCTCCCTGAATCTGATTAACAAATATGTGCTGTTTTATGGCCATTTTCTCCCAACTATGCAAACACATTTCCCCTGGCTATTTCACTGCCCATTCTTGCTACTACTTATCGGTTTTTGGAGATTTGCCAGCATGGAACGCCCTACTCAGTTTGTCAGCGAGGGCAGGATTACAGGGAATGGAGTGTTCTCATGTTTTGCCAGCGAGAAAGTGAGACTCCAATGAAAAGAAGAAGAAAAAAAAAAAAAAAACATTGGTCTTTTCTTCAGCCAGCGTGTAGAACTAATTTGCTATGACTGCAGTAGCCAAGCTGCTATCGTAGTTAATGACTGTTGTAGTTAACAGTTGGGGAGAGGGGTTGCAATTACACTGAGAGTTTTCTCCCCCCTGCTTCCCCTTTGTCTTCCTCTCCCTCTTGCTTTCTCTCTCATCGCTGCACTGAGTAATAGCGACCGACTGCTTCGCTGCTGCCAATTGCTTGAACCCCCCTTTTGTTAAAGTTCATGTATTTCTCTAGTGCCAGGCGCAATGAGGTGATGTATCCTTTTGAATGGGGACCACATTAGTCTTTCTCACCAGCCCCGGCTAGGAGTAAAGGGCCTTGACTCCCATTATGATTTGCCTACAACTTCACACGGACAATTAATGAATGGATCTTGGAGCTCCTTCAGCGCGGATAGGCTGTAATGGAATTGCGTGGCTGTTTGGGCACTCTTTGTTGGTGGGAGCCATATTGGTGACCAGCTGGCCATTTAAGACAGAGACAGGCCCGGACATATGTAGTGTACATTATAGCGAGGTATTTACTGAATAATTTACTGAATACACAATGCGCAGCCTCCTCGCAGCAGCTGCAAGCCCCTCGCATTCTCTCACATGCACATGTGCACTCACACGTCCCAGCTACTGTCTCCTTCTGATTCATGCCTGGCCAAAGTCGTTGACTTTATTAATATTCTTGGCTTCAAATCGGCGATATCACAGAGGAAGAACTTGTGCATTTTTTGACGAGTACCTGAGCAGAAAGAAGCCAGATTTTTTCATGAGACGAGCGAAGAGTTGGGCTGTGAACTGTTTGATTGAAGTGGTCATTTTGTTGTTAAAGAAATGGCATAAAACGGCAATGAGAAAGGTTTCTTTGGGTTTGTTGAGCAGATCAACACAACTAAGTACATCACAAATAAATGATTAGTCAATGATTTGTGTTTAAATCCATTTCTGTTGTATTTGGGCACATTCTGTTGGTATTTGCAGTGAGTGTAACTTTAAAACAGCAAAGCCTGTGCATAAACAAGAGGTCTCACTTGAAAAACTGTAGGTGTGTCTGTATCTCACGTAGTTTTGGTTAGAACAGGTTGGCTCTTCATTCATTGAAGTTACTTGCAGTGAGTACAGTATCCAGAATTTTTACTGAAGTGAAAGTAGTGATAGTTTGTAGTGATATTGTTTGGTAAAAGTAAAAAGTGTGGGGCAGTTAAACTACTCAGTCGTTTTTTCAAAAAAGTTACTAAAGTTAGTGGAAGTAGATACCACCCATATCTGGTGATGTCATTTGACACATTCAAGAGCAGGTCAAACATTGAAGCTGCAACAATGTTTACACTGAATTGCAATATAACGGACTGAATTACCTCTTTATTAAAATAAATAAATAAATAAATAATAATAATAAAATGTTTTGCATGACTTAAACAGTGTTTTTGAAGTAATCTCAGTTTAGAGTAGAATAATTCAGTCCCGTGTTTGACTGGTCTATTTGTTTTAGAGCTATTTAGATGGAGTCTAAAGACTTAAACAGTAAAACAGCACTTTACTCAAAAACAGGCTGACGCTGCTGTGGTCTAGTTCATTCGTTTATTTCTGCTAACTCACTAGCAGACTAAAGCTCTCTGGATCACTGAAGAGGCAAATTAGGATTATTCATGTTAGACAAACTTTGACAGTCACTCAGACAACCTAGCAAGATTTTACGCTTCAGACCCGTGTGGATAACAGTTTGTGCTGACTAAACCTGCCAGGACATTTTTCAGGGACTTGGAAACGACTCTGTCCTTGTTGGTCAAATTGTGGGTGTTTGTGCATAATCTGTCGGTGTCACCAGGCAATTTAATGATACGTTTTCCCACGTGTGAATGCACAGTGGAGCGATAGCAGTGGCCCAACAAACTGAGCACAGAAGTCTGAGAGGATTCATTGCTCAACAATTTTTTATTTTTTTCTCAGTACAGACCGAATCCAGTGGTACTTCACCGGCGTCGCTTCACAGGCTGCCAGAGCAACCCCCACATCTGGATAAGCCGTTCTGTGGTGTGGTGAATTCAAACACTTATACGTCTCCTCTTGGTTTAGAGCACACACCCTGTCATAGTGACACCTTTTTAAGCAGGGATAACCGCCATTTAATTTTTATTGCTTTCCCCAGAAACGTCAGTCGTGCGCTGGCTCGCGACATGAGGGAGAAACTCTTAATTATTTGCACATTTGGTCTCTGGTCTAACCCAACTTTTCTGCTTGAACTCGTATTCTGTTCCTGCACGCCCGAAAAGATGAAACATTTCGACTCCCCGCCCTTATTGATACAGCTCCGCCAGTTTAAACACAGGTGTCACTACAAGATACTAGTCTCTCTGAAAGATCAAATATTTTTTTCCCTGGTTTACTCTTTTAAAAGAGGTGCAGCTCTCAAGCGTGCCTCTGTCTTTTTGTCAGAGGTTGGTGTGAGAGGGGAGGGTACTTTACATCCAGCCCAGCCGACTACAGCTCGGGCTTTTAACCATGGCCTGACAACCTCAGCAGTGGACCACCACAATATCTGTTGATGTTAATCCTATTAGGCTTGATTTAACACTTTACACGCCCATGATTTATATGAATGTTTATTGGTTTTCTGTAATATAATCAGCTCAGGGAAACTTAATGCATTGTTTGGTAATACATGCGTGACTGGAAGCAGGGGGCGCACACACACACACACACACACACACACACACACACACGCACACAAAAAAAAAATACCCGGTGTTATTTGAAATCATACACCTTCGTCCAACACCAACACTTGAACTAATTCAATCTTCAAAGTCAATGGAAAAAGAACAATATTTATTAGGATTAGGAGGGACATTTTGTCTGGCAGCCTCCTCCAAAATGAAAGCCTTGTTTTTTTTGTTTTTTTTTCTTTGTTGATCGTTTGAGGATTTAAGATGCATTAGAAGGCAGTGTCTGGATGGATAATGGAAGGTTAGAGACTGTTATTTAATTTAAGTTCAGACACTAGAGATTAATACCTCCGTCCTACGTGAAGCCCCTCTTTCCCACCTTCTACCCCGACGCCTCAGAACAAAAAGATGCAACTAAAGTTACAGGGTATTAGCTGTGATTACAATTCTTGGAGTGCGGCCTTGATCGGTGACACAAATTAAGCCTCGTCAGCTCTCTAAGGAAAATAAAATTTCTTTTCCGATGTCTTTGCCCTCATTCTACTCGTTTTCCCACAGTCACCCAGCTACAGCAAACCCTGGTCCATATCCAGGAGCTCCTGGTCCAGCAGCAGCAGAAGATCCAGGAACTCTCTCAAGAACTATCTGCAGCAGAGGTACAGTGGGCCATTTTTTTTTTTTTTTGGCATCTCAAATATTTAAGGCATCATTGAGTTTACAGTCGGAAAGTTTGTTGAGTTCAAGCACATAAAATCTGATATAAAATATGTCTTTAGGCCAGCTTCTAACATCTATAATATTAATTTCCGTTTCCAAAATTGAGAAATTAGTGGGAAAGAAAAAAAAAAAGTGAACATGTTGCCGAACACGAATGGCGTTCATATGGAACATCAAACTCAGGGATCAGAGTGTAACTGAACAGCCACCAAATTAGTGATGGTAACATCTGGATGCTGACTCACTAAAGTGTTTCCAGTCTTAAGCTTTGGGTTGTTCTGTTCCTTAACCAAATGTCTCATTCTGGGGAACCTGTTTTTAGTGGGTCTGGAGCAATCCAACCTTTTCATATGTTGACTTTCACTAAACTCATCCATGTTTCCTACATTGAAGCTCTTTGGGAAACTAAGAGTGCCCAGGCTGTCCTTTTATGTGTGTTTTCTTATAATGTATTTAACATATTAGCATTAGAAAGATTCTATGTTACATTGCAACCCATCTAAAGCTTCAGTATCTAACTTTTATAAACACATGTTTATTTATATATATGAGGAGGAGGGTGTGAGCAGCATATGCACGAGGGTGATTGACAGCGCTAAGGCCTTCCCCCTGCTTGTTTCTGACCAAGCATCATATTTCTGCAGATGGAGTAGGCAGAAGTTTGATTTTTTTTTTTCACAGATTTTCTGTCTCGTATTATACTGTTGCGACATAGTGATAGTTTCAACAAATAAGTTAAAAAAAATGTTTTTTTAATAAAATTAACCTACTGCAGCTTTAAGGAGGGATGTATATAGTTTTGTGCCCATGTCTCAAAAGATTGAACTTTTCATACATTTGGCTTTCAGAAAACAACTGAATGTTTGAAACCTTTAAGATTTTGTAGGTTTTCTGCACTTCAAGGATTATATTTAGTTTTGAGTTAACACTTTTTTTTTTCAGACTCAGCTTCTCAGTACACTCAGTATGTATCAAACCTCTCATAACTGGTTAAAAAAAACAGGAACATGATACAACTTCACAAAACCTCCAGTTCATCAATACACAAAACACTGCAGATTCTCTCATCATCAATCTTAACGCTTAAGATTGATGATGAGAGAGACGAGCTGTCTCGGGGCCTCTCAGTGCTAAAATCCTTTATACTGTTTGAGTCACAAGTACCCAAAACAGACAGGGTTATTATATTGTATATCATCAGAACAGAGGCCACAAAAAAACTTAAGGTGGATCTCATCATGAAACCATAATCTTTAACCATACCTTCTTGATTTTTATAGGCCATTCTCTAAAATCTACTGAGGATGCTAAGTGTTTCAGTGAATCCACCTGAGTGATTGTTTTTAAAACATGTGTAGAGATGAGATGTTGCTAGGTTTTTATTACCACCTCTCATAAATCGCTTTATGATCCATGGGCCTCTAAAAATGGCCTTGAAAGAGACAATCTTTGACAATGTTTTATCTCCACAGCTTGTTAAGCTCGTGGGTGTATAACTGTAGCATCTGGATATCACAGGAAAACATATGTGGGTGCATCTGCTCCAGCACAAATGAGGAAGAAAAGTATGGATCTCTTCCCCGGACGACGTTCATCAAAGCTCATTTTGCCCCGTTCTGAGTTCTGCGTATCTCTGCCTGGCAGAAAGCGGTGATGATCTAATTTGACCCCATGCTGGTCTGAACTGTTGAAGCTACTTCCACAGTCAGACAAAAGTCCAATTTAAACAATGAGTTTCCCTCCGGCAGAAAATAACAGTGTTTCTCTTTCATTTGTCATCCCTAAATCACAGATTGGATTAAAAAGTGCACTTCATTTACTATGAGTGCCTTGTTGGACAGCAGCAGTGTATAAAAAGTATATTTCCCATCAAAACACCCATTAAACAAATCATAAACCCTGCTTTATAGTCATAGTGTTGATCTTAAATTTTCCTTGTGAGTCGGCACGAGGCCCTCTGTTGTCTCAGGCCATGAGGGAAATTGGGAAATTGTTTTCAGGTCCGCGATGTTTGATGAGAAACACATGTTGGAGCTGGGGAGCTACTTATCATTCACCGTTTGTGGCTTTCAGGGTTTCGCTCCACTGTGCTGCTTAAAGTGCGCCACGCTTAGCAATTATACCTCTCAACGCGGAAATGTGCCTTTAACCCAAAACACATGGAGACTTCTGTTTCCTCAGCTGCTAAGTAAACATTTCTCATAGCTTGAAACCGCTCGCTTGCGGTGTGGCTCCACTGTCCCCAAAGCCGGGGGGACGTCATTACGGACGTGAGTTTAGACAGAAGGACTCATGTCCGCGCATACGCTCACCCGGAGAACACAGGCTGATGCAGCACATTTCCAGACTGAGCTGTTTTCTCACTTAGGTTTCTGTGAGGACATGCTGCTGTACAGATGCTAAAAACAACAACAAAAAAAAAAAAAAACATCTCACCTCTGGTAAATATGTGTGAAAAGCTTGAATGCATCTTGTACCGAAGCAGTATATTCTCACCCTAAAACATTTTTAAAAATCCAACTTTGAGTGTATTATTCTATTGAGAATGTTAAGAAAAAACTATATTTTATGATGTTATGTTAAAAATATTTAGCTTTAATTAAAAAAAAAACAATTTTTGGTGCAACCCCTTTTAAAGATGATTTAACTGAACATTTTTTTAAATACATATATTTTTTTTGTAGATCATTGTCTGTAGGTAATAATCCTTAACTTTTTTGTTCATTGGTACATAAAAATTACGTGGCACCCAGGCCCATTTCTTTCAGCTACTGGCCATTGAACTAAACAATGATGACCCATTTATGCTGCCACCATTATAGTTAACAGAGCAAGACAATAAGAAAATTAACCAAAATCTCCATGATAATCATTATGCACTAATGACACAACCACTAGATGTTAGGCAGCATCCCTGGGGAAAAAAAGGGGGGTTTTCTATCACATCTTGGTCATTTCTTGATATTCCTTCAATCACTCTGGATCTCTACTGGCAAAAGGAAACTGTGCAAAGTGGCTGCAACGAGGGTTTCTACAATTGTGCCCACCACCAGCAATCATTGGGCGGAGGACAACACCCTGGACACAAGTCCCCAGTCCGTCACAGGACATATTTCTCCAACGGAAGATGAATTAATTTCCAAGATCTTTTACACATCTCTTACCAGGCACTAGAACAAACCTCTCCATCTCTGCACACCACACAAGTGTTGCAGATAGATTTGCCTTAGGAAGATCCATCTCTGATGTTACACAGCCAAGTCCATTTCTACCCCATTATCATTACAAATCTGCGTGCTAACTGTGTTTGCCCTGCTGTCTCAACTCACTGATCGTTCTCTTTATTAGTGGATACTACACAGAAGATTAGAAAACGCCTCCTTGCTTACACAAGATGAAGTGCCAGTGGGAAAGAGCATAAATAGAGCGAAATCAATTGCACTGTACCAGTGTTTCTACTCAAAAACACTCCTCTGGGGAACTCCATATGAAACTAATTCCATCATAAATATACATGTGTTGCACAAAAACATACTGTCTGCCAGCGGAACAACTGTGAATTAATTTGCCTTCAGACTCTCTTAAACAAGGCTTGTTAAAGATCTTATCTTGCTGCTAATAGTCCAAAGGCATTTATCTTCATTTAGCCAGATGTGCTGCCATCCTTGGATGCTGCTGGAGTTGCTGCTATTTTCTTCTCTCCATGCTCATAAAATATAGTTTTTTCTTCTTTTTCCCTTTTTTTTTTTCTCCCCCGAAGCACTTAGTTAACCAGCAGAAAGAGGCCGACCCCTATCACACCCAGGCACCCACCCGAGACATATTAGTTACAAGGCTTTTAAACCAGTACGGGGGGAGCCTTGCTGTGAACAGTATTTACTCAGTAAAAACACACAGCCTGGCCGCACGTTGGTGGTTGATGATTTAATAGGCTGCAGCTCTCTGATAGTATGTGGGTTTTCTTTGTTTTTGGAGGGGTGGGAGGTTGGCTCATTTGTTTAGCAATTATTTGTTCATGCATGATGCTTTTTATAAGATGCGTAAGAGTTTATGTTCGCCACCCTGTAGCTGTAACTTTTTTTTGCAAAAGTCCCAGGAACAGAGAGAAAAGACAGATTTAAATTTGTTTTTTTTTAAATTATTTTTAATATTTCCTTTTGCTGTTTGAAATGAAAGAGTTCATAGTTTGTATCTGTTTTAGCCATAAGTTATAAAACTATACAAATTTAGTGTAAATCTATTAAATTTAATCAGGAATGAGGAAGTGTAACATTTCATTGTAACATTTCAGCATAACAATTCACGACAAGGCAATCGAACCATTTTATCAGACGATTACGTGGAACCCTTTTTTGTCCAGATTCAGTTCAGATCAACCCAATCATATAGTCAGATTATGATGTAGTCGGAGTCATTTATTCATTCGGAATGATAATCCATCGCAGTAGATCAAGTTGGTCATTTAATCCCAGGTGATTTAAAAAAAAAAAAAAGCATCACAACAGTGACTTTATAGCAGTCCTGAATTTTGAACAAACATGTGGTGACAGTGGGAAAAAAATGCAACATTCAAGTTTCACAAGTTGAAAACTAACAAGTAGGGGGGGGGAGTTAATCAAATAAATGTATAAAAGAAAAAAACCCAGGAAAAATAAATTGTTCAGTTATGACATATAAATGCACCATAATGAATCAACATTTTCAGTAAAATCATAAGTAATCATGAGTAAGCAAATTATAGCAATGAATATCCTCAGGAGCCTCTCGTAAGAGGTGCTTTACAGTCTCCTTAGCAACTGCAGCGGTTGAAACGTTGTGATCTGCAGTTGTTTAAACGTCACAAATTTCACACTAAAGCGGATACTTGTCGACACTTTAGATGGGCCTTTTAAAGTCAACGTTTGTCAATCTTCTGCAGTCACCGATACCCCAACTCTCTCAGCCTTTAGCCAAGCACCTAGTGCACTTAGCACATGATCCTAACACAATGTGTGTGTATCCATGCTGACATAATGTATCTCTGAGCTGAAATCCAGTCTTGGCCCAACATTTAATTAGGTTTCTTCAGACTTAATAAGACATATGTCAGAGTTAGTGTTGTGTGACAAGTCTTGATGTGAGATATTATATGGTGCTGCTCTGTAGATAATGCACATTATAAATGTAGATGGTGGTTAATATGTCTACTTGAGAGCCTTCTTTTCCTATGCCGGGTGGCATAAACATATAGAAATGGTCATATTTTATTTCTTTTTAGAAACCCTAAAGTGATTCTGTGCCTTGGCCACTTTTCTTTTCCTCACTTTTCTTTTCCTCTGCCTTTTAAAGCTATTAATTTTTTTTTTTAAGGGAAAAAAAAAAAAAGAGGGAGAAGCAGAATTGAGCCTTATTATACGGGTGCCGTGGGGAGGCGAGGGATTAAGATGGTTCTAATGAGGTGACGGCTGTAATAAGAGTGTCTTTAGCAGGCCTCCAATGCACCACCTCTAGAAACACAGCTCCTTATCGGAGAGGTTTAGGAGCCGATAAGAGCCCCCCCTCCCCTAAAAAAGAGAAAAACTCCTATCGTTCGTCTTCACTTCTCCTCCTCTGCCTCCCTCCATCCGCCGTAAATGAGTCTGATCCCTTTCAGATGTGATTCAATTAATTTCTCTTAGATTTAATTACAAGCGAAAGAGTCCAAGTTATCCCTCTCCCCTCGATAGGGGGTCCACGCTTCCTAACAAGCTTCCTCTGGTGAGTCAGGAGAGTCTTAATTACAGCTTTTACTTTTCTTTTATCCCACTTTTTCCCTCGTCTACTCCTTCTAATTCCTCCTGGTCTCATCGGCCTGTCGACTGGTTCCTGTATATGTTTGTCCTTTTTTTTTTGAGAGTGCCAAGGAAAAGCAGCTATCCAATTCATGGTTTCACAAATGTTTTGCCTGATAAAGTCATCTCACTGCTTTCAGTTAAATGAATGAGTGTCTGTTTTTGAATAGTTGTATTGGAATAATTGTTTGACTGCTGAGAACGATTTTGGAAATATGTACAAAATAGAGATGCTTCAATCAGATTTTGAAACTTTGAATTGCTGATGAGGATTTTAGCTTATTTGTTTTTTTTTCTTTAAGAAAAGACACAAATGTGTTAATTTTTTAATACAATAAACATTAAACAAATAAAATGTTTGCTGTAAAAATAAGAAGAAAAACAAAAATGATATTTGAAATGAGAGCAAAGACATAGAGATGTGCTTCTATACATCACAGAAAATCTACAAATACAGTAAAATCCTCCCGGTTGTGGCTAAAAGGTGTCCAAAAACGATACCCGACTTTCATATTACGCTTGATCAGTAATTACTTATATTAGAACCATGGGTGACGTCACACTGTGTGAGACAAAGAGCAGTCAGTGCTACACAGCTTTGCAGTTATGCATATTTTACTGCTATTTCAAAGCAAATGAAATGCAGAAAGGACATTTTAAATTCATTATCTTATTTCAGCAATTAGCATGATTAGCACAGTTAGCATTACCAGCAAAAGTTCATATGCGTAGTACTTTTTGGGACCTAAAGGGCAAGATTGGGATTATACATCTATGACTAATGCGTTATGACCACTGCTCTCAATTGGCACAATCTACAAGCCATATGCTGCACATTAGGAAATCCACAGTTATGGTCACATAAGATTCTGTGGCAGTAGCTGTCCATGCATCATGTTAGAGCTATCCTATCTACATTTAGCCTTCAGTTTGCTTTTGTGATGTTGTTGTCATGTGTGGGGATTGTTGTTTCAATGAAATATGGGACGCTGTATCCGAAGCGCTCCAAAGAGCAAAACCCCTGATTCTCAAGGGCGCTCAGTGGTTGCAACACCTTCAGAGTCGAGGTTTTATTGAACTTCCTAATTAGCTTGGCCTTTTCCAGGTGTGGGGAGAGTGTTTATGTCACTTGCTCTTTGGTCTTCTGACTGACAATGCTCAGATGTTTTTCATGTTTGTCATGTTTGAAAATATATAATTTAAGGGTCTGCGTAGCTCGCATATGATGGCTCCTTTTCAAGACATTTTTCTTTTACTGCAGATGGAGATGGACACGGCACACATAAACCACAAAGTGTCCGTGTGATGCACTTAAGAGCACCCGAGTTTTGCCTTTCGTGTTCCTCAAAGTCAAGTCATAGGTTAACATTAGAAACATTGATTCATGACCGTTCATTTGATCTCTAAGCCTTCAGTTCCCTTTAGAGTGAGTGAATACTTTTGAGATTCTAAGAAACTCTGCAGCATTTTCAAATCAAGCAGTCTCTTGACAGACTTTATAAGACTCCTCAAAAACAGGTCTCACCTTTCTTATCCTGTATCTGCCATAATTATCAATCAGTAATCTGGCATGTTTTAGAGCTGCTCGTAGTAAATTTGCTTTTAAAAAAATCACTTTTCTCCTCAGGCTTTTGTAAAAACTTTCATTTTGTTTGCTTCTTTTTGTAATTAAGGTACAAGTCTTTCCTTCACCAAAAAAAAAAAAAAAAAAAAAACGAAAATTCAGCATCAGATTTTCAACAGTAATTTGCCATTCAAATACCTTTCCATAATACCCTGTAGCATTTCAAAGCTACACCAATGCATTTGTCTGTGCGTGACAACTCAATCCTTTGATAAAAGAGAAAAAGAACAAAACACACTGTTGTGCTTTGGCCTGTCTTCATGAATGTGCCCATTGTTCCCCGATTGTCATTATCCAAAACACTGCACACTGACCTAATCTTTTCTGTGCAATATGGAAAATTATGTAAAAACAGGCGATTCGCTCTCACAGGACTTCCTGACTTCAGTAAGGTGGGTGAAGTGGATATGTTTGCCCTCCTGCCTGTCACCCCCACCAGCAGGCTGTTGCTAAGTTGTTATGGTGACTCATGTCTTGACTACAGGAAAACGTGTGGCTTTTAGCATTTGCATTTGCCATATTTGTTTACTTACCCCGTCCTTTCACTAAATAAGGTCTAAATATTTCATGTGGTTGAACTGTTAAAGGGGCCTGCAGTGTAGGGACTTTGTGCCGTGACCGTACATGTGACCTGACCAGTACGTGTGTGTGTTTCTGTGTCACTGACAGTTGTGTGTGTCTCTCTGGGGCTTCTCCTACAGACATCATCCTCAACCAACCGCATCCTGGACAACCAAACAGTTGGAGAGCTAAAGGCTGAGATTGCCTCTTTGAAGGGCTTACTGCTCAGCAGGTAACAAAGTTATCCAGACCGCTGTCACATGAAACACCCTTCAGGTGTGTGTGTGTGTGCATTTTTGTGTTGGAAGGGTAAGGACACATTGCTTGTGGCCTTTTTGATTTCTGTAATGCAGTCCATTTGAACTGTGTGCTTGATGAAGTGTAACACTGCACTTTGTGATTTCTATGTAAAAACATCACTGCATTTTTCTAAAAATTTAAAACGTAAAGGAGAACTACAAATTGTGGTTCTGTATTTTAACAAGTAATTGGCAAAACTCTGAGCATCAGCTTCAAGCTTCTGTTGACATGGTGACTCAATTTCAACAGTTGAAATCAGAAGTGTCCTGATACATTTTTACTACCGATACAATACCGATAATCCAGTTATATGTATCGGCCGATGCCAATATTGACCCGATACGAGATCGAGATGAATCAGACTTACGTTTGGTTTTTTTTTTTACTTATTTTGCAATGTGGAATGTTATCAAAGGCTTGATCAAGTGATACTACTCAAATAGAGAACTATGGTCAACAGTAATAGTTATGAGTACAACTGACATGTTTATTATAAACCAGTAGGTCTGTGTGTGGGATACCAGCGGCCTTCTGAATAGAAATGCTGGTGTGAAATTCTTGAGCAGAGTGAGTCCATCACTGTACTTATCGTAGATATAATCCAATACTAATTTTTTGGCTGACACCCGTAGTTGGTATGTTTTTATTTATCAGCATGGGTAAGGCTGGTAAGATGGTGAGGCTCATACGTTGGTGGTAACAAATATTTGAGCTACTGATGTCTTCTGTTATCTCCAAACAGACTGCCATTTCTCCTCTGCTCTGACTGCAACAAGGCATTTTTACCCACACTCACTGCACATTTTGTCCTTTTTTACCTTTCTCTGTGCATATAAATTCCTTTTCTTAACTTCTCACATTTCTATTAGCTACTCCTCAAAATAGATAATACAAGGGAGCTCACCATAAATTCATTCTACTAAAGCAGGTGTGTGTTGATTGTCAAAAAAGGCCTGCAAGATAGCATCTAGAACAACAGAGATAAAAAAAAAAAGACATATTTAAAAAATAAATAAATCCTCGAGAAATGTCTTTCACTGAGAGATCAGGAGACTGAATAAAAAAATAAACTTAAGTGATCAAATTCGGACCTACCTTGGCATTCACTGTACATACTTAACGCCAAGTTGCCTCCAAATCAGCAAGAAGCGGTGCGTGTCTGGAACAGGTTTTCAAGTCAACATGTGTGTGTTTTCGCTGCAGGGCTGAGTTTAAATTTCAGAAAGAAATTCCAAGAACAGAAGCGCCATGAGGCAAATGCCACTTTGAGGTGATGGATTTCTGATAACGCTCTGAACGTTTTCCACAAATGCATACACCTTAGGAACGCAACGTCCCTCAGTTGATTACATTGTTTTTTTGTTTTTTTTTTACTTCACGCATACTGCAGCATTCAGTTGACGGATCTCAGTGTTAAAGTGTCTAATGCAGGAGAGAAAATTACCAACATCAACTTAGAACAATTAGCAGTTAAGTTTTGCTTCTTTTAGTAAAAAACACACACTAATAATTAACTTTATTGTGATCTTATTCTTGTGATGTAAAAAAAAAAAAAAAAAGTTCTGTATTCTGTTTAGCCTTCCTACGTTTTTACTCTTAATCAGACATAGTCCAGCTCAGTTGGGTCGATTAGCATGCATGGTTATGTATCCCCGTCTGTAATGAGGCCTTGAAGTTAGAGTGTACATCAGAAAAACCAGCAAGGACATAATTTGCTTCAGAACTGTCTGGTTGAGCATGTTTTGTTCCCCTCCTCTCCTAAATTTTAATCAGTAATAATCCTTTTGTCATTTGCTTTCCTGACTTCATCCCAACTCTTGCCGTAATTTTCTTTCCAAAGACTTGAATCATAAAATAAAGACTCGCCATCTGTCTCTAAAACTTGTTACCTTTCTTTTCTGCCAATCCAAATAGTCTCCGAACTGCAGCGTCTTTTTGATCTTAAAAACCTCATTCTGTGTAATTGGAGACAAATAAACTTTACCAGGTGTCGCGAACATCTGGCTATTACAGCGGGAAAATACTCCGTCGTAATTATGAAAAGTACTTAAGAATTGCATGTTAAAATGTACAGTTCCTTGCAGAAGTATTCATCCCCTTGAATTAATCCGTATTCTGCAAACTTCAATCTGTTGTGGGACGTCTATGTGGATTTGCATGACGATACACAGAAAAACTGCTAAAATGAACCTTTCTATCACTCTTATATTTTAAAAACACTTGATGATTTTCTTCTTGCCACTCTTGTGATGGCCAGATTTGTAGAGTGCATGGCTAACGCCTCTCCTGTCAGCAGATTTTCCTAACCTTCCATGGACCCTTTCTCTGCTTCTTCAGTGACTGCTCTAAGTGGTGCTATAAGTTTTTATTTTGAGACATCAGAGTAAAGGAGAGTGAAGAATACAAATGCATGCCTCTCTTTGAATATTTTTGAAACCCATGTGTTGTTTTACATCCACTTAAGAGAGTTGTTCTGTAAGATAAAATCCCAATAAGACGCATTGAAATTTGTGGTTGCAACCTGGAAAAATGTGACAAAATTCAAGTGGTAGTAATTGTGTTTAGAAGCTGTAAGGGTTTTGTGGCTGCCGCTGCCCACCTTTCATTGATAATCTAATATAAAAACCGAGTTTTTTTTTATGACAAAGGTGTCTTTAAGGCTGACTCTGTTCCTGTTTTTAACCCCCCACAGGAGACAGTTTCCTTCCACTCCTGCCATTCCAAAGATCCCGTCGTGGCAGATTCCCCTGAAGTCGCCGTCAGGAGTCGGCTCGCCATCCGTTAACCACACCAACAGCAGCAGCGACATCTCCCCCGTCAGCAACGAGTCCGCCAACTCCTCCCCAGTCAAAGACGGACACCAGAGCCCCCAGGAAGCGCTGGGGGGCCCAGATGGAGCCCACGGTATGAACGGCGACGCCCAAACGACTCCGCCGCTAGACCAGGTGCGCATGGAGGTGCAGGGTGAGGAGGAGAAGAAGGAGGAAGACGAAGAGGATGATGTCAGCCACGTAGAAGAGGAGGAGGAGGAGGAGGAAGCTCTGAGCATCCAGACGGAGGATCGACGAGGTGGAGACGGACAGATTAACGAACAGGTGGACAAACTGAGGCGGCCCGAGGGGGCCAGCAACGAGAGCGAGGTTGATTAGCCGAAGAGCAGAAAGCACAAAAAAAAAACAAAAAAAAAAAAACATAAACGCTCACTTGTCATCTCGACTTGTTTCTCTACGAACGTCCCCACCGACACCATGTGATTTCTATCCGCCTTCCCCTTCCGTTTCCACTTCCCCTTTGTTACATTTTAATGTTGATCAGAATAGGGAGTAGGCGTGGGTGTTGAGAGAATCCACAGCTGACAGATATCAGTGTGGCTGGTGACTGAAAGGCTTCCCACAGTTTACTTTTGATCACGCCGAGCCTCGCGTAGTGACGTCTCTCCGAGAGGAGAAATAATAGAAGTGATAGCAAAATCACAACAACTCTTAAAGCGCCTGTTTAATACTAAGCTTATGTGACTTCTTACTTTTAATTTAAATGATCTGATCAGCCAATTAGCAGCTCTGCCGCAGCGTCACCGTAACCGTACGGATTCAGACCAAAGCTGCACGTCCGCTGGTCAGACAGCAGATGTTGCATCGGTCTCAAAGTTACGGTGAGTTTCCTGCGAAGCATTTTTTCGAGTCGCTCCCCTTGCTGATGGCAATAGGAGAGGACAAGCTCTTCCAGGGCCGATGCTTTTAGCCTCTTTTATGTGTCCTTTTGCATTGGTGTCAGTCTGTCAATAATTCACAAGGCCGGCAGGGTGGCATTTGGGTGAAATAAAAGCCCTGAAATTTGAGATTAGAATGTGATGACGGGCTTTGTTCCATGCCGGTGTCAGAGTGCTCATATGCTCAGAGAAGGAGGGGAGGGGAGAGAGAAGATAAATGTTTTTCTCCACTCTTTCTCTCTCTCTCTCTCTCCCTCTCTTTCCTTCTCTTGCTTTCCTTTTTCACCGTGGGCAGAATCCTGCATCTTTGCGCGAGAGCATTTGTTTGTGCGCGAGGGGAAAAAAAAAAAAAAAACAAAAAACCCAGACAGTCTGCAGAGCTATATCTGCATCTCCAGCAGGGCAGCTGATTTGGTTTGTGAAGTATGTTAATAATCAAATGATCAACAAATAACAGATGTATTAGTTCATGCAGCTTGAAATGTCAAGGAGGCTAAAAGCGGAAATCTAATACTGGAAGCCCAGTTGCATCGTATCATTTTCTGTGACAAACCCTCCGGTCCAAATTAGGTAGGGCCTCCCACAGTGAGTAATCTTTACAGAAAACGGCAACAATATTTTGTAATTAAGCTGCAGTAAGACAAAAGCGCTGCCACAGATGGAAGTTGCAGAACTGGTATTACTTTCTTTTTCTCTCTCTCTCTCTGTCTCTCTCTCTCTCTCTCTCTCTCTCTCTCTCTCTCTCGCTCTCTCTCGGTGTGGAGGTGGATGGGGAAGTTAAAAAAAAATGCCCCGTGATTGAAAAGGAAAGTAATAAATGAATACTTGACTTATTGAATTACTCACTGTGTCTCAAGCTAACAAGAAGAGTCCACGACTGAGAAGAAGGGATGCCAGCCTTTTTGTCTCCATCACACGGCTTTCCTACATGTAACGAAAATGGCACAGATTACACTCTGTTGGGTTAATTAAGCATCAAATAGGTTTACTGTGTTCTGTTTATGCATTTCATTTTTTGATGGGGAAGTCCTGAACATTGTATAAAAGTCGTCGACAACTGTAATAAATCTGGTTCACCACAAGAAGAGTGACTTAGTTATTTTAAAACTGAAACAACGTACAGTGAACGATATTCCTTTTACTACAGCAGGCCTAGAAATTGTGCGACTGGTTTTAAACTGAAAATGCAAAATATCTGAAATGAATTGACTTTTTATTTTTTCAGATCTGTAATATAGTTTTGATAATGTCATAGTTTTTATTCTTATATATATACACGAGGCTTTGAATAAGTATTCACACCCTGAAACTGTTTTTGTCACATTACAACCACAAACGTTATTGAAATTTTAGGATGTAGGTGACAGAGCCACAGTCATTTTCTTCCTTCACCGACTAGTATTTATCTTCAGCTCTGATGAGCCTGCTGTAGAAAAACATCCCCACAGTATGATCCTGCCACCACCATGTTTTACTGTGATGAGGGATTTTTTTTTCAAGGTGATTTCCGACACTGGTTTTCCTTCACACATTGTTCTGCATGTAGGCTAAAATGTTCTATTATGGTTTCATCTGCGTCAAAAAAAAAATTGGTCCTTTTTGACAGACTCCACCCACCTTTGCAAGGTGGACTGAATTTTAATTTGGGTTATTAGTAAGAATAACATACATTATATAATTTATGTCATGCCTTTCAGCTTTTGATTTGGAAAAACACTGATGAATGTTGCACTACTTTGTGCAACATTTAAGTGTGAAAGAGTTCTAGGGCCATTTATGCAATTTGCAGGGTGCTGTATTGCATGTCTTTCACACAAAAAAAAATGCAACTTCAGCTACAGATGAGAACACCAGCCTGAGATACTGTATGTGCGTGTTGACTGTAAAACCTTGAATCATCCTCTGCTGAGTGGTCTGAAACCATGACAAGCAGGGACTTCCACCATTTTCTCAGCTTTCTTGGCAGAAGTGACTAAGTGAAGCGCCGTGAGATCAAATGTTCGAACCTTTGTTTATTCCTGTAGGTTGATCAACAGCACATGCCTCCTGCTTCCTGTCATGCAAATACCACGTTCAAAAATGTTGATGTTTAATTTTCTTTTTATTTTTATTATTGTTATTTTGCTGTTTATGAAGTTATTTTTTCCATTTGTGGTTCAACATTTAAATTGAATTTGCAGTTACGATTTCCAAACTTTTAAATAAAGTTTGGTTTAACTTTATTTAAAGTTTTAACTTTATTTAAAGTTATACCAAATAATATTTGGTCCAAATCAGTCAAATTTGATTAACAAAGCAACTTTAGATTTCGGCTGAAACCAAAAGATGTCAAACGCCATTTGAGATGATTGTATAAAGAAGCTCCATAAAATGAAAATCAGAGTGTCGTCAGTAAGATGCTTCCTTACACCGTTGTAATACAGGCCACTTAAGGAGATCCTTCCTGGCCACAGACATCAGTGTATATAGTGACTCTTTGAAGAAACTTTGGATAATGAGCGCTGCACCATCATCAATTTTCTCTTTATAATTAGGCAGTGGAAACGCAGCACGCACACGAACCATTTTTTATGGATCAAGACCAGCATTGAGTATGGGAGAAAATGTATCTATTTGGATTATTTGGACTCTTGACTTTGTAACTTTTACTCTAAACCAGTTATCTGTGGCCAGGTCAAAATGAAACTTTCCTTTTTTCTCATGAAAGGTATTGCCATGCATTGTCAAGTGTTTGAATTTAATTTATCAAAGTCTGGATGATCAATAGCATTTCACATATTGATGAGGTGTATAAACTTCTCTAAGGTTCGATACCACATCCCTTTGTAATCCATTAACCTCTCCCTGGAGTTCAGGCCAACCTTAGATTTATAGGGACCTACTGTAATAAATCCACTTGTACATCATTTAGTGTCTTGGGGGATTTGCAGTGCATTCCTGTCTGCAAAACATCATCTATCCCAGCCTTATATTCTCATCTGCATTTTGAAGAGTCCGAACAACACCCACCACAGTTAGCATACCTTGTCGTGAACCCAGTGCACATTTTAAATTTGATTCCACGTGCCAGCCGCTCTCGGCGTGGTGGTGGTAGAGAGAGGGGCTGTTTGTCCAAAGCAACACCTTGGTTTTGACACCATTTGACTCCCCAGCTGGGAGCCTTAACCTCATCAATCTTGCTGCTAAACGGAGAGCACTCAATAGGATGGTGTATTGACACGCTCTGAACTCCATTGTTCACTGGAACTGAGCACTCAGCAGGTTAGAGGCCTGAGTGTCTCCTTGGATCAATGCAGGAGTTGTTCGCCCTTAGCAGCAGGAGCAGTTAGAGGACAACGGTGGCTCCCTGTGCACCTTAGACACCTTCTCTGGTCCAGCAAGAACAAGTCTTGGAGCTCAATTGGTAATCCTGTCTCAGTTTTTATGGTTTCATATCACTCTAAATGATGAAGTGGATTCTAAACTTGCAGATAGCTCGAGGAGGTTGATCACTATTAGTCCAATCATTGCACAAGCAGTGAAATCATCAGTCGAAAATGCTGAATTTTTCATCAGTAGCTATTCTTAACTTTCTGAGACTGAACTCTAGACCATGAATGGGCTCAGGAAGGATTACAGGTGCATTTTAACAACTTAAATAAAACTGTAACGGTTGGTCATTTGATTAATTTAAATCTAAAAGTGAAGTATATATTCCCTCAGAGTGATACTTGTAGGGAATTTTTTAACTTTGATGGCTTACAGCGAATGAAACCCAAAATCCAGTTTCTCCGAAAGCCAGAATTTCACATAGGACCAATGAAATGTGTTTTAAAACTGAGCTCTGATGTCCAGTGTGCACCCGCCTCTCGCCCGTTAACCGCTAGAGATGGGCACAAGAAATAAACGTGTTAGATAATGGACGGACGGATGGATATTAATATTGAATTTTCATGTTATGACCATTTAATGGCTTAGACAAACATGGAAAAGACAGACTGATTTACCAGGCTTTCAGTGGCTCCCTCAAGCAGGGTAAGCCACAAAAAGTGATTGGTAAAGAAACTGTTTTTCCAGACTGCTATGTCCAATCATGTCAATGGGAAACTAACAAACTGTAGTGGAAAAAAGCATAAAGCCATCAGAGAGAACCACCACTTTGGAGGATTGTGAAGAAAATTAAAATCCAATGTTCATTTGGGGCACTCAGCCTAAATTAACATTGTTTTTGATGACAAGCTGAAGGCAGAGTGTCGCAAGAAACAGGAGCTTCTTAAAAAAGACAGGCCAATTTCATGGCATTATTATGTGATTTCCAAGCACATAGTGCCATTTTTTTCAAGTAACTATGTTAACTATAGTTGTTAAAAAATGCTACATTAAATATGACTTAAAGAACTTTTACTTTTTAAATCAATGCCTCGAAAAGGGGCCTATGTCACTTTAAAAACTTCTGCTCTTTCTGAAACTCCGCCTTCAGGAAGTCATCACCACATCTCTCTTCTATTAACTCTAGCAACGTTTCTGCTAGAGGAGGAGCTGAGTTTCCAAGGCGGTGCTACATCCTCCCAGGCGTTTTGCACAGCCAGATAAAAGGTTTTCTCAAACATGCATAAAAGAATCGAGGCAAAATTCCAGGTACATTTTATTACTTGCAATTTTATAGCAGCATGTGCTTGGAAAATGCATATTACCGCCCTTTTAAGCCACTCATGACCAGAAGCATCTCACCTATGTTAAGCAACAGTGTGGCATTTCTTTTTTTTTTCTTTTTTTTTTGTGAATGAAGGTACAAAGGTCTCCAGAAAAAATAAAGAGGATCAATGGATTAAACTTGATTGAGGTCAAGTGTGAACTTTCTACAGTCTATGATAATCTGTGGAGTCATGTTATTTACTGGTGTCGGTTTACTGTATTTTTATCAAGACCAAACTCAAGGCAGGAATCTACTAGGAAAATTTAAGAGCTCCTCGGATTCCCCTCCACTGTCAAGACTTAGACTTTCCAGCACCTACCTGCACCACCTAATCTATCTGTATCTGCTTAAATGACAGAGGCATCACTGTGCTGGAGTGGGCAACAAACTCACCTTAACCTCACAGAGAAGATATGGTTAGGAAACTGCAACACACCAGACCCAACAATGCAGATGAACTGAAGGACAAAGCAATCTGATCTTCCTTAGCAACTCAACAGAACAAAAGGCCAATCGCCCCCAGAGCCATGCTGCTCCGATGCACTAATTCATGCAAAAAGGAACATCGACTAAGTGTAAATGCATATAATCACATACGTTTCACTGACAAACAGTGAAACTATTAAAAATCCTTTTTTATTATTCCGATAGTGTATTCAAAATTTCCAAGACATTTGAGGATGTGAACCACCAAATAAAACACAGACACGTTGAAAAAATAAAATTAAGTGCAATCAAATAAATTAGTACACAAACGAGCAGACCAGAATAATTTTTGGAAAATTTGTGATCAGATTAGAATACATGTAAACCTAGATTAACAAAGATCTCAAAAGGAAACGTTTTAACTGGATGACACCTTGAGACAGAAAGCCTCTGTCTGTCTCAAGCCAGCTCTCTTGAAGTTGGCTTCAAGAGAGCTGGCTCTCTTGAAGCCAACTTGAAGAACGAAGAGACTCAAGACATTTGCTCTGTTGATTTGCTAGATTAGTTTTCTGTTAAGTGTTTAGGTTTAAAAAAGGTGCATCATTTAGAATGATCGAGACTCTTTTTTTTAAACTGAATAGGGAATAACTAAAAGCTGTTAGTCAATTGCTTAGTCATCGTGCTCCACTGAACTTCATTCACCGTAGTAAGTTTGTATTTGTCTCGTTTCTGCTTTTTAAAAGTCTTCGTTAGTGGTATTTGACTAATTTGCTTCATGTAATTTGCGAGGGTAAACCAGTCGTAGACTAGCGGTGGATGCTAACTTGCTAATGTCAATGAAATCTGTTGGACCGCTGAAGAAATGTCTACCAGAGACTGGAGCAGGAGGTGCATCCGGAGTTGTTTTAACACAAGGAATGCGTTGACATTTGTGACTCTATCGGCTGTTGTTGTGGGTAAGTATGTGTTTATTCTATGCAACATGAAAAAGGCAACATATCTTGAACCTAGTGTTGACAACAGTGTTCTGCTATGACAACATGTTTAACTTAAAAATATATATTTTTTATTTTCGTGTTCGCTGCTTAATACACGTCATAAGTTAAATAAAGCATTTATAGACTTTTATTTAGCGGAAGAGTACAAGCTAGACAATACTAGCGTACCCGCTTCAACAGAAACTAACGTTGGGAGAACCGTTTGTTGGCTGAAGCTAAACTCCATATTTTGTTGTCAAGGCAACCCAGTGATGTTTATTTACTTATTTTAAATCTAGCAGCCGTGTACCTGGCTGTTTTTGTCCTTCGAACAATGTCGTTCCATCCGAGTAAATTATAGTATCAGAAAGGTCATTTAAATCACAAATTTAGTTCAAAAAGTAAGACTTATGTACTTGACAGACTATGATCACATTACGATAAATTTCATGTCGTCATTTAAGTCAATTTGTGTCATTTTGAGCGTAAACTGATAAGAAAAAAGGACACACACATTTAGAACCAATTATTTGTGTCATTCATAAAGAGGGAAACTCAAATGTTGTCTATATACTTATACAAAATGTACATATAGCAACCGTACACAAATCCTACCAGGCTCCTTAAATATTTTATCGCTGTTTATTCAGACTAAACTGACTAATATTTTACCTTCTTTATGAAGAGTAAATTCACTCTTTTAAAGTGCACAAATTCCATGACAGAGATATATTATGAAAATGTATATAATCACACTTCAGTTGATATTTGATGGTGATCATTGAATGAAATATTTAGTGAAATGCATAGATAACTGAAATGTGACGTAAATCAAACATCTACAATGTAAAGTAAATGGGAAATAATCCATGTAGCTGCCATTGCTTTGACATTTTATTTTCCATTGCATTTTACTATCTATCCTTTTTCTGGTGAAAGCCAAGTTGAATATTATTTACAGGTTTGTACAAAGCTCAGACTTGAATTCCATTGAATGTCTATGGGGCACACTGAAGGCCAGGGTCTTTGTGAGAATACCATCAAATCTCGAGTAGCGTGAAATATTTGCCAAAGACTTATTACAAACGACAATAAACAACTGCATGTTGTATCCAGCAAAGAGGATGACATCAGAGGAGCTAATAGCTTTGCTGGATTTTGGTTTTGTGAAAGAATTTGGTGAAAATAAATTCTATGTAAGCATCCAAAAGAAAGAGTAGGATGTTTGGAACTGCTGTGATGAAAAATCAGCACTTGAGACATTTTTGAAAAAAATAATTAAAGTTTCATCAGGGGGGGGGGATAATCATTTTGATCTCAACTGTGTATGGATACCAAAACGTCTTTTGTTCTTTTGAAGGTGTTGCTATTGGCTTGGTTTTGAAGACCTTTACAACTCTTACATTGTACCAGAGAGCGTGGCTTCGCATTCCCGGAGAATTTCTTTTCCGGCTGATGCAGTTTGTTACTGTCCCTCTGCTGATGACAAATGTGATACTCGGTAAGTTACAAGAGAGATCTCTAATGCTGTCAGCTGTCACACAAGTTTTAAAGGCCAAGTTTCTAAAAATAGAATGTAATAATTCACTAAGTTGACTGCAAAATACAGCAAAGGCTTCTGAATTATTCTTGCAGCATTTAGTTTTTCTTATCATTTTGTGTGCACCTTGTTGTCGTTAAACAGAATTTACTGTATTTTTCTGTAAAGATGTAGCTGAGATTTTATTAAAATGGAAAAATGCAACAAAATACAAAAATATTTCAATTGAAACCTGTAGACATTTTAAATAAACTATTGTCATAATTACTGACAACAGTCTGCTGAGATAACAAATATGCATTCACAAATATACTTTTTTGAGCTCAAACTCAAAGATAAAACACAGCCTCAGATTGTAGCTATGGTAACAAAGCAGTCGAACTATGAAGATTGTTCTTTACACTTTGACAATGTAAACTTGCCATCTCCTTAAAATCTTAAATTTAAATGTTACACAATTTTTAATTTATTTTTAATTCGTCTTTGCTGAAACCATTAAATCAAATTTACCAATGTTGACATTCTTGATAAACAAATGTTAAAATTCTAGATCAGTCTGTGTTAAAATTGTGGGGGCCCTGAAGATCTGGGGGACCCAAGCAGCTGCTTTGTTCATTTGTACATTAGGTGCCAAATGTGACCAGTGTTTGGAGCTGTTTTAAGATCCAGTGGCTGATAACTTAATTAGGACTTAAAAGTTGTGCAAAAAATGTATATTTATTCTTAATTGTATTTTTTTATTTTTTATTTTTTGGCTCATTGATTTTAAGACTATAGTTATGTGTTTAAGCATCATCAGCAATGGCTTCCAGTAACGTAGTAATATTCCAGCACATTAATATTTTTACATTTCCTGTAAACATAATACTTTTTAATACAAAAACCACAGTGACCCACTGGTGGACCTCTTGGGTTCCCCAACCACCAGGCTTGGCAAGTTTCTTTTCATCCTCTGAGCTTGGGTCCTCTACCAGAGGCCTGGGAGCTTGAGGGTTTTGCGCAGTATCTTGGCTGTGCCTAGAACTGCACATTTCTGTACTGAGATGTCTGTTCCTGGATACTTTATCTTTTATGTATATATATACATATGTATATGTGTGTGTGTGTGTGTATATATATATATATATATATATATACATTTTGATCTCTCCTGTTAGCTTTATCTCTGTCAATATTATCTCCAATTCATGAAGGCTGAATTGTCTCATACACATATTTTACTGCTTTCAGTATGAGACAGCAGAATACGTTTAATCTGTGTTTGTAATTGTGTTTATTTTGAGTCATTTAACCTTCTCTATGGTACTTAAGACAGGTTTTTGTTATGGACTTTAAATCAGGGTTGTAAGGGCCAAAGGATTAACTTAAATGTCCTTGAAGGATTTACATCAATGATTTTCTCCTTAGCTACCTTCATGTTACAACAGTATGTTTACCTATTGTGCATTATTTTATTTTTAATCTTTCTCAACCCATGTTTTTGTTGTTTCCACAGGAATTGCTGGTGCCACTCTCAGTCCCTCCAAAAAGATCACCAGATGTGCATTAACATACTTTATCTTTACAACAGTAATGTCTTTGATAACAGGTAAGAGGAATCTTGCTTACCAACATGAATTCTTTCATTTCTTAAAGGAGCATTTGTTTTCTCACTGCATATGCAGTATTGTCTGGATTTCAACTCCAACTTGCTATCTGGGCGACCAGGCTTTGTTGATCAAAGACCTTTGGGTGCGTTGAGGGTACATTACAAACAGCCAGCCATTAGCTTTCTCCATTATTTCCTATACCTAAACTACCCTGCTCTTCCCCACCAAGTTCCCCTATAAATATATTTTATTTTACCGATTTTATTTCACTGATTTATGCAGTTTGAAAAAGTATGGCACTGATTATAACATTTTCCAGGTCTGAATAACTAGGAAAACAAGAACATGGAGAATACAAAAAGGCTGAGATAAAATCTTTGTAACATCTTTGTCTTTGTAACAGACCCTCATGCTGAGGGTCTGTTACAAAGACCCTCAGCATGAACTTTGCACTAGAACTTTAATAAGTTCTAGTGCAAAGAGCTTTTTACTACTACTGCCACTTTAACAGTTAATGGTTTAGCAGTTATTGTAGTGGTCAAAATTAGTGACTGATTTAAAAAAAATCTAATTTATCTACGTAAGCTTATTTTATATGAGCAAGCAAACAAATAATTCAATAACCAGTTTAAATAGGAAAACAAATTTTATTGCCTAAAATGCTGAAACATAGCTTTCTTATAGTGAAATTATGAACATTTGTAGCAAAGTATGTATCTGTAGCTAAAAAAAATTAAATTTTTTTTAGTAACGTGTCAACATGAAAAGCTCAGACCTTTCTGCTTGAGTTAATAAAAATATCTGATCTGTTTAGCTTCTTTTTTTTTTTTTGATTAACCAATTAATAACTAAATAGCAAAAGGTGCTTAACCCAAGAGGTTTTTTACACAATTTGAACCAGAACAAGCCAAAACCTTTCCACTTGAGGAATTCTGGTTAGAACAGAATTCCTCAAGTGGAAAATGCAAAATGTATTGTGTACATTTTGCATTGTACACAATGCATTGTACACAATGCAAAATGTGTAAAATTTTTTATGGTTTTGGCTAAATTACTTCTCTGAATATGTTTCTCTTTCAGCAAATGAATATGAGCCTGTTTACTCTAGTTAGCAATTAATTGCTTACTAAATTAGTGATTACGATTATTTCAATTCTTGTGTTAAATCGTTTATTGAAATTGTCCTTGATAGATGGATGGACAGACTGACAGATAGATACATTTTGGCTTCTATTGCTCCAGTAATAAATTAATACAGTTATACTGCTGGCTGGTAGAAGTTGTAAATTGTTGAAACAGTAATTCTCAAGTGGCCATTCTCTGTTATGAAACCCTCAAGAATTCTGTTACGTAAAGATGGTAACTGTAGCTCGATAAAAATAGCCTTTATCAAGCCTTCAAGTGTCCTTTTACTCTTACTGAACATCTTTAACTCTTGTTCTGGATCATGTGTCATAGGAATCACCCTGACAATGCTGATCAAACCAGGGATCAGTGCAAATGCCGAACAACCAGATGACGGTATTGAATCTGAGGATGCCTACAGCACCATTGATGCCCTGTCTGATCTAATAAGGTGAAAGCAAATTCTAAGTGTGTAGCCTGATTCTTACTAACAAAAAAAATTTCATTTTTATCTTTGTGTGATATTTTTTTATATCAGCCTCTTTTACATCAATAATTTAGAACATACTGAGACTGTCTCTTGCCGTTGGCATAAAAACATGTTTAAAGTGGACCAAAAGTTATGTTCCTCCCTCTCATGGTGTTTTTGTCGCTCTGCTGTGTAGAAACCTCATTCCACACAATCTGATTCTGCTGAGCTACAAACAGGTGTGTCTCAATCACTTATGAAATTAGAAGGCTCCATTAAGCAGACCATCAAATATTCATGACTTAACTCTATTTGGTTTTAGTACAAGACTAGGAAGGTGTTCAAGGAGTCACAAGAGGTCAACGGTACCCTTACGGTGAAAAACATTTTTTTTCTGCAATATTCAGGCACTAAGCTGGCATCTAGCTGTATGTTTTTACTGAGTTTCTTCTCTTATAGGGAAATCTAGACTTGCATTTAGTAGGCGAAAACATGCGAGGAGTTAACATGCTCGGATTGATAGTGGTGTCAGTTTTCATTGGGAAGAGCATTAGGAAGATTGGAGCTGTGGGCGGAACCTTTCTGGAGGTCATCAACACCGTCAACATTGTCTCCAAAAGTTTGGTGAAAATAATAATGATGTAAGTGAATACAGCATCTTTTGTTGTTCATGACAGGTTTTGGGCAGACTAAATTTACCAAAGGATTTGAGGTTCAAGGAAAATTGTGACCGGTCCGAATTAGGATTTTCTCTTCTTGTTTTGTGACCTTCTAGCTATTTTCCCATTGCAGTGATGTTCATGATGGCAAGCTATGTTCATACCATTGCAGACGACTGGCAGACTGTTGTTAGCCTTGGAAAGTTCATCACCGTAATTGTTACTGGGTAGGTTCTCTGCCATCAGCTGGTTTCTCACTCATTTCGTCAAGTGTAACTAAAACTGACATACTGTCTAATAGACTTCTCATCCATGGTTTTTTGGTGTTGCCACTCATCTGCTTCGTGTGTATGAGAAGGAACCCATACCCAATCTTTCCAGGGATTGCACCTGCATTGCTTAGGGGGATGCTCGTTTCACGCTCGTAGGACAATTCCACTGTGTTTTTTTCTTTTTATTTAAAATTCACATTTTGTGTGTGTGTGTGTGTGTGTGTCAAATGACGACATTGCAGCAACGTTGGAAGAATTTCTAAATGTCCAATGCAGAGAACTTGTGCCTGTGTCTCTTTAAGTTATGCGGCATCAGAGACATTCAGCTGTTGCGAAGATAGACTGAGGATCAACAAAAGAATAACTCGTTTCATGCTGCTCATTGGGATTCACGCCAATATGGATGGAACGGTCCTTTATGAGATTTCCGCTGCCCTGTTCATTGCTCAACTCTCAGGCTCCAGGTTGCACTGGAGCAACATCATCAGCATTGCGTAAGTCACTATTCCATCCTCCACATATTCAGTCATGTGTCCGACACCTTCCTCTGAAATTTTGGTCCATTTGGCTTTTTCAAGGCTCCATGTGTTCAACACTAGAGGTGTCGTTTCGGGGACTATCATCTCAACGCCATCCATTATCTTACACGCTTATGTGTGCTAGTGCTTATGTCTAGCTGCCAATGGGCGAGAGGTGGGGTACCCCATGAACAGGTCGCCAGTCCCATTGCAGGGCAACATAGAGAGACAAACAATCATGAACACACACACTTTGGGAGAATTTAGAGAGATCAATCAGTGTTTTCGAACTGAAGGAGGAAGCCAGAGTAACTGGAGAGAACCCACACAGGGAGAAGATGCAAACTCCGTGCAGAAAAGAGCCTGGGGATTCAAACTCACGACCTTCTTGCTGCAAGGCAACAGTGCTGCTAACAGTGCTGTACACCCCTCAGGTTTGAGATACTATCATTGGATGTGGGCTTGGTTTTAACCCCATCAGTGCTCGAAGACAGTATTGTGTCATCTGCAAAGAACACATTGTCGAGGGTACTTTCAGTTGAGACACATTTATCCGCATCGGTTTTACAGATTTTACATGTTTCCCCCCCAGCACCCTCAGTGGATTTACATAATTTCAGAGTGGTTTGTCTTTATGATCTCCTCCACTTTTTCTCTTTAGTGTGACAGTGGCAGTGGCCACTCTTGGAGAGGCAGGAATCCCCGCTACAGGAATGATGACCACCCTCTTCATTTTGACCATCACTGGGATTCCAGTGAGACCTGCCTCCCTTTTGCTCTCCATTGAATGGCTGCTGTACGTTTTTAGCAAAATTTTATTCATTTTTTTTAACCTGATGTCAGACATATAAAAGGTTTTAAAAACTCTTTCTTTTTTATGTCTTATCAGAGATCGCCTCAATGCCGCTGTCAATATCATGAGCGACTGTTTTGGTGTTTTTCTCGTTGCTAATGTGTCAGAAGGAGAACTGAAAAAAATGGAGGAGGAGATGCCTTATGAGCATCTACCAGGTAAGGCTGCAGGGGTTTTTTTGCACATATGACTGTGTACTTACACTGTGTACTGGTTACACTTACAAGTTACTCTTTTAAAGTAGTGGGAATATCTACAGTAGTGTTAGATTTTAAACGAAGTATCATCCATCCATTTTCTTCGACTTATCTCTGGGTCGGGTCATGGAGGCAGCAACCTAAGCAGGGAGACCCAGACTTCCCTCTCACCAGCTACTTGGGCCAGCTCTTCCGGGAGAATCCCAGGATATTCCCAGACCGAGCTTCTCACCCTATTTCTAAGGGAGAGCCCAGACACCCTGTGGTGGAAACTCATTTCAGTTTCTTGTGTTCTTTCGGTCACTTCCCAGAGCTTGTGCCTCCATAGATGAGGGTTGGAATGCAGATCAACTGCCAAATCACCTCAACAGATCGATACAGCGCCCACATCACTGTGTGATTGTGATATGCTTGTTGATCTCCCACTCCATTTTTCCCTAATTTGTGAACAAGACTTCAAGATACTTAAAGTCATCCCTTTGAAGAGCTCTACAGAGCACTGACTTATATTTAATTCTTTATATTTCTTTTTAAGAAGCCAAGCTGGGGGTCACTTGTTTTATTTTGAAAACTTTCACTGATAGGATACAAATGATTTTATGAGCCGGAAAAAAATTCAATATTTCTCCTGGGATATGTTACACTTTGCTTTGTTGTGCTGCTGTCATAGGAAAAGTACATATAGATTCTATATACTGCTCAAAAAAATAAAGGGAACATTTCACTTTAATTTTGTGTGTATCCAAATCCAGGCCTCCATTGGTTAATAAATTTGATTTCCATTGATGATTTTTGTGTGATTTTGTTGTCTTCACATTCAACTTTGTACAGAACAAAGTATTCAATGAGAATATTTCATTCATTCAGATCTAGGATGTGTTATTTGAGTGTTCCCTTTATTTTTTTGAGCAGTGTATATATATATATATATATATATATATATATATATATATATATATATATATATATACACATCAGTTTCTTTTATTTTACTTTTTATAGGTACATGTTTGAGTAAAATGAACATTGTTCTTTTTTTCTGTGAACAACTGACAACCTGTCTCCGAAACTCCAAGCAAAAATTTTGTATTTATTTGCAGAAAATGACAAGTGCTCAAAATAACAAAAAAGATGCAGTGCTGTCAGACCTCAAATAATGCAAAGAAAACAAGTTCATATACATTTAGAAACAACAACATTAATGTTTTATTAACTCAGGAAGAGTTCAGAAACCAATACTTGGTGGAATAACCATGAGGTTTTTAATGGGGTTCAATGCAGTGGTCTCTCTTTTTTTTTTTTCCCAGAGACGTATATGTGTATATATATGTATGTATGTATAGTATTTTATATATTCTATAGGCATTAGTTTCCAGCATAGAAATGCACCATGGGTTATTATTCGCACAGCTTCATCGATGTCTTGTGTTTTTGTCTGTTTAGAAGCGTGGAAGCCACCAGATGAACTTGCTTAAACAGCAGCCCTTAGCAGTCCTTAACAACGACACGATTGTTGACAGTTGTAAAGATGAAGAGATGGACTTCAGCATTTCTATTTTTTGTGCCATTAGCATATTTATCACCTTTGTAAGTTTTTGCCTTGTAATGGTATTGCTGTTATTTTTAATGAGCATGCTGACAGTTATTTCAATATTGGGTTTGTTTGGGGGGAAAATATATATATTTAAGTTTGTTTTTTTGGGGTTTTTTTTTTGGTTTGTTTGTTTGTTTTTTTTAGTTACTTTTATTGTTTTTGTCATTTGCACTTCTTATAGCATTTTACAGTACTACAGTACTTTTGGATAACTTCAGCATTCTGTCATTATATAAGATGTTGTTTGGTACTAAAAAACAATAAACGTGCACTTGAGCAGAATTATTTTAAGTTTATTTATTTTACAATAATTTTGTATAATGCGTTGGGTTTTTTTTAGATTTGTTTTTTTTTTTTTTATGTTCTGGCACTAGTGCCTCATATTTGTCAGTAATCCGACAGGCGGAAGTTGAGAAAGGAAAGGAATGCTGCAAAGGAACTGAGGAAAGGAGTTGAACTTGGGACTTCCACATATATGTAGCCTCTCCACACGAGGCACCTGCTCTAACCGCTGCGCCACACGACGCCCCTGCGATGTGTATGTTTGTCCATCTATGCTGTATGTTATGTATAGCAATTTGTTCAGAAGCAAGGTGTCTATGTGGATCTTGTAATTATCAATAAACTGTAGAAACTTATTTCACAAATATCCAGTTTGTAATTGAAACGTTCAATCTCGAACTTCAAGAGAATTTTTTTTACTTTGTTCAGCTTTTCCTGATCGGTTTTAGAATCTGTTTCAAAGTTACTTTATTTATTCTTCATTTTTAAAAGTCTTGACCCAACATAAATCTCTGAGCGTTTGCACCTTTACACATTTCTGATCTCTCAGACCTGCTAATCAGCTCATCCTGAGCTTACCTCAGAGAGGACTGAGTTGGGGAATGACCTCTTGTTAAAGTTTAGACATGAAAAAGAAAGATTTTTCAAGATCACTACTTTTGGTGCCATTCAAGTGATGATTTCATGGTTGGTCGATTCCGTTTTATCTTAAATTAGTTGTTTTTTTTTTTGGCTTCTATTCTCTTTTTATTTTTTTGCCATTATATTTGAATATAATGGCAAAAATATAACAATACATAACAAAATATAACAATAGTGAATTCACTATTGTTGTATTGTGTAGCTCTTTTTTTTTTAAAGATCTTTTAAAGCAAAATTGGACTGAATTTGACTGCAGAAAACTAAAGCTTTTTTTCCTACACCTTCTGGATCCTAGCTTTGCAAACGTCTTCGGGAGCTGCATCCTATTCCTCACTTTAATTGCTGTAATTGGTCACACTAGAGAATTTGTGGATTAAAGGTATTCATTACTCTGTTGCTGCTACAGTGTAAATCCTCATGTTTTTACAAGAATTGCATTTTTTTATTCCAGTAAACCCCAGTGTTTGGAATATAAATGGAGACCGGACACTTCTGTATCAAGAGCACTTCCCGTTTTTGATGATATACAAACCTGTACAAGTAGACTGAAGGCAAGAAGTGTTTCTTTTTTCTTTTTTTTTTGCCACATCCCAATTTCCTCAGCACTCTCCCGGTGGTGTTTGTGTGCGCAGATCACATCGTAACGCTCTTCTCTAAAAGCAGCGTTTCACCAACTGAGTGGCTGCTGAACACCGGGGCTCCTTCTGGGTGAAAATGAGAACATTTGACAAGTCAAGGTCACTGGAGGAGGGGGTTTGCCCGTATAAGGCTTCAACTGCAGGGCCGAGCGAACACCGCCAAGTCATAAAGCACTTTGTCATCACTGGCGATATAAACTCTCAACAATCAAATGGGATCACACACACACACCCCTCCCAACCTGCCTGGCGTGGCCTCTGTCTGGATCTTCACTGGCTTCGTTGCAGAGTCTCTTCTTGAACTTGAACAAAATCTGGACTCATCTTATTTGCAGGCAGAGGAAGCTGACTGGTTAATATTTCTGAACGGTCGAACATTGAGCTGCCAGAGGAATGGAGGGCGAGTGGACATGAGAACACGAGGAGATCCAGGTTGCAGAACTCCCTCGTTCTACGCTGGTGCTCAGATTGGATTATCTCGGCAAAGGCCTGTTAGCCTTTGCTTCTGCAGGCGATGCAGGGGGCAACAGGTGTGCTGCCTGCTGACGTTTGTTTAAATTACACTAATCACAGGCCCCGACTGTGGAAGCACCTAAAGCATCTTGGTAACAGGCAGGAAGGTGCTGGAAAGGTAGTGACAATTTCAAAAAGACTTAAATATAGAGGTGGTGCTGTGATGGTATGGCTGCTGGGCCACACTTACAGCAACTTGTTCAACAGAATCGTCAAAGTGGTGCAAAAAAAAAAAGGAATATCTGACCATCAGGCTGTAACCTTCAGCTCAAACTCACTTGCATTTGTAATCTTTAAAACATACATCAATGCTTTTAACCTTTAAACAGGTCAAAAAACCTTAAATGTGGCTGAATTAGAACTTTTGTGTAAAAAATGAATGAGCACAATTAGTTATTTTTAGGTGGAAATAATTTTTTCTCATAGCACCAGATCAATTTGGATAGGTATATTTTGCCTTGATAATAACAATAATAAAAATGAAAAATCATCACATGAGAACTTCTTTTTGATTATTTTGGACGTCAAAATCTAAGATCTGAAACATTTAATCACGACAAAATAAGAAAAACGTAAGTGAACGACAGCTTTTTTCCTGCTCTGTGCACAATTTAAACTGCTTTGCTCAGTATAGTCTCGTGTTTGGTTCAGTGTTTTTCCAAAAGTGTGAATGAATACTGTGTGTTTTTTATGGTATTGGTTGTTTTATAAATCACCTGACAGGCCCTGCTGCTCTCTTCTTTTGTAGCCTCCAGCTGTCTAAACACACACATTTCCAACCATCCGGCACTGATGTGCAGTGAAAGACGGCCTTTAAAAAAAACCTGAAAGACTGCCCATTTGACCTTGTCCTTCCAAATTGGCACGGGATTGTCATGGCGAAATACAATCACTGTTTTCACGCTCGTGGAAAGAGGAGAGCAAGTGAAATAAAAAAAAAAAAAAGTAATCCCTAAATTCCCCCCGGTGGACGCCCTGATGTCTTGTTTCGGAGGGTCTGTTTCGGTACTCTGAATTCTTCTGGTAACAGAAACCCAACGTGAATGATAGACTTTTACTATTATTAGCAGCAGCAGAATCTCCCCAACCTTTGCTTCTTCCATGCTACAAATATCACATTGCTGATGTATTCCATATTAAATTACTGAGTTTTAACTGAGCGCTGGTGTGCAGTGTCTGTTATCAACAACCATAATGTGGAAGATTAGCGCACACATGATGGCCACCTGTTGCCCCGCTCCGGTTTATGAAGGTCACAGCTGTGATACTGAAACGAGTCTTTTTAAAGGCTGTCGTCAAGTTGATCCGAGCCTCGCAATATCCAAAAGTCATCCAACAGAAATAAATCGGACTGCGATGCATTTTACATGCTAAATGCTTTGATTTGGTGACCGGCCACAAGGAACTTGTGAACTTTTTCCTACTTCGTATATTTTTAGATCCTAGAAAAAGTGACTAGATGACCCTGTTTTTACACACTGCAGTGTTTGTGATTTATGTGCTGGAAGGGAATTTTTCAAAGTGGGGTTCTGTGGAGAGGATGTGAAGTCAGTATCTCGCCTAGCGGAGAACCATCTGAATAGCTTCAGTATGGAGAAAATGAGGGTAGTTTTTCACTGCTTGTCAGAGTAGGTCTGTGCAAAAGTTGTTTTATGAACATTTAGTTTGTCATCGAGTTTCAGTTAGACCAAGCTTCTGCAACCTGAACCACAAGTGCCTCTTTGGACTAATGGCACTTATTAACTTTGAATATACATGATAAAAACAAACCAAAAAAAAAAAAAAAACCTAATGCTTTTAGATGTAGATATACAGTAGACCACTAGCCCGGCAAAAACCAGCCCCTTGTTCTCCACTTTTCTTCATATAAAGGGATGGAGGGATAGACTCTGATGAAGTTTAACATTTTTTTTTCTCTTGGAGACAAATGGATTGTGCCAAGTGCATGGTTGTGCATCAAAGTGCAAAGTCCAAGTATAGTTTCTGAAATGATCAGACCAGCCTGGTTTACACCAACAAAAGGGACTTTGGAGGACAGATTTCCTCGCAGTTAGACAGATTTGGAGAACTTTTGCAAGTAGAGTGGATAGACATTATCCAATAAGGATGTAGGATTTGGAAAGACTCGCAGCAGGGAAGACTGCTCTTTAACAAACTAGATATTTTAATAGAGTGCACACTAATGCACCCAAATTATTGCTGCTTACCCTCCCACCCCCAATTTTTGTTAAGCTTATTACTCATTAAAAGTTTTTTTTTATTATTAGTTTTCATCTTAGTCTCATTTTTACTGGCTCTGCAGAACTTTAAAAGCTAAGCAAAATGATGAAAGAGAGCAAAAAGTGCTGTAGTACCTGGCAAAGTGCAGTTTACCTTACTTTAAAATAAATATTTTCATATAAAATGCACAAGCTAACAACAATAATACTAACACAAACAAACCCTTTTATGTCTGTAAACTTCTGAATTTAAAGAATTAAAGCTGTGAAATTATTTTGACATTTAACACATGCATGTAAATAATTGTAGTACTCATAATGGTCCAAACACTGGGAAAGTTCGGTCTGATTGAATGTCAGACAGCAAGAAAACAAAGGTCATGTTTCTATTTATACAGTGTATGTGAATATCTGGTTTCGACTGTAAGGAGTGTCTTCCAGGTCATTTATTAAATCCACTACATTGTCATTTCAAAGCAAACTGCTTCCTTTTATCTCAGTTTCCTGCTTGAGATTCAGGTTTTTACCACAACTTATTTAATGACTCCCATGTACAGCAAATACTTTCTGTTTTGCTTCAACTTCCACAACCAAAGCCTGCTGCTTTTCCATTCAACTTCATTTTTGACCGTTCACCTAAAACAAAAACAGAGAAACATTTGGAACTTTTTTGCAATGTCCAACCATAAAATTTGACACTATTTTGAGAAACAGACTCGGGCTTTTCACAAGAACAGGAGGAAGCTGCTGAAGCAGTTTAACCCCGGTGCGTACACGCGCTCTCTACATTCCTTAGGTCCTCGTGTCTGCGAGCAGATGAACCACTCCGAGGCGCTTTGTCGTCAGTTTTTTTTTTTTTTTTTTCTTCGTGTAGGAAATTACGGCTGAGAGGCTTTCTCATCATTAACATAAAAATGAGCCACCCGGGCGCCGGTGCCAGATTCAAACGGTTTTACGGCTCTCTTGAACGCCGTCTTGTTCTGTGTTCGAGCCGTCGTCACGCGGCAGAAACACCATGTTGGACCATTTCAGCTTATTGTCAGCCAATATGCCAGGGTTTTTTTTTCCCCCCTGAAAGAAAATGATCCTGTTCCCCTCGGACTCATGTCAAATTAAGCAAATTTACAGCTTAGTGCTTAAGAAGTTCTCTGTTTGCCAAGAAGGCAGCAGAAGCAGAGGCGGCGGTGGCAGGCCTCGGTTTCTGCGCTCAGCTGAAGCGCAATGAAAAAAAAAACACATTCTGGTTACTGACACACACATACAGAGAGAGAGAGATGGCCCATCTGACTTTTTGCCTTAAGCTCTCTCATTTTGGATCACACTCATGAAGTGATTAAATGGTCCCCCACTCAACTTTGAAGACCTCTGGTCCAATTCTGCAGCAAACTACTTGAAATGTAATGAGCCACGTGGCTACGGGCCAGCACGGATCAACCGTTTCATACACGTCTTCCTGGTTGCAGCCTGCTGCTTGGTGTTTGTTCTCCCTGCAGGGCTCTGTTTAACTCTGGTGATGACTAATCTACAGTAATAGTCAAACCACAAGCAAAGTAAAACAAATAGAACACAATGTTTGGTATTTCTCAGTAAACATTTATGTAACCGGGTAGACAGGAGGCTCATTTTTCACACGCTGTTTAAAAGGAGCCTCAGAGCTAATCTTTCCATTGGGATTCTGTTTGTTTTTGGGAACATGACAACTGGGTGTTTACCAATAACGTCCATTGTACCGCCATTCACGCTTCAGCCTCGACATTCTGTGAAAATGTGTCCATGTTGGATGAGGGAACAGAAATGTGGGAAGTGTGGGGGGTTTCCCCCCCCCCAGAGCAGCATTTCCCCAAATTTTAGTTCAATGACACGACTGCAACATCATCCATCACCCAGGACATCATCCATGTCCTGAAGCCTGTAGATGTGTCCAGGTCCACCACACCTTCACCAAACGCCTCAATTACCTTCTCAGTCATAATTTGTTTCTTATAGATCTGCAATGTCATTTTAATATGTTTGATCATTTTAATGTTTTTTGTCTTTAGTATAAATTTGGGTCAAATGTAACGGCTAACTATTTGAATTCACCGACATTCTTTAGTTTCTGACTTTCATGAATACACAGGGACGATTCAGAAGTCAGTGTCAATTTCTTAAAAACACTGAAGTGATCTTAAGCACTTAAGCAGCTTTTCCACCAAATGGAAACCTGCATTTCATCTGAACAACTTCTTCCACAGTTTCATTATGATAATATGTTAGAGTATCATCAGCGTACATAGCCATATTTGCATTACACACAAATTTATTTGATGTAAAAGGAAAAAAGCAGTAACCCTAACACAGCCCTGGGACACACTCATATTACATGTTTTTAAATTAGACGTCACATTTTAACCATTGCACACTGTTGCCTGCCACTAAGGTATGACTTATCCAATATCACATTTAACCCTTCCTTGGTCTTAAGAGATGTGATTCTTAAGGTCAAGGTTATTTGGATGTCTGTGGTTTCTACACGAACTGTCCGCACACACGGGGTCACACTGGTCCCGTGTGCACTTTTATGACGATCTTTTGGGTGTGATTTCGGAAACTGACAGTCTGACGGGTTAAACCCCCCCTCCCTGCTGTCTGACCGTGACATTTGCCGTGCTCCTCCAGAGCGTCACGCCAGAACTGTGGAAGGGTTAAGGAAATGTTCATTTGTTTAACAGTAGCTCGTGATTTACAGTGTGAAGGGCTTTGTGCTTTGAGTTTGTGCTATTTTTTGCTAAGAAAAATTAGCCAAAATTGTTGCATGTAAAACGCTGGTAGAGAGAACGAGTCATTGCAGTGAAAGACTGTTCAACATAATATCTGACATCAAATTAAACAAGAGCGGATTTTATTGACCGGTATCAGATTAAAAGAGACTGAAAAAAGAGACTGAAAAACAAACTTTCCAGATTTTTATTTGAAAAAAACTTTGAAAGACATGAGTTATTTTCTTATCATCCAAATGGCTCTTATGTGACAAAATGCGAAAAAGTGAATAGTGTGAATAGTGAAGGCGCTGTATGTTCAATAAACCCTCATGGATTTGAATAGCAGAATGGAATTTAAAGTAGTTTAAAAATAAACGATAAATTCTGCCCTGTAATAAACCCTGACAGGACTGTGTGGACATAAAAACAAAAAAAACGATTGAAGCTTTTCAAAGAAAAACAATAAAAATGTTGTGAGTCATCACCACAATGATCAGATCAGCAGTTTCCGGCCGCTTTGTTCGGCTCCGTGTGTATGCGTGCACAGGGCCCGGAGCTGAATCCAGTTTCTCTGGTTTTTAGAGGTAAAAAAAAACAACAAAAAAAACAGAAGTACTGTTTGTTTTCATCAACTGAACATTCTGGCAAAAACTGTGAGAACAACCAGGGTTGTTATCTATGTGTCCTTTCTGTGAAAGGTAAAGATTCCTTCTAGATATACACTGCTCTCTCTGAAGAATGTGACGCGTTCATGGAACAGAGAAAAAAAATCGTAAAGTATTAAAAAAAAATGTTGCCAGACCAGAGAGAATACATGCAGGTATTGTACTGTTTCACATAATATCTTTATAAGATGACATATTTGTAAGAGGAATAAAGTGGAAAGAACATGAAGTCAGTTCTTGTAAAAAAAAAAAAAAAAGCTCAACTAAAACCTTGCTCCCTTAATGTGGCTATGCATAAATGTGGAAACTATAAAATTCCCGGAAATCGTATGTTTTGTGGGCCAGATTGAGCGTTTGATGTTTGAAACAGTCTCATGTTGCATGTCAGACTTTCCTTTTGCAGTCATTTTTTTCCATACATGTGGAAATCCATGTTATTCTTGAAGTTTTAAACACAACTTTTTCTTTTTCTAGACTGTCACAGAGACTATACTGTTCTTTTGAATTACCTTTTTTTTTTTGTGTCTGTCTTTTGATCCCAGATCTCGGATGCCAGTAATATCACAGACCTCTGTCACACGTATTCAAGAGGAACAGCAGCGCATATGTAGGAGCAGAGCCACATAAGGCAAAGCCACATGTTTCGAAGGGGCCTGCATCCAATAAGGTCTTGTTAATGGTAAATTGGATGAGTGTGCGTCCAATTCTCCATTTCCTCCGAGGTGTCTCAGCAGCAACAGCTGCTACCAATGGCAAAGCTCCTTTTTTCTCACAGCCTCCCCCCCACCTTCTTCTTTTTTTTTTTTTTTTTTTGCAGTGTGACAGGTCTTTCCAAAATAAGCTCATACACATGCAAAAATAGATAAATGAACATCTATTGGAAAAGGGCAGGGGATTTAAAGAGAGGTCTGACAGGGGCAGAGCGCAGAGAGAGATGTGAGGCATAGATGTCATCCAAAATCTTGAACTATAAATGGTCCAATGAAGCAGTAAAATGAGCGGGGCAGACGTGTTATATATAAGCAATACTCTGGACGCTCCACACCTGTGGGGTGCATCGGCAACAAAGATATTACGAGTCGGACTCTTGATACAAAGCGGCTCTCTTGTTTTCAGAGACTGACCTGGATGGCATTACATTTTAGGCACAAACAAAAAAAGAATGCTGGGCATTATTATCACACCAAGTGATTCAAACATCAGCTGCAGCCGCCACACTGTCTAGATCAGACAGCTGTCAAGCTCTCTTAAAAAGATGTCACCATTTTATAACTTTGGGTAGTTCAGCCTAAAGTTAGGGTTAAGGGGTTAAGAAACAGAGGATACAAAGGCAAATAAAATGACATTCCCATGATCGAAGTTTGAGCTTTCTTTTGCAGAAATTGCATTCAGAAGAAACTGTGACGTGACTTGCAGTTGGCTTGACGGTCTGTGAGATCTTATCTGTTTCTCCAAACTGGACTGACTCTCAGTCTGTCTGCATCAGGTGGGGCAGCTAGTGCTGCTAACTGCAGAACATCTTTGAGGCATAGCTGAGGACTGACTGAAGGAGCAGCTCCTCATATGCTGAATTACTCTAACCGTGAGTAATTCAACCCCTTTGTCTTCATCAGGCTGAATTTATAACCAGGTGAAGTGCTGCCTTATGAATCATGCATTCACGAACCGCCATCAGATTCTAGCAACGAAGAGCTTTTTGACTAAATAAAATATTATTCTCTAAGCTTCAGTTCTGTTTCTGGTCTCCGTCACCAATTCAAATAGCTGCGTTTGATCGGAGCCTTAACTGCGAAACATTCTGCTGTGTCAGAAAAAGTGCAAAAATTAACTGCAAGAACTGAAAATGATCACTTTCTTCATCACTGTCATTGGCTGCTTAAATCATGCATTTTTCAGTTCACGACATCAACACCAGTTAAAAGAGATTCATCAAACCTTCAGAGATGAACATTGTGAGTTGATTGTTTCAGTTTGACCCTTGGCCAAAGTTCATCACTTTTTTAATTTGCTTATATTTTATTACTTAGCTTGACTGTAATCATTACAAATTTGACCACGAACTAGATTGTCATTAAGTCAGATTCAATAGAAATATTTAAAGTGTTTCTTTATGTCTATGTTTCGGTTCGTTGTTAAGGTTTTTAGTGTCTTTATAATAAATCCACATATTTTTTTTTCTATTTTAAAAAGTATCAGGCAAACTCATTCATTTTGGATTTCTGTGAATTATAGTAACTCTATATTAAGATATTTCCATAATGAAATGTCTTTAAAAGCAGATCAGATTGAAAATACATTATAGTGTAGTGCAGAAATAAAACATGAAATGAATATCACTTCTTAACATTTATTTATTTTGAAAGTGTTGGTTTTCCTAACATATTTAAATACAGTTTAAAATGGTCTACTTCATCTTATAGTGGTAATTTCAACACTCCAAAAGTCAATACTGATCCTGTGTGTTACCATGTAACCAGTCCTTAATTTTGAACACTATATTTTCACTAAATTCAGAGAGCGACCAGCTCGGCAACTCTTAGAGCTTTCTCTTTCTCCTCATCCTTTCTGTTGGCAGTCTGCTGTCATTTTTCCTCTCTGAGCTCTTCCCGCTCTCGGGTCTATTACTGCGGGACTCAGGAACAGGCAGGCGGTGGGTCCAGGGTGCGCAAATCTCCATAAATCCTTCCACAGCGGCCACCCTCTTCAGGCTGTGCTCAACAATATCTGTCTTCATCAAGGAGAGCACAGGCCCGGCCACCTGCTTTTCCTCTGTTCCTCTCCCTCCTCGCTGCCTCCCTCCCCGCTTTGTGAACTTAATAAAAGCTGCCATTAAGCAGCGCTTCATCTGTTTGAGCCCTAATCTGCCTTATAGGCATCATGTGACCACATATGCAGCACACACCTGTCGTTGGATGTTCCCGGGCCTCAACTGTTGCCTCTCCACGTTGCTCACACGCTCACCCAACCTGTTCCTGGCACATCAACCAACTGCGTGTCAGGCAACAGCCTCCACACACAGTTGGCACTCGCGACATGTGCAACTTCTACTAGTTTACTATCAGGTTGTTGTTTTTTTTTTTTACTTTTTTTTTTGTCGTTATAAAGCAGAAGTTTCCCATTTAAAACACCAACGCTTGAAAACACGCCTAAAGGTATTCAGCTTGTTTTTATTTCAGGGAGTAAAAGCGTATCTTCAAATCGGACATGCAGAAATGAAATAAAAACAAAAGTAAAGCACAATGGAGATTAACAGCACAGAACTCAAGTGGAAATAAGCAAGTAGAGGGAAAGTGAAAGTAGAGCAGAAGAGAAAAAATCAACCTGTATTTAAGAAGAAAAAAAAAACAACAAACTTCATTGTAGATTTTTTTAAATATTTATATACATATATAAAAGCTTCAATAAATCTAGCCAAACTGAATGCTAACCCCAGATGGCCTTGAGTCTAAAAGTGCAATAAGTTTTACAAAATATGAAATGAAACTGCGGCTGTCTTGTGAACGCTCTGCAGCACTCGAAACAGGCCTGTTTATTTCTTCATCGCCTTTTTTACGCCATCCTTTTAATCTGTTAATTAAAGCAGTAAAATGATCATTTCAGCAGCAGCCTATGCAGGTTTTGGAGGTCATTTCTGTCTGGTTTTGATTTTAATGTTTATTCCTTTTTATTTATATACAGGATGCCAGCTGGCTGACAGATGGCGATGCCTTTACCCACCTATTTTTCCCCCCTTTTTCTTTTTTTTTTTGCAGCTATTTCCCTTTTTTTTTTTTAAATAAAAAACATCAGAAGGAAGAGAAGAAGGAAGGACAGGAACAGCTGTAGACGAGGCAACAGAGACAGCCAGCACACTGGCCTCTGGATGACATGAGGGAGTGGGAGGGGAACTCAGCACACGCCTCAGGGCCAAAAGGAGAAGAAAAAAAAATCAACCAAATAAAAAAATAATAAAACAAAATGCACCCTGATAACACTGCGCTGCAGAGAGCCGGTGTCTTTAAAGTATTTATGCCCTGTAAACGGTTTCCTATTGTGTCACGTAACAACCAGAAACAAATGTATTTTATGTGGCTCTTATGTGACAGATTAACACATTTACTCAACAAGATGAATGCTACCGAGTCCAAACTGGAATCTATCTCAGGACTTTGACTAGTCCATTCTAACAGTACACCGTGACACTCTAACCACCACTGCCATGTTTCGCTGTGAGGATGGAGCGTTCTCCACGTTTTGAGTATGTAAGTTCCAGCTTGGTCCCATTTGACCAAAGGACCTTTTTCTTATGACTTTCTTTCTACCCATACCTTTCCTTTCTTTTTAGTAGTCTTCAATGAAAGCCAGACTGCAAAAGACACATGACTGAAAGGTAACTATAGACTCCCCAACCTGAGTTGTCAATCTCTGCAGCTCATCCAGAGTTACCATGGACTTGTCTGTTGCTTCTCTAATTAATCCTTTCTTTGTGCAGCCAGTCGAGATAAGTAAGTTTGCATTTGTGCCGTATACTTTCTAATTTAAACAGGTTATGGTGATACAATGAAAAACAAAAAAAAAATTTCAAGGGGTGTAAATACTTTTGGGAAGCAAAAGGTTCTGAAGTAGAGAAGCCCTGATATATATTGTTTTCCCTATTCTTGCTGTTTTTTCTTCAGTTCTCAATTGATGTCTTTAAATGAAGTGAGAAAATCCTCCAGTTTCAACAAAACAGAAAATATTTGCAACTGGTGCTCAGGGTGTTGGTCTAAAGTGGAGCACAGAACCACTTTTCCCCTCAGGCTGGATCGCTGTCAAGCACTACATGTTCGCTGTCATAATAATCACAGTTTCTTTATTTTTTTTCTCAACATTTTACTCCTCCGCACGCACACACACACACACCTACAGCCACGCACATGCACACACACACACACAAGATCCAAGTTACGTTGGTAACTGATGAGCAAACAAAACAAATGCCGGCTCCCGCTTTGCAACAACGTCCCAGGAGACAGTTCAGTCTGTGAGCGAAGACGGCCAAGGTGGAGACGAACTGAGGATTTCAAACTAATAAGAGCAGAAGTAAATAAAATAAACAGGAAACACCCAGGGAATGAATTCAGATCAGTGTATTTGAGTTTTGAGCTTCTGGCAGAGTTTGGAAAACAGAAAGACGAATGAAAACATAAAAAGCTGACTCACACAAGCAAACTATAATGAGGCTATTTGAATCTTTAACCTTTTTTTTTATTAGTCATTTCTCCTTTTTAGGGATTTTCTTCTTTAAAGGAACCCGTTCATCAAAGAGCATTTTGTTCATATATAGGTATTTTTTTACAGAGGAAAATACTGTACAACCTTTTTTTTTTTCCCTTTTTCTTTTTTTCTTCTCAAAACAATATCCGGAGGAATATCACTTACACACATTATTATTATTCCCTATATCATGATCATTTATTTCCAATGCCAAGCTCAGGAGATAATTCAGTGTGTCCACTCCTCAGTCGTACATGTTTGCTCAATGAAAAAAAACCCAAAGCAAGGTTCTGACAGATTTATAATTTAGCGCTACGATAAGCGAAGCATTTTACGAATTCTTTAAAAATCACAGTTCATCTTAGTGTTTCATATCAGAAGGCGCCTTTTTCTTTTCTTTATTTTTTGGCGCGACACAGTTCCTATTTGTTTTTTTAATATAATTTCAAGCCGTCCAATCACAGAAGAAGCAAAAAATAAAAACAAGTTCTTAAATAAACCACAGAACAACAGTTTGTTGTCACACTAACATCTATTTGTGCATAAAAGCAAAAAAAAGTGAACTAAAACATCTTTAAAGCAAATTCCCTGTTAAATGATATATATCATTCTTAATTTCTTTTTTTTTTCCTGTTTCAGACGGTAAAAATGAACCTAAAAAGTGCAATAACACCCTAAAAATTTTTTCTCATTTGGAAGAACACATAAATATTAAATAAAAAGCATTACAACAGGAGCTCAACCACAGCCATAGTGAATGGAAAACAAAAACTAAACAAAAACAAAAAAAAAAAACCTTAAAAAAAATGCCATCTGGACATTTTTTGCGGTCTGTACATTTTCAACATATAACACACTTCCCTGATGCTTCCTCTGTGGCTGCATCCGACCCCTTCCTCCCCCCCCAAAACTGAGCATCACGACCCCCCTGCCTCGCTCGCTCGAACGTCAATATGATCTCAAAAAAAAGAAAGAAAAAAAAAACAACAAATTTTTTGATGCAAAAGATGCAAATGTTAACAAAAACATTGTTAAATATACTCAGGAGTTATCTGTCATCACCGTTTTCTTCGTGGTCAGCTAATATAAAAGTGCACTATTCACGCACAAACTTGATTCCTCCACTGGGGGCGGTGGGCCGGGTTACAAAGTACGCTTTGCACTGGGCTTTTTTTTTTTTTAGCAGATTTCAGGGAGAGAGAACTGTTGAGGTTGAGATAGACCCGACTTGTCGGTCAATCTCATGTGAGAACAAAGTATACCAAAGAGAAGGGAACAAGTAGCTCCTTTCTCTCAGTGTCTAGCAACAATAATTAATAATAACAATAATGATAATAATAATACAGAACTAAAGATCAAATTATGAAACACATCCTGCTCCTCTTAGTGATTCACATCCCTTTTTCTTTGCAGTTCATGTCGCCAGAAATTTTCCTTTTTCTCAATAATCATCATTCGTACACGCACACGCACCCACACGCACGCACACACCTACATATATAGTTATATAGAGAGATTTGTTTTTGTTTTTCTAAAGTGTTTTTTTTTTCACACACAAAAAATGTGAAAGAAATAAAAATAAATTAAAGTCAAACATGCACGCACACAAAAAAGACTGATGTGTAGTAAAATGCTTTACACGGCTGCCCAAAATCTGTGTGTCTATGTCTTGTTTTTTTTGTTTTTTGTTTTTCTTTAATGCATAATTGAATCCATAATGTTGGTCGTTTTGTAAACATCTCGATGAATCGTTTCGGTGGGCCCGTCGTTTTCCGTCACACCGGCGCCGCTACTGTTGCTGTTGTTGTTTTTGAGCGTGATGAATGAGGCCACTTCCTGTTCATTGGTGGTACACAGAATGTTTCTGCAGTTCCTACAGTCCCCTCTGGGTTTGATTGTTTTATGGGTCAGCATCTTGCTTTTCCAACTGGGAAGTATCAGTGTGGTTCACGGAAGCACCGAAGCCCTCGCCGTTGTCCTTGTCGCCGTCAGGCTCCTGCGCTGAGTCGTCATTCGAGTCAGTGTTGAGCTCATCCTCTTCTTCTTCCTCGTCCTCCTCCTCCTCCTCATCCTCGTCCTCCTCCTCGGCGTGCGCCTCCTCGTCTGGAGACAGGTCGTCCTCGGCTTCTCCGGATGTCCCCGTGTCGTCCAGCTGGGACTTGGCGTTGTGCGCTGGCCGCGCCGCGTCGAGGTGCAACTTCTTGCTGAGATCCAGCGAGTCGCTGAGGCCCAGACCGGCGGCGTTCTTCAGGAAGAAAAGGGAGCTGCTGGTGCTGGTGCTCAGGTTGAGGGAGCTGTCGAGGCTGATGGAGGACGGGGGGTAAGAGTGGTTGTAGTCGGAGGCGAGGCCCCCTGGCTGGTAGATCATGGAGGGGACGCTGCTGTTGATGTTGTGGGACAAGCCGTGGAGGCCGCCGGGCAAGGACGTGGACACGCCGAGGGAGGCGGGAGCGACCGGCGCCATGCTCCCGACAAGGTGGTGCAACCCCTCCTGCTTGGGCGACACGGACGGCAGCTCGCCCCGCTCCTGCTTCTCGTGCTTCCTCTTGTGGGAATCCATCTGGGACATCCCCACCACCGTGTGCTTGCACTCGGGGAAGGTGCAGTGGAAGTGCGAGCACTTGAGCTTATATTTGCAGTCGGGAACTTCACAGTCGGCGCTGGAGCTGAACTGGCAGAAGCCGGCGGCGCTGATCACGTCTTGCTTGCCGTGGTGCTTGCGGTGGGCCGTCACCTTGGTGCTGTCGGTGCAGCGGAAGCCGCAGCGCAGGCAGTGGAAGTGGGTGCTGTTGCTCGAGAACTGGCAGTCGGGGAAGTTGCAGCTGAGCGAGGACTTGAAGCGCTTGAAGTCGTCCAGCACCAGGTTGTCCACGCGGTCGTGGTGCTGCGCGTGCTTGTACATGTGGGTGCGGCCGCAGAACTTGTAGCCGCAGTTCTCGCGCGTGCAATGGTAGTGGGTCACCTTCAGGGAAAACTGGCAGCTCGAGTCCTTGCAGTTCTCGTACAGGTCGTAGCGCCGGAAGCCCTCCAGCATCATCCCCTCGTCCAGCATCTTCCGAGACGACGGGGTCTTGCGGCGTTTGCCGAACGGAGACATGTCCTCGATGATCCAGAAGCGCTTCTTGGCACCGGTGGCCGTGGGAATGGAGATGGTGTTGCCTGGAGAGAAAGAAGCGAGCGCATTAAAGAGTAATCAGTTTGGCTCACAAAATAAAACCCACAAACTACAAGCAAATTACTGTCTGGGTTAAAACTCTGATGTTGAACTCTCCCCAGCCAGAAGTGGCTCGCAGCTGAGTAAGCGCACAAAGCCATATATATTTTTTTTCTTTTCCCTTTCCTAATTCCCAGAATGATTAAAGGAGTGGGGAAAGGATGATAGATTGACTGTGGAACATGACACTTTTACAGAGTGTCTCCAGCCCCCAAACAAAAGAGGGAGCGGCGAGTCCTAACCAACCCTCTTATCTATGTGTTGTTTTATGAGGGGCACCCACCTTTTGCGGCACCCTGGGGTCACTGCTAATGATGCGATCCCTGTTCTGCACGACAGGAAACAGTGGGCCTCGATAAAACTTGAGGCGTGATTAAAATAAGAAGCTGCTGATGCAGCCTTGTTAATGGAAACTAAACAAGGCCCAGGCTTCGTGGAACAGGTGCCAAATTTACTGCTCTGTCTCTCGGTGCAAAAGTAAAAGCACACACCGATGTGTCATTAGAGCAAGCATGCATGTTTATCCTGTTGCTGCATAATACAGCGCTGGTGAGAAGTTTCGATACACTAACCATGGGCAAGAATGTATTAATAATTCTGTGCCTTTATGTTTTTGTAACAAAATGTATTTTATCCAGGAAGTGATGATGCCACACACACTGCTCTGCTTAGCAAAACTGGTTGAGTAAATTGGTTGGTTTTTACCAATCAGGCGTCACAAGACCATATGCAATTTCATAGCGATTTCAGGTCGGTGGTCTCTCCCAGAAGCATGATTTTATCTTCCCAAAACCAGTTTTAATGTAGATTTCAGATTTTATTTCTGTTAGAACATCCAATTCTATCCAAGTTTCAACCATCTCAATCGAACTGGTTAGGATGCTCAACGAACCCACAATGTTCAACCTAGTATGAAATGGAAACAGCGTCCTTCTCCATAGTAAAGCAAGTTTTGTGTCATGATGGAATGAGGTCAGGCTGATTAAAAATAAACACCTGACATTTCAAGCAAACGCCATTTGAATAAAGGTATTTTGATCTGGGGAGGCAAAAACTGAGCTTTTAGGCAACTGAACCAACTATCAAGCATGGTGGTGGCAGCATCATGAATATTTCACAACCAGGGATTTCTTTGGAAATCGTCAGATTAACCTCAGGAGAGACGGTTTGGTGGTCCGTTATCAAGATGACCCCAAACAAACTTTAAAGCTGATTTTGGAATAAATAGACCATTTTGTTGGATGGCTACAAAATGTGAAGGTTTTCAGCAACTCAAAGCACATTTATCCAAACATCGTGGGTGTATATTTACACATTTTAACCTGCATGTATAATTATGACTGTTTGGATTAGAAAAACTCCACAAAAAATAAAAATAAAATCAAACTTGTGGACCAAATTTGAGTTTTCAAAAAAAGTTGAAGCTAAAATAGTTCAATCACATCATTAGAGGCCCAAAATTAAAATAACATGCATGCTGATGGTGAGTGTACATAAACCTGTGACTGATTCTGATAAAAAAACAAACAAACAAACAAACAAAAAAAACAGTTAAAACTCTGCACAGGGCTCAGTAAATGAGAGTGACAGCTGCAGTGTTGGTTTGGATAAGTACCTGCAGCATCCTGTACTATAGGGACGTCATTTTTAACTGGAGACGGAGTGGCAATGATGGGGCTGAAAGCTGGTGTGTTGGTTGGCATGACAACACTCCGAGTGGCTCCCAGAGAGGCGCTGAGCAGAGAGTATGACAGACAGGATGGAGAGAGGAGGTATGGGAGCGAGGGCAGAGGAGGTCGGAGAAGAGCGGGAGGGAGAGACGGGGCCTGGGACTGGAGGCCAGGCTGAGGAGCGGAGGGAGGAAGAGGTGGTGGAGGAGGAGGAGGAGGCGGTGGAGGAGGGGAGGAAGGAGGCGCGTTTTGGGTGGCACTAGTGTCAGCAGGGGTGGTGGGAGCAGAAGAGGTGTTGGGGTAGCCTTGTCCTGGAGAGACAGGTTGACCAGAAGGGGGTGAAGGACAGGCGAGAGGGGAAAAACAAGTACACCAAAACAAGGGGCCACATCACACACACACACATACACACACACACGCACACACACACACACACACACACACAGAGGGTTGGGAGGTAAAAAAGGAGAAAGATAAAAGATAAGAGAATGATACAAAATGAGGCCCATTCAAAGACAAGTAACCCAAACACCAGCCAAAACAACAATGATGAGAGTCGTGGCTCGTAACGGCAACGCGTGTAGGAGCGTGAGAATCGCAGCCAGGCTTAAGATTTAGCACAAACAAGAGGAGGATAAAAAGATACACTTCACATAGTTCAGCAAACTTACAAGTGCTAAAGCTGACGGGATGATGTCAGGCCAGGAGAAAATGTGATAAAGTACACTAAGATCGATAACCGCTGATGTACAGAATGGATGTTTTATGACGATGACAAAGCAAAACGGCAAACGTCTCGTCAACGAATCAGGACAAAAGAACGCTGCGATGTCATCAACCTCAGAAGTAATTATGACTCGCGTCTATTGATTGTAAGCCAAAACTACTGAATCATGACACATATGAGTAACAAATGGCTGAGATTAACGAGAGTGAGGCCGAATGTGCGAGTTAGCTTCTTTGAATTCACCGTCCCCTCACCTGCCGGAGAGCTGTCGTTGCCCACAGGTGTGCTGGTGCAGCTCCGGTCCTGGTTGGAGGACTCGGAGGAGAGGCCCAAGGGGCTGCCTCCTCCTCCGCCTCCTCCTCCCATGTACTCCAGGTAGTCATCGGTGTCATCCATGACGGCGGAGGAGAAGCCGGAGGTGATGCCCGCCTGAGATGCCATGGGCCCGGACATCAAACCAGAAGCGTGTTGCATCTCGTCCGCCCTGTGGCCGAGCGACATCACCTGAAGAAAAACAAACAACATAAAAAGTTATCATAACTGTACAGAAACATGCGAGACAGGCTTTATGAGTCATAATGCAGCTGGCGAACAACCAAGTATTTCTCAAGACGTTTTATTTTTTTGTTGAAAGAATATGTTCTTGTCTTTTGAAAGCAGCAGAACAAAAAAGAAAAAAAAAAATAAACACACCGAACAAGAAAATCTACATGCTTAAATGAGCTTAAGGTACATCCTGTGCTCTGATGGAAAGGTGTGACAGCCCTGTGCATCACTATGTGTGGAAATTTCAGTAAAAAACAGTCATTAAGGGTTTGTCATTGACTGGTATGACTGGAAATGAGAATTTTATCTCGTTTTCTCGCAGAACACCACGTCTTTCCCTGAATCTGACTCATAGAACAGGAAACCCGAAGCAAGTCATGCGCACACACAAACAGAAAAATCTTGATGAAGACTGGGTTTGAACGTCTTCCTCTTGGTAGTGTTTCGTACCTGAGAGGGGACTCTGTCGAAGTTCTTTCCCAGCATCCTTCTCATGTGTTTGCGCGCGTGCGAGGTCATCTGGTGCTTGAGCAAGAAGGAGAACTGGCAACCTTCTCGGATGCAGTGGAAATGGCTGTTGACCTGGTTGTATTTGCAACCTGGAGAAAATAAAGCAGCTTTACTGTTAAAAGGTTCTGTTGAATTGATTGTTGTAAGCAGTTAATAGCTGAGCTGCAAAGCCTGTTACGATTGCTCGTCACTGGAGGATGTTGCTCACGGCTAGTCCGAGACGGGCAAAGAACAAAGCAGACTTTGATGGTACTAAAGCAAGTCCAATCTCAACCAAAAATGAAAAGAAATATATATATATATATATATATATATATATATATATATATATATATATATATATATATATATATATATATATATATATATATAAAAAACTTTACCAGTACTTCAGTTTCATCCCTGACAATTACTCTAAAGGAAAATGCTTTACATGTGCCGTTCTCATGTTCCATGCAGGATGATCATTTATGACGCACCTCCTCCTTCCACTATTTCCTGTATAATCATCTGCTTCTGTTCAAATAAACACCCAATGCAAACATGATGACGGTTTAAAGATTTATGACATAGCATTTGCTCTAAGATTTACGTCAGTGTAGTTTTCTTCAGGACAGTAAATGGCATGTCAGGTTGGGTTTAGACCCTAGCAAGATTAGCCATTAGCTTTAGCCAACTAGCCAGATCAATACTCACACTCAAACTCAGAGCTTACCTTTTACAGAAACGCAAACAGACTCTTAATTTGTCTTTGACTAATTATGCCACATGTGAAACAACTGCTAAAGTGTGTTTAATTTGCTTTTTGTTTTGTTCTATATTCATTTAAGAGAGTTAATCTGAAAGGAAGCTTTACATGATCCGTTGTCAATACAGGCTCTACACAAGGAGACCATTGGTGATGCATCACTTCCTATCTCCATTTTCCATGCAAATAATCTTTAACTTTTGCCTAAGTAGCCTCCAACGACAGTTCAAAGGTCATAAAATACCAGTGGCGTAAAATGCTACGGTGTTTGTGAGACTGGAGAAATCCTAAAACCAAAGGAAGTCTGCTTTGGTTCGTTTTGAGCTAGCCATTAGCTTTAGCCTCTGAGACTGAGTAATCTGTATTTAATCTAAAGGAAGATGTCAAGAGAGTTATCTCCAGCAGATATTAAATGATATCTAGCTTGAAAAATTTAGAACTATCCCTTTAAACTCTCTCTTTGCAGATTAATTTGTCTTCGACGCGTAGCGAGGCATCTGAAAGTAAGTAGAGCGCTAAAGGCCACATTACCAACGTGAGGGCGTTCTGATTAGATTAAACGCAAAGAGAAATATTTTTAGTCTTCTTTTTTTTCCCCCCCTTTTTTTAATTTCATGATATGGCTCCGACAAAAGAGGGATTGGGTTTCAAAGTGTTTCGGAGTGTACATGTAGGAGGAATATTAGATCACTGGTGTCACACTGAGCAAGTCAAGGCTTCTGTGCACTAAACCTGTGGAGCTCTTTTATTACACTGACATGCTTTATTCAATTAGGAATTTACATAAATAAATTCTCATTTTCTGTGGGCCAATAATGCACACACATCCCTCCAAACCAAAGTAAATATACGATTATTACCATATTAAATTCATTTCTCAAAGTATCTCCGTTGTCGTTTCTCCTTTTGTTCTGAATTGTTTCTGTTGTCTGCTTCACAGTCTTCTGCTCTTTCCTCTTGTTTTAAAACTAGTCTAGCTCTAATTGCTTTATGATTTCAAATTAAATGATTGTTCCGTTTTTGTGCCTGTTAATCAAATACCATTATATAAAAGCAGGCAGAAATAATTGAAAGAGTAACATGCTGGGCAGGTGCTAGCATGTCAGTAACCATGGCACCAGGTTTAAGAGAAAAACATGCCTGTGTCATCAAATAGCTCCTGCGCACACGCGCCGGTTTCAGACACGCAAAGTTGAGCAAATAACAGTAACCCCCGTGACACAGAGGCCCTTTTGTGAGACAGAAACCAGGTAACATCATCAGCGGTGTTCAGTTTAATGTTGCTGCCATGGATACTGGCAACCCATCAATTCTTTATGACTAGAGCGCCGGCGATGGTAATCCTTTCTGCCTTTTTTTTTTTCTCCCCCCGCCAGCCCGAACAATGCAGTTGGCAGATCAGACTGGGGACAAAAAACAGCTGTTTAGGGCCCGGTTTTGTTTGCTTTGTTTGTGAAAAGCTTGTGTAACTGCCTGACAAAAAGAAAAAAAAAAAAAGAAGAAAAAAGAAAAACAGATCACTTTTAATTCATTTTCTGTGCGATGGCAGCGGCGGCTGAGAGGCAACACAAACAGGCTCAACCAGACAAGCCAGATAATTAACAAACACAAACCTAATTGCTCATTTCTGACGCCGGCAGAAGAAAAGAGGAAAACAACCTGGATGTGATTGCCCTCTTTGACATTATTGCTCATATAGTTGCGCAGGCAAGACTTCCTCTGGGACTCGAGGTCGGCATTGTGAATATGCAAAAACGCGGCGACAAAATCTGCGAAGCGGGCCCTTGTTTCGTGCCCTTTTAAACCGCTCTCACAAAGCACGACGCTGTGTTTGCCAACACCGGGCTCTCTCCCTTTGTAAACACAGAATATCCTCTTGCAACAGCCAGTAGAAATCAATGTACATCTCTCTCTCTCTCTGCGCAACTCCTTTTAATCCTCGAATCAAAAGCCGCTCAAAAGTTTTCTTACACATGGAGGATGAGAGGGATGTTCGCTCTTACCCAGCCTCCCACACTCCTCCCTCTTAGTGAAGTACTTGAAGCCGTTGGCGGCGCGGCGCTCTGCCTTCTCGTGCTTCTTGATGTGCCACGGCAGCTTGGTGGTGATGTTGGTGACGAAGAAGCAGCCTGGCCTCAGACAGTGATAGTGGCCCCTCATCCTGAACTCGCAGTGCTGCAGCCGAGACAGAAGAAGAAGAAAAATCAAATCTACCGCTAAGCTTTTTCCACGTAAAACTTCCAGACTTTTCAGGCCAAAAGTTAAATAGAAATCGTTTTAGCTTGTTTTAGAATAGATAAAAGTTCACTGTAAACCCGCACCCCTGCAAAAACCAGATTGAAAAAAGAGAGAAAGAAACAAAGAACAACAAGCAAGAAGGTAAGACAAAACATATTGATAAAACATTTAGACTTATCCAGATCAGAAAAACACTGAAATGAAATTTCAAACTTTCCTATAGTTTTCCAAAAACTTGACCGATTGGATTCAACGCACCTATTGTGCAGCATCTTCTATTTTCTGGTTATTTTGAGGTACAATTATTATTTTTTTATTTATTTATTTTTTTTTAGCTTTAAGCTTGTCAAAAGCTTCCCCCATTCGTGTCTGCACCACCATCTGTTTCTGAGGCCCACATCCCAGAGGACCGGGCCAAATAAGATCTGCTCAGTTCAGAAGATGGGAGGCTAAAAGGAGGCGGATGGGGAGCAGAAGGAGGAGGAGGGGGTCGGCGGGAGGGACTTTCAGTGAGACGGGTGATTTTCGACACATTAATGAATTCATTTAAACGGTTTTCGAAATACTGGCTCATGAGAGCAGGCAGGGGGGATGCCATTTAGGTTTGATTTGCCAAGCATTCCCCTGATTTTTGCCCTATTCCAGACAGCCTTGTTTACTGTGCAAGTGACAATGATTTATTGGGTAATATCAGCTAAATTGGCCTTTTCTGAGGGGAGAATGCGGCAGTCAAAATGACATCATTGACATATAAACAGGCATTACTGGGGTGAGTCGACTGTCTTTCTCAGCGGAGATGGAAGACGGGGAGCAGTGGTTGTGAAAGCCTTGAGTCAAATAAGCTCAAATACTGGTCTAATAGATAGCATACTTCATGCTTAGAAACCTCCAGGAGATGACAGCCAGTGATCCCACTCCTGAGAACCAGCTGCACTCACCTGGTTGGGACAGAGACACTGCAGGGAGTAGTAGGAGAACTGGTCGCGGACGTTGACCAGGTTGTTGTTCGGGTTGATGTGGTCCAGACAGTGGGACTCCGCCTTTCCGGAGGTCTTGCACACATACTTGCAGTTCCCAAACAAGCAGTGGAAGTGGAACTTGTTTGAGTATTTGCAGTCAGTAGCCAAACAGGGATCACTACAGAAAAAAAAGAGGTGTGGTTATGTAGGTTACTGGCTTAAAATCAAATTCTCCAGAGATAACAGGGACACTTCAAGACAAGGAGAAAGTTTATCTCCTCGTCTTGCTCGTTCATTTACGTGGATGCCCAAATCCAGGTAGTTTTGTAACTGTGGCATGCTGACAACAATATCACATTACAAAGTTCCAAGTGGTACAAATGCTTTTGCAAGGTACTGTAGAATACGCTACGTACTTTTCCTGAAATTGCAGAAAACCAGGTTTGACTTGTGGCTTGGCGTTCTCCAGGGAGGTGGTGGCCAGAGGCGAGTTTGCGGGGAGGTTGGGCATTGAGGCCGGCATCTGAGGGATGCTGCCGGTCAGCTGCTTCCAGGCCAGCAGGGATGGAGGAGGAGAGCTGTAGCCACCAGAAGACGTGAGGTTTGCCACGTCCATGGAGGGATTGCTGGCTATAGACACGGGGGCGACGGGTTGCGGCGGAGCTGCTTCGCCGGGTTCTTTGCCGTCGCTGAACGGAGACTCCGGCTTTACTTTCAAGGTGGCTCGAAGGTGGAAGCTGGAAGAGAGGCAGCTTCCGTTTTTTTATACTGATCAACAAAGCAAAGCGCCATATTTTCCAAACAAGAAGCGGCGTGACACTCACTTAGCATGTTTTATGGCCCCGTCCACAGTGCTGAAGAGGGCCCCACAGTCCTCTACCAGGCAGTGAAAGTGCACCTTATGGAGAAAGTCGCACTGTGCCTCACAGAAGTCATCTGTGTCAAACCTTTGTATTGGAGGATAAAAAACAAAAAAAAAAGACCTGTAAATGTACTGCTTTCCCAACAAAGACGACAACTCGTTCAGCTTCTCATAACAGTTTCAGTAAAGACTTTCAGTTTTGTCATACAGTAAGCCAAAATAAATTCCTGCAAGATTGGATTCTTTACGCCTTTGGGGGTTTTCCTGGCATATAAATCTTTACGTCATGTACAGTGATATGTGCCCTAAACAGTTTACTGTCATTTTCAAATGTCATTCTGGGATATTAACATACATATTCCGCCTTATGAATTTCAGCTGTTTTTGCTTTTATGTCACATTTCATCAAACCGATTTCAGTACAAGACAAAGATATAAGCAAACAAAAATGTGTTTTTAAACGATGGTTTTACTCATAGGGGAAAACCTATCCGAACCAACTCAGCTTAGTGAAAAAGTACAAAAACAAATCACACCCCCTTGTTAGATTATGAATTAAGTGTGATTAACCACATTTTTATGAAATTTGATTTCAGCTTCCCCAACAACAATGATGACTGAACACTGCCTCATCTTAAGATTCAAGAAAGCACTTAAATACCACATTCCTGACAGCATAAAGTAGACGACAAAAAGCGAAAAAACAACACGTCATATCAGGATCTAAGTAGCTATAAGAACAAATTCAGAAAGTCTGGAAAGAGTTATAGAGATATAGAGTTATAGTTAGTCATTTGAAAGTCCAGCGAACCAGACCGAGAAAACATTGAACATAGGTCAACCTTCCCAGCATTAGCAAGCCGACCAAAATTACTCAGAGTAGTCATCAAAATCTTATCCAGGAGGTCGAAAAGGAAACCAACTAAAATAACGAAAGGCACTCCACATTTGCCAGTAAACAACTAAAAACAGCATCATATCCACAGGTACACAACGGGTTATAAAGCTGGACAATGACGCAAAGCTATGAAAGGGTCAACAAAACTAAAATAAAGGGTTTGGAGTGACATAGTCAAAGTCATAAACCCAAATGAGATGCTATAATGTGAGCTAAGTGCTACAGTAAACCCCAGTTGTGACTGAATTGATTCTGTGAAGAAGGGAGGCCCAAACTCCTCTGCAGTGCCGCAAAAGACTCATTTCCAGTTAAGAAAACCAGTTTATTTCAGTTGATGCTATAAAGAGTGGCACAACCAGTTTTTAGGTGTATCAGGCAATTGCTTCTCTCGTAGGGCCAGTCGTGTTTGGATAGCTGCTTTCCTCGTTACAACTGAAATTTTAAAAACTACTTGTATTGACTCCGTTGAGGGTGCGAATGCTTTTTTTTTTCACAGTGCAGAAAGTGTTTTTTTTTTTGTTTGCTTTACCTGCGGAGGTATGTCTTCCAGACCTCAGTGGTGTTTTCTGGCCTCTTCAGCACTCTGTGCAGGTACTGAGCTGCCTCAGAGGTGTCGTGGACCTGGCCTCCCTCCAGCTCGGTTTTCAGGTTCATGGCGTTGAAGAGGGCAGGGTTCACCTGGGACATCTACAGAAACACACAGGGCGAATGAGCTGCCAGCCGCCTCGTTTTGGCAGAGCATCCGCGAGCGCAGCGCTCGCATATGTTAGCGAGAGCGTGAAAACGAGCCGACAAATACACCCGAAATTTGGCAAAGCCAAAGAGAGCAGCCAGGATTACAAACAGGCAGGCTTTTTTTTTTTTTTTTTTTCCTGTTTCTTGCTTGCTTGAGTTAGGGCCAGGCGTATTTGCTAAGTGTTCCCCGGGGGCATCTGTTAACCTTTTCATGTGATGTGGTGGTTCGAATCAAAACCCCAGAAGTCTGACACAACAACAGCGGAGCTGTTAGACAACTCCGACTCCGCTGTTTGTGTTTACTGACTGTAAGCCTGAAGTTAAGCTGTCTGAGAAGAAGATTTAGAAGACGAGTGTTTGAGGAAGGGAAGCATACAGTAAGAGGGAGGAGGTCTTCATCAGTTGTTGAGAGAAGAGGAAGAAAAAAAAAAGTGAGACTAATCTGCCATTACATCATCAATGTGATGGAAACCACCCAGCGCATTTATATCAGTCAGATAAGATTTATAGCAAAAACCGTGTCCATTTTAATCTTCACACAAACATTTAAATTTCCATACGCTCACATTTAGACTTGTTAAAAAATGAGGGCAGCGCCTTCTTGTTTTTTGTTTTTTTTTTTCTTTTACTCCCTTGACTTTTTAATCAAATAATTTATAAACTCTATAAATAAATGCAGAGTGAGGCGGGGAAGTTAAAGTATAAAGGGAGGGGAGAAAAAAAATGGAAGGCAAGTTCAGAACAGCTCATCAAAAAACAAACATCTCTATATATCTGGCATGGCACCGAGCTACTGCTTCATTATATTAATTTGTGAGAGGTGCAGCGAAAATTACAACGTATGAAAAATGGCTGGAAAATTTAAATGATACAAACTCATCTTATTAGCGGTGAAACATTAAAAAACAAACAGGCCCCTCCGTGTCCCGCTAATTTGTCTTGGGATGAAAGGCGTTTGATGGATGGATCTTACCTTATTCATAAGCGAGGATAAAAGAGATGTATTCCCCGGTACAGGGTGTCCATTTGATTCATTACTGAAACAAGGAAAATGAACAATGTTTAGTCAAGATTTGCATGAGAATAGTAAATATTACTATTTATCATAGGAGGTGCGCAAGTATAATGAAGAAGAAAAATGCTGTCTGCCTGAGAAACATGGTGCAGGGTGGAGGGTTATTGATAAACAGGAGTTGATTTATCACTGATCAATCAATTTGATGAAAATGAATTGACTTACATAGAAGGGTTTGAATTGGGGGGGAGAAATAATATTTAAAGTAGAGATAAACAAAGATGCATCTGATTTTTCGGTGATTTTTAGTCACCTTCTCACAAAGGTGACTAAAAATCACTTCCTTGAAATCAGTGTTTTGAACTTAAAGAAGTTTGCTTAAAGTCACTACTGTCTTACATACAAATTGTAGAAATAGAAAATATCACATTACGGTCACATTAAAAAAATAAAAAATAAAAACAAGGGTAATACATCAGTCATAAAATGATGACTGGTGCATCATTAACAACAACAGAATAGCATATAAGTAGGGCTTACTTATCTACTACTTTAGACTTTATAGTATGACTGTAATAATCAGTGTATTTAATCAATGTATTTCTGAGCAGTGTTAAATACACCATCTTAACTATTTTTGTTTTAAATCTTTGTGTTAATGCTGTGACAATGTAAAACTTTATACCGTTTTCATGTAATAATATTTACATGTTATAGCATGATAAAGCGATAATATGTAAATATTATAATACAATATGTTTAATTAGAATAAGACTAAAAGTCAATCTACATACTACTTAAAGATAAGCAAAAAATAATAATTAGCTTGGGTAGTTTTATTTTTGTTTTTTCAAAAGACTATATTTTCTAAATGTTGAAACATCGGTTAGGTTTCAAGACTTGCTCTCTCAAGTCTTGCTTTCAGAGAGCAAGACTTGCAGCAGATAACAGGAAGGCTAAATGGAGTCCATAAAGTCTGTTTTATCCTTTGAGCTTTCAACCTCTATGGGTAGACTTGGCAGTCTTTTGAAAAGTTAGATAAAAATCAACATTCTTTCGTGAACACACACAGCGAGACTGCTACTTAAATAACGTTAGCTGCGGTAAACATGCTAATTGCTAATGTAATGCTGAAGACAGTTTATAGTACCAACTCCATACATTCAGGTCTGTGATTCTCTTTTCAAATGATTCTTGAGGAAAAATTGTAACCGACTAAAACTGCTTTCATATATATATATATATATATATATATATATATATATATATATATATATATATATATATATATATATATATATATATATATATATATATATATATATATATATATATATATATATATATACACACACACATATATATATGTGTGTGTGTATTTGTTTGCAGTGTCTGTATACCTGTGGTCTTTCTTGCTCAGGTCCAGGCTGTGCTCCTGTTGGGAATCTTGTGGAGCGCCGGCGTTACCGTCCACAGGCTCCTGCTTCACTTGAACCAGATTAAACTGGCTGGCGGAGCCTGGCTGCCCACTCCCTGAGGAATCAAGCCAAAGACGAGGCAGAGGAGAGAAGAGACAACAAAGTTATTGTTGGTCAGCATTATTACGCTGTGACAAGATCCAATCTGACTTCTGTCCTGGCCCGAGAAGAATACTCCGAGTGATAATTATTGCGAAATTATGTCAGGCCGTCAAGCCTTTTAAACGGTGATTGAGAGGCGGGAGATATGAGGGAAAAAGACTCCTTTTTCTGCAGCACTTGTCACAACTCATTTGCCAGGCTGCCTCTTAACTGGTCATTAAGTGAGATGCTAATGCTGAGGGAAAGTGGCAGTCTCAGATTGGCCACCCGCCCCTCCTCCTCCATATCCACCTCCTCCTCCTCCTCCATTCCCACTTTCTCCGGCTTTCACGTTGGCCTGACAACGGACGGCGGCCAACGCCACCAAGCATACCCACGAGGAACAGGGGCGCCATGTCGGTCAGATTGGAGCTGACAGCCAATCAGATTGGTTCAAATATTGTGACCTCTCTATCACCGTCTCTGCCAAATAGGTATTCAGCGGACAGCGGAGTGGAATTGCAATAAATAAACAGCAGGGGACGACCTGAGGTAGAAACGCTGACAGGAAGGTGAATTCTGGTCCCCCTCCCGATCCCGGGGGACTGAAATATTAATTTGTCCTCAGGCTACATACAGAAAGCCGAGCCTCTGGCTGACAAGAAGTGGAGATTTGTCTTAAAAAATATATGTGGGAGGTGAGGCACCCCTAGGTTAACCTCTAGGACACTGAAGCTGGAGTGCACCAGCAGCCATTTTCTGGTGTTGAGGAATCAGGGATAGTGACAGGCAAGGTCATGGGCATCCAAGTGTATGCCCTGGTCAGGACCCACTCCTTTTTAAAAGAAAAAAAGAAAAATGGGATGAGCCCAGCCTATGATGAGGGAACAAAAAAAACAAAAAACAAAAAACAAAAAAAACAAGGAGAGTTTCCTCCTGCTAAAAGATGACCCAGAGACATATCAGACCGAATAGGAGTGGAAAAGCCAGTCTTGGGCCTTGTCAGCTGAAAGCTAGGAGATGGGGAAGTGTCAGTGTCAGTGTCAGTTCAGTTTGACAATGGTTGAGGTTGGAGGGGCTGTGGGGGGCGGTGGGGCTTAGAGGGAAAACAGCAGTCAGACAATAATGCTTCTGGTTTGAGGTCACCAAATGCTTACCAGAGTCCACATCCAGCCCTCCCATCCCTTCGCCTCCCCCTCCCAAACCCTCAACTTGACGAGAGAATGCCCAAAATTAACTAGCCAGACGAATCCTGCCTTGTCATTGACAATTAAATCAACTGGGAGACAAAGCGGGAGCATATTCCATCAAGAAGAGCCACTAACTGCATGATCTCCATATGATCTACAGGCTCTGTAAAATAATACTTCAATAAATCAGATGATAAGTTGACTTTTAAATAGAGAGAGAGAAACAGACTTGGATGCACTTCATGAAATCATTATTATTATTATTATTATTTTTCTTCTATTCACTTCCCAAGGAGGGAGAACAAATGAGTTTGACTCAAAGCAGCTTCTTTCTGGAAATTATCCAGGAATAATGTACACCATGTAATTACTCCGGATAAGATACAGAGCTTGTGAAAGATCATTTGTACTGTGCGTCTAATTAGTAAACCCTTCAGATGCTCGAATCACTGGGAAAAAAAACAAAAAAAAAAAACACTTAGGGGTAAATTAGAGTGGAACATTAATTAAAAAAAGAAGAAGAAATACTGAATGCAGAAACAGGAAAAGAGGCTCAATTTACCGCAAAAAAGAGGCAAAGTTTCACAGCCAGATGAGAAAATAAACGCTGTGAAAAATAGCCTCGACGCAATGACTTCTCTCACACCTTTTTGACAGAGAAGCACAAACCACTTCCTCCTCATTTTAGCCCCAAATGTCCTGTTCACACATTTTCTGAAGCAAATATGAGAAACAAAACCACAGCTACCCCTCCATTCTGCGACGCACCAACTTTTTTTTTTTTTTTTTTTTTTTTTTTTACAAAAAAATGTTTGTGATTGAGAATGTGGTGGTGGTGTGTGTGCGTGTGTGTAGGGTGGAGTTTGGAGGAGGGGGTATTTGAAAGAACAGATCTGAGCTGTAGCGGTGTGTCTGAAATGAGAAGGGACCATCTGTGGAGGCCCTACCCTCAGCAGGTGCCTCCCACCCCCCAGCAGAGTTTGCTGCTACCTGCTGGAAGCCCAAAAGGTGGAGCTGAGCCTGACAGGCTGGGCTCAGCTCAGAGCAGCTGCCCTGGCTCTCTCTCTCTCTCTTTCTCTCTCTCTCTGGGCCCGTCCTGCTCTGGGAACACCAGCAGGAATTATAATCCTTCCCCACTTCCACCAACATCCGGAGCGACCCCCCGTTTAAAATCCGCCCCCCACCTGCTTCAGACCGAGAACCCGCTCTAAATGAATGCGGCGCCACGCTCCGCAGTGCATTATCAGAATTAAACGCTTTATTTTCATTTTCGAAAGGGGCTTTGTTTTGGAGCAATATGATAAACACAGACAAGCCAATTACCTCCAAAACTTATTTGAATTATGCTAAGAAGACTCTGACATGTTTTCGTCAAAACCGGAGGTTTCTAGAAATTCAGAAAGTCTTTGTTGATGAGCGTCTTCCTTGTATCGGAGCCTGTTTCCTCGCTCTGCTGCCTTGAGTCATTTCTACCTCAGTGATTTCACTTCTTTTTTTTTTTTTTATCAGTTTGCGCATGAAAATCTTTTTTTTTTTTCTGGCAATTTTTCAACTTAATTTCATTCCACCTCCATTTGCTTGGAACGAGCGCAGACAGAGATAAGAGGCCAATGATGAGGAAACATGTTCAACACAAGCCCCATGAGCCCCCCACTCTGAATATCATAAGAGACTTTTACAGGCTCTACTCTCCCCCTGTCAGCGCATTTATCTCCAAATGGATTGTGGGTATCTAACAAGCGATCAACACAATAACAGAGCCAGAGCAGAGCACCGTGCCTCTGGTTTGTCCCTTTAAGCCCGAAAGCACAGGCTCTCCTGGCTCTTCCCTCTGTTTTGGGGATGGTTATAGAGTTGACCTCTGAGTGCACTCTGACTGCTCTGTCCACACTCAGGAAGGAGATGCTTTTGTCACCAAGTACAAAAGCAGAAATGCACAACGGTAATCTGTTAGCACTGATGTATAAGCCAGCACACAGTGCTTGACCTTTGACTTGTGTGATTTCTGAGAAATTTCCCCTTCTTTAAGGTAGTTTTATGACCAGTAATGATTCATCTAAGCCTTATCTCAATAAGCTAGAATATTTCTAATGATAAAATAGATTTTTAAAGCATTACTTTCAAAAACTGTCAAAGAATGTTCACTTTCTCAGAAACCAACATGGAAGAGTTTCCAATCAGGAAATGTGAGGTTGTGGCTGACACAATCAATTGGCATTACAGTTGTCCAGGAGATACCCTTTACAAGGAGGGTGGACCACAACCAATCACTGATGAAGAAGATGGCTGTTCAAAGAGCGCTGAATCCAAGCATATGTATGGGAAGCTTGGTGGAAGGAAAAAGTGTAGCTAAAGAAAAGACGCACAGGCACCAGGGACAACCAGAGGCTTGTAAAGAAAACCCAATTTAAGCGTTTTTGGGAAATTCACAAGCTGGAGTAGGTGGTTCAAGACATGCAGGATCCTGGTAGTTCTATCTGAACTACCAGAAGATTTTAGAGCAATTCGTTCAAAGACTTCAAGCAATGTGGATTGTGCGACTCTTCATTTCTTATAGACTTTGGGACCTTGATTTAAGAATGAAAATACAAGTTTGCTTCTTATCAGATCTGAAAAACAGTACAGAAACCACTGAGCAACAGTCTGCAGACTGTAGCTATCCCTGTGGTTAGTGCACCTTTTAAACCAAACTTTCTCCTTTCACTCTGTTTTCCATTAACTTGCTTGCAGCATTCTGAAAAGCAAGCTTCTTTAGCTGCATCCTTCTAACATTTTTTGACTTTTTAAACTTTAACTTAAAATACTCAAAATGAAAAGATATAGATGTCTAAAATATACCCCCCTAAAAATCTATGAGATTCGCTGTTTTACTAAAGTAAATTGACATTTGGATCATATTCTGATCTACTGTAAGGCAGTTGTCAGTTTAAAGCGACCTACCTGTGTCTGTGTTGTTTAACGGTTTCAAGGCAGCCGCCGCCAATCTGGCCATCATGGGTGATATCAGACCCTTGCTTGCAGAGATCTTCTCCATAATGGAAGAGCTGGCAAAGGACGTTGGAGTGGGTGCCATGGCTGCATCCCCCCCCATGGAGGAGCCGCCCTGGGTCAGAGAGTCGGTCGGCATGGAGTGGGCTCCAGAAGACGTGGCCGTTATCAGGCCGGCGGCCGTCGGGGGAGGCTGTAGAGGCAGCCTCGGCAGAAGCGGGAAGAATGGGTTGGAGGAGGCCAGGGCGCTGTTTGAAAGCGCGAGCGCTACCGGCATGTTGCTGGGCAGATTCTGAGTCAGCAGGGTCGACATGCGCTGGCCAGCGCCGGGCAGCGACTGGGTGGGCTTGAGGTTGTGGCCCGACATCGAGGAGGCGGTGGCGGTGGTGGGCGTGCTCAACAAGTGCGGCGCGGTGGCAGACTGTTGGGTGGTGGGCGAGGCACTCAGGCTGGAGTTCTTGCTGCTGATGGCCGAGAAGTCCATCAGGTCGTCGTTGCTGGACTCTTCCGGCTCGTCCTTTGGGGCCAGGAAGGTGGAGGAGAGGCCCATGACGCCGGAGGAGCGGATGTGCCGCCTCTCGTGCTTGCGCTTGTGGGAGGTCATCTGGCTGGTGGAGGTGAAGGTGAAGCCGCAGCCGGAGCGGATGCAGTGGAAGTGGTTGGTTGCTTTGCTGTACACGCAGCCCTCGTACTTGCATTCCTCGTACTTGTAGAACTTCTTGAAGCCGTCCTTGGCGTACGCGTCGTCCTTGATGTGGTAGCTCTTGTGCTTCTCGATGTCGCACTTGTTCTTGAAAGTGAACGTGCATCCCTGACGCCTGTGCAAATAATTAATGGGAATGTGTTACATAACCGCCTAAAAAGGAATTGAAAATGTCCCTGTTCCTGTTAAAGCAGCTAGCTTCAATGCATTTGGTTGGGATTTCACTTTGGTTCGCTACCAATAAGTGTCAGAAAAGTGCAGGATGCCATAAGTAAAATCCAGTGCAACCAGTTGAACTTTTTCTATGAGCAAATCAGCCTGAACCCTCCATTTCCACACAATAACACGGTGGTGGCAGCATCATGGTGTGGGAATGCTTATGTTCAAGTAACACATTTCTTACTGAGATTAATTAATCGCCATATAACTCCTTAAATGTTCGGCTATAGTTTCTGCATTGTTTAAGAGCTTGATGCTATTTTACCAGATTTAAATTAAACCTTTTAGCCTAAATGCAAAATATTCAACCTCAACATCAAACATCAAATATTCAACATCAAACATAGTGTAGCATCAGATGGTTTTCACCAGCATTTCTATTGCCAGTATGACTAAATACTCTTAAAAAACAAAAGTTTGATGTTTAAAGATTAAGAATATTTAAATATCACTCACTCTAAAAAACTCATGCCATGATGGCATGGTTTGATTTTTTTGTATTAGTGTTCTGAAATAAAATTTGAGGATTTCACAACTTTATTTATATGACCAGGTGATGTATATTAAATCCAAGTTATTCTTACATCTCACAGATACAGATCTAAAGATGTTCTTTCGTTCATTCAACCAAGAAGTTTGTTTCTAAAAGGAAATAAGACAGGCATTGCTCAAGATAATAAAATGATATACAAGAAGCTTAGTATAAATCAGTGATTATTTTTATTATTCTTTTAAAAATGGGAAGCTGAAAATTATTTATGCCCTTCTTAATATTCAGCGTAAAAGTCTTTATTAGACTTAGAGCAATCAAACCCTTCTTATAAATGAAGAGCAGCTTTTTGTGGCTCTCCGCTGCTGTTTAGACCATTTCTCGTTGGTGATGAGCTCCTACTCGTTGAGTTTGTCAGGCCTCCTTGCCATCACCCTAATCTTTTTGCTTTTTGCTCCCTCCACAAATTTTAAGTTAGGGGCCGCGGCTGGATATATGACTTCCAGTTAAAAGAAACGCAGCTCGTGAAACTAAAAGCTACCTTCAGACCTAAATCTGCCAGAATGCATTTGACCTTTTCTGTTTAGCGTTTAAACGCTTCGTGCTCGCATCGTTGACCACGTGCATCACCTGCAGTGGAAGTGCGTGGTCTTCTGGCCGTAGAACTGGCAGCCGACGGTGCCGCAGTCCTCGGTGGCGCGGAACCTCTGGAAGCCGTCGTTGATCAGCTGGGCGTTCTTCTTGTGGAAGTTTTCATGGGTCATGACATCTGAGGTGCTGGTGTACACCTTGCTGCACCCCACCTACAGAGGAGAGAGAGAGAGAGAGAGAGAGAGAGAGAGAGAGAGAGAGAGAGAGAAAGGAAGGTGATGGAAAACGAGATCTGGGCCGACAGCGCGCATCAGAGTTTCGGTTTGCGAGGAAAGGTCTGAAGAAGAGAAAAAAAACAGGTAGCTTCTTGAAGTGCGGTACTTTAAAGATATCTGATATACAGTACGGGGTACAGAAGAGGGAGCGCACTGTGGTTAAGAAAACGCTAGTGGCCTAGAAATGAGTGGAAGAGGGCTGTTTTCTCACATTCAACTTTTAATTTGTGGTGATGCACATGTGAGCGTCACCGGTTTCAGATTAACCCTTTGAATGGGAAACAATCTTTGTCATCTTTGTAACAATTGGAAAGAAAAAGGTAGTAACTGAAAGAGTTGGTGGTCACCGCAGGCTTGTGAAACTACAGTACCTTCCTGGCAGAAGCTGCCTTTTAGAAAATGAAATTCAGATTTGGAACGTGATGGTGGAGATGCTACGAGCTTACAGTAACACTGAGAGAAAAAAAAAAAAGAAAAAGGTTTAGAGAGGTAGTGGGGCGAGGAGGGGGGTGGGGGGTTGCAGAAGGAAACCACAGGAGTAAGATGACTGTCTTGATCTTTAGTTTAAAAATATTCTGGAAACAAACGACTCCTTACAGGCAACAAAGAGGGAAAAAACGAGGTAATGTTTGAATTTAAAAGGAACGATTGTATATCATCAGTGGCAACTTCTCCATATCGAGTCAAACAATGAAAAAAACGCCACTCTGCTTCTTTCTTCTTTTTCCCCTCCCCGCCTCTTAAATCAGAGCAGCCGATGCCAACATCTGCAGGTTCTCAGCGACTGTTAAAACAACGGCTGAAATATCCTAATAACAATTACGCCGTCGGAGAGGTATAAAAAGAAAAAAAAAAAGTATATATATATATGTGGAGCCATCCTGGGCTGCCCTGCTGCAGTGACACTTTGAAAATAAGCAGATGAAACAAAAATTAAACAAATCCAGAAGGAGGGGAATAATCCTCAACAGGCCGCTTGGTACTAAAAGATGAAAAATGTGTAGTTTATATAAACACCTTAGGGAAATTTTATCCATGCCAATTAAGGAGTGAGAGAGTGAGGAGAACAGAAACACGCCGAAGCTTCACATCTATTCACTTGCTCTAATTTCTTCGTTTTGATTTGGTTTCTGGATTTTTTTCTTTTCTTTTTTTCCCAGGCTACTGTTCAAAGACAGAGCTGTAAATCCATGAGTCAGAGCCAACAGAATCTGACTCATTTTCATTGCATTTACTCAAATATATAATATATCAATATTTTTTGGTTTGTGTGTGTGTGCGTGTGTGTGCGTGTGTGTGTGTGTGTGTGTGTGTGTGTGTGTGTGCATTTCTACTCTGCGGAAGCTTTATCTCTTATGAAACTGTAGAGTCTTTCTTTTACTGTAAATATTTTACAATTAAGGTTTTCGTGCATTTTAATATAATTTTTTTAATCATTTACAATCTATGTGATCTACAAAAAATATTTATTCTACTGCATAGATGAAGCAAGTTAAATATAACTGTCTAAGTTGGTGATTTTTGGCTTTCCACAACAATACACCGACAGTATACAGTCACCTCCATACGGGATATCGACTGTTTCCAAGCCAAATTTTGGTAATTGACACTACTCTTTGTCAAAAAGCTGGTGGTAGATACTCAGTTAAAGTGCTTAGATCTTAATTCCCTTAGAAAAAAAAAACACGCTGACGGATGAATGGCTGAGAAAAAGTTGATGGAAGAAGCAATGAAAGCCTAACCACAGCGCCTTGCAACATAATAATACCCTTTGACCTTTTTCACACTTTCTCACGCTGCAGCCACAAACGTTCATCTATTTTATTCACTTTTGATGTGACAGACTGTCGCAAAGTAGTGCATAATTCTGGAGTAGAAGGAAAATTATTTATTTTTGCATATAAAAATCTGAAAAGTATAAAGCCACCAACTCCCCTAAAACAACCCAGTCCAACCATTTGTTTTCAGAAATCATATAGGAAATATTATCTCAGTATAATAAAATCAACCGTAATTCACTGTCTTGCACCTTGATATTTTAATCAAGCTGCAAAGAGTCACATGGTAACTCTAGAGGAGCTACAAAGACGCACAGCTCAGGTCGGACGAACTGTCAACAGGAAATTTATTACAAACGTCCTCCATAAATCTCTTAATGCGCTTGGGTCAAATGTAACTTGTTGCTCTGCATGCAAAACTCTATTTGTGGTGGTGCAGCTAAACAGAGCATCGTCCTCGAAGGAAACCCGTTAGAAGCTGCAAGGGGCGTAAGACGAGGGGGTGGGCAGAAGTCTGTGACCCCAAACACAGAGCCGGAGGCCCTGCAGTGAAATCACGTACATCCAAACAGATTTATTTATTCTACATGTACATAGCTGGTAGAGAATTCAAAAGACTCTCTGCTGTAATCAGGAAGTAAAATGTGTAAAAAAAAAAAAAAAAAAATTGGGAAAACCTACAAGGGGTTTTCCCAATTTGTAAATGTGCACTTTAAATAACCTACTATAAAGCAGACTTTTTAAAACTGAAAATTGGGTTTAATAAATGTTAAACATTTCAATCCTAATCTGCTTGTTGCAGATTAACCTGACATTAATCGCATATTTCGGATTTTCTTGCAGCAGCGAGTTATTTGCATGTTATTCATGCTGAAGAACGTTGAACCAAGGTTGCGGGATGTTGTTTATTATTATTATTTTTTTTAGTGCACATCTGTGTACGTTGTGCGCTTTAAGTCATGCCCACCCTACATGTTTGTGGCCGTGTGTGTAGGTGGGCGAGGGGGAGCTGCAGTGTACCTGCATGCAGTGGTAATGGGTGCTTTTTCCGTTGAGGTGGCAGCCATGGTAGTAGACGCTGCAGTCGTCCAGGGGGCTGAAGCGCATGAAGCCATGCTGCAGGGAGTTGTCCCGCTTCTTGTGCATGTTGTAGTGCCTGATTACATCCTGCTTACTGGTAAACCTCTGCAAAAGGGTAAGGGAAAAGGGAGGGGAGGGGGACGAGGAGAAGGAGGAGGAGGAGGAGGGATAAACAGCAACAGGTTGGCATTTATTTAAACCGGTCACAGAATCAGCAACAAGTCACTTTAGCTCTGTGAAGGCAGCAGCTGCAGCATGCAGAAGCCAGTTGGCAGCCGGGGCGGGATGTGCACGCTGTTAGGGAAAAGGATCAGGATTTCTTTAAAGATGACAGTCTCTGTGCTTATTGATTTACTCTGCAAAATGAGCCTTGAAGGGTCTTGGAAAGCACCAAATATTCTCTCCAACAAAGCCTTTCTCTCTCTGTTTTTCTTTTCTTTTTTTTCTGTCGTCTAACAAAATGCATTTTTATTTACAAATTAAGATGAATCAATTGACATGCAAGATCACAGTTCTTGTGTTGTTTGTTTGGTTTTTTTTTTTCTTGTGATTTTTTTTTTTGCACTGGAGGAAATTATGTTCCATGCAGACGGTGTTTCAGACGTTCACAGGGGAGAAACAGCAGACAACAGAAACAAACAAACAAGTGAACCAAAAAGAAAAAAAAAACATTTTCCCTTTTAATTCACTGAGATATGATTCCGTTTTTAATTAAAGCACCACGCTTGCCTTTTTCTTTTTCTTTTTCTTTTTTTTTTCTCTCTTTCGGTTGGTGCAGGTTTCAGCTGTAATGATGAATGAATATGCTTAGGGACCTGCCCTCTAAAATTACAAATATATAAATAAAAATGTTTCCCACATCCAGGAGTCAGGAAGGGGGAAACAGAAGGGGGGGAAAAAAAGAATCACTCCGCAGAGACCTGCAGGAACCAAATCTGCTGTAATTGGGTTTAAGCTGATGCTAAAGAAACTGTAACAGGAGAAGCTTAAATCAATGAGACAATTCTGTCTTTAATCCATATCTATCTGCAGTTGAGGGGGGAAAAAAAACAACAGAACAGAACTATACTAAAAAGAAACTAATTGCTGCACAAAGTAGGGTAATTGCTTTGTGTCATGTGTTCCTCTTAAAAACCTAAGATCTCACACAGCTGTTCGTTTATCACACTTGGACTGTTTCCCACTGTATGTTTCTGAGATGTCTGACTCCGTCGCAGTGCACACTTCATTAGGAGTTTTAATCTAACTGATGAACGCTCCGTCACTTCTTTAATTCCACCACCACCCTTTTTTTTTTTTTTTGGCTCAAAAATCCTGATTTCGTGTACTGTGCGTGCGCTTTTTTTTTTTTTTTTTTCCCCTGCCGTGCGATGACGGCTGATGACCGGAAGACGAGTTGAGCCGCGGTCAGGGTACATTCGATCCGTCAAGCCGTCCAAAATAGGCCATAGAGAGAGCTGACTGGGAAAAAGATCTCATTTTCAGTGGAGTGGCGATGAAGGTTGGGAGCCACTTGCTACATTTATTTTAGGATTCCCACCAGTGTGGCAAGATGCACACTCTCGCTCATGTACAAGCCCATGAAAGGAGAATGTTAGGACTCAGCCAATCGCCCGCAGGCTGGCAGTGGGGTAATATTCCAGGAGTGTGTGTCATGTAACATTTCATGAGTTATCGCTCTGAAAAAAAAAAAAAAAGGGGGGTTGGGGGGGCTGCTCATCATGCCGTGCCTGTCCCTTTTCTTTTTCTCTATTTTTTTTTCCCTGTGTATTGACATCCAGAGAGCTGGCTTCCAGAGCATATCTATGTTTCCACACAGCACAAAAATAACAGAGAAATGCAGAGCTGACCGTGGAAATTGCCGTGATAACCTGAACTAACTCTCTAAATAACGACATGAGATGATTTTCTTTTGTGTTCTCCAAGAATGTGTCTCGTCAGGCTGCTGAGGGGGGATAAAAATTCATGCAGAAAATGAAAGCTTAGCCCTGTGATGCTCATCGCAACATAAACAATATTTATCCGAGGGTAATCTCCTTAGATCGGGAGCAGACAGAAGATTACAACTAAAGATGGCTTCATTTAGAAACAAAATTAGGGGAAAAAAAGAGAACTCAATACTCGGCTCCCTCTCTCTCACTGGCCATATGCTGCAGCATAAACAAGGTCTGTTTTATGATCTGCTTTATGTTTTTTTCCCATCCTGTGCATGTACATGACATGCTGTTGAACCAGGAAAAGATTAGAAATGTGAGATTGGATTAAAGGCAGAGGCAGTGTATTAAAACAACAGTAAGTGAGCAGATACAAAATGATATTTTAGCCTTATTAGAACAGCTCTGCCTGGGAATGACTGAAACCTGGACAGCCGCAGCTTGTTCAGCGGGCCTTAGACCAACAAACCTTTCATCTGTGTAAACTTTGGTTGGGTGTGACCCACCGAGTGGAAAAAAAAAAGGCACATCCTGTCTTATTTGTCTATCCTTGGAGCACCGCATCCCATTTTTGGGTCCTTCAGACCTTTAGCTTTAAATCACCCCTGCTGTCTTAAAATAAACCATTGCCATTTATTGCTCCTGGGCAGGTTTTAAACCAATAAGGGTGGCCTTTTCAAATTTGCATTTGGGTCATGCTCATAAAAAGTGATAAAGTACTCACGCTCACCTGGTAGTTACACTCAGGGTCCATGCAGTGGTAATGCTCTCTGTACTGGTAGGCACAGTGCACGTGTCCACAGTGCTGGCTTCCAGAGAACCTGAAAACACAGGACATGTTAAAACATATTAATAATGGAACGCTGTCATCTTTGTCTCATTATAATTGGCCTAGGTTGCCCATGTTGTTGCCTGGACCAGGTGAACCTGGAGCTGCCGCGTCACAGCGTCAGATCAAGATTCTCGCTATAAGTTACGCTTGCAAAAAAAAAATCACCATACAGTATTTTTTATTTTTTTTTACACAGAAAGATCTAAAACAAAATCGTACAAATAGCTTTTTTAAAAATAAACCCATGAAGCTGTGTTGTTATAGCAGCATTTTCTTAGTGGTGTTGCGTCAGGTCTCACACCATCAATGTCTTTCATGTCTGGACATTTTTTTTTTCAAACAACAGATTTTTTTCAGTAGCATTCCTCTAGCCAGCTGACCAACAGTGTGCAGCAACGTGTAGGGGAGGGAAAGTGTTGCACTGTAATACAGTCCATTACACAGAAATTCATAGAAAGCACTAAGGTCAACCATCAGTCCAACTAAAAGTGCAGGCTCTATCTGGTCCTTTAAGGGACAGTGGATTGGGGCCCCGGGAGATTACAGGGGCCTCAAAAAGCTATATAATAAGTGCATATTTGTTAAAAAACTTAAAATCCCATATCACTGTGATTCATTTTAGCAACTACAGGCGACGATGTCCCCGCCTCTAACCTAACCCTCGACCTCAAGCAGATCAGACGCAACAGCAGCAAGCTTAAAGGGCACGCTCAACGACTCCTACTCCTACTTTGATTTTGATGTGACTGTGTAACTTCACCACAGACGTTCTTGTCACAGTTACGATTCTGTGTGAAAAAATATTTGATGGATTAGGATGTGTTAAGAAATGATGGCGCGCGCATAGGGATAAAGATAGGACAAGGCGTAAAAACGCTGGAAGTTGTTGACTAACGAGCTTTTGTAAATTGCATATGCAACTTGCGTGGGTAGGTCCCACATCCTTTGCTTGTTGTTTGTGTAACATAAAGAGCAGAACAGCAAAACAGTAAAATACGAACTACTAAACTGCTTGTGGGTGATCACATCTCTCTCGCATAGTCTATCAGAATAACATGATCAAAATATTAATAAATAAACGTTACAGAACAAAGTTATAACCAGTAAGCCGCAGCACTACATTTACAGCGGCAGGATTACGTGTTTAAATAAAAGCAATTACATGTTACGTTTGCCAACTTTGAGGGGAAAGAGGAATATAACGTGGCAACACGGAGAGATGTGACTCAGAAATGATCAACAGCAAATGAAGAACGATTTGCTGATAAATCATTAAAATTACCAGAAATTGGAGAAAAAAAGAAAAGAAAAACAACACAGGTGATTGAGTTCTCAGAGGTAGCTCGCTCGTCTTCAGATGTCACCTTCAAAGTAACGAATCTCACACCTTCAAACCGGCTGCTGCTTTCCACACTCTGCCACAAATTACCCGTCTGTCACACCAATTTCAACCAAATTATCTTCATTTATTTCCAATGGCGCCGTAAGAGACACTTATTACTCTAAAACCTTTTTTTTTCCTCTCTCTTTGCAGTCGCTGACACATTAGGGACTCTTATTCTTCATATTGCTGTGAAAAATCCTTGTCAAATCAATTCCTCGTTCTCTCAGGTAAACAACAATTTGGCCCTGTAAGGTAAAAGATCGGACTGTGCGTGTTTTCCCTCCTGTCAAAAGCGCAAAAAAAAACAAAAAAAAAAAAAAAAACCCTGGAATTTTAGTCTAAAAAAAGCAGCTTTTTACTGTCGAGCAGACACTTTTATGGTGGTGATTATAAGCCTGACAATGATGACTGTTAAAATCCTCCAATTACCAGTGAAAACACACAAATAAACATTTGCTCTGCTGCTGCCAAGGACTCCATCTGCTGTAGTGCCGAGGAGAGAGGGGGAAAAGGGGGCTGAGTAATATTTTTTCCATCTCTCTCTGTTTTTTTTTTTCCCCCTTGTTAGGATTATCCCAGAGCTGCATTTACAGATCACTTTGCTGAGTTCATTAAGTTAATTGAACAGCATATTCAGGACTGCTTTTAAGTTGACAGTGTGGGTGTTTGTGTCTTTTTAAACACAGCCAAACCAAAGATTTTAGGCGTCCTGAAGCAGAATTTTATTTGTGAGGCACCATATTTATTCCCAATTATCATTCAAGTATTTATATTTACTTTTTTTTAAGGTAATGGCAGGTAAGAAAACCCCAAATCTTATCTCCTAATAAAATGGATATGAAAATATTTTTGAATTCAAGTTTTATATTATTATATCCTACACAAGATAGTAGTAGTTGAAGCTGACTTTTCATAGAAATCCATACCCAAGCGTAACAATGCAAAATTAAGAGGAAGGAGAAAGTATGGAAAAGAAAAGCCAATTTTTATTGGTATTATGTCAATAATACCAATAAAATATATTTTAGATTTTTCATTAGCTGTCAAGCTCAATCAAAAATGAACAAAATCCTTGAAATAAACCGTAATATAAAATATGATGTGTGATATGTGAGCTTCACTCTCAAAAAACTGAATTACGTACATTTTCCATGCTATTCTGATATATTGATATTCACTCCTGCATGTGTATAACAGTGGCACTTATCAACCTTTTCTGTAAGAGTTTCTGTCTCTCTTGGGCCCCCAGGCGTCCTGGGGTCTTAAAATCTGCCTATGTTGGGCCAGCCCTCTTTCCAAAAACCCCAGCAGAAGGCCTGACGGCTCTTTTAACGAGAGTCGACCAGAGCGCAGAAAAGAGCCAACATATGTCTTGTCTATAAAGGCAGCCTCACACACATATATACATGAACATCCGCGACGATTAACACACGCAGCCCCCCACCTTTCCCCTTGGAGACTACAGTCCACCCCTCTGCTCGTTGCCCAGCTGTATCACTTTGCCTCTGGACAATTCCCACTTGCCGCGTCAGGGGGCCTAATGGGCCTCTGCTATTCAGCAGCAGATTAAATATTAATATCGCCACGATACAGAGATTGCAGAGCATCTCCAGTTACAATAGAGTTACACAGATCAAAGTGGTGAGGCAACGGTGGCTGCATGAAAGCATTTAAAGAGCAGAAACTGCGCCTAAACGCCATCAAGGAACATCTTTGCGAGCCGAACTTGAGTGCGAGTTGAAAATATGAGAAAGCTTTTTTCCCCCCACCCCATGTTTTTTGCAGGGATTGGATGAAAACATATTTACAAAGCCAATTTTTTTGTCACATTCTGCGCTCATTATCCGGGGCTTTAAAAAGATCCTCCTCCCCTTGCCTCTACCTCCCATCTTGCTGCTACATTTGCCCTTTTTATGAGCCCTCCTTTTCCATTTTTCCCCTCCCTTCTCTTCTTTTCCTTTCTCTCTCTCTCTCTCTCTTTTTTTTTTTTTCTCAAGCCCAACACGGAAATTGAAACTGTATCTGGGCTTATCTGCAACCTCCCCGTGCATCAACTGCCGAGATGTTTAGACAAATTTTATGCATTATGCAGCGCAAATATCAAAACAGTTCTTGGCAGTGCCAGCAGAAGCCTCATTAAAAATTCCTTAATTAAATCTTCTTGCAAAATGTAATCAGTCCAAGGAAGGGGTTTCATGTGTGTGCATGCGAGCGAGCGAGTGTGCAGAAGAGGACGTGCACATGTGTGTTTCTGTCAGTGCCAAGGCTTTGATTTGTGCCCTTCATGTTATGGCTTGGAGAAGTAATCATTAATGGCAAAGCCACTTTGGCTTTTCAAATGCCTTTTTTCCCTTTTTATATAGACTAAACAGACAACGATGATCAACTTTTTAGTGATGATGAATTCAACTGGATGTTATGTCCAGTGAAATGAAAGGTACATTCCCTTCTTTACTGTATTTTGTTGTAAATGACTGTAGTGTTGGTCATTTTTTGCTTTTGGCATTTTGTGCTTAAGCAGTTTTGCTTGTTTCACACTTAACTTTTTTTGGGGTGAACCGCTATACCAGACAGCGGGATCTTTCATACCTGCATTTACCATTTATGTTTTTTTATTATTTTTGTATAATCTATGCATAGTGTACCATAAGAAAATAGAGCTACCTTACTTTAATTAATAATTTAACAGTAGCGGGTCAATCATATTTATTTTTGGTCTCATCTGGGATTATAATATGACATACTGAATAAAGGTCAATGAGTCCAAATTCAGGACTAAAAAGTGAGAAAAAGTTTTCAGTAAAATAAATAAATAAAATAAAATAAAATAAGTTGAAATCTGAACATTTGATGTCTACTTATCTAACTAACTCATTAAAATCTCAAAGCATTTTCACAAGAAAATAAAGGAACAGAGGTTGAAAACCCATTTAAAATAAAAAAAGACTAATAATAATATCAAAACATTGCATAAAAAAAGGAATGCTGCAAACCAAAAATCAACAAATAGGCTGCACATTATAAACATGAACTGAACAGATAATCTTTGATCTTCTGTGCAAGTATGGAAAAGGATTAGTAATCCATAATCTAAAGTAGGAGGAGCAAATAGAAACTGAATAAAAGTGGCTCAAGAATGGAGCCCTGAGGAACCCCACATCTGATCTTCATTCGTTCATATTAATAATTCAATTCAATTATACAAAATCATGTTGATATGCAAATCAAATTGAAAGGCAAAGCCACCCATTTTTCGATCAGCTCAAAGCATGACCAAACTTGCCGCTGAAATCCAATAAAACAATTTAGACCTCAATAGAAATCCTTCATAATATTCACATTTTTATCCTTAACAGTACAAATAGGAGACTGTAAATAACATTTATGTTTAGCATGTAATTGCACATCACAGCATGTTTTTTTTATTTCCATTTCATCAACATTTAACTACTCTTCTCATACATAAGGCTCCCTATGGATCATTTCCCTACCAGTGTAATTACTTGAAAGGCCGAACTGCTGCATCAGTTGATTTAAAAAAGATCTCTTTATGTTTTGAGCAAATTTCTATTGATTTTTGTACCAAGAGGGATTTGCATACCTGGCGATATATTTCTGGTAGAGGTTTACGTCATCACTGGCGGGTTTATCAGGCGGCAGACCATTCCTAATGCAAGAGCAAACACCAAACAGACAGGATTAATAGTGAGGCAGGCATGTCGGTTGTTAATAAGAAGAAACTGACACAATATTTTCTTAAAAGCCACTCCCAAACTGTGCTCTATCAATATGTATTTTCCAGTGGCATAACAGCGTTTTCAGCCACGCCATGAATCAAAGATAGAAGGTGCGTACTTTGATGCAATGCACTGGCTCCCAACCAATCAAAGTCCAAAATACGGAAGCAAAAGGACATTAATCTTTTGTTGTGCGGAGAGTATGCAAACATAAAATAAAAGATCTAAAAATCAGCATTTTCTGATAATCTCCAGAGGCCTTGGCTCTAATGTGGATGTCAAATCTACTGCAATCTGTCTGGAATCAGCGTAAACAAAGATGCAAGACACCTCTAGAAGCTGATATATAGAACGTTAGCTTCGGCTCAAACAAATTCATTTCAGGGCAGGAAATAAAGAGGAATTCATCACATTACAGAGGCGCGCGGGGGAATGGTGTTTTCCTTTTGTCACCTGTGTTGTGATTCCTTTCATAAAGCTGGCAGCAGAATAAAAACCCCTAATAGAGATTTGGTCGTGTTTGCTCCCGCTCAGCAAGTGGCATTTAGCTCCATGTGAGCGGCTCCACACAGGGGATGACCTGAGGTTAATCTGGCCCAGAGGGGAGGATACATTGCCAGACATTTTACCCAGCGCCCCTTCCTCCTCCCTGTGTACTACAAGCAGCAGACTGGGTCAGTTAGCCAGCACTGCCGCTTCGCAGAGCCCCCAACCTGGCAAAGGCCAAAGCTTGAGGGAGAGGTGCCTGAGGGCTCTTAAACAGTGTCTTTGATAGGTCCTGGCTGAGTAGAGACGAGGTCACAACCAATCAAACAGACTCTGGAAGCTCCTTCCTACTGCTAATGCACACAGCTGTAGGTGAGCTCCCCAAACCCCTCGTTTGCTTCCTTTAAAGTGCCCTCATCAGGCAGCGTCGAGCCGGCCCCTGCGACTCACCGGGAGGTTAGCCGTGGCTCTGAAGTAATTAAAGGGAGAGTTGTTACACCCCAGCCAAACGAAAGAAGTCAGTCACTTTGCGATGACTGTGCTAAATCAGTCTCCATGGAGTGCTACGGCGAGTAAACACTTCATGCGCCTTCGCAGCTCATAATGTCGTGGATATATTGGGCGTTATGCGCTGTTTCACACTACGGAGGTAGCAATTACCTTTGCGTTTGGCTAACTGACTCACAGAAGCAGTTAAATTGTATGTGAGCATCACATTAGCTCTGAGGGGGCTGCACTCAGAGACCATCGGTGCAAGGAAAAGAGAAATTTATGTTTGGAATTGTTCGATTCTGTTAGTCAACTTTAAATGAGGGATTTGTTGTGTACTCAGTATGTTATTTTAAATGCAGAAAGTAATAGAGGATGTTATCTCCTTTGTAAAAAAAAGGCCTAAATAATCTTTATGTTGGTGTATTTAATTCAAATACATCAAAAATAAGTTGACAGGATTCTATGTTTAGTGACAGACACATAACATGTTAGTGATCAGGTGCAAATAGTGTCACTGTATTTCAGTCAGTATTTGCTTCAACTTTTTTTTGTTTTGTTTTGTTTTTCTTGTTCTTGTTCCTCAATTTCTTGATAAACCACACATCTATTTTGATGAGCCACACCCAAACTTGATCTACACAGAATCTCAGCTGTTTTAAATCATTATTTGTATTGACTGTGTCTGCAATATAAATGTGACACACGAAAGCACAAAAGACTACTTTTGGTATAATTTTCTAAACTAGAAAAAAAAAGGGTTTTCCCACGCTACTCTTGTATTGTTTTGACTGCTTTCATGAAACTTAAGATGTGAAATGAAGAAATTCAAGAGTGCTACAAATATTTTAGGACAATTGACTCAGATTAGCACTGTTTAGGCTTGGCCATAATATAGCAGTGTTCATCTAAAACAGTGCTATGCTAGTTTAAGCTAGTTTAGAGTTAGTTAAGTTCCACATTAAAAAAATTCAGATTAGCATAAATACAAATTTGCTGGTGCCAAGCTATAGTAATGCTAAAACAGTTTACTCATGAGGCTATAGCCTGCATTCTCAGTTTAGCACTACTTTAGCGATGCTAAGCTAATTTTGGCGACTTCATTGGTATACTGTCTAGAAATAATTTAAACTTTAGCACTACTTAATGTACCTTAACATTTTTATTATTATTGAGGCTATTGCCACCTTCTAGTTCAGCAACTCTTATTATAACAAAATTAATTGGATTCCCAGACCAAGTGAGCGCAGTATTTTCTTTTTTTTTTAATTATGAAAAAAAAAATCTTAAGAAAACTGTCCAAGATCTGTATGATTACTAAGTTCCCAAAATCTAATGAAAATTAGATTTTTTTTCCAATAAAAGTTAAAGAGGAGATATTTATTGTATCACATAAAAATGGCAAAAATAAAAAATAAAAACTTACTTCACTGACGACACAGTGCCTGTGGTTATAGAGTCAGTCTTGGAGAAGCTGGACTTCATATATTCAGCCGCGTTGAAGCTTATGTGTCCTGCCTGGTCCATCGTCAGCCCCGGAGCAATGTTGGCCCCAGTCGTGCCAACAGCGGGGACCCCAGGAGCTCCAGGGTTTCCTGGTGCCGTAGCCAGAACATTAGGGATCAAAGAAGTTTCTGGATTTCCTGGTATTAGCTTCTGGATCGTTCGGATGTCATATTTGGAAGGACGACCAACTTTACCGGTCTTAAAGGCGATAGCGCCACCCATATCTGGGTTGCCCTCGCCGGGTTTGAACAGGTGCAGAAACTTGACATTCTCCAGGTCGTACTTGGACGGTCGCTTGTAAGCATTGCCGTTCTGCTGCTGCAAGCTCTCGCCCATCTTCAGCTTCTGAATGAAGAAGTCGTATTTTGAGGCTCGGGAGGCCATGTTCTGTATGTGGGAAGAATTGGGCGGCTGAGAGTTGCCCAGCTGAGTTGCTCCCGACTGTTTGTGGTCTAGGCTGGAGTGGTAGATCTGGCTCTCCGCCCCCGGCAGGCCGCCGGAGCTCTGGAGCATCGAAGCGCTCTTTTCTTGGGTCTGTTTGGAGTTGAGGTCATCCGGTTTGGGTGGGGAAGCGTGCACGGGCCAAGGGAGGGTTTCACCAGCTTTTAGCTTGCGGATGTACTCTTCGTACTTGGAGAAGCGAGGGCTGCGCGAGTCCTCCGCATTGCTGAGGGACGAGGGGTCTGAGGTAGCTTTGACAGCATCAAAGCTGATCTTCTTGGTCACCTCGTCCCTTACCTGATGGTCATCATAACCAAACATCCCAAGAAACTTATTCATGGTGTTGACAGCATAGTCCCGTAGGGCTGAAGCTTCTCCTGCACAAAGAAAATAAAAAGTTACATATAAGGTTCAATTAGTTAAGATTGTTCATTTGAAAACTGGTGTGTATAAAATGGAAAGAATCTTTGTATAATACCATAAACAGCATAGATGCAATGATAACACCTTTACTTCAGACAGTTGTCCATATGGTTCGCTATAAATAAATAACTCTGTTGCCATAATGAATATTTTTCTAACCAATTAGATTAACTATGACCAAATTTGCCAAAATGCTCACTTGGGTAATGAACATGTCTAGAAACAAATGGCAGCGCTCTTGCATTTAAGGACCTCAAACAAATCTAACAACAGGAAAAGTTTGTCTGCATTGCATGCAACATCTGTAAATGTCTGCGAATATATGTGTCTACAATCAAACAGCCTCAGGCTCTTCCTGTTTTGCTTGCTGTGTCAGTCCTGCAAAATCTGCAGGTTAACATAGCAAAGAGTGTGTGCCATGAACACACATTGTTTTGTCAATAACGATAAAGTGGTTGTCAAAATTTAAAAAATGATTTTTTTTTTCTCTCAAGCAGAATCGGTAACACTTTATTTGAAGGGGGGTGAATAAGACTGTCATAACACTTTCATAAACATGACATAACACATGTCATGAACATGAATAAGCCTTCATGAATATTTATGACTGTTGTCATAAAGCGTCATTCGGTAAATTATGACACTTTTAATACAAAGTTGAAATTATTCAAAATGTCTTTGTTATGACAACTTGACATTAACCAATAAATCATTACTGTTTAAACTTTACCTTTAATAACATAAAGTTACCTAATTTTTAAAGTGCAATCAGTAATACTTTTATAACAAATTTATATCAGTAATGATTTATTGGTTAATGTCAAGTTGTCAAAACAAAGACATTTTGAATAATGTCAACTTTGTATTAAAAGTGTCATAATTAACCGAATGACAACAGTCATAAATATTCATGAAGGCTTATTCATGTTCATGACAGGTGTTATGTCATGTTTATTACAGCGTCATGTCAGTCTTATTCACCCCCCTTCAAATAAAGTGTTATCGCAGAATCTTCCGCTTTTGAAAAAATCTTAAAACGAATACCTTTTAAAAACAGTAACACAGCCTTACATAGTTCTCCAACAATGAGGCTTAAATTATATTTTAATGCCTTGTTTTTTTGTTTGTTTTGTTTGAAACTTTTCAATCAATAATCTCTATTCAAAGGCACATTTCACTGAGTAGTTTTTCTTGAAGCAAATTTCTAGACCTATGAATATCAACACACACACACATGCCTTATTGAATTATGAGAGGCTAGGACAAATGGGCTTCTGTGCAAGATCAAATGTATACTCCAAGGAAACAAGCATAAAGATTTTGATCAACTTACAAAAGATGAAGTATATTTGAAAATGCTTGGGTTATATTTATTTCACAGGAATTCTCAGTAGCTGTGCCATCTGTAATTGGATTTTTACCCTAACCGAATAAACATGTTCAGATTAAAGCAGGGAACTTGTGCTGCTGCAAGAAAATATTAATTTATTTAAAGAATTAATTATAGAATTAAAAGATTTTTAGTGCTTAATGTAAAAAAAATCCAACAACACTACAGGAATTAAGAAAATGTATTAAATAATGTTTTATAAACCAATAAACCTTCAAAGTTGATTATTGTGTCACCTTCAAAAGTGCAAAGAACAAACTTTTTGTTCATTTATTAACTAAAACATAATTTTACTTAAGGACTCCATTAAATTGGACAACTTCCCCAAGGACACAGGCAGAATACAGTCAATGTATAGTTTAATTGCATTATGTGGAGATTAATTCTGCCTCATTAAGTGCGATCCAGGTTAGAGTAAGTGGTCAGAAAGTGGCGGAAAGGAAAGGATGATTTGGCCCTGAAAGCAGTGAAAGGATCGCGCTATGCATGAAGAAGAGGAGCTTGCGTGAAGAGGAAATGGTGCAGAGAAAAAGGGAGTAAGAGAGAAGCGGAAAGAAAAAAAAAAGAAAGAAAAAAAGAAAGAAAGAAATAATCAGGAGTGGCGGAGCAGCCTTGTTGTGTTTGCAGATCTGACTCATTTCCAAAAGTCTCCTCTTGAGTAACTCTGCACATTAGGCAGGATCTGAGAACAGATGATCATTTCAACAGCGCTATGTTCGACCTCCTTTACTTACTCACTGACTTGGCACGGTCACAGGGACAAAATCCAAAGTCCTTTTTTAAAAATTTGTTTTACTGCTGTTTTCATCACCAGAGAACACATGAGCTGGCAGGAGGAGGTGCCGCCCAGCATCCGAGGTAATTAATACGCAAATATTTCTGTTCTTGTCTCATATTTCTCAGTTATTGCTAAATCAGTCCCTGGGCCCTGCTCTTCACATCCCCTGCGCAGCATGTAAAATAATCCCCAAATTTCCACTCGCCACGGCTGGGGTTGTTTCTCCACTCTGTGGGTCGGTATGAAACAGGATCTAGTGGATCGAAGTGCCATGAAATTTTTAGGAGAAATAGATCAGATATTTGAGAGGAAATACCTACAAGTTTGCCACAGATCGGTTTGTCAAATCTATCGTGTTTTCACATGTACTAAAACCACAGTGACACTACGTAAATACAATTGCCTACTGTGCTGTTTAACACCGGATCTCACGTTTACATTTTTTTTTTCTTTAGCCGAAAAATGAATTGATGGCATTGAGTATAACTGGGACTGCTTCTGAAGAAGACCATTTAGAAAGGACAACAATTCGAGTTCTCTTGGATGGATATTATTGGTTTGTATTTATAAGGACATCTCAAGTCGCACCATGTGATATGCATCTATCTATCCATACAGTGTATCATATTGCTCCAAAGTTAGGGCAGTCCCACCCACAGATCAAAGAGTGAAAGAATAAAACTACTTTACTAAAACTTGAAAAAGAGAGCGCCTTGTGAAGTATTCATACTTTTATATCAATGTAATTCCCACATTTTATCAAAAAAAAAAAACAAAAAACCCCACCAACATAAATGTACTCTCTACACAACAAGCCTTCACAAAGCGGTTTTCAACTAATTTTTACTTGAAAAGTAAAAACTGGTCCAATACACCTATATAAAATTATTTCATAAAATTAATCACATTTAATTCCCTTTAAAAGTCAGAGAATTAAATTAGTCAGAGAATTAGTCAGAGAATCCACTTTTGCCTAATTTAATTTCACCATTAATGGAGCTGTTTCATGAACAAGGTTTGAACACACCATCTACACAGAGGTGGGTGCATCATGCTGCGGGAATGGTTCTCTTTATTGGGAACAGTGAAGCTGTTCAGAGGTGATTGGAAGGTGGATAGAGATAAATACAGAACAATCATGAAATAAACCATGCAAGGAGGCTTGAGACTAAAAACTGGCCCAGAGGTTATTCTGGTACCCTTAAAAAAAGTCCAATGCCACCAGGTTATTGATACAGTTGTGGAGAAATTAAAGTTGGATTAGGTCATAGAATGACATCTCAAGGTTTCAAGAACTCTCAGAAACTTCATTTAGGGGTATCAGAGTAAAGGGGGTCACGTCATAGCTTTCTTATTATTCTTATATTATTGTATATTATTTTTCCTGTGCCTCACAATTATTCACTACTTAGTGTTGGTCGATCATATAAGTATTTCACATATATGTTACAGTTTTTTTGGTCTTTACATGATAAAATGTGGCAAAAGTTACAAATGGAATGCACTTAATTTTTTCTTTTTACACAAAATTGCTACATATCAGTTTAGAGAACTGGACATTTGTTTGTGTTCACCTCACAAAAATAAAAAAGGAATTTAAAAGCTGCATCAAAGACTTAACTTCTTCCTGTTGCAATGCAATGCAATGCTTCATTTTTTAATATTTAACAGATGTCTGTTTTTTTTTTTTTTTGTTCTCTTCCCTTTTTGCTGAGAAATCAGCCGGATCGCGTGACGTGCTATCACCGAAAGGCAAATGACTGGACTTGAAGGGATTATTACTAGGACTGACAGGAGATAACCTTTCTAAAACGTCATGTAAATGAGGCCGCTACTCAACTGAGCACCTCTTAATAACGCCAAGTGACACAAGGTGGGGAACCTCAGTGTTGTGTGTGGGGGATCAGGGCCCAACTTGGCCCCCTTCGGCTTAGGACAAATTAATGAATAAATAACTAAATAATTTTCTTTTCTTCTTCTGCTTTAACCCCATCTGACATTTCCATCTTCATTCTCTCTGGAGGAGAGCTGCAGGCAACCGGCTCCTAATCTCGACACTTCAGGATCCAAAACGCGACACAGGCCTGCCTTGTCTATATTTGAGGCAATTAGGCCGCATTTTCCCCTCACCGATATGATAACAGATGGGCATTATATCTCCATTTGCTGCCCAAAAATGGTCATCAGCGTGTGGCACGGCCTCAGCGTCCATGGCACCAAGAGGCAGAAGGTGTCGGCGATGATAAAGATGGAAGCCGGCGGCTATAAATGGACTAATCTGAAGAGCTTGCAAGCAGACATTTGGTAAAAATGTTTGGCTTCAAAAAGCCGTCTCAATCAGCTGCGTTACTATTATTATTATTATTTTTAATCCTTACGGTAATTTTAATATAGTTTTAAAAAACTACTTATGCTCGTATCAGTGAATTAGTTTGAGGGTGCACTTTTTAAACAGACAGTGGCTGAGCTAATAAAGAGTTGCAATGAATAAATGACGTTATGTACATTTGTTTGATGTAATTTGTCACACGAAAAAAGAAAAGTGCCGGGCTTAAAACTTCCACACTGTTTGCTCAGTTAATTAACAGGCAGTAAATAGAGGGAGGGGGGCTTTGAAATAGCTTGAAATGAATAATAACCTTTTGGGGTGAACCCAGAATTGCAAATGGAAGTCATGGTCAAGCCTGTTTGATCCTTTGCTCTGAGCATCTCTATCATTTGTTTCATACTTTTTAATTCATTGTTGTTGTTTTTTTTTCCCATTGACTGGCTTAAGAGGGCTCTAATGCGACATCTAAATTATCTAGGAAAAGTATTCTGGGGTTTTGCACTGATAGGAAATCTGCGCAATGCCTCGATGTGAGGAGTTAAATGTTTTGAAGGTCGCAGTTTCTCTCATTGATCTTGCAATGTTTGTTAATTACATTGTCACTGATGTTGTGAGAGATAATTAAGCCACTATGTTTATATGCATAATTATGTGCACTCCACATCAGCCTTTGAAAGACAGCAGTGAGAAAGAGAAAGAGGGAGCCGGAGAGAGAGGGAAAGGAAGAGGGGGAGAGGGAAGGAAAAATGTTTTAATTGTGAGCCGAGCAGAAACACGGCAATATAGATGCCCTAGTTACAATCAACAAAGAGGAACTCGGGGAAAGAAAAGAGAGACGAAAAAAAAAACCAACAACAACAACGCTCTAAAGACGAGATTTGCGACTGATGCGGGGTGCTCTCTCCATGCCGTCTTCAAACACCCGGCTTTCTTGTGAGCTTAAAAGAAGGGAGCCGGCGGAGGGAGAAAGGTGTAAGCCTGACTCACAATAGTTCAACATATTTACAGACAAGGCCCTTTTAAGGCTGCGAAATAAACAAAATGACTAATTAAAACCACAAAGCACATTTTTTTCTTTTGCCTCTGAAATGAAGTCTGCGCTCTTTTCTCAGAAGCCCCTGCCCCCGATTCTAACTGTGGCCAGAGCGGCTGCTGAACTTTCAGTGAAAAAAAAAAAAAAAAAGAAAAAAAAACGCACAAAACAAAAAGAAGAAAATAGAGACGATGACAAAAAAAGGGAGTACGTGTGACGCGACTCTGAGGCGCACACTTAAACCTAGATAGAAGCCCGAAAAACTGCTCGACCGAGGCGAGCGAACGCAAAACAAAACTTGTTTTTGCACCACAACAACCGGTTTCACCTGCAAATTGCTGTTTTTTTCTCTCTCTCTTCTCTCTGTGTGAAACTGACTTTATCTATTCTTATAACCGAGCTGAGTGCGTCTGTGTATGTGTTTGTTTTTTTCACATTTTTACAGCTCTGTGTTTTAACGTCTGCGACATAAGGCCACTCTCTCTGAAAGTGTCTAGTTTCAAGGGTCACAAAGTGTGCAACAACACTTTCCCAAAAGACTGCTGGGTGCCGTTAATTCTTCCCTGCTGCCGGCTTTATCTGTCTGATAATCAGTGAGTAATACGAAGGGAACATAGTGCCACAATTAAACAAGGGCCATTATGAGTCATTTTACAACGAGTGCTCGTTGTATTAAGGAATGTAAAAAGAAAAAAAAATTGTTGGGAAAAAACTAAATAGGCCACTGCAGGATAACTTCAGCATTGCTGACTTTATTTGACAACTGATCGCTTGGGTTTAACAGCTGCAAAAAAAAAAAAAAGAAAAAAAACTTATGTACCTCCGTGTAAGAGAGGAGCTTGAGGCAGTGGCTAAGTTTAGTGAGCTTAGGGAAAAAAAAATCAAAGACTCAGTATGTAATCCTGGGTGTAATATGAAGCTTAGTCTGGCCCTGCCATGTGCTCTTGGTCCTCTGCTGAACGTTTAAAGGCCCAGCCTTATCAGCCTTCCCCATTTTATGAATTATGTTTTGTTTTTTTCATAATTGTAAACCTCAAACAAGTTCCTTTTTTCGCCCCCTTGACCTGCCAGCTGAAGCTGCCTTTAGAGTAATAATGTCACTGGCTATTCATACTGTAACTCTAGAGCCTGTCTTTCCAATAATGGGTACACTTAAGCTTATGTGGATGTGTGGCAATGTCACCTTTCCTTTCGTCTATCCAAGCTTTTGTCCCTTAATACTATTGAGTGCTAACCACTGTGGAGCTGAGACAGAGGTAGTTGCAGATCTATAAAAAAATACTGGCCAGGCGTGGAACAAGAGCTCATGGCACAAGATCTCGCAAGATTTTGCGCTAGAAAGAAATCTCTTTTCCAAAAGTGTTGTCTGACTGCTGTTTCCCTCAAAACTTTTAAATATGGCTCCTGGATTTGAAGACAAAAAGTGCTACTTGGATTGTTGCATCTCGTTTCGTTGACAAGGTTGGGCTGGTTGATAACATATGGTTTAACAAGCACTGAAGAAACAAACATAACATTGACAGGATGCCAATGATTTGTAAAAATTGTAGGAATAATATGAAGAACCAATCATTAGTTGCTAACAACAATAAAACTGGCATCTGCTTTGATCCTTCCTAATGCTTTTCCAGCGTTAGAATCACCTTGTAAATAGATCAACAGAATCAAGGAACTGGACAAACTGGATTACAGATTACAATAAAATTTTGATCATTGTCCCAAAGACATTGTTTGTTCTCAAAAACATGCCATGATCTGGATGTCAGGTTAAAAACATACCTGGAGAGGAGAAACTTGCTTGGCGACTCTGGCCCTCGCTCCGGGGCATGTAGCTGTTGTCCTTTGGAGGTCTCTCTTCAGTTTCTTTGTCGTCATGGTAACTACCATCTTGAGACCCCGCCGTGGCCTCGGCCTCCTCGCCATTGTCCTCTTCGTCACTGCAGCCCTTGGGCTGGACCATGTAGACGCCCTCGGGAGGACCGTCTTCGTCATTGCTGACTCTGAGTTCATGTTCCTGCTCCTCGTCGGGAGCAGGCGGCTCGTCCCCATACTCGCCGTTGACCCATTTCTCGATGGCCTCGCGTCTCTTCTGGTCCTCTTCGAGGCTCTGGCTGAGGCTCAGGCTTTCTGGGAAGTTGGTCTCGTTGTCGTCGTAGTAGGAACTGCCGCGCTCGCTGTTCTCTGCTACGCTCTGATCTCCCTCTGCGTTTTGGGAGCTGCTGTCGTACACCACTTGGCGGCTAAGCTTGGCACAGATAGCGTTGAGTTTTAGGCCACCTTTCCTTTTGGCGGCCATCTTGGGTTTTCCTGAGGTCGTGTCAGTGCATAAACTCCTCTCAGCTGGCGGAAAAACAGAGAGAAAGATGGAAATGCAACGTGAGTAAAACACAGTTATTGACACAAGAGGCGAGTCTTCTTTAGGGATTACCAGTGCAGAAGTTGTTCAAACCAATGGGAAAAAGACAGGGAATAGAAAACAGGAGTTTCTGATGCTAAATCCTCCAGTATTAACTGACAGCGAAAGCAAAAGACTGGAAAGACTCAAACACACTTTTGGTCAGGTTTTAGCACAGCAGAAAAATAGAACAACGGCACCAGCATCTAAACCACAGGGAGATAGGTATCAGACCCCCTACAGTACTACAAGCGGCTTGTACACGGCTACATAATCCTTCACATGACAGTGCTATATAGACACTGTGAAATGTTATCTTCACTCTCACCTCGAGAGGCTGTGGACCTGACACCGAGTGGGGGGGCTGCACAGCGTTTAAGCTGTCAAGATCGAAGAGTGAAAACGCTTAGCTCTTTTGGGCTTTTGGTGAAATTTAGACTGCATCCTGAGAGTCTCCTGGGAAGGGGATAACTTGTCAAATAGATACAAAAAAACATATAGTTTTGAATTTTGTGTAATTTTACTTAACCATACGGCCATGTACACTAACAAGTCCCAGCATTTATTTTCCCAGGGGAGCCTCTCTGAACAATAGCACATGACAGAGTGTGCTTTGGGGCAGGAATGGGTGGCATTATTTCAATCCAAGTGGGGCTATCTTTATAACATGTCCTCTGATGAGGGAGGAACAGCTGCCTGTGACATTCCATATCCAGAGTTGCCTTTTTAGGGCAGAAACTGGACTCTGTTACCTTTCCCTTCATTCACGGGACCACCAAAGTTCACCTTCTAAAGGCATTTTCAGAACAACCATTGTTGAGTTTTTTCTTTCAGAAAGCAAAACGATTGTAGCTATGATACACGGACCTAAGAGTAGAAGCTGTGCTCTGGTTTTCACTGAGTGCCTTTTTCACTTTTTCCACACTTTCTCACATTTTAGCCAAAAGGATCATTCTTCTACTGAACCAGAGAGTCTTTCGCGATTTGTCCTAAATTTAGCTCTGTCCATTTTCTACCAACTCTAAGCGACATCCTACAAAAAGCATTCCCTCATCATGATGCTTCCACCCACAAACACAAGCCTTTTAGACGTAGGGGAAAAGTTTTAGTCTCATCTGACAACAGCTGTGCTATTAGTTGTATGTCCATCACATGGTTTGTTGAAAAAAGTTAAACAGATGTTCCTATGCCTGATGATATTTTTGCCCTTATGAGATTTATAATGGGATGACATTTACTGAGGCGAAGGCTGCAAATATTTAAGGTAGCAGGTGCCACACTTTTTGGATGTTTGACATGAAGGAAAAAAAAATTCACTGAATTATATACACTGTTTTGTGTTGGTCTATCATACAATCCTAATGAATACATTAAAGTCTGCGGTTGCAAAAATCAAACTGTGAAAAAGTTTAAGGGCCACTAAGACTTCTGCGAGGCCGTCTGGAGACACTCGCAGCAGACATCGTCCTTGGTGCTGATTTAAGCACATGTCATTTCGAGATAGAAAAATGTGCAATATCTGAGGTAACAAAGTTCCACCTTAAGGACTCAATCCACTTTCTCTATCAATGAGTACGAGCCTCTTCATTTTCCCCTCAGCCATAAAGCCAACCATAATCATGTGTGAGCCCCCCGTTGGCATTATGTAAATCACATTGGAGCAACATAAAATCCTGTTTTCATTTTCTTTTTGCAAAGCTGTGGAATCATTAGAGGATATGCAATTTGAAGCAGTTTACTGATCACCCCCGTTGCCAGACAATGAACCCCGCGCTACCCACACATGCTTTCTCAGTTACTGTATTTACACTGCGGGCTTCCTCTCTGAAACAATGACTCTCAGGAGTTACACAGTTTTCTGTGCCCCGTATATCGGAGACGCATTACCGAGCAGTTTGGTGTTAAGACAATTGCAGGTGGAGGGCGGGGAGCGGGGGCTGGAAGGGGTCAGCTTTTTAAAGGACGAGGAATCCGAAAAAGCATCAGCTGCAAAAACTATTAGGAAGTGGAAGGCATAAATTAAAAAAAAAAAAAAAAAAGTATTTTTTTTTCCAGAAATACACTCCGCAGGAAGGTTGAGGTCATTTGGGTGTTGCTTTGGATGTAATTTATTCTTTATATTGTGCCTTAACTACTGACTTCCTTTGTTCGGCAATCTCAGGCTCCTTGTAGGAAGTGACCCCTCAACAGGGGCTTCTTTCCATTCGTACCTATTTCTGTAAGGATTTTTGTTTACAAAACGAAGCATGAGTGGATTACAAGTACATGCCGAGCATGGAACTGGCGCAAAAAGTGGATACCACAGATTATTTGTCTTTTTAAACCTGCAGCACAATTTAAAACAAATAAAATACTCTGTGCTCTGCTGTATAAAAGCAGGTCGAACTGTTATTTATGCTTTTGGTTCTTGTCCACGGCAGCTTTTTTTCCCCCCATTGCTTACAGTAAGGATTGCTATGGAAACTCTAAGCTGTTTACCTCAAGTCGTTTGTGTGCATGATAGCGTACAATGAGATAAAATCTGTAGGGACCTACATGAAAGAACAACTTCTCCCCCTGGGACCAGATCCTCCCACCTCTCTGAGAGTCCAGTAAGCATTCTGCCTTATTAATGAATATCAGAAAGAAAAACAACACTGTCACACGCCTCGGACATTATTTACACTCTGTTTTAGCCCCGTGTACTAATTGTCAAGGAGGAGACACCTCAGTAAGCACTGGGAGTTGGGGAGAAAAAAAAAAAAAAAGCACAGGCAGGTTAGAACACAACAGCTGAAACTAATTTTTCCAGCTGCTTATGTTAACGGTGACATTATTTTCACTGGAAACAGAGCAGGACCACAAAGACGAGCAGGCGCGTAGTGTCTGTAAAAGGCCAAAACTTAGGTATTTTTGAATCCTTTCGCTTGACGTCAGGGTCCTTTATATATATATACATATATATCTTTGGTCAAAAATGGGCTCATTAGAGCTGCTTCTTTTCAGTCTGCACTGACAAACTATCTCTTGCAAACCTCTCCAAGCCCCACGGGTATGTTTGGGTTCTGATGCAAAATGTCTGTTCGCGTGCCAGAATAGTCGAAATCCTAGTAGCGCTATAGGGAGGGCATAATTTGTGTGAGCGTGCACTTTAGTCACGTCGATTATAGATAAAAGTGCACAAGGTAAACTGTTAGAAAGTATTCACACCCCTTCAATTTTATTTCCACATTTTGTCAAGTTACAACCAAATCTTTAATAAATGTATACAATTTTAGGACTTGGATCAATACTGGCTCTCTTACCCTGATAAACAAAATCCCTGGCAACAAAGTCAATTCAGAAATCACTAAATTAGTACGTAGAGTCCTTCCCCATTGTGAAACATGGCAGTGGCAGCATCATGTCTGGAGATGCTGGGAAGCTGGTCAGAGATGAATCAAAGATGAATGCAGTTAAATACGGAGGAATATTTGAAGGAAACCTGTTACAAGTGAAGGCAGGTTCAGAGATGCTCGCCATCCAATCTGAGTGAACTTGAACTACTTTGCCAAGAAGAGTAGGAGAAAATCAAATCATTATCAAGGAGTAGAAAGCTTTTTGAAACCGATTCCTGTGCTTCCAGCAAACAGTGGCTCTACCATTAACTCAGGAAGTTGCACCTTTGGTCCATCACAAAACATCTCAACAAAACCCACTGGATTTTAGGGCTGCAACGTGACAAAATGTGAAGACTTTTCTTTTCTCGTTGCAGCCCTACCAAGCAGCACCTTACATCCAAAGCAGTCTGGGATGCAATCAACTTGTGGAACGTCACATGAAAAATGGAATAACCTGATTTTGTTGTTCATTCAGGGAACGAGGCTGCCCCACAAACAGACCAGCTCCCTGCGGAGTTTCTGTTGGTACGTAGCGAGCACACAGGGGGGGTCTGTATATATGAGAGGTAGATATTGCCTGTTTAAACCGAAGCTTATCTCTTCAACTAATCAAACACAGATACAGGCCCCGTTGTAGATTCCTGCTGGGCTCCAACATGACTGACACGGGGACAACCCAACCACCCCCCTCTGCAATATCTTAAGTTAATTAATACAAACAAGGTCTGGGAGATGTCTGTTTAGCTCGGGATTATTTTACAATATGCAACCAAGAGTTGAAGTAGCTTTAAAAAAAAAAAAAGAAAGAAAGAAAAAAGTCTAGTTATAACTTTATGAACCTTCGGCAGATTAATCGACAAGGCTCCCAGTGTGTAGCTCAGTGAACCTTTCATGTCCCTGCCTCTCAAGGGAGATGCGTGTGTGACGGTGTGTGCGCTCGCCTCTGCGTATTTCAGGAAAAGCACAGGCAAACACACACAGACACGCTTGCAAAATTACAATGTTTATATATTTTTTTATTTTTTTGTGAATTCACGGCTCACGAGAGGAGAACGTTTCTCCCCCCCACCCCACCTCCCAACACTTCTCTCGCTTTCCGGGAAGCCACGAACAGCCGCCGCGAGCAAGTCGAGCGGAAAGCTACTGATGGACAACCACCCCGGCTGCACCCGGACCCCAGCATCTGGCCCCGCTCTCATTTTTTATTACAGAAGAATAACAATAAGCAGGTTGCCGACCCCGCCGTGAGATTTTGCCACAGTTCTCTAACAGTCGGTGCAGCGGATGCGGAGAAATTTCCATTTTTCTGCATGCATATTTAATTGAGTTTTGTCCCAGTGGTGCGGAAATGATTTGTTTTTTGCTCTCTGTTCACTTGACTCCTCTTCGGAGTCGCTAACCCTGATTAAGACGTTCCCGTTAATTTCCCAGCGCACACCTTTTTTTTGTGCATTAATGGTTCTGATCGTCTAATTAAAACTTCTCAGCTCGGCTGCTGATCACCGCTCGTTGTGCCTCTGACCTGAAGTTTTAATTGCCGCATCAGAAGCGATAATAATAATTTTGAGGTTCTGATGATTAAAAACAATGCCATTGCCAACTAGTTGATAGATGGGGGTTTGGGGGGGTGCGTCTGAGAGAAAGTTTATGAAGAGAGGGGAATTGAAAAGGGGACTTTTATGGTGGCTTTTCCACTGTGGGAAGACTAATGTACGTGAATGCAAATGTGAACTGCAGAGCATATGGGAATTTCTAAGGATTCGTGTCCCACAGAGTGTTCCCGAACAAACAGATTTGGCTGGGATTGGGAATCAGCTAGTCCCCGCCTCAGACCTAAATCTGCCCCTGACTGATCCACTTTGGAGCTCTACCCACTTAGCAGGTTTTCCAGGTACAAAGTGATGCGAAATAGTGTTTCTCCCCATTTAGGCTTCTTCTGTTTTTGCTGTTTTGTCACGTCTTCAGATTACAAGATGACACCTAATACCAAAGACAACCTGGGAAAGCACAAAATGTGGTTTTCAGATGACGATTTGAGCAATTAAAGGATAAAACTTTTGAAACAAGCTGGCCCAGGGTGGAGAAGTAATTGCCCTCTAAAATTAATAACTGGTTATGCCACCCCTGGCAGCAGCATCTGCTGTTTATGATGCGAGGCAATGAGTCTTTTCTTGTCAATGTGGAGAAATTTTAGCCCACTCTTCTTTACAGAATTGTTCTAATTGAGATACATTAGAGGCCATGTTAAATATCTCACTGTGATTTGCATCCCCACTTCAACTAGGACACTTTTTATAGCTGCTAAATTATGGACCTGCTGCTTCTTCAGGTCGCTGCTGCAAAACCGAAGAGCACTTTTGACCTTAAGACAACTAAGTGACAGCCCAACATTCACATTCAGGATTTTTTGGGAGACAGCAGAATTCATGGTCCCATCACACAACTACCACCATGTTAGACTGCAGGTATGATTCCCTCCCCCAGGAGGGAATCATATGTGGTGTTAATTTTACACCACATATGATGTTTTTTTTTTTCAGTACACAGAATATTTTCCCATTCTGAAGTCCAACAGTCTCTTTATTATTGTGTAATTTCTTCAGTGTGAGCTATTCTATGTTGCTTTTTAATTAATGTCTTTATTCTTTTGTAAATCTATAATTTAACAAGTTCAATATTTTCACACAGGGCTGCCTTGGTTAGCTCACCTTTGTTTTTAAATGAATGAAATCAAAAAACTGCATTTTATTTATTCAGATTTTTTTTTGTCTGCTGAAACATTTAAGTAAGACCAAAAAAAAGCACACAAAAAAAATATGTAGGAGTGCAATGTTTCTTTTCACACCTCTACACTGAAAATGATTGGGCAAAGGCAAGAGACAAAAAGGAGAACAAGAGAAAAACCGATAAAGGCACATAAAAGGTGACGACAGTCTGCTTATTTTCATGGAAAGATAGTGGCACAGGAGGTAAAATACAAGAGGCACATTGTTCATAAAGAGACGGAAAGGGGGAGAAAAAGGAACCTGGGCTGACTGTTGTTTTGTGTCATAAAACATGCTGTTGATGAGATTATATGATACGTGGATTACTGTCAAAACAGAAGAAGTGAGCTGGTTATGGTATTCGTTAAAACGGTACTTTCACACTGTACACAAATTGCACCGATGATAGGAAATGATTCAGGCATGTGAGAGAGAGAGAGAGAGAGAGAGAGAGAGAGAGAGAGAGAGAGAGAGAGAGAGGCCTTGCACCCAGGAAACTGCCACCAGCACATTTTGTTCTTTTCTTTTTTAACTCGCTTTATTTCTATTGGATCTGTTGGGTTTTAGCACAAGATCAATGCCTTGGCTTTAAAACTTCTGCACAAACACACACAAAGCTTCATGCTGTAACCCCTCTATGTCCCACACATCTCTTTTATTATTAATCAGTTGCTTGCACATCTGCCTGCTTGTTTTTTTTTTTTTTTTTTTTTTCCATCTCTCCCATCAATAAAACACTTATTGCTTTTAGATCAGAATGTGACCTTGCGCGGTGTCTGCGGTTTTCCTGACCTTGAAGGACCCGTTTGGACTGTTTCGCTCCGGCTCAGTTTGCGGGCTGTTATCAAACGCAGGAGGCCCTCAGCCATGCGCCACGCTGCCGTCATGCCAGCGCAAAAACAACAAACACGGCACCACAGGACAAAGGCAGAAACAAAGGGGCCGCGGTGACGCGCTCGCCGACTCTGTGGGACAATAGGCTGAGGAAAAACAATGTGTATTTCGAGCGCAGATGGAGGAGGAAAGACACTGAACTTGAGGGCAATCAGGCAGGAAAGTTAAGATCTGAGGACAAATCCGCCCTCTGGCTTAATCACAAACAGGGTAATTATGGTTTTTCCAGAGCAGAGGACAAGCAATCTAAAATGGTTAAAGGGGAGTTAAAAAACACTGACATGAGTGACAAGAATCATCCTGACAGTGGCGCACCAAAACAGCCAACTTTTATTCAGTTTGCTGCTCAGGGTAATTTGCTGAACGCCGCGCGAACTTGTTAAAATTGTACATCAAATCTGGACTCCCAGCTGGCACCAGATGATGACTTAATTTGAGAGCGTGGCAGCAGGAGGGGAGAACTTTGCTTTTTTAAAAAAAACAAAACAAAAAAAAACACACACATACTCTGGCGCGCGCACTCCCCGTGCCCTCTGCAGGGTCGAAACAGGGGAAATCTATTCTCGCCGCTTTGTCTTGAGAATTGCGTTCAGTTTCACGACACCAGAAGTGCAATTTGATAAGCCAACCGGCACGGTAAATGAGCAGACGACCCCTGTGTCCCTCCCCCCACGGCTGGCGCGAGAGCGAGGCGGCGTATAGTACAGTGGAGAGGGGGCTCGACGGTGCACCTCTCGAGGGCCCTTGAGCTAATATCTGTACAGATTAACTGCTTCAGTTGTATTTTGGTCACGGGGATCTCTCTTTGCCTTAGTGGCTTGTTGGGAGGGAGGAGGGGAGATGTGTGCTCATACAGTGTCAGTCAGACGGCGTTTTTTTTTTTTTTTTTTCCTTCCTGTAGTGCGAAAAACGGGCCCTGTTTACCCAAGAGGTCAGGAAGACGGGCAATGCGTGTCATTGCGTGTTATTATTGTTATTTTTTTTCTTCCTCTTTGCGGGCCGTGTTTAATTCATCAGATTCCAGAACTTCCGCAGCCGAGCGAGCCATCTTCGGCGTCCTGCGCGCGCGCGCACACTCGGCGCGTCAATCCTCCAGGGTAAACTCAGCACACGCTGCTCCATTAGTTATCAATTAAGACTGGAAGTCTCCACCTGGCTTACACACACAGACGAAACCGGCACACGCACGTGGCAATCTCCCTCCTCAGGAAGTTAGGCCAGGCTGGAGTGTGGGCGAGGGCGAGCGCTCGGCGTGTCCGCGCGGGTGGCACTCTTGTCCATGAGGTTAACCTTGATATGAGGCCCTGTCAGGCCTGATAATGTCAATCAATGACAAGCCCTCACAGATAACCCCTAATGTGAAGCCTAAAAAGCAAAGCTGTTTAGATCTTTAGACATGCCCTCCTTCAACAGCATATGAATTGAATTACAAGGAAATGAGCTGTGGCATTTCTTTAATAAGACTCTTAAGACATTTTGACAGCATATAAGGGCCCGTGCTGGTAAAAAAAAAAAGAAAAAAAAAAGGAAGAAAGAAAACGAAATAAAAGCACTGCTGACAAAGCCTTCTCACGGCGAGAGGTGTTGTGATGAGCAGATTCGAGTCACTCATGAGTGGAGTGAAGGAAAAGAGAAGCAGAGACGAGGAAAAAAGGAGTGAGGAGAAAATATTTCTTTTTTCTCAAACTACCGGAGACCTCTTAATTGATTTCCAAGGTTATGTTTCAAATTTGTTTTTCAGACACGAGGGCCATGTGAATGAAAGTGCACCTTGAAGGGATAGTTTTTTTTTTTTTTTTTGAAGTGAGCTTCTGTTAAATAGATTGTAAGCAGTTAATAGCTTACCTGCAGCAGACAGATGTAATGAGCCGTTCCTAGAAGGTGAAGCTAACAGCTAGCTAGTCAGAGAGAGGTTGATACTAAAGCAAACTGCTACCAGGGTAAAACCATTCCTGTCCTACAACAGTCCAAGCAGTTCATGCAAAAAAAAAAAAAAAAAGTTTTATGAACTTTTAAGTAGTCATCATGGTTGAATGGAACAGTTATTTACATAGAGACTGACGATTACATACACTGGAAATGAAGGTAGGAGGCGGTGCGCCACCTATGATCTTCCCATATGAAACACCCTCTGAGAATGAGAGTGTCTCTGGTTAGACTGAGCAGCTGAGACAGGATGAGCATAAATAAAACAGCATTCACCTAAAACTTAATAACAATTTAGCTTTTTACACAAAATTCATTTTATGCAAGACATTTAATATGATCAGAAATCTTGCCCCCCTCTGTGACTAACCATTACCTTCAGCCTGGGTGTTTTAAAAAAAATCCTAAAAAGTTTTTTATTATTATTATATAAATAAATCTTGAGGATTGGAGTTGCTTTACTACATTACAAGTCTATTCTCTCTTGGTATACTTATTAGCTTCAGCTTCTGGGAGAAAAGCAAAAAGGTAAAAGAAATTTGCTTAGTCCAACTATTATCTTTTTTTAACTTTAAATCACTTTAATTTTATATCAGTCAGTTTGTTTGGAAACTTCAAAAACTTTGTTCTAAGAGAGGAAGTGGACAGCAGTTTTAAGGTTCATGAAGTAGCTCAATGATGGCGCAGAGAGTGTTATCTACTTCAGGTAAAAAATAAATAAATACATGGTTGTGTTATTAAAAATCTAAATTTTCCCTTTCTTTTCTGTTTTTATTCCAACTCATTTGGATAAAGTCAGTCCAGCCTGCTGACCTCCCCTTCTCCATGCTGTTTCCCTCCTTTTTTCTCCTTCAAAAGAGAGAAGAAGGCGACATTAAGCCCCCCCCCATCCCTCCCAACCCCTGGAAAAAAAAGCACGTATTTCCAGACAGGATGCCTGTGCTGACAACATCGATCCCTGGCTACCATTAAAACATTTGCTCTGCCTGACAGACTTTCCTCTTTTGGACTTTACATGCAGGAGAATGAATCAAAGGTGCCTGTTAAAAATGTCAGTCCGAGTTGCTTGTCTGACTGTCCAAAAGTGATCAAAGGAAGTCATTTTTATCGCTTTCTTCTGCAAATTTCTGCTCTTCCGCGTCTCCCAGCACTATTAAATTTTTGATCAAAATACGCTGTTTACGTGGCTACGAGGGGAAGCGAAGAGAACGAGTCTTCCTGCTCGTGGGATTCAGATTTTGCAAGCCCTGTGGCTGTGGCTCATATTTGCTACAACTTTGGTTTGCGATGTGCAGCTTTTCTCTGACAAGCAGGATGGAAATGACAACAGCATTTTCTGATCACACTAGACATTTTTAAGACTCTTCTACGTGTCTGTGCGGTTGGAGGCATGTGGGTAGCTGCGCAATCCACTGTATATGATTAAATACTGTATGTTGAGTGGCTTTGACCAATATTAAGTGTTCATGTGCATGTGTGCAGGGCATCACACTCAGAGCTCTCTGTCTGGTGGCTGCAGGTCACGTCAGTTTTTCTGAGAAACACGTTGACATTTTTCACACACTCGTGATAAAATGAAGAAGAAGAAGAAGAAGAAAAAAAAAAACAATCTGCAGCGAGCCGAACAAAAATGTTGTGCTTTTACACAAAAAAGTTTGACGTGAGCTAAACATGACAGTGACAAGCTAAACCAGCAACATTTGTGTTTCTGGGAATTCAGTAGGTGCAAACCTGTGCCATGGCTGAATTTGAAGGTGTGATAAAACAACACTCACATTAAAAAGGTGGGTGGGAATAAAAAAAAAAAAAAAAAAAAGACTGTGAAACGATGAAACAAGCAAAGCTGCTTTGCAGGGGAAAAAAATACTGTCTATTTTGGGTCTCAGTATACAAAAGGAAGTGCTGCTAAGTTGACTCAAACAAATAAATTTGCTTTTGATAAAACCACAGCGACTACTTTTGCATTCTACACCAACCCCACTTTGTTTCCTGCATCTTTATCTTCATGACTTGCCACATTTATGAGAAAGCCTCTCACTAAATTGTCGAGCACAAACAGAGAAGGGTTTTAAAAAACAAAAAAAACAAAAAACAAAAAAAACCAGCTGCAGTTTGGATGTGATTCTTCTTTTATTATTATTATCTGAAAAGCGGCAGGTTAAAATGAAACTCGTGGAGCGTGCTCACCTATCCGCTCTGAAAACCAGCTGCCCGTTTTACATTTCTGCAACATTAATATTCCTCTTATTATTATTTTAAAGTGAAAACGGATACTCTGTTGAAGTGCAAATCTGATGAATTACGGGAGCAGATTGCTGCTATTAATTATTAAAACCTATTTTATAAATATTCAGGTCTGTCATGCATCTAATAATGAACGCTTTAGAGGAGGTTACTTCCTGCGCGCATCCTAATGTGTCAGAAATATCGCTTTTAATCACGCTCGTGTCAGCAAGCAAGCCAAGTTTGAGCCTGCCAACAACAAAAATTAAATAAATAAATAAAATAAATAAAAATCCACCAAATCAAGAAAACTCAGGTGGCCCACGACCGTGCTCATCACGGCTCTTCGATTCACGCTGGTTCAGGTGAGCCGGGTTTCTCTTGCCCCATCTGAAGACATAAGGAGAGCACCTCACCCTTCTCACTGTGGTAATTTGAATGGAGAATAATGCATCGGCAGCACTCTACCTTCTGGACACACCTAGTCCCAGCGCTACTGCTGCCATATGCTGTGTTGATACATATTCATAACACTTTCTCCCGTGTTAAGAGTGTCTGTAAGCAACGGAGCCTAAATCACTTCGAGTGGGAAGAAAGAGAGGGGACGGAGAAGGAAAGTTGTAACGTTCTTAAGCACTTTAAATTCTCCTTGCTTCCAAGGTTCTCGAACCGAGGAAAAAGTATAATTGGAGGTCCTCTGGTGGCCTTTATGGGTACTCACAAGAGGCTATCAAAGTCGGGACGGGACCTTAAGCAGGCCGTCCATGCTCGTAAAGCCTCCAAAGCAGCTGAATTAAAATGATTCTTCAAAGATGAGTGTGCCAAATATCCTCCACAGTGATAAAACGGTGTGACTGAGTGTTGTCACAAACTCTTGATGGAAGTTGTTGCCACCATCGGTTTCATAACCTAATCGATTTAGGAAGCAACTATTTTTCACAGAAGGCCAGACTGGTTTGGATAGTTATTTTTCCCACCAATGAATGAAATCAACATCTGAAAACTGCTGTACATTGTTTTGAATGTTATGCATTGGAACTCTAACATGGGTTGTAGGGCTCCCTGTGTGTGAAAGATTCATTAAGATACCTCACGTCCAGTAACAGTGCAATTAAAATGTATTTTAAACACACGGCAGCCATAATGGATTCTGAGCTAACGATTAGAAAGAAACCTTTGACTTTGAATTTCAACCTCATCTGACTTTCTGTTTTTCTAATTTGGAAATTTTGACATCTGAGTAAAAAATTAAGCTGCATATTTCAACTAAACAATGGATAAGGATGTTTTTTTTTTCCTTTAGTGTCTTTTTAATACAAGGAGCACAATGAAAAAGTCCAAATCCTGCTTTAGAATATCCTGGCATGATACAACTACTTGAAGGCAGCAGTTTAAAAACAACCTCGCTTCATTTCATCCAAATAAAACAGGTCTGGATGGTTGACAAAGCCTTCGGTGCTGCGTTCAAGAAGCTGTGTGAGTCAGCGCCAGTAGGCAGAGTTGGATAAACTGTCAGGTGGATGGTTTCGCTTTTACAAAATGAGTCAACGACAATGTACAACAACCTCCATACATCTCGGCAGCACTTGAACTCACCGGAGGCACACACAGACACACACTGTGGGGCACTCTGAGATTAACACTGTCAGAGCTACAATGATACCCCTTCATTATCTGCACACGGGCCCTCCTTCATGCGCTCGCCTGCTTCACTGTCCTCTCCACTGCTTCTCTGTGGAGGTAGTAATTACAAAAGCTAACATTTCTTTTCTCTGCGTGTCTCCAGTTTCCCTCCACTTCTCTGTCTTTTCGTTCGTTTTATGCAGTGCCTTGCCAGTTTTTTTTTTTTTTTTTGCCAATACACACACCTCCACACATCCACACACACACATAAGGAAAACAGTGAAGTGTGGATCGAAGCCCTGGTGTGACTCCCAGAGAAGCGAGAATATTTTCGGTGCCAAACGGATGCTCAAATAAAGACACAACGTGGGACCCGACGTTCAGCTCAGTCATCTGGGTCAAACACATCCAAGAGTGAGATTCTCACAGTTTAAATTGCCAGGTTTTCAGAGTATTTAGAAAAAGAATGCAAAAAAAATAATGCTTTTATTAGAAAACCTAAGCGACAATTACTCCTACTGCTGCTTGTTGACTATTACGGTTAAGATTAATGTAACAGTTGCAGGAGAAAGACATTTAGTCTTTCTACTTAAACTTCAGTAAAAATCTTAACTTAGGTGTAATTTCCACATTCCTTCTATGCAGAATTGTATTCTTTTTTTCAGTTCTGCTTTTTCTAATGTAATTGTGGAAGTTTAACAAGCTGATTTGACTTTGTTAATTAGTCGAGCTATTTGCTCAAGTAGCTATTACACTATCAAAAGTAATGGGCGGCACTCCTTCAGTGTCTTTGCCATAATTCTCTGGGATTTTTTTTTTTTCTTGTAAGTGAGATAAAAATCTCTCGACCTTTTTTCAGCCAGTTACCGTCAGCGGAGGGTAACTGGCTGTGGGGAGGCACCGGGACGTTACCTTATTAAGTTAACAACGGAAAACTTTACTGGCTTTGAAACCGCGACTTTCTTAAAACTTCGGTACCAGCAACTGGCCAACGCCTAACTCAGAGAAAAGCTTGATCTGCTACAGCAATATCTGTTCTACTACACGTTGTCAATGTAACAGGCTGGGATCAGAGGGATGTTCCCTCTTTCATGGCATTTTTCATTATCAACAATGCATGCACTCTTTAGCTTTCTTCTTCCTCTCCCGCTGGAAATATGGCTTTATCAAAGGTGATGGCTTGCTCGGGCGCATTTTCTCAAATGTCTTCTTCAGCCTGCCTGTTCCCAAGCCGCTCTCGGGCAAACGTCACTCAGAAAAACCGGGAAAGATTTGATGGCGAGATCAAAAAGAGAGGGAAGGACAGTGAGGGGGAACAAGGAGATCGGAGGGAAAGGCGTGTAGGGGTGGCGGGGGGGGGTTAGAACAGGAACAATACCCTCCTCCCTCCTCAGCGTCTGATACCAACGGGAGGGCTGAGGGTAATTCCTCCAAGCAGGGCCTGTGTTTTCAGACGCAAAGACAACAAAACGCGGAGCGCTGCCCTGAGACATCAAAATGGGCGATTTTGACTTCAGAGGGTCTTCAGATGCTTGAGGAGTTGTCAGAGTCGGGCCGTGGGGGACCGAGCGCGGAGAACAGAAGGTACCAGCAGGCTGTTAACAACCAGTGCGGGAACCACGCCAGAAAAGCCGTCTCCTCCCAAAATGCCAGTCGGCACCAGATCACTGAAGGCTTCAGCCAATCTGTAAAATCTCACCTGATCACTTTCATCTGTTGAAAGTTGAACAGCTTAAAAGTTTACCAGCTGCTCTGATGCTAAAAGTAAAAGAGCAAACTTAACACAAACACTTCAACAGGTGCCTTGAAAGGAGCAGCGCCGCGCTCTTTGAGTCACACAGAGATCCCCATCAGCGAATCAAAGACCTGCTACTTTCTTTTGGGAAGACCCGAGCTGTGTTGTGACACGCTGAGAGGGACGCTCGCATTTTCCTCCCCGTGTTGTTCTCGCTCATTCTTGGAGCGTTAGGCTCACTCTAAATAGCCCGGAGGAGATTAGGCTGGCTCATATTCAAATGCACATTTCTCCCACTAAAAAAACCCCCCGCTCCACGAGCCAGGGGCCGAGAGGAGGCCCGCGCAGGAGCCTGCGGAGGAACGGCGAGTCAGAGGGGATCCTGTCACGAGCATAAATCAGCTGAGAGGAGAAAGAGGAGACAGAGAAGAAGAAGTGAGGGAGAAAAGGCTGAGGTAAAAAAAGGAAAAAAAAAAAAGACAAACAAGTGTTGGCTCTGCTATATGGGTTTAGTTAGCTCCAGAGTTAGTGCATGAGTTATGGCTAGTGAAGGGCTGAGGGACGATGTATTTATGAGGGGACTGAGTGAGTGTTAAATCCCTGGTAAGAAATAAAGTCGTCCCTGAGCGAACGGGGAAACATTTCACTCGGTCTAAGAGGTGCCTTGGAAAAAAATGAAAGCCATCTCTCTTCCTGAGGAAGCGCTGTTTAGTATTCCCCTAAATTGCTTTATTTCTTTTAAAAATGCTGCACAGCACATCCAGGCACGAGATTCCCACATTATGAAAGCTTTGGAGGGAAAATACCACCGTTTTATGGTATTTAGATGGGAATAAAAAAAAGTATAACATGGTATTTTCTATAATATTTTAAGCAGAAAAGCAACAACTACTCTCATCTCAGCTAAAATGATTTACAGTTATAAAAATGTTATCTATAACATCGTCGAATTTTGAGATACCAAACTTAATTAAACATCTTGTAGCAATCTACTCTATATAGCAACACAAACAAGCTGATATGAGTCAGAGTGTTTGTCTGGGTGGAGCCGTAAGCCTTAATAAGCTTGGACGTGTTTCCAAACAGAAAAGTTGTCTTTGTTGTCAGGGACTTAAAAGTGTTCTTTCAACCAGCTGACTGACAGTGCACAGAAACAGTCGGGGGAGGGGCAGCGCCGTGTTACATCACGCAGTCGTCTCTTTAAAAAGGCTCTAAACTGTAGGATTAATACGATGAAAACCTCAATATCCTAAAACTCTTAACGCTGAAACACCGAACCAACACCTTTGAGTGTGAGAAAGAACTGGAGTGAGCACACACTAACGCACGTGTTCACAACTCAAGGAGAGGAAAAGACTCTGATTCCTCTAAAATTGCATGCAGATTCGCCGAGGGATCCTTGGCTAAGCAGAGGCTGCCAAAATACATACTGCACTTGTTGCAGAGGAAGAGTTCATCCAGGAGTTTTCCATTGTGGTTTTTACTCAGGGAAGAGAAGTCACTTTCAATCCAAATATTCCTTATTATCTTTCTAACTAAATTAATATTATATCCATTCATCCAGTTGTGTAATTCTTGGGGAAGAAAAGAAAAAAAAAAGAAAAAAAAGAACACGTCGCATGTTAAACAGATTTGGGAGGCTAGAAACAAAGGAAGGCTCATGACCAGAGGAAGAGGAAAAGCTTAACGTTGCACATTGTGCACGTCCAAGTTTCACACAGACCCCTCTCCAAACCCCTGCAGTAGTAATAACAATTATTACTTAAAAAGGCAATATTTTTACATTAACTTAAAAGGCTATATCTTTTTCTTCCCCTCAAGCCTGTGCGGCCTCACTTACCCTAAGTATCTTCATAAATCAGCGGTTACTGTTAACATGTACTCCACAATTCAGTCATCAATCTCCTACCAGGTCAGAGTGAAAACAGAGGGGGAAATGTCTGCTTAGTAAAATGTCTCTCTCGTGAATGCTGCTACCACCACCCACTACTCAAAGACAGAAACACACACACACACACAATGTGTGCACAGAGCAGCAGCGTATAGAGCACATCAGTTAAATAATAAACACGCGCCCGGCACACGGCAACTGGAGCGATCCTATGGGACGCGGGAGCGGTTGCCAGATCGCCACGGTGATGCAAGCCAAATTCAATTGTCACTCTGCTGCTCCCATTTGTTCTCAAAACAAATAAACAGCGAAAGCAGGGAGTTGGAGAGCCGGGCCAACTTCTGCCTCCACGAGAAATCTCAGGCCCGAGCCGAGAGGCGCTCGGCTGCCTGAGACCCAGACGTCGGCAGGGCCACATGGAAACCTCTGTTTACGTTCACACACAGTGTGAGTTTGCTTAAGCAAAAAGGGGAGAAAATCAAATTGTACCACAAGGAGGATTATTCTTCTCCCCACGAGGGAAGAAAGAACTCTTGGATTGCCTTTTTTTTTTTTTTCCAACAATTGCTATTTACATGAGCTAAAAGTAGAAAATCCCTCCAGTGATGAAGCAGTTCATCACTGTATCAGCACCAAAACAACCGGATGGATTTCAAATAAGTCTGCTGACAACACCGTGACAAATCCGAAAAGATCTGAACTTTTTCGACTTTTTAAAAGTCATGTTTTAGTGGCTAAACCCAATAAAAACACCTCCCTAAAAAAGTTACTATATTTTAAAGTTGAGCTTAAAAAACATTCACCCTGATGGAATGTTAGGTAATTAAATGTTCTGTGCAAATTAGTGAAAATGTAATTCAAAATAAAAAAAAGTAATTCAATGGACTTTTTATAAAAAAAAACAAACAAAAACAAAACAAAAACAAAACTGCTTTCCTTTGACTCAAGGTAATAAATGTGACACATTAATGGACAAGGCCTCACAGAACAAGTCAGACAGACAAGTTAAACACAAAGGAACAGTTCAGCTCTAAATGTCTGAATGTGTACAAAAAGTCGCTAAATGTTTTCCAGAAAACACACATTACACCTGCTGTTTCCTGACTCTCACGTGCACCGTCTTTGACACCACCCACCACATCACTACACATGCGTGCCAACTGCAAATAGTAGCAAACTCGTTCACCAGTACGTAACACCCAACTTGTGAGTGTGCGTGTGTGTGTGTTTGTGTGTGTGTGTGTGGGTCTGTGGGGAGGGGTAAGGGTGGCGGGTGGGGGGTTAGAGGAAGGTGTGTATGTGTTGGTGTGAGTCTTACCTGGCAGCAAAGCGCCCTCAGTGCTCTGTCTCACCTCTCCCTCCTGCCCTGGAAGAATTCTCTCCACAAAGCAAGGCATTTTCTCCACAACTGCTCTCTGCCAAGGCTCTGCTCCCTCTCTCCCCCTTCTCCCTCCCTCTCTCCTTCTCACTCCTTACCTCTTTCCCACTCTGTCCTCCTCTTCTCTTGTCTGTCTCTCCTCCCTCCTTGCCCTCCCCCTCTGCCTGTTCTCACAGATGTCGAGGCTGCGCGAGTTTACCCACATTACCAGTAGGGGTCCTTCATCGCCCTTCTCCACCCCACAACCTCACGGGAGAACAACGCACGCGCGCACGCACAAACGCAGGCCACTTAACGGGTGCCCTTCTGTCACTGCTACAATGAGAGCCCAGTGCAGCACACTCAGAGAGAGAGAAAGAGAGAGAGAGAGAGAGAGAGAGAGAGAGGGAGGGAGAGAGAGATAGAGAGAGAGAGACAGGTGTGAAGTGGGTGGTGTGCAGCAGGGGCCGGCCCTCGGCCCTTTCCAGACCCGCGCAGCCCTGAGAAGCTCCTCAAGTGGGGTAGTACAGTAGTAGTGGATCACACAAGCTCACACACACATATGGGGATATGAGCACACAGATTGACTTACGGCAGATCCCTCAGAGCCGGCAGCACATGAGGAGAGACAGACACTGTTTGTGGGCACGCACACTTTCACTTGTTCTTAACACACACACACACACACACACGCATTCGGGCGCAGATACAGAGCACAACCACTGCTGCCGCCGCTGTTGACAGTGATAACACGTGCTTTGTGCCTACTGTGTGTATGTGTGTGTGTGTGTGTGGGTGTGTGTGAGCGCGTGCATGTACGAATACACACGGCTGTGTTCGAGCAGATGCCTATCGTATTTCAGGTCTCTGTTCTGTTCGGGTTTTTATTTTTTTGTGCTTTAAAAAAAGAAAGCTGAGCTCATTGACACAGGCATGTTAGATTTGGAGGCTCTCGGTCAGTGTGCAGTGGGAAATTTCTAGTTTCTCTTCTAGTTGTGGGGGCAATTTTCACATCGCAATATCAATACTGGCCAATATTAGCTGTGTGAAGAATGCTGTACCTCCTCTGTCCTTTGAAATGGGTAAAGAGTTTCCTCAAACAAGAGATTGTGATCAAGACATGCACCGATAAGAGCGTTGTGGCCAGTGTCTGATTTTTATGACAATTAGTGAACACTCATTTATCATTACTGTGTATAAAGAATATCTAATGGCAAGAATCAGCCATATTACTAATGTGTACTAATATGCATGCCCAAAAAGGGATATTTTATTTCATTTTTATCACCAACTTAGTTATTGTCCTGATAAATACAACAGTATTTTGTATTTATCATAAATTAGCATAAAATGTTCTAACATTTTATTGATGTTGTGCTCATCGCAAAGCAATGTTTTATTAATCATGACTTCAATCCATCAGCATTTCATACTTTTGTGGATTTTGCTGTTTAAACTCTTTTGCAACTTTTGAAGTTCGTCTGAAGCCTGATTTTGAGTCTTCTTCCAACATAAACACATTTCACACTGAAGAGTGTGTTTGGCAAGTGGCAGATTTTCAGCTCGACCAACCTTGACCAGCAGTTCCCTCGAACTCAAAAATCCAGGCCTGCACTATGACAAAGTGTGTGATGCATTTACTGACTAGAAAAAAAAACATCGTTCATAGGGTCAGTGGCATTCAAGCTGAAAGTGGGCAATTCAGTTAGCATAAGGAGATTGTTTGATCAAAAGTTTTGTCTGAATTTCTCTGTAGATTGTAAAAAAAAAGAAAAAAAAAAGTATTTCAGAACAGTGAAAAGTTCAACAAACAAGCGAAAGCAGTAAAACAAAAACTGCATGGAACTTGATCCCTCATTTTTATCAAATATTGCCCAACTTTTATGGTGCTTTAAAATGTGGGGAGATTGCATGCCCTCGCAGGATCAGAACAGTAATTATCAAGCCGAGCGTGCATAAGGTCCTGTTTTTTCCATTTATTGCTGCCTGAAACAGGATAAGGGTATCTACATTCAAGGCGTAATATCCCGGACCTGCAGTTGGTATCATTTGAACAGAGGGTGGATCGCCTTTATTTGAGTCAAACAAAACCCTCTAATGACACAAAAACAAAACAAAAAAAGTAGCTGGCGGTTTCAGCTTCCACACCCAATCAGGCCAGGCCGCCTTAAAAATGTTGGCAATCGGTAATAAATAAAGTAGGATTTTGTTAATCCAGGACACGGATGTTGGATAAAGCAACAAACTTTATTTGAGGGTGACGAGGTCGAGCTTTTACTTGTATCTGATCAGGGTTTGTGTCAGTTGCAAATCTCCCCTCAGAGCAAAACTGAAATCAAATACAGGCTTTTTTTAGGCTGATAAAGGAAACCCGTGTGTATTTACTGGAAATAAGAATGATGCACTCGGTTCATCGTGCTTGAATGCAGCCCATGTATTAAATGTGGGAAGGAGAAGTATCACAAGGACATGTAAAACATACCTTAAATAGACTACAAATGAAGTCACTTAACACCCACTCGTTCCCTCGCCACCCTGTGCTCTGTCTGTCTTCAACAAAAAGCTTGTGTTTGACTATCTCCCTCGCTCTGGTTCATAGTTGCCTTTTTGCTTTTTAAACAGACACCTCGCCTGTCTCTGCGCGGGAAAGCGGGGCACATTTATCCTTAAATGGCTCCTTTTGACAACTGATCTGTAAATACAAGCCGATATGCGACTTCCCTCTTTCTCTTAGCTTTTTTATTTTATTTTTTTTTCTTGCTGCCTGACTTTCTCCCTTTCTCCAGTCAGACACACACAGGCACGCACACACACAATATGAAGGTCTTCCTAAGACCCCCCCTCACACACACATCCACGCATTTAACCCCGCATCCCCCTCCCTAACTTCCCCAACTCCATTCCCTCTCTGCCACTATAAAAACACAAATATGCCATAACTCAGGCAGCGCTGCCACATCGCCTCCATCTTGCCCTGTACCGGGGAGGGGGAGGCCTCTCAGGAAGGTCACCAACAAATGGTTTTCCGATTCACTGCCCCTGAAATAATTTTGTGTATTAAAACCTGAATCTGCACTTTCTGGCCTGAAAGCTTTTCTAATTATTCCGGTGTCCTTGGGACAGACACAGATCCTTCACACGCCGGGGGAAACAAACTATAGAGCAACCACTACAGCCACAACCCCCCCCACCCCCACACACACCCCCACACACCCCTTGCCTCCACCCCATCCACACACACGCACACGCACACACACACCCTCCTCACCCCTTAGCGCCACCTCCTCCCTTCCTCCCTTTCTCTATCCCTCCATCTCCCCACCTCCTCTCTCCTCTGCTCTCCTCTCCTCTTTACAGCCCCCTCTTCCCTCCCTCCCCAATCTGTTTTCAAAGCGTGTCTGTCCTTTATTAAATTGTTTTCTTTTCCACATTATCAGTTGCCATGGAGACCTCATCTCTCGGATTATTTGAATTTCATTATATCTATTGATTTGGGAGCATTTCATCTTTTTTATTGTTTTTCTGTCAATTTTCGAAACGAATAACCATCTAATTTGCGTCAGCGCTGATTACGTTCGTCCCTCAATAGAGGTCGGCAGCTGCGCCAGGGAAACAAATCAATGGAAAAACATCATAAAACTCGAAAGTACAATCAACCAGGATATGGGTGACATTCCGTGGTTGCTGAAACGAAGTCATCAAAAAATATATACTTTTTTTCCCCTCCTCTGCGCCTGTCTGCGTGCGTGTGTGTGTGTGTGTGTGTGTACGAGGGGAGAGTGAGGAGGACACATATGTCTCTGGGTAGATATATTACTATATTTCAGTAGATAATATACTATGGTAAATTTCCATACTGATAACAGCCCCTCCCTGTCTGACTAAAACAAAAATTGCTTACTGTATCTAAATAATTTATGTAATTTTAGCATTTCTATATAAATTTTTTAATAAGCTGCTCGGAGCAAAGTGGCCATTAACAAAACACACAGCTGTCCAATGGGCTAAGCCCAGCAGATCAATTGCACTTTTTTATGACATGATAAAATGCTTTTAAAGCAATTTACACAAATATGGAAAAAATGACTTCATGGGCTTCATTTATTCATTAGGACGTGTATTAGCGAGAGAAGGGGAACGAGAAAATCTTACAAAAAGCCAGACAGGAGAGATCGTCTTGGCCCTAACTGGAACGGACTTGCTGCCCTCTCCACAAGGACATAAAGTTTCATTACTGATGCACGCAGTCAAAGGCAATTTAGCAAACACAGTGTGCAAAAGAAAACATCAGCATATTGCAAGTGTTCTTGTATTAGGGCGAACCTTGCTTGTTGTTTTCCCATTTTTATTCTTTTTTTTTTATGGGGGAGCAAGCAGGTAGGGAAGTGATGAATCTTTTTTTTTTTTCTCCCCCCTCATCACCCTGACCGGTGTCACCCTGACCCAAAAGCTAAGTGGAGGTAGCCTCGCTCACTGGGATGCATGAATCCTGGCCTGCAAACCGAAGCCAAACTGAGAACTACACAGCAAGGCCCTGCAAGCTGAGCCTCAGCTTTAGTAGCTTATTATGGAGAGAAGCACCAACACATACACATATGTAAAAGGCGTCTGGATGGTTGGTGGTGGAGGGGGGGGGGCAGAAGGGAGAGGGGGGCATTTAGAGGCTAATCTTATTTCAAAGCATCCTCTTCATGTGAGCCTGAGCTGCTCCTGGAAAAGGCTCCATGTTTGCAACACATGTCTGCATTCGACAAAGCCCGTCCTGCTCAGGCCTTTAAAATGGGGGGTGCTAACAAATTAGCTTTTTATATTTATTTGTGCGTGGGTGTGTCAGATGGGGGTTACGGAGGGGGGGGGAGGGGGGGGTCTAATTTTCTAAGGCACCAGTTCTCGACCTGAGTGGAGAGGAAGAAAAAAGAAAAAGGCTAAATGTTTAGGAGTCACGATTCTTCTCCTGATTGCCCTGGCTGTCTAAGTTGTGCAAAACATGACCCTCCCCTCCCTCAGCCACGACAGAAACACGGGCGACTGGATAAACACTATTTTATGCACTGACTAGATGAATCGCCAGACAGTGATTACAGTCCTCCTCTCGCCCCGACAAAGCTCCACGATGCAGGCATATTCTGACACCAAACCGCACCGGCGCATGGTGTGGGTAACGCTGCAGGTGCCCGACACATTCGTCAGTGTCTCTCCCAGTCGGGTAAATATAAATATTAGACCCTAACATCAATGAAATGCCCTCTCTCCTGCCTTCTGTGATGTAGCTGACACAGGACCTGTTGGTCAGTGTTGTTGCTGCTGCTGCAGCAGGCTTTGTGCCGAAAGTTTGAGGATTTTTTCTTTTTTGCTACCCTTGCAGTTTTGGCTTCCCTCTCGCCAACAAAATAAAAATAACAAGCGCGCGACGCAAACTAAACATTCCCACACAGCCGGTCGCTGCGGAGGCTGACACCAACATGTCGGACTCAGACAACGCAGTACAGAGGCAGCGTTTAAAAGAAACACTGAGAGGAAAATCACAAGCCAAGACAATGTAATATACAGGTTCATGAGCAAAAGAAGACATTTTTGCTAACTTTTTAGCCAAACTGAGATTAGTCATGAATCATAAAGTGTGCTTTAAAGAACTTGTTTTCAGCACAGAATAATTGAGGTTTGACTTTTCCATGATTTGCAACTTTTGAGGTTTTGTGTCTGATTTTGATGTCGACTTAGTGCCACATTTCACAATAAGAGTTTAAAAACATCTTGAACTTTTAGGTGATCCCTTGTTCAGAGTAGAATTATCCTTTTTCAGGTGTGATCATTTCCTTTACCTTTGCTTTGCCAGTCAGATGCACATGGAAGATTTTGTGTCGTTAGCGGAAAATGATTAACCAGTCGTGGCATTTTCACAGTGTCAGATCAGAATAAGCATTTTAGATTTTGAATTAAAGATGATCAAATACACTCCAGACTCATTGAAAGGTCACCTTAGTTTAGTGCCACTAAAGCCTCCAAAGCAGACGTCAACTTTAGCATTATCAGCAGGTAACCGTGAGCTAGTTTTAGTATTCTCAGTCACTACATATCTTTAGTATTTTATCTCTCACGCTTGAAGTACTAAAACTGCTTGCTGTTAGAAGACTTAAAAGTGACGGGGATTCTGTAATCGATTGTTGGACGAAAAAGAAACAATGTTAGCCGGCTCTGTCAACACAACAGTCTGACTCGAGAACCACTTCCCGGCTTTCTTCAAAATAAGAGCGAGCTGAGTCGTACTTTTTTGAGTGATACATTTCACTTCGAAGAGAAATACTGTAGCATTTCAAATATCGCGGCATCTTGTGTTATGAGATCTCCTGTTACATCCCTCCTCTACAGTAATTCATCTGCCTGGACCGTGCCCCAAAAGTGGTGCAGTAAACCATGTTGTCAGTGTCCGAGCTCTAAAAAGCCCAATTACAGAAGACCTCGACTGAATAATTTAAAGAGCATAATTATTGACCTCTATCTGAATTCCTCTGAAAGGTACATTAAGATATAGAAAAGCACAGGAGGTGGAAGAGGAACCGAGGGTAAGAGAGTGTGTGTCTCCCCAGGCCTCCCTAATGCACTCTCCTGCTGTACTCTAACTTCCTGTGGACCCCTAATGTGCCCACTGCTCACTGGCCTGATGAACACTGCAGTTAATGAGGCCCCTGTTACTGAAATGAAGTATCTTTGAAAAAAAAAAAAAATCAACAGGCATTACTCTCAATCTGAATCCTGCCCACTTCAGTTTCAGACACATTTTTTGACACAAGATGCACATTGTTTGGAAATCTGCAAGCATGCAGACATTTTAGAGAAACAGTGGCCTTTGGTGATCTGAACCGGAATTAGAGCAGATCAGTTGACATAAGCAAAAACAAGTTGTTTTAATTGGACAGAATTAGAAAAAAATATATAACATTTTCCAAATGTGTCTAAATGTGGGGCTGGGTTCAGTGTTTGTGCTACATGTGCATGTCCGTGAATGTGGTCCTATGTGTGAATGGCAGGAGGCAGAGGGGGTGGTTGCTCGGAGCTGGCTTGAGGGGGGAGGATCGAGCAAGATGAGACCTTTTTAATTAAAGGAAAATATTTGCGTTTGCGTAATATCGCTGATGGAACCTGGAACAATTTAGAGAATTCTGCTTCCTAAATGGCTTGCTCTTTAAAGTGATTTGGGGTATTTCCAATCCTCTTTGCATACATGCATTTTTAAAATTTCAATTACGTTCTGCAGCTCTTAAGATTCACAACTTCTACGTGTTTTTTTTTTTTTTTTTTGTGCGAACACGACATTTCCTGCTACGGACAATTCAAAAACGAAAAGTGTTCATCTGCCGCAAGATGCTGCCGTCTCCGCTCTGTTCCAATCCGGGAGGATAGAGGGCAGTGAAATAATTAGGCGACTTCTGCAGTATCCTGAATGCCAAGGACATGTGGATTAAAGTATTAAAACAATCGCATTTCAGTCTTGAAATAGTCCAGTGCACGACTCAGCACCATGCGCCTCTGTTCAAGTTCAGCTGCCAGCTCCATAACGCCACAGGAGAGGGCCGGGAGGGAAAAAAAAAAAAAAAAAAAAAAATCCCAATCCCATTAGCTACGTACATCTCAGCAGACCTGCTGTAAACGTGAGCAAATCTCACTGATGATTATCCCCTCCCCAAAGCTCTCAGATGATAATACATAATCGAACGGTGCAGACGTTTTCGGCATAATCACACCGTCAATTTGGGTTTCCCCCCCATTTGTGTCAGAATCTGCTCTAAATGGGGACACCAGAGGACACATTTACCCCACAGTTGTCTTCATTTAGAGAAGAGAGTCACCTACATTAGGGGAGAATTATTTAAGGAAATGGTTGAAGCTATTTGCAGTTTTATTCTATTTACTGAGCAAACATTTATCAGGTCAGTGGGGTAACATTTGGGAAAGTGGATGCTTGACTCAAAAACTCAGAGGTTAAAAGTGCAAAATTATTGAATAAAATAGAGATTATACCAGTAACATGGATCTAAATAAAATTTTAATCTTGAAAACTTTTTATTAATGAGCTTTGCTAGCATTATTTGAATTACTCCTCATCAGCAAATGAAACAGATCCTTCGGAGATAGTAGATTAATTTTGTCAAGTAAGAAGCTCTTTAAACTGAAGCATGTCTTAGAGAACAGCAGGAGAAAGATAAGGGAAAAAATCGAGGCAGTTTTCTAGAAAGAAAAAGTATTACAGTAATTTTGGTCTTATTTATTTGTAGGAGTAGCGTACACATAAAGAGCCCTTTTCCAAAAAAACAACAACTGGCAATAATTAAGGTGAGCTCTTGAAGAAATCTAAGCCTCTTAGCCCACCTTCTGCCATCTGTGGCTCCAATATGAGAGCTCTTACAGGTTCTCCTTTTTTCCCTCCTGGAAGGAACAAGGAGTTAAAAAAAAAGTGTTGCCTAGTCTGCAAGTTCACGTTACAAAGTCAACCTGCTCCCACAGCCACGCCATGAAGGTGGAATAAACCATCTGTGACAGAAAAAGGAAAAAAAAAAAAAAACAGGAAGCTGAAAGAGCAGAATGAGAGAGAGAAAGAGAGAGAGGGAGAGAAACATGTGCCCTTCACTCTCCCCCACAGTAAAGACGCTCTTAACCAGGTCTGACAGCTAACAGATCCTCGGCAATTGGGGTCAGTTAAAGGAAAAGTAGCTCAAGTTTTCTTGGGGCTTTGGCTTCATAGATGTTGAGGAAATGCTGCCCACTGCAGCATCAAAGGGGATTATAGGGACCGGGCCATCTGCCATCTGCACCAGAGTAAGCCTGAGCCCTTTTATGTTTCTGCTCGCATGTTTGTGTGTGTGTTTAGCGAACTGAAGACGGCGAGACAGAGACAGTGTACTTTTAACTTAAAAGGGCAGCAGAGGTGGAGTGGGGTGGAGTGTGTACTGGGGTGACAGCTTATTTAAACCCAGGCTGAGGGGGGGGGCTGGCGGGGCATTAAAGGTTAGCATCATACCAGTTAAATGTGACACTTTGAATCCAACGTTCAGCCTTCTACGGCTTCAGCTATATCAACAATTAGAGGTGTAACAAGATCGTCGCAGTACTTAAACACCCAAATACTTCTCGTCAAAGTGAAAGTCTGTCTTCCGAAGCTCTATTGAGTTCTCATCTCCATTTTTTTTTTTTTTTGCTGAAGGAAGGGTTTACTGGTTTGATGAACCACAGCATGTTTTAGACTCTTATTGTGAAGTAAGACAGGAAGTGGTTCTAGAGTTGTCCCCGATGTGCTGACATAACTTTTGTTCAAGGTGGCTGATATAATCCTGATTGTAACACAACTGAAGACACCGACCACGTGTTAAGCATCGTTTTAGCTATCTGGTAAAAGAAAAACAAAAAACAAACTGAGAATGTTGGAAATGCCTATCTGCAAAACGACACAAAATTAGCATCTGATTCAGGGCTTCTTAAACTAAAGGACTGTTTCACTGATAAAGCCTGATCAAATACTGTTAGAATATTAGGACTGACACACCATTACCTGCTAACACTTACAGTAACGAAACCTGAACCGGATGATTGCACAATTTGATCTATAAACTCACAAAATGGGAAGATTCTCAACAATTTGTTTTTACATCAGAAACCCCGCTAGAATTAGACGAGCATAAAAACCGCAGTCATATGGACCAGTCGATCTTTGATTGTTAAGAAACAAATCTTGTCTCGATTCTTCCTGAAAACATACCCTAATGCCTTTTGTCATCCAGGCATAACGTACAAGTTGTTTTTGTTGCGGCTTTATTGGAACACAGTGCCAAACGTTGTTCCCCCTTCACATCTCTAATTTGTTTGGGGTCTTGTTTCTGGCCTCCGCCTGAGAGTGTTTTTTTTTTTTTGCTCAATAGTCTGCTACCTTTTAGCTGAGCCGCCCAGTGCTTGACCTGCTGCCGACGCTTATTTTCGGCACTCTAATTGTCGTTTAATCACATATCAACCTGTCATTTAAAGACCCCCTTTTTTTTTTCAACAGAAGGGGGTGGGGGGGGGCACATTTGCATATGTTGTAAAACTAATTCCGATTGAAAGCTCCAGTGGCTGTGAAAGCAGGCGTTCTTTCTCTCTCTTCTACTTTCACACCCGCGTAGACACAGTTAAGCACAAGAGAGTAAAACACCACACACACACACACACACACACACACACACACACACAGTCTACAGTATCTCACCTTAACAGACAAAAACACACATAGGCAAACGTTCTACCTGATTCTCTCGATTGAGGTGGTTTTATCACATTTGTTAACAGTGTGTGGTGACACATAACGTGTTAGAGTAGGGACAGCGACGAAAGTGATTCGGGGAGCACGTGCTCGCGCGAGCCAAAGCAAAGGTGACAGTGAACGTATAGTGTTGTAGAGAAGTCAATTAGAGTTAATAATGTATCACTCTTTCAAATGTTGCATTCATTTGTTCACACTTAGATAAAGCTAGCAAAAAAAAAAAAAAAATAGGTTGTACCGGGTGTGCTGAGCAGACTACGCCACATTTACATTATCGTCCTTATACATCGAGGAGCGACGTTCCGCTTGAGCGGTGGCGGTGGAGTGACGGGCTGCGGGGTGGGAGCCGATGGGGGTCGGGGGGGTGAGAATCATGCCTTTCAGGCCCAAGTATTGCCAGTCCTCAGGAGGTCTCCCCCTCTAATTACAGAGTGGGAGAAAGACAGCTCTTTGTTCTACCCTTTAAAACGTTAATTGATAAAAACCGAGCCGGGGTGGAGGGTGATGCTATGGGCAGATAAAGGTGGGTGAGATTATTTTTGGAGCTTAGGGTCCTTTTTTTAACAGGACGCACTAATCCTGTTAGACGCCGTTTTGCTCCTGCAACTCTTCCTTTCGGAGTCAGGCTGAGTTGTAAGTGCCGCAAGCGTAGCACTTCTTCAGGTGGCAGAGAGGGCCGCAATGGCAAACTATGTCACAAAAACTGGCAAGCAATCACAACCTCGAAGAGGAAGTGGCATCTCGCTGAAATTCTGAGGAACCTTAATATAAACCGCACAGGACTCCAAACCACTTGCATATTACAGAACATTAGTCGTCTTGCTTTATGCCTATTATTAGCCAGGGGTGAGATTTGTGTGGTACTAATGATGACAAGCAAAACAGTGTCTTTCAAAAGTGTTCATAACCCTTGAACCTTTTCACATTTTGTCAACACAAGCTTCACTAAATTTCATGTGGCTCACCAGCCAGATGTAAAAGTGACATGCAAATGTTTTCACACCTTTTTACTCTGACGGCTCTCAATAATATACTGAACAATTAAAAACATTCAGAAATCCCCTATTAAGTTCATTTGCACTCTCATATCTATTGCAGCTCTGAATCGTCCACCACCGTCTTTCACTGTGGGAGTGGTGTATTCGGGGGGGAGGCACACTGTTCGTTTACCACGACCCAGTGGGTTTTTTTGTACGCAAGTCAAAAAGTTAAAGTTTGACTTCATATGTAGAGACGTTTGCCTTGTCACCTAAATGCCATTCAGCAAATATGAAATAGGAATTTGAATGGCCTTGCAAAAAGGTTCTCTTTATTTTGTCACTTAAAACAAAACAAAACAAAAAAACCCAGCAGATTTGCACAACCACTATGCTGTCCTGTCAACAGCTATTCCTACATGGGGTCGAAACCTTTGCAGATCCAAAGTCTGACCTGTCAGTTTAGGTGGACGGTCGTGATTTGGTAGGTTTGTAACTGTGACCTGCTCTTCATTTGCAGTTCATTCAATGAACAACTTTCTCCCTGACCTATCTGTTGTGTTCCTTTGTCATTGTGTTGCTGTTTGTTTGCTAATCTTCTCAAACAAACCCCTCAGGCCTCCACAGAACAGCTGGATTAAAATACACACAAGGCAACTGGCTGCATTCAGTTTAATTTAGGTATTTGATACAAATGTGTCAGTGTTTTGGTCCACTGCATGGAACTGGCATAAAAGTGTATACATTTTCCAAACATAATTACTTAAAGAATAGTTTTCACCTAATGATGGTGCGAAATTGGGACTGACTTTGTCCGTTTGCTTTATAAAAACAGTGAGAACAATAAGTTCCATTTCTATTTGTGCAGGATTGGCCAATCTTATTTGTCAGCAGTTAAGTAGCTGTAACAGGCTTTGCCATGGCTGTAATCTGCTTCTGCTCGTTTAGGCTACCTGGAGTCAACAGAGGCTGAGAAGTGCTGCTACAGTGGCCAAATGGAGTCTGAATATGTTACAGAGGCAATTAAGCATGTTGGTGTGTGTGCACGCACACGGCAGTGTCAAAGGGGCTTAGCCGGGCCAAACACGCCTCATTGAAATGTCCATCTTAAAGCCACCCAAGTTCCTCATCTCCCCGCCTCCCGCCCTCCGACAACCAAGATGCTTCAAGACTGTCAAAAGCATTTTCCACAAAGCTGAGGAGGGGCCGAGGAGAAAAAAAAAAAAAAAGAAAAAAAAAAAAACAGGACCTGCTACTACTGTCACACGCAAGCTCGCGCGTGCACACGCACACAGTCGCTAGGCTGTCAGGTAAATTAGATCTGAAAGCTGACAATTTCTGACCATATTTCCTTGATTATTTCAAACAAATGCACACCAGCCGCTCTAAGGAGATTAAAGTGACATAAAAGTCCCGAGTGGGAGGAGGGAGGGCAGAGAATCCAGGTCACCCCCATTTGTCCCCCTGCCTGACAGCAGCTATATCGCTATCCAATCCAATAAAAGTCCCCCCCTCCTTTTGCTTTAATTAATTTTACAGCTAGCTTGCTTAATTACTTTCAATCAAAATCCTCTTGCCATCACAAAATTAGAAATGGTTCAACTCCATTAGTCTAAATTCTTCATTTACATACACAAAGACTGTCAGCTCTTGCTAAGCAAACGGCCTCCTGCTTGATGAGATTGTTTTTTTCCTGCACACTCTATCACTCTCTCAGTTACACACATGCATGCGACTGTGGTGTTCTTTTTTTTTGAAAGGAGAAAAGTAGCATTAAATTATTGGAGCCCCCTTTACTTAAGACATTCTCTACTTAATCAGAGTTCAGGTAAGCCGCGGTGCACAAAACTGATTAGAAATCCACAAACGCCGCGTCAAAACAACACTCCTCAACCTCAATCAATGCGCCGTGCAATAAACGCTGCACATAGCGGGTACGCAGAACTATCAAACTAACTCTTCTGATACGGTTACAGTAATCTTACATAAATTTGGATTTGTTTTTAAGTAAGATGCCACTAACACCACTAAGACAATGGACAAAGCGACCGGATTCTCAGTGTGACGAGGGGCCCTGTGCCCTGCTGGCCAATCACTTCTACTTGGCACGCAGGCGTCCTCTCCATCACGCACACACTGCCCGAGGCCTTCACATCATCAAGAATTAAGGACATGCAGATAGGGTTTGTGCACTGACCAAAGTGAAAACCCGAGTACACAGTTCCACTACTACTACCTCGTGTCTATGTGTGCGCACGTCGCCTTCCCCACACTACCAGCAGCATAATTAGGTCCAGAGATGAGAGCATTAAATTGGTATAACACACTCACGGCTGCAGACACACTGCTACAAAACGTATCGATGGTAAACGTACATGTTCGTCGGCAGTGTCTGCCGGTTGCTTCTCCCCGTTGCAGTTTTGAACCCCTTTTTCTACCTACATGTTGCCATTTCACCCCCTTTCACCTCAAAGCAAAGCATTTAGCACCTATGCCTATTTAGCATTGAAGTCAAGTATTTATTATGAAGGTAAATGAGCATAAAATGCTCAAAAGCTCAATTGAATATTATCATGAAAAGAAAAAGCTTTGTATTACACTATATTCCCATTTATTGAGGTCTGATCAATTTTTTGTTCAGTTGTGTCCTATTAAATATGATGGTTTATGACCTCTGGTTAAACCTAAACAACTCTGAGCGAACCCCCACTGATAGATATTATTCATTGGAGTCATTAAGCTGCACTGCCTTTCTGCAGACTAACTGTGGAAGATAGAAAATTACTTTCAATTGTCGGTTGTGAAAGGCCAGTTGAGGCATGGTCAGAATGAAACATCCCAATCCTGACGAGCAAAAAAAAAAAATTACAAAGGTATAAAATAATAATCAGCGCCATTGATAGCACTTTTTTTTCCTTTAATTTAAAGATGTAGCAGTCAGAGACTGGAATCAGTCAATTTTTTTCCTTGACTGGCATTGATTGGTGATTGGCAGGTCACATATCAAAAATGTGATTTCTTTGTGTTTCACCCCAACAAATTCAAAGCCTCGTGTCTACGGGATGTAATTTCTAACTGGCAAGTCAGACCTCAAAGGAAATCACTATCAGAAAAGTCCTGTCTTAGAAAAACATTATTTAAAGCGCTGACAAAAAGAATGTAAACAACTATTACAAACAAACAAGTAAAAAAAACAATATTTATAAGAATAAAGAGTGAGCGGAGGACTATAAATGGGGATCATTACGGCCCGGCAGACTGACTACAATGCGGATCTGACCTGGCCTCTTTTACTCCATGTCTGCAACCACCGGTTTCCCCTGCCCTCTTTAACCAGTCCCCATTAACACTGTTAATTATCTAAATCCATCATTCTTGGGGTAAATGAAGACTGCCTCTTTAATTCAATTTAATAGGATCATTTTCCAACTCACGTTCACTTTAGCCCCAGCTGCCCGCCCACCAGTCCCCCCACAGTGTCCCGTTCCAGCCCCCCACCCGCTGCCCCCACTTCCCACTGCATCTGTGACTCCTTTGGCGGCATCTTCCCTGGTCTGGCTGGGAGCGGGGGCAGAGGGAGGGGAGGAGGGGGACGTTTGGCTTGGTGGCAGTGACGGACCGACGGGCTGTTGATCTCCCATGTCTTGTCTTGGCTCGGCTGGTGGCAAGCAGCAGTTCTGGGTTCCCAGTCAGCCGAGCACACAAACACTGACTGACACGCACACACAGACTCAGACTCGCAGTACCAGCCCTGTTCACCGGGGCTTGGCTAATCCTGTCACATCAGGCCACATTGGCTGAGTTGAGGTCTTTCACAGCAACACACACACACACACGCACACACACACACACACACACACACGCGCGCGCGCACACAACTACCCCTCCACACTCCTTCGCCGACTCCTCTTACTCACTTTCACTCTCTGTCTTACCTTTGTTCATTTCACAAAGTCACAGGGGCTGCCAGTTACTGCTTGCGATTGGAGGGGCGGGAATGTGTTCCAGCAGTAATATTAGAGAGCATCTTACATCTAAATGAACATACATAGAAAAAAGGGCTAAAAAAATAGTCACATCAGAATTTTTTATTTTTTTTTCATTTATTTTGTGTGAGCCAGCTTAAATGACTGCAGCAGACACGTAAGCATGTCATACATGTGTTGATAAAATACACAGGTGTCATTTTTCCTCCTTTATTTTCATGGTGGTGCCAGTTTCAAAAACAGTTTTCCCATGCAACCCCCACCGTGAGCATACGTCTCCTAATCTGACTTTAAATCTCGCTTTCTAACGATCAAACACAAGTCAAGTTTTTTAATAAAGACGCTGTCAAAGTAAATTATCGCAATTATTACTACAACACGAGTGCTCCGTCTCTCTCTTAAATTCTCCTAAGAATTTGTTAAATATTAGCTCCTCTCATCCCATCATTCAGAGTGAGGGTAAATTTCCTCCCCCCCCCCGTCTCCACGGCACACCAATCCAAATCTCCCAGGACTAAATCCACTCAGAGCCACACATGCACACACAGGAGATGCTGCGTTCCCCTTTTTTTTCCATTTATATTTCTGATGTTCCCAGACGCTCGTTCGCGACGGACTCTGGGAGAGATCGGGATGATTTTAGCCATGATTTAATTGGGTTTGTTAAAGGGAGATGTCAGCACAATGGGAGACGAGCCCTCTAAATCCACCATGTTCGCCCAAAATGCCCAGATGAGATAATCACCGGTGACGTCTACGAAAACACTTATTATATTTGCCCATCGCCTGGCTGAAGCTGTTAAAACTCATCAGTGTTATTCCTGCCTTGTTTTTCTCTCGCTCTCTCTCTGGGAAAGTAGCTTAACTTATAGTCAGAACTGTCACCTCTTTTTAAAGAGATAGCGCAGCGCCGCTGTGGATGTGGAAAAAGTTCACCAAGAGGAAAAAGAAAGGGCAATGGGAGCTATCGGGTATCTACTCAATACTCATTTTGTTTGCACCCAATACTAATTAAATAAAACATGCGCAACTTTTTTTTTTTTTATTGGTTTTACAACAAAGCCAAAGGAGCATGTAAGTCCACTGTAGTTACACATGTGAAATGGGCATGTTGGTGACAACAGGAGATAAAAAAAAAAGAGAAAAGATCAATATGAGTCTTTCTTATAGCTTCATTTATTTTAAATCTAAGCTTTATTTAACCACAGCACATTGACAGGCCATTGTCAGCTCTAAGTAGCAGCAAGGTGCTTAAAAGCACTATTGCTGCACAGCAGCAGCAGTGTGACACAAGCTGTTGACTGTGTGAAATAAAAGCAGACCTCAGTTTTCCCTTTTAAAGAAAAAGATAACACACTGAGCTGCAACACAGGTTTCCAAAGTTTAATGGAATACTTTTTTAGGATTTGAATTCAGGACCTGAGTTAATTTTGGCCTCACCTAATAACCTGTCCCCAGCTTGCCTAATAACTCAAGTAAGTTAAATATAGCTGACAACTTATGTTGGTGTTTTTCTCCTCCTGCGTGAGTCATCAATTTCAACACCTCTCACAAAGTATACAGTGAGCTTTATAAGGCTTAATGATGACAGCAAATAAAAAAAACTGATCCCAGTCGGATCTGTTTATCTTGTGCTCCACCTTTTTTTTCTTTCCATACTTGTATATAAAATTTATTTTTGAAAAGTTCTTACTGTGCAAAACAGACACTTGTGAATTTTTGGCAGTATCTTTTTGTTTATAGTTCTGACCATTAAACAAAATAAAGTGGACTTTTGAACATTTTTATAGAAATATTAAGTAATTTTTTTCTATGTCATACATTAGAAAACATTTACACTTGATGAAAGACAATAAGTAATAAACAGTAAGACATAAAAGTTAGAAAGTAATTCAACATAAAAATCTAATTCCATATTGAAAGGGAGTCAAGTGCATTAAAATAATGAAAATGGCACAGATTGGTCTATTTGATTTTACTTTTAAATGACTCACAAAAAAGTCTTTGCTGAATAAACACTCCCAAGACAAAAAAACATATCTTAAATTTGATTCCCTGAAGTCAGTTTGGGTCGTTCAGCAATAATGCAATTCTGACATGTTACTGATGAAAAAGGGTTGATGGGAAAAGGAAATGGTCGTACCTGTATAACACATAAATCAATTAAATGCAATACCTGCGATGGAAAACTGAGATATTTAGGAGCTTTGTAAGGGCCAGAAGAAACGCTGCCAACTTGGCTAAATGTGGTGAGATGAGTGTATCTTTAGCGCGGGGGGCTAACCCCTCAGAGGCAAGGGTCAGCATATGAAAGACGCAGGTTATCTGCCTCCCGACAGGATATCCTCATGGATCAGCAGCGGAGGATGTTGACCCGCCCAGTTATTAAACAGGCTAATCTGTTCAACATGTCAATGTTAGCACTTTTAGTTGTGATTAATAAAAGACGACCCCTGGAGTGCTGCGTGTGCTTTTTTCATCGCCTCAGGTTGTTTTCATTTGCTTCTTCTTTTTTTTGTGTGTGTGGTTTTTCCTGTTTGGTAATTTAACAGTCCTTTTTCTCTTCCCCCCCCATATCTATTTGAATAAACACTCTTAATTATTAACTTTGTTGACAGAATTATTATCCTCAGTGAAACCTCTTTTAGTAGCTCTCTGTGTTTCTCCCGTTTTTTTTATTTATTTATTTATTTATTTTTTTGCCAGTGGCAAAGACTGACTGAGGTATTACAAGGATTCATTAAAGCAAAGGCAACTTTATATTTTATAGATAGGGAACAATGCAAATGTGATGCCTGGCTCTGTGGCCATTTAAGCAATGTTTAAAATGTATGGCCCAGTGGCTTTTTCACAGGCTGGTAGTAATAGAGCCGCTCTCTAACAGACTTGCCTCCTAAGTGCCTGGTGCTGTGTCTTAATTTGTAATCTAGTCAAACCAATTGTCCGCTAGCTAAAAAGGTCACAGAGACAATAGACTACACCGCCTCCCACAATGTAGGGAAAAAACCCAGAGAGTCTTTTTGTAGCTTTTTAACCAAAGATGTAATTAAGACACCTTCATCTTTAGGGGTGAAAAGGGCACCGACGAGCGCCTTCTGGAAATGCAGCGAGAAACTTAAGCAGCACAGGAAACGTTCGCTCAGACTCAGCGTTCGCTTAAATCAGGTTTCCTTCATGTTCGTCATGCAACAGCTCAAGACATGTTCAGACTCTATAGATTTCTCAGTCATTCACGTTCTTTTTGTAACATAAATGGCTGACGCTTATTTTAGATTTGAGAAAGAAAGCAAGAAAAAAAAGAATGAAAGATTGAAGAAGGAAGAATGCAAGGAAGAAAAAAAAAGAAGAGAGAACAGACAGGGGAGGAGAAGTAGGACACAAGAAAGGACAAAAGGATGAAGGAAAATAAGGGCAAAATGTATGGACGTAAAGAATGAAGAAAGGAAATAGATAGAGAGGTAGTACACAAGGGTGGAAGGACGAAAGGTGGGAAGAAAAGATATGAGGAGGGAGAGAAAAACAGGCACAACAAAGAAAGGATAGATGGACAGAGGGGGGAACAAAAGGAAGGAAACAAAGAAGAAAGTTAGAAATAAGCAAGAACCTAAGGAAGAATAAGAAAAAGGATTTGTATGGAGAAGATATTTTTGGACAATAAGACTGTCTGGAAATAAAAACATTTTTCCATCTCTTTTTTTTTTTTCCCAAATTAATTAAAGCCTGGAAAAGACTGGAATCCAACGCCAGACTTTTCCAGACAGCTATAGGAACTCCTTTGTCTCCATCACCAAGTATCCACCAGCTGCAGCATCCCGATTCTATACATTGTAACCCAACGACTGTGGCAAAGAGAGCTTGTTGAGTAAAACAAAACAAAAAAAAAAGATACTGAGTGATGCAAAGCAACACGGGAGAAGGCAGAGGGGGGACTTAAAGGACGTGATTTATCTGGGCTTGATTGCGTGTTAATCGAGGTTACGTGTATTAAGTGGAATCTAATTGGAACAGACACTGGCAGTCTGACAGATCGACATGATGCAGATGGATTGAGGTGGAGGGGGGATGAGAGGGAGAGGTGAGGGAGACAGAGAATGGGGAAGAGGAGCAGAGAGGAGTAGAAAGGAGAGAAAACAACAGGGGCAAATGAATGTAACGGTTTCTTCACGAGCACCACCGAGCAGGAAGAGTTTTATGACACAGAACGTTAAAAGAAAACGCGGAGAAGAGAAAGTCCTCGGCCGGGTCGTTCCACATGCGTCTCGTGATTGGTGGATAATGGAACGTGCAGAGGAGGACACACACCAGTGAGATTCTGAGTGACACAACAGGGCGCCTGGAGTTTGTCCTCCCCCTACAGTTGCCACAAACATCTCGTTTCTGCTTTATTGGTAAGAAGAGTTTAAAATAAAAAAAGGAAAAAAAAATAAGAGAATAAGAGATCGAGTGACAGCTGCTGCATCGTTTCTCACCTCGACGAGGAGACGGGCAACTGTTCCCCTGGTCTCTCTGAGTCCTCACTGTTCCTGACAGGCGACAACTGTTTCCAAAAGCTCCCTCTCCCCAAATCTGAGGCATTTAGCCTGGAGGGATGAATGACGCTTTCAAATGTTGCCAGAGTGACAAATCATAAAAATGGACCACCTGTTCAGGTCAAGCAACTGCTAACTCATGGCTAATATACCGGGCAAAGAAGGAGAACTTTGTTTGTGGAAAAGGAAATTATGACTGCGCACACACACACACGCGCGCGCACACCCACACACACACACACACACTGTGTTCTGCGTGGCTGTAGATGGGAATACAAAAAGGTGAGTGACAACAATGGTCCCTATGAATCAAATATGCTTCGAGAATAGCAGCGTTTTTTTTTTAGAGGTAAGTAACAATATCAGAATATATTAAACGCGGATCCCAACTTTTGTTTTTGTCATAAAGCGTCGAATGGGTTAATTTCAAATATTGATAAAAGAAATAAAAACAGAGTTTTAAAAAAATAATAATTTAATAGAAACTTTCTTCAATGCCTAATTTCTGATGCACACACTCCAGCCAGGTAGGGGGCAGTAATGCCTCTGAAGTTTCTATACCAGCAGTAAAAAAAAAAAAAGACCTGTGCAGAGGCAGCACTTCAGATCTATGTTAGTGGGAGCAAAAACAGCAGAAAACTACTTGATTAAAAGCTATTTGATTATTGGACAGAGCAAAACCGGGTTGTCTCTCTGTGTTTAAATCAGGTTTAAAAATACAACAAATCCACATAAAAGCATCACTTCTTCTAGTTGGTGGCCCTACACACAGCGTAGCAAGAACAAAAACTGTAAAGGGCATCATATATGCAAGAATGTCTCCAAATAAAAAATAAATAAATAAAAAAGATGTTTATCATTGGACTGTGGTCTGCAGGACACAGCAGCACTCAAAAACTTCACTCGTCAACACAAAATGTCTAAATCGTTCCCGACGTGATCCCGTCACAGCACAGAGACAGGGGAGTTGCTTCGGTCATCGTTCTGATTTGATCCATTCTGACTGTTACACTAATGGCATTAATAAGGGGCAAAACTGCTATTCTGAAACCGAATTTTGCTCTTCTTTATTTGGCCAATTCTCTTCCGACACGAAAGTCTTCGCAGCTGGAGGGTGGGCGTGAGTTTGCGTGTGTATGCGTGTGTGTGTGTGTGTGTGCCCTGCTATCATCCAATGGATAGAAGGTCATCTCTATTGTAGCATTGATGGATCGCAGCATTTTGCAATAGTCAAAAAACAAAAACACAAGGTTTTGAAATGCGACTCCCCTCCTCTGACAGACGAAGTCGCATTCACCAGATGGGTGGATAAACCGAAAAGAACGGCAGACATCAGGTTCTTAAAAAATAATGAAATGAGCACTGAATTAGGATGAATCCACAAAAATACCCCATAAAAGTTTATGGTCCAAGTCTAATAAAACAAATTTGTCCTTGAGGTTCATATTTATATTACTCTACATGGATCACTGCAAAGTCAGCGTGCATATTTGCTGCATGTTTGTGTTTAACGCAAGTATGCATGTGTGTGTGTGTGTGTGTGTGTTCAGCCCTCATCAGCTGCTAACATTGAGAGGATGACACTTTGTGATCAAGGACATGAATATCTCATTGATTTTTAGGGGCCAGCTTAACTATCCATTCCAATTGATTTTTAGCTTTGCTGGGTGTGCGAGTTATGGCAGTTTTAATGTATCATCTGTATGTGCACTCATCGCCCTGCTGCAAAGACAAGGTTCACAACAGGCTGTGGAGGAAAAACAAAAGCATATATATACAGCAGGGACTTCATCCCCTTTCTCTTCTATTTTAACTTACATTTCAAAGAAAAGGAGCAATATGGTGGGAACACGCTCTCTATCTCCAATATTCTGGCCTCTGTAGAGTATCTAGTAGTGACTAACAGTTTCTTTTCATCACCATCATGGAAAATCAGACCAGTGCTGTCGAATGAGACGTAATCCCCTATAAAGCAACAGTTTCATGCCAGTTTTGCAAGGGACTGCTTTGCAGAAAGGAATAGAAATTTCAACAGACATCCTGCAAGCTTTGCCACAAACCATTGCCACAAAAAAACCCCAGTACATATTTGTAAGACTTTTTAGACTTTTTTTTTTTTAGGCGTAATTGCTTACAATTAGAGAAGTGCTGCAATAATACATCAGATTACAGTGGATTAACAATTCATATCAACTATTAATAATCAATGATTTGATGATGTAAGAGACAAAGTCAGGGCAATGTGATCCAAAAGGCGATCTAAAGTCATCTGTCAGGTAGAAAGTCATTAAAATAGAGGCTCGTTTTCCTGTGCCAAGCTTAGGTTTCACCATGCCACGGATACATTTCTATTCTTCGCCGACGTCCCGCGTTCTCATATGATATCATCTCTTTTGAGAACATCACTCTCGATGTCTGATGTGTTTTCGTCCAACTCAAATTCATTGCTTTCTTTCTTTCTTTTTTTCTGCTCCTACAAGCGGTTTGGATGAAGCAGCCCTCTGTGTGAGGTAACTGTCTTTTGTTGGGTGAAAAATGGACTGAGTAAAGCACACTTTACTCCATCTCCATCCTTTAAAAAAATAACAAGTCTGCTTAATTAATGTTTTACAAGTGCCGCTGTATTCTTGGTAGAAAAAAAAAAGCCTCTATCAAAGCCGGCAGGTTCAGATTACGTACGCTAATTGAAATTCTGAATTTCTAAGCCAACTTCTTTTTTTTCCTTTTACCCCTCTCTCCTCTCGCTCCTTCTCCCTTCTCACACAATAAAGCTGAGCGTTTTGCAGTCCACAAATGGCATCAAATCATCTAAGTAATATGGGCTTTTCTATTTTTTTTTTTTTTTTTCCTGTATTCTTATGTTCTGCTAGTGGGTTCATGAGACAGCTTAATAAAGCAGTAAATGCTTGGGGAAGCCTGAGAGCCCCACCACGTTGGCGCGTGCCCGCGTGTGCACGTGTGTTTTACCTCCACCGGGGACCTCAAAGACGGGAGGCAAAGCCCTGGTTCCACACACTCAACAGATTTTCCTGGAGAATAAAGACACTGAACAAAAGAGGATGACTAATGCCGCGACCAAAGCCAAAAAGTAAGACACTTATCCCATGAGTTGACATTCATGGAGCCCATATTAATGCATTTTGTACTGGATGAATGCAGGGTAATTTACAGGTTACACACGCGGTGGGTGCTGCAGGAACGAACGGTGTGTGAACAGCTGCAGGTGTGGAGAGCCTCCGTTTGGACAGGCTTCACAGACACGCCAAAAAGACACAATAGGGTGAAGCATAGGTTTCTATGCACTAGTGACAATGATCTAAGACGTAGTTGGAGATCGGATCAAGTCGGATATGGAGGAAAATCTTTTTTTTAATCTCACTTCATTCTCTGCATATACCTCTGTTGGCTTCAAAGGGAAGTGTTCAGCCCCTTCCTGCCATCGGTGTTTATCTAGAAAGGTAACTGTAACAGATGATTACATAAATTACAGAGTTTAAAAAAATAAAAAAAATGTCACGCTTGATAACCTTTGTTCTGAGTTAATGATTGCTGCAAAAGAAAACTGCCTCTCTTTCTTTCTCTTTTATATTCACCCAAACTCCCTCCTTTCAGACAGGGGCATTATTTTATTGTCCTGTTTTGCAAGCATTATAACTTCACGTTCTTCTTCCCCCAAGGTCAGTTTCTAGTCAGGCCACATGTAGACTATTTACACACGGGGCTTTTTCAGGTCAGTTCCATTGTATTTACATCAAATAATTTTTGATAAGGGATGTAAAAGACCTATAAAACCGACATCATAAAAAGGAGAGGTGCAGCAGAAATAAGGACAAAAGATCAACGGCTGATTTTTTTTTTTCCTCTTATCTTGGACACGTTGATACTTTTTGGGTCAACTCTTGTCACTTCCTCAAACAACAATCCTGATATTTCTTCTTTTTCTGTGAAGAAGAGGTCCACCCAATTTACAACTCTTGAAACAGCACACTTTGACACTTTTTCATTAGTTTTTTGCAAGTCGGGTATTTTGATTAGCTTTTTTCTTAAAAAAAATTATTGAAACAACAGCACTATAAAACTGGCTTCTGATTCAATTTTTATTGTTGGGTTTTCTGATATCCGAGCAAGCTTAATTGAGATAAGAACTGAAATGTCAAAAATTAAACACATCTAATGCTAAATCACAGTTTGTGACCAGCAGCTGCCTTATTTGAAAAACTCTTGAACAAAGTCGGAATTTCAAAGATTTGTATTGTCATTCCATCTGGAGCCGGATTGATAATCAAGGGTTTAAGATCAAGAACAAAAAGAGTCTAAGGGCTCAAAGCAGTGACGCTTTTTCGGTTAGTGATTCAAAACATTTGATAAACCAAACTACAAGGCTATCACCTAAATCTACTTAATAAAACAACACATGTTTTTAAGTCTTTTAAATAATGGAATAAGAAATAAAGTTTGCAAACACAAACTTCTTCCTGCACCGAATCTGCATTTTTTCCAAATGTATCCAAACTTGGAAAACGATCCAATCAAATTCCAGACTTTTCCACACTGCACAGGAACTAAGTGTTGTGAGATTTAGTCCGATGGCTCCCCGGTCCAACCTGCAAAGCCAGCTCTTGTTTCATAGAGAAGTACCTCCCCTGTTATCTCCCCAGCACTATAATCACTTAACAAAGACTTGGGCATTTGCACAAATTAAAACATCAATAATGCATAAGTGCTTTTCAGTTTTGAGCAATAGTGTCCCCGGATTGGGATGAAATACCCCCCTCTGCCAGTGGAAAAAAAAAACTCTACCCCTGCATCTCCTGTTCCATGAACAACTTAAAGAAGCAACTGTTTAGCTGAGAGCAGCAACCCCGACATCCCCCCACCTCCAGCCCCCTCTGCTCAGGCTGTGGTGAGCGTTTGGGATCCGCTCTGGTGACAGGACAAAATGGCTGAGGCCGAGTGGGATGCAGAAGTTGTTTTAAAGCAGCAGGCAGTAAGTGGTGGTGGTGCATCAGTGCAAACAGACAACACCCTCAAGTTGCGCAGCGTGGCATCCTTCCATAAACAACACCACCGCCGCGTCCCCAACGTTTATGATTTGTGGTCAGAACGGCAACGCGGGCCTGATTCCGATCCAAGTCTGAGTGTTTGCTCTACCCTCGCATGGCTAAATCTGCCCAACCTTAGTCTCTTATTTTCCCCAGATGAAAACACCAGACATCTTATATGGCTGTCAGAGAGGTCTGCCTGAAACAAGTTATATGAGAACACTACACTTGGACAGAGAGAGGAAGGGCGGGGGCATCATGGGAATGAGGCTTTGCAACACTTCAAAACCAGGATGCTGTTCAGGCTACTGTTTAATTTAGAGAGAAAACCTCCTCCATATTTATTGCTGCAGTTGTGACTGAAGTTGCGCTGAGTGTGGAGGAGTTAGATATCATTACCGGACTAGTAAATCCATGACCAGCACCGCCGCAGAGCCAATGGAGGACCAGCCATTCTATACAGATGGCCTCAAGGACAATTAGCGATAATGATTGGTTGCCACATAAATGAGAGAAACTCTATTTGCTGCTGCACTTGCTGATGATCACAGACGAAATGCCTCTGTTAATAATATGGATGGATGTTTTAAAGGAATAGTTTAGAATGTCTAAAGCTGCTAAAAAGGTTATAAGACACTAATTTCTTGTGACTTTCTCAGTACATTTGGTATAAACCCAGATTATCTGTCTCTGCAGTTGAAGCTAACGGCTTGTCTAAGAAAAGCCGAGACCACAGGAGACTTCTAGCATCTTAAAACTCATAAATACCTAAGTGGTTTATAGCGACCTATAATTGTCACCAAATTTGCATCAGTCTATTATTTACACAAAAGAAAAAAAAAATACACATACTAGTAAAATGGAGGTAGCATGCTACCAATTATCTTTCCCTGTGAAAAACACACCAAGTGCAAAACAAATAAAGCATTTCCAGAATAACTGTTTGATATAAAGTCAGGTGTGTGCTGTTTTTCATTGTTTTACACTGCTTTGCTTTTCTGTTTCATAGTTATTCCAACCAGAAACACTTTGCACTTTCTGTTTTCGGTACGTTTCAAACAGGAAGATCATTGATGGCAGATTACCTCTGATCTTCATTTTTTTGTGTAAACAGTCATCAACTTCTGTGTAAATAACTTCCAAATTATAAACATGAAATTTGTTTGAACGTTCCTTAAATAGTGTTTCTCATAAAACGCTGTGATGGTTTTGAGACCGGAGTTGTTTTAAGGCAATGATGAGCCTAAAGCTAACTACCTGTTTCCTTCGGCCTCTGAGACCAACTTAACTGGTTTTGAACTAAATAAAGCGAGTTATCTACTGCAGTTAAGATATAACCTTGGGGAGTGGCAACTTCTCATGGAACAAAATATCTCTTTGATGTTGTACTGGCTGTCACCTAGAGACAGGAAAAATAAAGGCTACAAAAAAAAAAGTTAAACCCATATGCAGGTGGGCATATGAGGATGTCCACCTGCATATGAGGATGCATATGCAGGTGTATCTGCGTAAGAAAAGTAGTTCTTGAGTTGCCCTGGTATGTTGACACATGGTTCCAAAAGTGTTGAAGACTCAAAATCATTGAAATACTTTACCTCATCACTTTTTAGGCACTAAGTAAAAAAGAAACAATGACAGAGTGACAGAGAAGACAGGAAGTACTGTGATAAGACTGCAACTAGCTAACTGCTCGGTGCTAAAGACGCTAAAGTCAGCATCTGCCTCGGGGCTTTGTACTGGCACCAGACTAAAGGACTATTGGACTGTTTGTAATAATGCATTTGATCGTCTAGTTCAAAAGTCTAAGCAGCTTGAGGTTTAAGCAACCTTCAATCAAGTTGTGAAAACACAAAATGGCAGCCTTTTTAATGCCGTTTTGACCACTTCTGAATGAGACAGGCATAGAAACTTTGACATACCAGTCAAACCTGGAAAGAATACACTGACTACATATTCTTTAGAGCACTGCTTATGATTAGAAAAAAATTATATTTATGAAATAAAAAAAAAAAAGCCATTTATAGTTTTCCCAAGAGTATTACTAAAACCTTGTCTCATCTTGTTCTTGTGAAGCCAATATCATAGTGTTTGCCAGAGCTATCACTCCCCTGCCCCCCAACATTAATTGCTTCTAATCTCGTAGCACAACCTAAATAAAATCCTGAACCTGTTAAACTCTCTTGGTTGCAAACACTGAAACCGGCCGTCTCTAAGCGTCCGTTTCTCACTGCAATATGTGAGGAAAACACAGCAAAGATAACCTCAAATCCTTTACAATCACCACATTAACATGAAAAATAAGAGCTGAGACAAACAGCACAGTGATGTAAAATATTATCTCCTCAATCATATCCTTTTTCCCCAGATATCTTCATCTCTCCCCCCACCTTCCTCCCTCCCTACCGTCTCTGTCAGTTAGTCTGGCAAACAATCCCCTTGTTAGCAAACTGTTAAGACAGCCGCTTGGTATACAAATTGCGCTCGACCAAGCGAATTTGTTTTGCAAGGGTGACCTGTTTAATCATCTCATTTTCTTTGGCGGACATTTATTCATCTGGTTTCCACGGTTACCGGGAACATTAAGGGGCTACAGTAATAAGGCTGGAGAGTCAAACAGGTAATAAAAAAATTAACGCCATTTTCCAGCAGCCGAGGACAGTGGGTGAAATGAATCAAGGGAGAGGTGGGAGAGGCAGCGGCGGGGAGGGCTGGGTGAGTGTCGGGGTGGGGTATGTTGGGGAGGGGGTTCCAATATTGTCCAAACAATAAGTGGTTATTTTACTCTGTAGATCAGGTGGTGCTGTTATGGACATGACACTTTGGGCACAGAGTAGGAGAGATAAAGCTTTTACCGTGGCCCTGCTCCGGTTTTATTGTCATTTTGTGATTGCATATCAGAACAATTAAAAGTTAGTCCAAGATATCTATCAACTTTGCTCGTTTTTTATTCCTCCCGAGCTCGAGAGGGAAGATAATTTACACCACTTGCAATGCAACGTGTCAACAATAATGCAAGGGAGAAGATGACATGTAGACGCCCTGGTGAGAATCGTTTTAGAGTCTCCCCAACTTTAATCAAGTTTAATGCTTTTGTCGTCTCCCAGAAAAAGAAAACTGAGAAATGGAAAAAAAAATAAATAAAAAAAAAATAAAAGAAAAACTTTATATAGAGATGGTTGCTTTCTGGCTATCATAAACTGTGACCTAGACATAAATCGAGGGAGTCCAACTTCGTGCCAAATATAGAAAATTCCGGCACAATAGGGGGAACAGGTGCTGAGGACCCGCAGAAAGTGACGAAGCGGGAGAGCCGGGTGTCTGCTGAATGCCAAATAAGGCAGCGAGGCACGCTGCACCGACAAGGCACAAACAACCCACCCTGATGTGATTCTCTGAGTCTGATGAGTGTCACAGATTTTTTGCAACAAAAATCCTCAGTTAAGACACTCTTCAGCGTCTCCAAGAGCAATAACTGAACAAGAGAAAACAAGCAGCAAATTTTATGCATTACTCATTTCTCCACTCCTCTCAAAAGTATGTCCAATTGACGGCACAGGCTTTGGCACTCCTGAAAATATGCGCAAAAACCTCTCAACCTAGCCCTTAATCATTCAAATCGTCTGGTTTAACCTGTATTTGGGCATTTTATCCTGGCAACACCTTTCCAACACAACATCAAATCGAATTCTTTCACTTTTCGCTGATGACTTTCTCATAAATTCGAGAGAGAAGCGACAACTGCTGGTACAGAACAACTCTTGTTGAAAGGGAGGGAGAAAAAGAGATTGTCAGCCGACCCAGCCTCATCCTAACACACACACGCGCACTAGCAGCACGCGCACAAACACACACACACACACACTCCTGCAGAGAAACCTACGGTATGCACTCTAGCATCAGACCGCTCGCATGTTGCAGGGAGCTCTCTCCTCTCCTTGCCCGGAGAAACAAACTCTGCAAACACGCGGGGTGAAAATCCTCAAAAGGGCGCCCAGAACAGACAGCAAAAAGGCTAAGCCCGGGCTCGGAAACTGCCAACTGTTCTGTTAACAGCCTCTTAACAGGTGTGGGCTCTAGAACCATGTAATCCTATCAAGTTACAGAGTTTTAAAAAAAGGGAAGAAATCCGACAAACTGCACGCTCCTAAACTCCCTCCCCCCCCACCATCCCTCCTTCTCTTTTCTCCATCCTTCCCCCCCACCTCCTCCTCTCCTCTCTTTCTGTTGTGACAGAAGTGAACAGCTGGGCTTCAGATTTATCATGTACAGACAGTAATTATTGCTGGTGCTGCCTGCTACCGACCCAAGTGAATAGAATGTCACATGAAAAAAAAAAAAAAAAATCATGCATGCACGTATATATACGGCAGAAGGGGAGCTGAAGTTAAAACGTGCCAGCATGGGAAGATGTGTGGCGCTAAAGGCAGACCGGGGCAGCCTGTAAACGTCATGACCGTTTACCTTTTTGCTTGGAAAAAGATAAATAAATAAATATAAATAAATAAAGCTTCTACACAGGTTTTACAAAGATTAATTTGTAATCAGAATAAGTCAATTCAGGGTTGAACAGTTTATTTCATGTCTGTCTCCAAGGTTTTCTTTATGACAAATACAGAAAGAGCTTTTTTTTGTGTGTGTTTTCACAAAAATAATACAGATTAAATTACTCTCAAATTGTGCATATTTTTTTCTCTGTTGGATTATCAATTATTAAGTATTTAAAATTTTGGATTAAAAATAAAAAATGGCCGTCCCGTGTCGCTCCCCGACACAGTTTTGCCCTGGACCAAGAGCCATTTCGGCCATATTACAAACAATGTCAGAACGCTCCTGCAAACAGGACAGAAATGACTGGCTCTCTCGCTAAAAGCTACAAATATTTTGTCAGACATGGCAAAGGTTGGAAAAATAAAAAAGGTTCTCATGCTGTGTTTTTTTTCTCAAGTCTTGAATTCCTGTCAAAGAAAAGGTGGTAGAGAAGTGAAACTGAGAAATGTACACGGCACCAAAGTGAGAAGGCAGATTTGCTCCAACACCCACTCCTCTCTATGCTTTCATTTAAGTTATTTTTTTTAATCACCCGGGTTACGATTAACTAAACTTTCCAACACGACAAGAAAAAAACGAGGAAAAGTTGCTGATATTGGACCACACGAGGTGTCTCTGTTGTTATCTGCTATGAGTCTGACCCCACCTGCCGTATTTATCCCCGAGATAAGCAGGTCAGCAGATAAAGCATTCTGTTATTAACAATGCCAATCATTTCCTGCTTTCTTTCCCATGAAAGTCTCATCCGAATGCCCGCTTTGCCCACGTATGGGCTGTTTACACACCTTAAAGCCCCCTCCGCCACATTTAAAAGGATTAGACGCCACATTTTGTGCCGGCTTAATGTCTCTTTCAGCCGGTCTAATAAGTGCGCCTCGATAAGCGAAGCATGCAAATTCATTCATGGCCAGTTGAGACCGTGCTTTCAGACAAACGTCTTAAAGTCTTCCTCTCTGCTAATTACCTCTTCATTTTCCCCTTTTTTCTCCCCTCTCTTATAAAGCATATCGACTACTAGAGATTATTCTACTCCCTGATTTTTGCATGAAATTATAATTTCATATGTGAGATAGGGTTATGGAGTCGAAAAGGGATAAAGTTGCAGGACGCTTTTCTTTCAACTCCACACACACTGAGTAACTTACTGGAGTTTGTTGAGACTTTAAATATAATAAAATGTTTTCGCATATCATATAAAAGTAGGATTTTTTTTTTTTTTAGGGGGGTTAAGGTTATGCAATTTTATTCATTAATTTAACAAATCTGCTTGATCCACAATAATAAAAACTTAAGCAGTTATATTTTAGATAATAAAGCCAACGAAGACCCCGGGTGCAACCTGTTTATCATTCTGGAATATTTCTTCACCAAGTATTAATTAGGCCATTACTCCAGATTGGTGACGGGGAGCTTTGAGGTTTTAATTAGGTGCTGGCCACTGCATGAGTGCACAGGAGTGAAGAAAGGGGGTGGTGATGCCTCTTGCCTCGCTCCTGGCCCATATCAAGTACCCCCCTGAACACTTCTGGCTTCCGCCGCGACACGAAGCATGGGCAGGCCACGTGCATCTGTAGTTTATTTGATCATTTGATCTCTGATGTTTCCTCTTTCTGCCGTGCCCCCCCTCCCTGCCCGACCCCCCCCAAAAAAGGACCAGTTGGAGCGATTTGGGTATAAAAGACGGGGGTTAAGGTAATTATGGTGCTGGGGGAGAGTTGCGTCTGATGATGCGGCTTGTGTTCAGTCACACACACGCATACACACGCACACACGCACACACTTCCCTGCCCTCATCTGCTACGTGTGTGTGCTCCCCTCCTTGTCTACCCATATCACTCTGCAAAACCAGACACACACACACGCACACGCACACACACACACACACACACGCACACACACACACACACACACACACACACACACAAACACACACAAAACCTGCGTAACATCAATCAAATACTCACAGCGTAGGCCCATAAAACTACACAAACACACAGCCTACCTTTAACACCCCGCATCTTAACGCTTTGCAGATCAGGGCAGCTTAGTTTCAATATGTTAAAAAAGTATTGATTCATTTTAAAATAATCACTTCAAATATATAATTTTTTCATATTAAAATATAAAGCTAAAACATTTATTGCCACTGCTCTGTTATCATATAATTCTAAAAAAAAAAAAGCATATTCAATAAGATAACCTAAAAAAAAAAAAAGTGTTTTTTTTTTTTTTTTCCTTCAAACAAGGTTCTAAATAAGTAAAAGCCTGAGTGTTTTTCCTCGGTTGACGAGGCGATACTAATCACCTTGTTGCTGAGAAGCAGTCTTCCCTGACAAGGCTCCTTAGAATACGAGGATCTCCCAGGAGGAATCGGCACCAAAGAGGTTAAAGACAATGACTCGCTTTTTTTTTTTTTTTTTTTTTTTTTGCTAACCCCCCCACTCCCCGTTCTTTTTGCAAACGTCGTCCTGTTAAATTTATTTCAAAACTCTGTTAATCTGCTGTACACAACATTTCCATTAGCCCGGCCCGGCCCCCTAATAAAAATTCCGGGCTAGTTTAATTAAAAAATGTAAATTTACTGTCATCCAAGGAGCAGCAGAAAGAGGAGTGCAACAGCATATTTTATTGCTTAAGACATCAAATTGATTCAGGTTATTGCTAAATTGTGATAAAAGGTTATTGAGGCCCTTCAGACCTGGGCTTGTTTTTTTTCTCACCCGTTTCTTTTTTCTTTTTTTCTTTTTTTTTTTTTTTTTTGTGGAGGGCCGTAAACGATGGAGAGGTGCCACAAAGGGGTTAATGAGACAAGTCAGTGAGGGGAAAAGGCAATCAACATTATGACTCATACGAGAGCCAAAAAAACATTTTCCGAGCCCACAAAAAAAGTTTGAAATTAAGGTGTGTCTCGATAACAGTTGAACTTGTTTGGTATTTCAATGGAAGAAGCAGGACACCTTAAATAGCACAAATAGCGCGGCGTCTGTGGTGGTGGGAATCTGCTGCACAGCGTCTCTACTCTGACTTTTATTTAAGACGACGCATGTCTGAGTTTTGTCTTTCCACCTAATTTGACGTGGACAAGCCAATGCGGCAGCGAGGTTTCGAGTAAATTTTAAAAAAGTGATAAAAATTAAATCCAGAGAGGGGAAGTAAATTAAAAACAAACTGTCACAACTGAAAGTCTGGAGTAAAGCTACTTATGAAAAATAAATTACTGCTGAATATTTAAAATATTTCAAATGTATATCATTTGTGCAGCTTTTAAACACTAAAACCCTATTTACAAAAACAACCACTATCATTTGCTGTAATAGCAAAAATATGCATCACAGTAATTGAAAGTAGTTCATATGAGTCATTTTATCAACAGGGCAGATGAAGTGAAAGAGAACTAAAATAAGAAGGTCTCGATTAAACTTACAAAAGAAGTGTAAGGACACACCACACATTAATGCTACCTTAAAATGCGAGTTATTTTAAAACACACATACACACACACACACACACACGCACACACACACGCATACACGCATGCAGGCGTACACACACTTATCCAAAATGCTCACCCAAGTGCCTCGAAGCAAGAGGAATGACGCTTACAAAGTGTAATCCAGTTACAACGGGACAAGTACATCTTTCTAAAAGTACGCACTGTTAGAAAAAGGGGCAGGTGGCAAATTGAACATTTTAAAAACATTATTACCTGTCGTACAGGTACTTTTTCCCACACATGAATCCTAAATGTCAACTGTTTCTGTTAAAAGTGAACTGCAGTGCATTTTGATTTACTGTTAATATAACAACACTAATTAGAGGCAGCTGAAAGGTGCGAGCTCTCCTTTACATGTGTGGCAACATAAAGAGCACAACAGTTTGTTTGCTTTGTCCCCTTGGCAACAAACCCTCAGGCCATTCAGGCTGCCCTTATGGCACTGCCAGCGTCTCTGTGGGTCAATGCGATCATACCTGTATTTTGTTCTTCTGAGTCTTTTTTTTTTTTTTTAAATTAAAGGGAGATGATGAGCCAGGGGGAAATGGAGGAAATTTATTTTTATTAATAGAAATAATAATAATAATAGTAATAATAAAATGAAAGCAAAAAATGAAACACCCTTTACAGGCAGTTATGCCAGTCCCAGGATAAACACGCACCCTGACGGGAGAAAATGAAACTTGCTTTGTGAACTTTCCTCACATGTGTGCTGTATGTCTCACGCCATCATGAGCCGTGCGCTGGAAAAACGGCCACTTATTTTTGATATTGCAGTCACCTTTGGGTGCTGTCAAAGAGCTATAAATAAGGGTGTTGGGAGACCTGGGTAAACGTACAGCGCTGGCACATTGTTTAATCATGAACAGTTTCCTCTCTCTCTCTCTCTCTCTCCCTCTCTCTGTTGCTTTCTCTCTCTCTCTCTCTCTGTAACACTCTCTTTCTTTATATTTAACCAGAGATTAAAAAAAAAAAAGGCACACCTTAAACTGTCGGCTAATAAAACACATCTGACAAAAATAGAGAGAGAAGAAAAATGAAGAAGAGTACTCACCATATTCAGGGAAGTCGAAGTTAAATCCTCTCAGACATGTAACTTTCATAATATTACTCAAACTCTTGTTAGAAAGTCATTCAGGTGGCTGCTGGCGGAGGGGGGAAATAAAGCGGAAAAGTAACTAGATGAAAAAAAAGAAGGGTTCCTTCAATCAAGCACTAAACTCCTTGACATGTAATCTGTCAATAGTTTGTTGCTGAGATAATGCCGGCTGCCACGAGCGGATTTGATTGGCAGCTTAGGTTCTGGCCCCTCCTTCCTGTGGTTTGACGAGGAGGGGGGTGAAAGAATATGGAGCCTCCCCCTTCCCTCCTCTTGCTCTCTGTTGCGCTCTCTCTCTCTCTTTCTCTCTCCCATACATACACACACAGCCTCTCACACACACGCAGCTCGAGCTGTTGGTGATGTTGTCTGAATAGGCTGATAGGAAATTATGGCAGAGCAACTGGAGCAGTTTTTTTTCTCCCTCCCTCAGTGGGCTGGCCTTTCCATCTTTGTGGTCTTCTAGCCTTTCAACTCTCTTGGGGTGGAGCCACCGCTGCCTCTATTCAAATGAGGGGAGAGCTACACTTTGCTTAAAAAAAAAAAAAAAAAGGTGAGGAGGAGGGTAAATTAGAAATTAAATAAAGCATATCATAGCTCCTTTTTTGGTAAATTTGAAGTTTTTAAAGTGACATTGCAAGTGCAGCAGTGCGATTTGATGCAAAAGCAGAAGTAGGAATGTGTTATTTTTATTCGTATTGCAAGAAGTATAGGTGAAAGGAAATTTCTGAACGATTCTCGAACTTCTTGCAAAAACATAACTTCATTCAAAGCAAATAACTCTTTCACTTCTCTCCCAAAACAGGGATCCTCTCTGTTTCGGTGCTTTAAAGCTGCTCTCCTTCACAAAGAGAGAGCGGCTCTTTATCCTCACCTCAACCCTGATAAGCTATCAGTTTTCATTGTAATTTCAGGTGAAATGATAAATGACGGCCGTTACCAGGTGACAATGAATACTTTATAAGACAAACCCCTTATTTGCCTGGCAGTTTCTTCCGCAGTGGCATGCAAAGCGCCTCTGAACCATTTGTACATAAACCCTATGTACTGTAAACATGGCGCCGTGTCAAGAATGTGGCATTTAAAAGGTGACAGAAAATAGAAAGAAACTCCGGACTTTTAAAAAGTGACGACAAATTTCTGTATTTTAACAGCAGAGTTGTTGTTTTTTTTTTTTCTTCAACCAATAAAAGGTGTGGTGTATGTAGCATTTATGGGTTAGAAAAAAGAGGAAATGAACAACTTTATGGCTGTGAACCATAATACAGAGATACACAATCATGGCTTCAGTTCCTGTCAAAGGAGTGCAAAGTATGTACAGTACATAAAAAACAGGTTTTGGCTGATTCTGAAATTATGATGACTCATCTTGTTTAATGGTGAAAAAAAAAAAAAAACCTTTTGTCTCCACCTTCTTTACCCACATAAAGGAAAAATGTCCCTAAAAGAGTTTCTGTCAGGCTCCACCCTTGCTCCAACATTGTACTGGAAATAATACTTCAGTTTTGTTTTTTGGTTTGTTTGTTTTACAAAAGCCTAGCTAAACTTGAATTGTTTTGTTCTACATGACAGATTCTGGTAAACATTTATTTTTATTATTTTTTTATTTAACCTCCGTTTAACCAGAAAACACCCATTTAGATTAAAAAATCTCCTTTAGAAGCAGAATTAAATATTAATGTGTAACTATACCACTTGTTTGCAATTTCTTAAAAAGATAAATAAATAATTTGTGAATATATGCAGCACAAAAAGCCTGAATTAAGTATTTTGTTTGGAGATTTGTGAATGTATTTTCAAATCTAGAGCACACCCAAATGAAATGCTGACATAGACGTACAGCAGAGTGACGTCACGGACGTCTGCTCCCCTCTCGGCCTCCTTCTGGTTGGCAGGAGAGCCCTACTGCTCCATTCAAGTAGAGCACAAAACGGATAAAAATCTGAGGTGACTGTAAACTAGAAGGTAGAGGTGCCAGAACAAAGAAGATTAGCATTTGCAGCAAAAGCTTTATAGTTTTAAAAGAAAGGGTGAAAACCTATTTTTTGGTAGGGCTCAGATTTAATGGATTGATTGTAGTTCTTAAATTGGAGAAAAAGGCATTGTTCTTTTAACTGCATCCTTCTTAGTTCCCTAATATCTGGCACAGTGGTGACACTGGTGTACACACTCCAGCTCTCTAGAGGGCAGTAATGTACCTATAGCTTGCTTGCGAAACTGATAAAAATTCACAGGACATGTTTATGATTGCAGGATTTGAAGCCAACAGTATCACCTGAACATGTTGCTGCAGGTAGGATGAAAATATTATTATTTCCTACAAACAGTCCAGACCAGAAGTTCAAAGCCTGTTTAAGCTCAAGTAGAGGTCATAGCTATCCACTAGAATTTAATTTATCTAAAAATCTTAGTGTTTTGTCTAAGTTGGTCATGTCTGATTTAAAAAAGATGTGAAAAAGGGTAAAAACAACAAAAGGATTTAATTAAGTAGTTTCTTTCACCCAGTGCAACATAGTCTGATCTGCAAATTAAAAGTTGCTTCACCTCAGTGAGATTTCTTCAGGCAGACAGCATACAGAGCCATGGAGAGGAAAGTTAATAGATCTGAACCTGAATCAGTTGTTTAGGTTTTATAACAGATGCTCATACGTCTGCAGCAGAGACATGAAAACACATGCAGGTGTCTGCTGCAGTGAGGCTCACTATCATTTGTAGACTCAGAATCCCAGTAATTATTTGCAAACTAAACCTAGTCGTAAATTCTTGAGATGGGCTTATTAAATCAATATGACTGATTAAATCTTTCCCTGGCAAAATTTTACCAGGATCAACCTCTGGATCATCTATGCAAACCCAGGGTCCTAATTGGCTACAGAGGAACCACATATGCCACTGTGCGCCAGGATTTTATCAATACAATCACCAATGTTGCTTCATCAGCTGTTATATTAGAGGATGCATATAAAAAAATCAAGTAAATATTTACTTTGTTGTTTTTTTTTGTTGTTGTTTTTTTGTCAGAGGCAATTTTGGGATATGGATTAAAATTTCCTCCACTATTTTATAAAGTGCCCGTGAATGAATACCTGCAAATGTTTAAAAAAAGTTCATATTTTTTATATTTGGGAAAGAAAAAAAAGTAAAAAGTAGATATTTGGTGTTGAAACATAGTAAATCAGTAAAATACAATTACAAAATGCGTTCAGTTGAAGCACATTTGTCAGAATATATATATATATATATATATATATATATATATATATATATATATATATATATATATAGCCGTAGCTCTGTGGACCTGCAGTTTTACATACAGTATCTGCGTGTTGCAACAAGCTCAGTTTGCAATTTAAAGGCCAAACTATAATCAGCAAATAAAACTCAGTCAGAAGCAACTCAGCAGACGTTCATATGAATACATGATTCCTGTGATGACTCTAAACACAGCACCTCCTGTTCATACACAGACTAAGAATACTTTATTTGGATAGTATATGGAAAGTAAAGACAAAAATACAATGGATCTATAAAAAACAGGCCCTGTTCACACAAACACGGATATTCTGAAAGAGCTTTTTGCTACCTTTGCAATGACTGTCCTTACACAGAGATTTTGGTGATAACATTTTATTCATTTTCTGAAATTGAGATACTAAGGACATGGCCTGTCTCATGCATAAACACTATCACTTTCTAAGCTGGAAGCTGCAACAACAGTGGAGCCTTTTTAAAAGGAGGGTATTATGTATTTCCAGTCACATAGTCCCATTTTACAACTAAATGAAAGAACTATGTTACCTTCAGTTGTTATAAACATGCTGCATATATGAGACATAACTTAAAAGACATCTGATTTTGCATTACAGCCACATCTATGTCTTTAAAATGAGCCTGTCTCTTTAAGAAGATCTTTCAGAAGCTAACCTTTCTGACCATTTAGCAGGTCATCACAACAATGTTCCTCCTTGATGCTGTTAAAAACAGTTTTTAGAAGCATTGGAGTAAGAATTAGTTTGTATGATAAGTTCAGTCAGGTGTTTGTTGTTGCTGCTGCTGGTCTGGTGGAGCTGCGAGGGGCAGAGGTGCTCTGTGGGGCAGCAAGGAGGAGCTTTGGGTAAATAGGCAGGACATTGTATGGGCTGGTGTTTAGGCACCCCTGAATGGCTGCCACTGGGAATTCAAGGATTTCTCAAACATGCAATAGGTTATTTATGTGCTTTATGAGGAAATAACAATGTACAATTTTTCTAAAAGCTCAAAAAAGTTTTTTTCTACATGATACCACCCAACCCCCTTTAAGAGAGAGTCTCGTCTATCTTTTGCCATGGCTGTGTATCAAATAAACATCAAACTTAAGTTGATGTAAATGACTGAGGAAAAAGTTGAAAAGGTCAAAGACAACATGAGATATGATTGAGTCCAGCGCTTTAGCCGTGTCAGTATCATTTTCTGGAATTTTGACATTGTTAATGT